>NC_055695.1:17140239-17740239 GCF_017639745.1 Melanotaenia boesemani | reverse complement strand
TCATCCCCAACATCCCATCTTTCTGGCCACTTGCATAAACATCTTGAAAGGCAGCACCATTCATTCCATTCATGGAAGCGACAGACTGCTGCATATCAAAATTTGCCCTAGGTGCCATTTCCAAGTTCTTATAAGCTGTGGCCATTTGTGATGGCATATTCAGCAGCGGCACCTCCTACAATAGAGCAGAGATCCAAATGTTAGAAGTGTTATTCTTAAAAGTGGTTGCAGAAAAATATAATGCAGCTTTCCAGCAAACACTGAGTAAAGTAGCACATAAAAGGTAAAGTGATCGACGTTTGTCTTACTGCATTGTCTCCCTGCTGCTCAGTGTGGTAGTTGATGAGGTGTGACTTTGTGTCAAAAGGCATCTCAGCAAAGACATCTGGAAAACTGGAAGCACCCCCACATTGGCAGAACAGCAGCAACAGAGGGATCACTATAAAAAATAAAAATAAAAGTGGTGTTAAGGAAGCACTAATTTTTCAGGGCTGTGTGTAGAGCTTTGTCAGGTAAAACAGACAGAACTGGTAATATTAGACATTGGGTTTGAAAAAGCAGTGGAACATCGATGGTGGTAACACCAAACAACGTACATCCAAGTCTCCTCACAGTTCTTGAGGCTACAGGTTTCTGCTTAACAGTGGTTGTAGAAAAAAGAAATAACACACTGCATTCTTTAGTGGAGGAGGAAGTGAATGTATTCGTTATATTTACATATAATACAACCCATGTTTATTTTTCTCTTTTGGAGCAAACTGGGAAAGTTGGAAGTGCAGACTTTTAAAAATTTCTGAACTCCATCATATTCGGTACAACAGAAAGGAAGCAGAAAAATCACATAATGCTTAGCAACCTCAAAATGTCACCAGGTTACATTTTTGCATTTCAGGATAAAGCCTGGTCCTGGTAGAAGTACAGCTGAGGTGGAAGGAGTTAAAACTTCTATCATATGACTTATCGTTAGAATCAGAAATGTGTCACACTTACATAGTAACAGTAGCAAGCCCAGCAGTAGTAGTCCAATGGCAGTAGGTCCAAACGCTGATCTTTTTTCTGGCTGACCACTGGAACCTCGTTTTCCACACACAACTCCATCCTCACAGGTGCAAACACTGACAGTCACCTTCTGTGGTTCTGAACAGGCCTGTCCCTGCTGGTCCTTCACCACAAGTTCCACCGTGTACGAACCAGGCCACATGGTGTTCTGAGCTCTAATAATGGCGGCAGTTTCTGCCATAAACAAGACATTTAATATTCATTATTCAAAGTCCACTTAATAGTCATTATAGTAAAAGTTTCATTTAAGAATGACCCATTATTTGTGAGGCTTAAAGCAACTCACAAATTACGAGTTGAATATTGAACTCAACTTTAACCCTTAAAAGACCAACTCTGTAACTTTTAAAGCCTTAAAATTCCACGTTCCATACTCGTTTGATGGCACAGCGACATCTAATATGTGCTTTTCTTAAGCCATTGCTGCCTAGTAGCATCCCACGGCTGAGAAACCACAATATGCAACTTTTTTATCTGGAACGCTGTGTGACATTAAAGCTGAGTTTCGCTTTGTGGACACATCACGCTAGCCAGAAGATGTAAACAAACCAGCCATTTAAAATGTGTACTGTGGCTGATTCAGCAAAGAAACGTTAGAAGACATTATCAGAGGGAGAGAGGAAACAAAAGAGAGCCAGAGACAAAGCAAGAGCTAAGACAAGAGTCAAGATAAGACTGTTTTTTAATGTCAAGAGAGAGCTCACAGTACAGATAGGATGCAAGGTGCCGAATTAGCCTACGATAGGGGGCTAATTTGCCATTGCTGAGAAAATGGCAAAAGTTAAGTAATACGTCTTTAAGCCCGCCAAGACCGCCTTAAAGGGTTAATAGTGTAACAGATCGGTCAGACAGTCTTTCTAAATCTTTTCAAACTTAATGTGTATTTGTATATTTACATCCAGCTATGACATATTTCAACATATTCTCCTCACCGTTGAGATGCTCCACTTGCCATTTTCCGTCAGTGCCTTCAGGGACGATGGTAAACTCAAAAGGAGCTCCATTAGGAAAAACATCTTCATCTACAGCACTAACAATAACACTATTCTTCTCTGTACACAGGCTCTGGAGTTTGCTGGTCAGTTCGGGGCAGTGATCATTAAAATCTTCCACCTGGATAGCGATGGTGCCAGTGGCTGTTTTAGCTGGTAGGTCTGTATGGAAAAAAAAAAACAGAAAAAACATACATTTCAGTCTCTTTATTTTCTAATGGTTCCTTGCCTTTTACAGGTTTCTTTATAAACATGGCTACACAGACATTCAGGTAAATTACTCCTATTAATAAAAAAAAAACTAGAATTTTTCTTTAACTGGATGACTAAGTTGAGATAGTTGTGAAATCCTGCTATATTATATTAATTTAGTAAATATATGCATTAAGTTGTAACCACATGGAGACATAATGATGACAGAAAATGAGGGTTTAAATATGGATCAAACAGGTAAACACAGTTTATTCACGAGTTGTGATAGTTAAATTTCAGTTTGACCTAGGAATAATGCTTTTGGTGATCTGCAGCTGAAAATGAGACTCTGCTTTATATCAAAGTCCTTGTAACATGCTTTAGTTAATAGGCCCCAATATCTTTAGTTAAAGGTGCTCTAAAGTGCTTACAAAAAGACTATTAACTTATTTAATTACTGTAACAAATGTAAAGCATCAATACTTGCATTAGTGCAATGAGGACATTTTTAGATAACAAGATACTCATTATCTTTGTTTATTCTTCATGAAGATTTTTACTGTTACTATATCAATAGAAAGTTATGCATGATCTAAAAACTTTTAAAAAATCAAAAACCAGTAAATCTAAGGTGGGAGCAGTGCCTTGATCATGCTGAACAATATGTTCTACTTTTATCAGGTATTTACTTGCTCAGCATTAGCCATTTTGGTTTGTTTGACCACCTTTTTGTTCACTGGTAATGTGTGATCCTGTAAAAACCACATGATTAATTGAAAGCAATTGAACCAAGTCCAGATTGTTTTAATGGTATGGTTATATCGTTTTTCCTCCAGATCCCTCCTCAACAAAAATGTTACAAAATTAAGAGGTTTAGTACATAATTTTATTAATGTTATATATCTATATGTACCTTCTGAAATGCAGAGTACTTGGGCAAAATATGTCCCGTTGACTAAGAATGGAGACTCTCTATCAGGTAGCTTGTTCAGCGAGATCTCAGCTGTCTTTGGGTCAATGGTTAGCCAGTTGTCAGGGTCAGATCCCTTGGCATACCTGAAGCAATAACACCATATGTCAGTAAGAAAGTGAAGATGACGTTGTAGTTTTAGCGATAAAGATGTGTGTGAGTGTGGGTGTGTGCAGACCTGACTTTTTCAGCTGGTTTCCCAGTGTCTCCGTCTAATGCAGGGTACTTGGCAATAACTTCCTTTATGTTGATGGAGTGGCCTCCTTCTGAGATGGGAATAGCTTTGACTTTGGGATCAAATTTTGCTCCCTCAGGCTGGTTCTTCACATTGATTTTGAGAGGATAGGTTTTGAATCCTCCACTTTGCCCAGATGATGATGATCCATGTATTCCTGCACCAGAGGCACCAGGCGCACCACCGCCGGTATTGCCACTACTGCCACTACTGCCACTACTGCCACTACTGCCACTACTGCCACTGCTGCCACTGCTGCCACCACCGCCACCACCGCCACCACTGCCACTGCCACCACCGCCACCACTGCCACTGCCGCCACTGCCACCACTGCCGCTGCTCGGACGTCCTCCCCCTCCAAAATTTAAGGTAGCTCCACCATTGGCTCCATCACCAATTAATGGAGCTTTGTTCCTCACTACAAGCCCCAAGTCAAGGTTCTGTATATTCTCATAATCCATAGGCTGAAAAAAAAAGAGACAACAACAAAAAAAAGGCAAGTTTTAACTCATACGAAACTTTTACTTATACAAAATCCAATGAAATGAGGGCTGATGCACAGAAAATAGAAATAGTGGTTTTATCTGCATCCATGTTTGGTCCATTTTCACAGACTTAATATAATTTATGGAAAGTAAACAATCACCAAAAAATGAAGGGTGCTTTTAAAATATAATGCACTTTTCAAAGTGGTAGGCATATCCTATTGATCAAATGGTAAAAACAAAAGCAAATATCTATTTTTATTCTAGCTGGAAGGCAACGAACAGGAAAAATAAAAAGTGGATGAATGCAGTTCCAAGGCACTGCGTTTGGTTTGTACAGCAGAAACGTGAAGAAATTTGTATTGAGTATTTCAGACCACATACGCTCTATGAACGACATGGAAATCACATGTTTTATGTTATTTTTATTTCACCATTATGATACTTTTTATTCATAAATCTGCATGTATGGTGCATTGATCCCCAATTTATTTAGGTAATTTCAATTATCAGCTGAACTGAATAAAACAGAAGTCAAGATTCCTGCAACCCTGATTTGGATTAAACAAGCATAGAAAATGGATGATTGGATGGACGGATAGATGGATAAATATTCTGGTAATACAATGTATGTAACTGCATGAGCCACAATCTTAGTTCTGATATTACATGTGTGTCCATGAGCAATGTAGTCTTTAACTCAACACTGGATCCTCGTGACATGTGAACTGCTGTCAATCCTCGTCACTTTCTTAAGTTCTATATTTGTGTCTTTTCAAAATTGGTTCAGTGCAAATGACAAGTGACTGAGCTAACAGAACATTTATTCTAATTAATAAAAATTACAGTACCTTTTCAAGCATGAGGATGCCTTCATTGGTGTTGGGGTCTGTTTTTATGCTGAAATATCCGGCCTCATTGCCTTTAACAATATCAAACACAGCTTCCCAGTTCTCTGTCCCCTGCTGGTCCAAGTCCTGTGCTTTGATTCTCATTACTTCCACACCGTATGTGTTCTCCTCAATGTTTCCTTCATACTGCAAATAAAACCCATTGCAAGATTAAAGAAATTGGGTTTAATACAGCAAAGTTCATTTGCAAAACACATTCTTAAAATAATTGCTGATATATAAGATCAGTAACATTATCATATCAAGATGTTACTGTATTCTTAAACACTGAAACCAACTGGAAACCTACATAAAAACATTAACTAAATGTACATATATACATAACAAAACATGTATATTTGTGTGTTCATTATAAGAAAGAAAACTACCATCTCTTTCTCCAAAGTGGGAGGATTGTCATTTACGTCACGGATATTAATGGTAACAGTGGCTTCTCCAGAGTTGCCCTCTTCTTTGCCATTTAAGTCTCGTCCAATCACCTTCAGAATGTATTTATCACAGCTCTGAAATGAAACACAACAATATCTACTTAAAGATTTTCTGGGCAGTGCAAAACTAGTTGAAAACATTAACTCAAGAATTTGTTGAATTTGTCAGTCAAATAGCTGAAATTATCAATAGGTATTTTATCAGAAAGCTACTCTTCCTGAATAAGGGGAACCTGCAAGGTTATTGGTCCAGACAACAGAGCTTAAAAAATAATTACAGTTGGAAATTGTAGAACTATCAGTGTCAGCCCTCTTTTTATGCCAAGAAGCCCTTTAGATCAGGTAAACATTGGGTTTTGAAATTAGTCTTAACGAATCTTAGCATGCTGTATTAGTTGCAAAGGAGGAACTGAAAACTAGTTTTGACTTCTCCTCCAATAGCACATTAGCTGTCAGTTCACCTGTCCGCAACTCTTTGGAGGTTTGTTTTCCTTACGGCAGTCTCCTATGAAAATTCAGTCTTTATCTAGGTACATGTACTAATCGAATCCTTCATTAACATTACACTACAACTGAAAGACTTCTTACAGGCTCTTCTTCTATTAATAGGTGTGGATTGTAACTGTGATGGTGAAAGAAAGAAACTGAAAGACACAGATACCCTACAGAACAGCAATTTAAGCAATAATGAAATAAAAAGGAACTGAGAAATGAGACAGACTCCATTCTGCCATTTCTAACTGTAAGAGTAACCATTTTTAAGTTTTTACTTTTCACAAAAAATGGTCTGACAGCAACTTCAGAAGCAAAAATTTGAAAAGTGCAAAAACTATTAAAGGGACATCAAGCTTTGGATATTCCAGAAACTTGGTATTACTGTTCTTCTTTCTCCTCGTGCCATTCTGCATGACCAGAAAATGAATGTCCAGTTATTGAATCCTAAAACCTGCTCCGAGTGTTGTTTCCAGTGTCTCATATGGTCTCTTTCCACTCTCCTTTTTCTAAAGGAATTGGTTGTGGCTGCTTCAGCCAGTTTCGTTGGCGATTTGGTCTAACAGCACTGACATGACTGGATGTAGAATTCCACTTCTTTGTTAAGACATAAGTATAACTACTAAGTACTCATTACTTTTTCACAGACATAAAAACACACCCAGTAGCCCATTTGTTGCGCTGGAAGTTGACACAGCCAGGCCCCTGGCTGCACCTGGGATACATCTCACACTGCATGTGACCTTAATTCTCCTCCATGCAGATGGTGAGCCCACATGGAGATGGTACTCTGTTGTTTCTCTGAGGTAGGAGGGAGACTTGGGAGCCAGGGTCAGCCACCAAGCACTCACCAAGAAGTTCCTCCTCCTCCTAGAGTTCCTCCTAGGGAAGTGCCCTAGGTTCCTGTATAGCCAAAGCCAGAGTTGTAATCACATTCTCACCACACAGTCTAAGTAGTTCATGGTCTGCTGGACCTGGCCAAGGCTGCCCCTTGTCACCAATTCTTTTCATGGTGTTCATGGACAGGACCTCAAGGCACAGTCAGGTGGATAGGGGTGCCTCATTTAGGTACCTCAAGCTTCCATCCCTGAATTATTCCATAATGTGGATCTATTTGATTCCTCAGGTCATTATCTGAGGGCGTACTGGGGCGGTTCTCAGCTGAGTGTGAAGCAAAGACAAGGCAATGAAAGAAGCTCATACATTCAGAGAGAGCTTGAGCTTGGCATGGAGGTAGTATGTATTCAACAAATGTCAGCTGAGGTGGTTCAAGTGTCTGATCAGGAAGCCTCCCCTTTGAGATCTTCCAGACACATCCTCCTGGGAGCAGATTCCACAAAAGACCCAGGACTCACTGGAGGAACTATACTGAACATCCCCTCTGGCCTGGGAATACCTTGGGATCCCCCAGGAGGAGATGGAGAGTGTCATTGGGGAAAGGGATTTCTAAGTTGTCCTCCTGAACCAGTTGCAGCTGCAACTCGGACTCATGGGAAGAAAACGGACAGATGGATAAACACACACACAAGCCACTGAGTCACAAATACCTGCTATAGCTCAATAATAAAAAAGAAAGAAAATTGCATGAATAAATAAATTATTTTAAAAGAATAAACAAGGAACTGCTGTCAGTATTATTCATACTTCTCTGTCCAATGTAGCCTTGTTGACGTAGATTGTACCATTTCGGTGCATTCCGAACATGTCATGAAATGGTGTCTGATCCAACAGAAAATAGGCAATTATAGAATTATTATTTCCTGGTTCATCAAGATCAGTTGCTTGGACTGTCATCACGGGAGTCCCTGTAAAAAAACAGCATTACATGAATCACTAGTAAAACTTTTTTATTCAGGCTCATGTTATCAGAAGAACAGCATGAAACTGTTTAACTGTAAAGTTTATCCAGAAGGCTTTGTTTCAGTTTTGTCTTAAAACATTACATTTTTTCCCTTTTATTCAACAAAAAAAATACACTTAAAAAATGTAAACTTTATTTTTTGCATGATAAACAGTGATCATTTTTAAATTCATGATTAAATCTATTTTCATTTGATTTTCTTTTTTATTTAAGCTTTATTTAACCACAAGTCACTCAGAAGAATTCTCATTCCATCACATATTACTGTGAAAATGTGCAGCACCAACCTATAGGACTGAGCTCATCCACGGCCCCCGGCGCGATTTCTCCAAACGTCGGTGCATTGTCGTTTTCATCTTCAACTTTGATTCGTAGGTCAATGCTTTGCTCAGCAAGGCTGCCATTTAGGAATCTAGCGACACCTGAGAGCTGAATGAGCAGCAGATTAAAAATGAGAGGTTATTGTCTTTGTCATTTGTCTCCACATAAACTGAACAGGGCATAGCCACCAAATATTTCTATTTCAAACAGGAGAATCAGCAATTTATGACGTTTGGAATAAGATAAAAAATAAAGTTAAATGAAATACCACAAAATATAGTTTGACACTTTAAAAAATAAACAAAATATTCATGCAATAATTTTCTAATCATTGAAACTGTAGCAGATTCTGGTGACAAAAGGGCCCAGAATGGAGAAGAGACAAACATAAAAGCCATGCTCTGGAATTTTATCAATTAACAACTGTCACAGTTGGATTTTAAACAGATGATCAGGAATTAGCTCTCCCTGAAAAAAGACACTCCTATTTACAAATTATGGGTTTGAATATAGAACGTTTGAGGCAATTTAGGAGAGGGACCCTCCTTAATCATAAATCTGCCAGTAGAGCCATGCACAATCCGATCAACTCAAACCAAACTGCCTTTTAGTCCCTAAGGAATCTAGAAACCCCTTTGGAGTTATAATGGGAGTCACATACTAATGGGTGACTCTCAGACCCCCCTCCAAACCCTCCTAAAAAACTACTATAATACCAGATCCCCTGGTGAAGATTTGCAGATTAGATATAGGACAAGACAGACATGTTACTTTTATATGAATCGACTTTTATGTAAATGTGTTTGTCTCTCATACAAAATAATGTACAAACAATATGTGTCATTTTTAATAGCTATATATATAAACTCACATTGTACATGGGGATATCCTCGCGGTCCAGGATTTTGGTCACACGAACATCTCCAGTTATATGGTCGACCACAAACACATGGAAGGGCATCTTGTTTGCTCCTATGCCTTCCAGGGAGTACCTTATAGGTTTTTCACTTTGAACATCTGAGCGAATCTGAAACAACAGAATATTTGTTCATTTCACCGAAAAAAAAAACAAAGCAGTCAGTTTTTTTTTGGTGCAACAGTCTGTTTTTTTTTAACTTTCTGACATTCTGGTAGCTGGTTATTGTTACCTTTCTTTGCAGATTTTTATCCGAATATTAGTTGCACAAGACTAGAGTTCAGAGGATCTGATGTCTGGATTTTAATTCCTGCAGATATGTGACTTAATCTGAGCTGCCTCTATCTCCAGATTTTAGAAGTGCTTACTTTTTGGAACTTGATTTCTTCCTATCTGTTCCTGTCCACTGAAAACAGTTTCTGTTTTCAGTATCTTCAGTTCAAAACATGACTTAGAAAATGTAAATCTCAACTTAATAGCTGCACACTAAGATAAAATTAAATCAACCTCAGTGACTCACCTTGGCAAAAGATTCCATTTTAGTGTAGTCCACATTTTCCTTTAGAGCTTTTGGAGGGAGAACCCATTCTCTTCTTTTTCTGATCAGATTGTTTTCGGAATTAGCCCTCACCTCAGCAACAACCTGGAGGTGTAATACAACACAAATTACTCCACATTAAAGGCACACCTGACAGGAAGTCAGCTGCACATCTTTAAAGGCTGAGACATCAGTTATCCCAGCCATGAGAACCATGAACACCAAACTTCAAAACTCATGAGCATGAATAAAAATTAAATTAAATCCTAATATTGATAAATACATAAATCGTAAATACTGATGGGTGCCTCTGATCCTGTTGTGTCTGTAGGATTTACGTTGTTAACTACACTTAAATCACACTATGCAGCTTGGTTTACTTAATGAAAGCTTTTCATTTTTCACTGATACAGACATTAAAAGGTTTTTAAGTATAGAGCTAAAGAGATATGGTGGTGTTGTCTTATAAAGGTTTTATTAAGTGTGACAAAGAAATGTCAAATTAGCATGAGAAAGCAGAGGATATTGTTTAGATAAAATGTCTATTGCACAGGTGTGATGATTGATGAGAAACTGAATTAAAAAATAATTTCACTTGTTCTTTGTTATAGTCAAACTAAAGCATTTTTAGTAGTGACAGTATAGATGTGCATCAGTGTCCAAGACATGGATTACTTCACATGTGTGATGGCACCACTGGTGCAGAGGTGGATTTTGGAACTTTGGAAAGACATTTGCAATTGTCAAGATGACGTCTGAGGGTATTTCAGCAGGACAATAGCAGACTTCATTCTGTACAGAGTGTGTGTGCTTGACTGATCTGTCTGTGGCCCAAATCTGTTTAATATTAAAATATATTGTCATATTTTGCTGTAATCTTTTGAAGTGGTCTTGCGCCACTTTCAGAGTTTTTCTTTGGACATGGTCTGATTTTTTTTACTTATTTTCTATCCAGTTCTAGTGCTGGACTATTTTCAGAGGAATGTGTTTTTTTCTCTTTTTTTTTTTTTTATTGTTGCTTTTTCATTTACTTAACATTTATGTATGAATCATTTATGTGTGAAGAGCCATGAAACAGTGACATATTGACATATATCAACTTAGCAAAGAACAGGTTTAAATAGGATCTTTAAGCTCTTTGTTACTAGCAGCCTATCGCAAAGAGACACTTTTTGTTCCCATAACTGATGATGACACCTATGAAAAATGACAAAGAAAGCAGAGTTTGACAGATAGAAAATAGTGTTTATACAGTAACAAACCTGGCATATCTCAACATGATGTGCATTGTGCCCTTAAAAAAATATGAGGGAACTGGACAAGAGGAGGACAAAAGAAGAAGTCAAGCCTAAAATCTACAGCAGATGATTAGTATCAGATTTGGTAAGTGATGCCCTTTTAACCCATAGGAGCCCGATATGACATATTTGTCACATACAGTTTCTGAGACATTTTGCTTCAATTTATGGTATAAAGTTTGCTCAAAATCCTGTTGAACACAATCTGATACTTTGTCCCAGAATAGATAGCCAGAAGCAGAAAACCATATTGTAATATTTTTAATATATCACATGGGAATAAATTATAGATATCCCCCCTAAAATATGTTAATTTTTTGTTACAATTTATTACAGGGCCTAATAAAGACCTCATATTTAAATAATTTGACTTTTTTTACTATTTTTTCATGGGTCGGGCCTTAACGGGTTAAAATAGGTCCAAATCCATCAAAGACCTGACACAAGCCTTGAGAGCTAAATTTGGACCATCTGTTGGCCAATGCCTCATCAGAATTTATCTCCACAGAAATGTGGCTGTCAAGAAGCCAATATTAAGGAAGCTAAACAGGTAGAAAAAGCTGATAAATAGTAAATGATACAAGAACAAGAGCAGTAGCAACATGTCTTATGAAGTGATGAATCATCCCCAGAGGCCAGACCTCAACATTATTAAGTATGAGATCAGAGAACAGAACAAAAGGCTGCCAACAAGAAGAGTTTTGGACAGTCCTTCAAGAAGCCTGGATACAGAGAGAAATGACAAGGAAGCTGGTCTAGGAGCATTCAGGTTGTGCTGAATAATAAAGCTGTTCAGAACAAATATTGGCTTTTAAACTCCTTATAATTGGATAAAAAATTTTTTCCTCATATACTGTATTTACATCTAGGTTTGCACGGTTTGATAAATCATTTAATCTATTTTCACATTTTTTCTAAAAGTATTTGAAAATAATAAAAAAAAGTATAGAAACATTTGTCCTACAGCTCTATGTGGTTCGACATGAAGAGGAGAACCAGATAATAATTGTCAGATTTCTGAAGGGTAGCTGAAATCTTGTATTCAGCTAGAAAGGACACCGATTCCTTGTGCAAAGCTGCTAATTTTAGTATCCTTAGTTCTCAACAACTGATTGGTAATTTAGCACGACTGGAAGCCAGTTTTTGTTGCATTAAAACAAATCCCATTTTCTGAAAATGGGGTTTGTAAATGGAACTAATTCTGATAACAACCATCATCTCGACCATGTGGGGATAAAAAACATAATTCTTTTAACAGGGTTGAATTATGTGAGAAAGGAGGAGTAAACTTTATATTGTCTAAGTATTCATCTGTAATTTACTGTGTGGCAGCCTGTGTGAACGAGAGGCCAACACACCCCAACTCTCCCTCAGACAACTATTTGTCTCCAAGCCAGCTGTGTAACTGTTCAGACAAGCTATTATTTTCTTCAAACTTACAAAGAAAGGAGTGGCCTTACAGTCGTTGAACTGTTAAATATTTCTTTAGCTTCTAGCTGTTTCCATTGTGGTATACAGAACTGGTGATTTCCGTAAAAGAAGCTACAGTAAAGACAGTTTAATCTGGAATTTTGTATACCTACGTCATGGTCTACACCAGGGCTATTCAATTCGGTCCTACAAGGGCCGCAATCCAGCAGGTTTTCCATGTATCCCTGCTTCAACACACCTGACTCAAATTAAATGGATCTAACAGCCAATCAAGTTCTGAACAATGACTAATTAATTTGAGTCAGGTGTGTTGAAGCAGGGATACATGTAAAACCTGCTGGATTGCGGCCTCGTAGGACCGAATTGAATAGCCCTGGTCTACACCTTAGTTTCCCACACACCTGATGCGTGAAATGTATGCCGATACATACCATAACAACTCTGACTAGTTTACTTCTTGTATGTCTTTATATGGAAATTATAATTCAAATACTGTATAATGCAATGATCATTGATAATGATCATTTTTTGCTGATATTATTGCTAAGAGTGGCAATAATGCTCATGCCTTCTTTGTTACTGATGACATGTGAACTAATCCTCCTGTGTCAGTAACTCTGGAACTTCCATCCAACTGGGCCTGTAATGAGTTTGCTTCTTTCTTTACTGACAAAATTCAGAAAATCAGGCAGTCATTCACCGCTACCAAGCCAGGGGCAGGACATCTACATGCTGCCACTCACTCAAATTGTGAAAAACAGCTAAATATATTATCACAGTTATGCTGATGACACACAAATCTACATAACTATCTCACCAGGAGACTATAGTCCGATCCAAACTCTGATCAGCTGCGTCGATCTAATTAAAGATTAGATTCAGTTAAATGAAGACAAAACTGAAATAACAGTTATTGGAGCCAAGGAAGAAAGATTAAAAGTCAGGTTTATTGTACTTTTTTAATGCTTCCTTCACCCCGTTGTCATGCTTTTAATGTTTTATGTAAAGCACCTTGAATCGTGTTGTACATGAAAATAAACTTGCCTTGCCTTGTCAATCTCCCTTTTGTTGATCCTGGAGGCTCCCTGCAGGTGTTAGACTCTTCATTGCTCTTACACATCCGATTCCAATTAAATCTTCTAGTTCTCCATATCCATAATATAATAATGGCCCAATAATCGGATCCAGACAAGTAGGGAAATATCAGAAATGTGCAGGGCAGGGGTCCTCCAGGAGACCAATTTGGACAGCCCTGATCTTAAACACTGCACACCGTACTAGCAAAAATTGTCACAGCCACAGTTTATTTAATAGATAAACTACTAATATCCTTGTTTTTCTTTTGTTTTTTCCATATATTACTCTTTTTTTTTTTTTGCTTTAATCATTTTGTGTTTCTATTATTTCGAATACTTCCATTAGACTAAGACGGTTAATGTTGAGGTCCACTGCCTGGTATGGGTTATGGAATGCTCTGCCTACAGGCCTTGAACGGAGAATGCTGGAAAAATTAGAAATGACCCTGTACTGTTGCCCACCTTATGACAGGAAGAATGGAAGAAAATAACTTTTCATCACTTGGTATCCTAAATGCCAGAACATCTTTAAAATTGTCAGGATAAGGAATGGAAACATTTCAATGGTAAAAGATTTACACAGTTTTTTGTTTTGTTTTTAATTTTTTGTTTGTTTTGTTGTGTGTTCCAATTAGTTTAAATATTAGAATTTGTGTATAATAACATAAGAGAATGGGCCTAAAATATAATCTACACATAAATAAGAGTGAAAGTGAATGTAAAAATTGTTAGGTTTTTTGTTTGTTTGTTTGTTTGGTTGGTTGGTTTAGTTTAGTTTTCTTAATCCACAAATAGGTATAAAAAAAAGAGAGAGAGAGAAAAGAAAAAGAAAAAGAAAACAGGCACACACAAAACATTTTCTTTAAAAAATAGTCAGATACACAAACTGGACTGAAAATGTGCAAAATAAGCTTTTCTACCACATTCGTGTCTTTCATATAATGCAGAAACAAAACCAACCACGTCTTGCTCTGCTTTTTTTTTTTTTTTTTATATATGCATATATACTTATAAACTGTTCAGAGAAAACCCCAACAAAAAACATTTCCTGTTTCTCTAAAAGCACTTAATAGGCTACTGTTTGTTGGTATCAGTGTAGATTATAAAATGAGAGAATGTCCCCAACAACAGAGGTGTAGATAGAGACTTCTATGGTAGTTAAACTGATGTGTTTACTACAACTTTCCTGTCAGTACAGGGAAAATGAATCTTTTCTCCCGGAGCAATGAATGTCAGTGGCTTAGGTGTCACATAAACGGACCGGTGTCTAGTAGGAACAGGACATTTAAAAATTCAGTAATGGTTTGTTTTTGTCGTTTATCTGACAGCGGAGAAAAATAATATAAAAATTTACATTCTGGACTCACCGCGAATAGCAGCAACACAAACAGCAACGAAGTAGCGCGAACCATGACGAGATAAAAGTCCCGAAGCAGCGACACTTCCCGTCTGAGCGGACTGGAGATGCGAGCCAGGTCTTTCACGGACAGACATCACACCCCGCCCCCAGGGCTTTACCGGGGAAAGAGCTAATTTACCGACATGCCTACACCTGTACAACAACCTAACAACAGACTAATAAACAGAGAAAAGCCATAACTTTTACCTCAGTTTAATTTATTTTAACTTTGTGTTCATCTTATTATCAAAATAAGTAACAAATTTGGGCAATATGTTGGACTGCCTATACTGGTGTCACTTTGTACCCTACGTCACGTTTTTGTCACCTTATTTTTACTTCATGTGACTCTATTTATTTACCTTAATTCATGATAGCTACTACACTTGCATTTAATACATGTAAGTGCTGCCGCGTCCCAAATTTCCTTCTTATTTATCTGTCATTATTTGATGTATACGGATTAAAACCCCATTTACATTTCTTAACTAATGTAACAAAGTGCTTCACAAAGCAATAGATTAAATTAAAATAAAGCAAAAACAACCAAAATACATAAAAAAACTACACTGTTTATGTAACTTAGAATCAGATAAGTAAGATAACAATGAACAAAAACTAGATCTATAAATGAAATAACCTCAGCCTCAGTTTCTTTGTCAGGTGATCAATACGTTAAATGAAAGACTTCCATTGATCGCAATTCTTCAATATGAATTCCTTCAGAAGATATAAGAGAAGGAAAATATGCTGGAACCTTCTTTTTATCTAACAACATAACCTTGGTTTTGTTTGCACTTAAAACCAGCCTGAGTTGAAGGAGCTGGGACTGGATACTGTTAAAGGCTGTCTGCAAGTGTTTAAAAACCATGGTAATTGTATGAGAACAGCAATAACAAATTATTTCATCATAAAAATTAACAAATACATTTATACTTTGTCCCACATTATTAAGATTAATTGCAAATAGTCAAAAATAAAGTTGTTGGGCATGAATCAAACAAATCAATACATAAAATCAGTGAAATCGTGTAGAATCTGGAAAGGCTGTCAGATAAAGATGTATAAAAGGAGACATAAACTCTATTGACTCCATCACCTCTGGTCTTAATATGTCTCTGAAAAGAATAAAAGTCATTTTCCAGAAGATCTAAATATCTGGAGGCTCATGTGGTTCTAAAAGTCAGATAAATAAGAGGGCGAAAGATCCTGTAAGGCTTTAAAAGCTATGAGTAAGATCTTAAAATGGTAAATGGACTGTACTTATATAGCACTTTGAGTACTGACAATACTTTTACGCTACATATCACATTCAACCATGCAGTACTGCTATTACTGTATACTAAATTAAACGTGCTGGGAAACTACAAAAGGTGTAATGTGCCCTTCCTGGTAGTGAGTTCTGTAACATCTGGAGCCGATTTATGGATTTTTGGTTGAAACGTATTATGGCTTTTAGATTAGCTGAGGTATAAGATGATAAAGTGTGTAAAATGGTTTATGTGTCTTTGAAAGAAAGAGTAGATCAAATAATTCTTAGTTGATGTAAACATGACTGCACAATATTTATGATGTGCCACAACTCAGAGTGCTTCTTCCTACTTTATCCGGCCTCACAAAACAAACCCTAACTAGCATGTAATATCTAATGAAAGGAGTAAAAAAACATACCTTTTTATTTTATTTATTTATTTATTTTATTTTTTCTTTGTTCGTTTTGTTTTGGGTTTTTTTTTTAACTTCCCATACACTTTCATTATAATTCAAGCACTGATTACACCAGACCTGATGAGTTTTTACTTTTTAAATAGCACCATATAATATGTTATATATCTTAAAAATGCATTTTTATTTGCTTTCTGCTTAAAATAACATTCAATTTGTGGGTCAAAGTAGTTTAGGAGAACATATAGGACTGTATGTTAACAGAGTGTTGCTTTTAGACACAGAGTATGAAAACTAGTGGGACGAGTGAGTCATAATAGCACTAATCCATTTTCATGTCGCACCCAGAGAAGACATGGAGCCTAACAAGTCTTCAAGACACTGCCGAACCACAATAACAAAAATGTTTTGCGCACACCCAGTCCAAGTTTCCCCATTTAAAACAAGAGCAGGTACAGGCAATGTTTTTCCATAATTAAATGTGCAAGTTTTCCATAATTAAATGCAACTGAAATGGAATATTTTATTGAATCAAAACCTATACACACCAGTTCAGGTTTCCTTTCATTACATGTTTCTGTTCCCAGAACTGATGTATTAGATCAGATCAGATCAGAAATACTTTATTAATCCCTTATTACCTGTTCTATCCAGTTTTATGGTTTTTGATGGTGTTTTTATCTAAATGTACACAGATAAATAAAGTCTCCCACATGTGAAAAGCAAACCCTGTTGGCCCCTTTCTGAACCTAGGCAGCTGAAGCAGTCATGCACCTTTTTTCTTGCTCTCCCCTGGTGTTGCTGTGTTTGACCTCTGGCTTTTCATTCTCCAACCAGTCAAACCAGATGGACTCTCCTGAGTCTGGCTCTGCTGGAGGTCTCCTGCTGTTAAAAATATTCATTGATTCCCTTAAATCTTTATGAGTTGGTATAATGCAGTCACAGTTAACTGGACTGAACTGGACAGTACTGAATTTTGTTACTTCATGTTTAAATTGCTGATAAATGACTTGATAAACCCACAGAATTAAAATGGAATTGCAGGTTAGTGGTTCTAGTGGGTCAACATGTTGTCTCAAGACAGGACTTATGTGGCTTTATGTGAAGCGTGAAATAACAGACATTGATCCAGTGCTTTGAAGCATCAGAGCAGCAATGAAAGTAGTATCGAATGCTTTCACTCATCAAGACGTCATCTTGGAACTTGCCAGTCTAACCAGCAGCGATGTCATCTATCAGGTGATTTCATGTCAATGGCTTTACGTGTGGCAGCAAACAGTGATGCAGGACTGTGAGACACCTCTGAGAGTAAGTGTAAATTACCAAGGAGGAACAGCAGCAAGTTAACGAAGATGTCTAGTTTCACCTATAAGGGAAAACTGATATGTGTAAAGGGCTTTGTGTGAAATTCCACATGTTTTGTCCCAATGGATTAATCAGTGTGTATGCATTCTTTCTTTCTTTGCTCTAGTTGAGCCTTACTTAGCACTAGTATGCGCCTCCGGACATCTAGTGATACAGTAGTTTAACATGTTGGACTAAAAATATGAGGATCTGGACCCATTTACTAGACAGATCACTGGTTCGAGTCTGCCTGGATGAGCAGCAAGTCAGCTGTTGTCTCTGTTTCACTTCCAGGAACACCTAAGCCTCTGCAGATGGTGTTTGGTGGAGGTTCCAGATTGTTGCTGGTGTTTTTGTTGTAGATTTTTACTGATTGCCCTTCATCATCTCTCTGTAGCTTTTGTGTGGAGTCTCACAAGGAAGCATACTCTTCTGTCCTGGTCTGAAAATCGGGTGTGGTGCGACAACAACCCTTCCAAAACAAGCTCCATGTGGTCAAACCGGTTTGCCAAGTTCATTAAACATTATTTGTCTGTCCAAGAACAAACTGATTTTTTCTCACCTGCAAGTACTAAGCCAACAAGCTACTGATGTGGTAGATTAGAGGGAAGATACCAGTTCACTGTCATGTTCGCATGGGAGATCTTGACCAACTGTGAAAGATACTGTTGTAACTGATATCCAGTGAAAAATGTGATCAATTTAACATATTAACAACATGAAGTGAAAATATAGAATATAGAATTAAATGTTTCAAACTAACCAAGCCAGTGATTTATAATATTCCAACAGGTAAAAGAAGTTTAAGTGAATTAAGGATCATGGTTTTCTATTTGACTTTTCAGATCTTTTACATGCACAGTAGCTACATAACTGGGAAAGGGAAAACCAAACCATGTTTGTTCTCATCTAAAGATTTACAACATGTATTGACTAAGGAGTGGCAGACAGGCACAAGCAAGTTAATGTTTGGGATGATATTTAACGTGTCTGATCATGTTTATTGGTTGCCATGTCAACAGTCTCAGAGATGAAATTAGACAAGATTTGTTCAAGCAACTGTTGTCTATTTGCAATAAACAACCTCTGGTTTGACTCCTTCAGGCAAACATTTAATATGAAATCCTTAATAAAAGAAAAAGTGATAATATGTTCTGTTAACAGATAACTAAGGTGTGGTTTTCTTCACCTGAAAATGGGTGTGTCTGTATGAGTCATCACTTCTGTTGTATTGCTGCTGCCATGTTTGCGCATGTAAAAAGGTTATGAAAGGTGACAGTGGTGTTACTGCCGTGGGAGTAAAAGTTCCTTAAGTAGATAAATCAAACAAAATCTCATCACTTATAGAAATGACAAGGATTACAGAGAATTTCCACAGAACCACCTGTAGATCAACGTAGATCAACACAGAGAAAACCCCAGTACCCCCCCCTATTACCAGTGTACATCCACGTACATTACCTGGTACCTGGGTAACTGGAAAGAAAGAAAGAAAGAAAGAAAGAAAGAAAGAAAGAAAGAAAGAAAGAAAGAAAGAAAGAAAGAAAGAAAGAAAGAAAGAAAGAAAGAAAGAAAGAAAGAAAGAAAGAAAGAAAGAGTTGAAAAGTGGAAAAAGTGAAAAAGAAAAGAATTACATTAAAGCATCGCAGTTCATATTATAAACAAAGAAGAGCAGTAAGAGGAAAATTCTTATTGAATCTACCCCTTTCTCAAATTTACGACATACTATCCACTGTAGTAAATTATTGTTATATACTTTAATTATTATAAATTAATTTTTCAGCATTAATTGCAAAAACATGAATAATTTTTTTAAAATTGTCACAATATCATTTTTCATTTAAAGACAATGAGGTGAACTTTAAAACTTGTTTGGCAAAAAAAAAAAAAAAAAAAAAAAATCCATAATTCAAAACAAACCACTGAGAAACCCATCCATTGTCCATAATGTTTAATATAAAACCTTTATGGTGAATATCCTCTGAGCTAAAGCAAACTATAGGAGATTATCTGGCAATACTTAATATTTTCTTTTGTATATAAGTCTATTACTCAGTTACATTTTTAAGTTTAAATATTCATGCCTCAACATTCAGTATTTATTTCTGAAAAAAGTAATTGTTTAGTCACAATATGAAAATTACTCAGAGCTTTTCTTTAATAGAATCAGTGGCAGTAAATCATCTCTGTGTTGTCCTATGCTCCCACACAGTAATTAAAATATAATAATAATTTGATAATACACCATTCTCCATGTGCTGCTATTTAACTTATTTTGGTATATTTTATGACTGAAAACTATGTTTTTTTAAAATGTGTCATTTATATGTGATGTATTACAAAGACTGTCACAAAGAGGAAAGTTTTCAGTCAGGATTTGGAGGTAACTAATATAAAAAGTGCAAGCACAGGGGTGTGTTCATGCCCTTTTGTTCAGGTAATGATGCTAGCTGCATTTTTTTAATTAGCAGGAAGTGATGGAGGAGTTCAGACTGATACCAAATTACAGTAACTTACAGTCATGTTGTGAAACTGTCGGGGCAAACGAGCCAGCAGGAGAAGACATACCTAAGAAGCCATGCTTTGGGTTTTTACATATCAAGAGGCTTCAAATTAGAAAATTAAAAAGATGACAGATTAGCATCTCCCAAAGAAGAATACATGACTGCTAGTATTTTCTTGGTTGGAGTAAAGTTTGAGCTCACTTCAGTGATTCATGAGCAAGTTTCAAGGGCCAAAATAAATTTTTATCACCTAAAGAATCAATAACTGTGAATACAGCAGGGATCTTTGATTCTTGAGACTCGTTTCCCCAAAACCAACTCTAAAAATTCAACTCCTGCTCCTGCTAAACTCCATTTAGAGCCTATGCTCTTTTCTTTGGTTCACAATTCACGGTTTTACTTTCATATTCAAAATAAACACTTCAGTAACAATAACATAAGAACTTTTATTCATTAAACGAACAAACCAGACAGAACCAAAACGTGAATCAACATAAGACTAAACTCACGTAAAGACTCAAACACTAACGATCAAGACGGAAACAACTAACAGCAACAAGCAATGAATAGACAGAAAAGGAAACCAGGAAGAAGATATACAGAGGGACTAATGACAAATCAGGAAACTATCACTTTTGGATTAGGAAGATACACACACACACACACACACACACACACACACACACACACACACACACACTGGCACCCGAGTTACACTTTCTAACTTTCAACCTTTCAACCCTCAGCAGCAGATGTCTTTGTCTGACTTTACTTGGAGGGCAAACTACATAATTAGTAAACTACAACGTGTAACGCTGGGGTGTCCCAAGTCAGTCCTCGAGGGCCGCTGTCCTGCAGGTTTTGGATGTTTCCTGCAGAACACCTGAATCAGATTGATGGGTCAAGATGCTTGGGCAGAACTTGACAACAACCGCTGATGAGAGCCATATGATTTGAATCAAGTTTGTTGGATTAAGGAGGCATCTAAAACCTGCAGCATTGCAGCCCTCAAGGACTGGAGCTGGACACCTTTGCTGTAATGCAGGGGTACTCAAGTCCAGTCCTCAAGATCTACTATCCTGCAACTTTTAGATGCAACCCTTCCCCAATTCATCTGAATCAAATGAATGGCATCTGCAGAGCTGAATGACATGTGGATGAGGGAATTGAGCCATCTGATTCAGGTGTATTGGAGAAGGGTTGCATCTAAAAGTTCCAGGATAGTAGATCTTGAGGACTGAACTTGGGCACCACTGCTGCAATGCATAAAATATTGTTATTTCATGCTCTGATAAAATGTTACCATGTTGAAGTCTTGAAAAATATGAATGTGTCTCCCCCTAGGTGTGAAGCATGAGATGATGACATGAGGAGAAGTTTTCCATGAAATGTAAATTAGGTAGGTTTTTTGACAAAACAAACGTGTTAAAGGATGATGTATGAACATTTCATTACATTTAAATGTTTTGTATCTACATTAAAAAAATCTATTAATTTTACACAAAAAGTTAACAATGACCAGCGACAATCAGTAGTCTGGGATTGCTGACTCAGTCAGTGCTTTGCTGAAATAGTTTAGGTCCACTTCTTAAAAGAGTTCAGTAATCAAGCTTGATGAAACACTATTAAACCCTACTAACACACATCACTGCAGATTTTATTTGGATAAGTTCAGGTGGCACCTGACATAAGGAAATCCAGCCCTAAAATTCTCTTTAACAGTAATTTAATTCACCAACTACCTTCTCCTCTTTGCATTTCTTTCAATCGTATCTGTTGCTGAAGACTTGAAAGGTCCCCAGTATTCTGTGAGGATCTTTGTTTGCGTTTCTGACCTGAGCTCTCATGTTCGTGTACCTCAGGCTCTCGTGTTACTAAGGAGTCATGTTTCGGTCAGGATTATCCTGAGAGTGGGAGGGAATGGGAGAATACAGATGAGGGCCACAATAACTTCAAAACTGGATTCTCAACACAGTCAGGACCTACCAAACACACCTTTTCTGTTATACAATTACTGCTCAACCATCCTGGTTTAACTAACTCACCATAACAGATTGAGCTATTGATGGTGCTACACCAGGTTTCATAACAGATGATTGTGAGAAACGTCTTTCCCCAGTCTTCTTCATGCTTCACTGACGTAGCAAACAGAGAGTAAAGTCTGTTATAAAAGTAGGGAAATTGTTAGAACTTATTTAAGTTTACCTTTGTTTTCAAGTTATGGAATTCAATACATTACTGCTTTGAGTTTGCTTTTGTAATGGTTTTTTTGCCCCATAAGTTGAATTCTTAATTAATTAAAATATATCTTTCATTTCTTTCATTTCATCTCTTTCATTTTTAGGCACACACAGCAGCAAGTCCTGTGATGGACTGATGACCTATCCAGGGTGTACCCTGCCTCTCCCGGCTAATTGCTGGGATAGTCTCCAGCTTCCCCGTGACCCTGAATTGGACTAAGCAGTACAGAGAATGAATGAATGGATAAATAAATAAATGAATGAATGAATGAATGACAACACCATTTCATCTGCAAGTGAACAGGGTAAAGGTGGATTTAAAAACGCTGGTTTAAAAAAAAAAATAAAAAAAATAAAGTATTACCACAAGGGGTCAGCGTTTTACCTGAAAAACACGTTTATATTTCTACCCAGGATAACTTTTTTGTTGTTTGTTTTGTGGTTTTGTGCTGTCTTAATGGCAACAATAGGGGAAATTAAACTATTAAATTTGTTGTTTGTCAATTAATCACTGGGTTATGTCATTTTTAGTGAAAAAAAACTTGTCATGATGAGACAACAGTTCACTCATAACTAATAATAAGACAAAAATACCCTAATTTTGATCTTACTGCTGATATACTGTGGATACTTTTAAATGTAGTTTAAATTATATGATTAGCTTTGATTTTTAGACAAATGTGGTTGTAAATATATTAATGCTAAGGCCCCTTTCACACATAATTAACACCTCATCGTTGCAAAAACACGTCTTTGTTAACATGATGCCATTCCTATTTAGTCACACAAAAAAAAGTGGGTAGCTCAACTGGTTGAGCATCCTCTCCAGCTTCTCACCACACAAGGTCTAGGTTTATGTCCTGGCCTGGAGCCCATTGCTGCATGTCATTCCATCCTGTCACTCTGAACCCTTTCCTGTCACTCTA
The DNA here is from genome assembly GCF_017639745.1 of Melanotaenia boesemani. Classification (NCBI taxonomy): domain Eukaryota; kingdom Metazoa; phylum Chordata; class Actinopteri; order Atheriniformes; family Melanotaeniidae; genus Melanotaenia; species Melanotaenia boesemani. The sequence continues at coordinate 17,716,956 of NC_055695.1, read as the reverse complement.
CTGTTACACACCAGATGGTCAGGGCATCAAAGCAAACATATTGACACTGAGATGGTCTAGGCTGGACCTCCAAAAGTTATGGTCAGTGTGTGTTACACCGATCAGGATGTGTTCTGGTATTCTGTCAGGGTTTTAGAAGTAAACTCAATGGAGTAAATAGAGAAGCAGGGATCCTGACATGATCTGCAGTTCATGCTGGACTGCCTCCAGGATCTCTAGTGCACACAGCAGCATCATCAGCAGGTTGGAAGGCTGCCTGTATTTATTCTGCACTGAACACACAATAAAGAAAACATGGGAGCCTGAAATTCGGAAAGACAATCATGCAATAAATAACATTGTAAATGTAATATTTTTTGTTGCACCCTGGATCGGTTGCTTGAATTTTTCCAAATGTCTTCCCATATTTGTTGTTTCCCTCTGGTTCTCTCTCCCAGGTCTTAGATTCTAAATTTAATTGAGGCTAATTTATGTACAGCAAAAGAGTAATTTGACAGCACTCTAAAACAGTATTACCTAGACTGAGGGAGTCTAGTTAATACTCTCAGGTGGTTTTGGGTTCTCCTGTCAGATTGTGGCATTATCTCTTTGGTTTCTTTATGTTACAATGGCTAATTTGATCAAGTTGGTGCTAGTGCCAACCTTGCAAACAGGACTTTTTTCATGTTGGCTCATAAATGTCAAGTTACCTGCTATCTATACTGAGGAATAAATATGTCAGTACATATTATGGAGCATACTATAACGATATAGAACTAAATGGTTTTTGACCAGACCCAATCAGACCTCAAGATGTGGCCAACTTGAAGAACAAAGTGCTTTTCACTGAAGAGTGGCTAGATGTTTCATGTCCAGGACATTGCTGTTGAGTTTGATCGAGCTGCTCCTCCCGCAGATTGAAGGATGGGAAGCTGTTATATCAGCACAGTCAGTTCTGTCAAAAAAGTTGCCTGACTTTCACACTGAGAAGGATTTTCTTGGAAGCAATACTGTGTGTGTAGGTGCAGCTTTATTTATTTATTTTTTTAACTTTAACCAAAAGCTGATTAATGTCAGTTAAAACATTTTCTTGGCTTTTTCTGTGGATGTGATTGGTTGTCTCGAAGGTAGATGTGTGACAACACCAGTTTCTTTTTGAAAGTTCAGAGATTTTCCATTTAAACTACTTGCAGTAACACACAGATGGTAGATCACGCTGAAAAATTATGTTGAGTCAACGGCTTTTCTATTTACATACGAAAAAAAAAAAATTTTTTAAATAAAACATTATGTGAGGACACAAGCCCATCATCTCACGAAGAGAGTGGCTGGATTTCGAGTAGTTAAGTCTTAACAAAATGGAGCAAGAAAGCAAATAATCAAAAAACTATATCAATCCAAGTAATTTTCACTAAATGCCAGTGCACTGAAAAGTTTCTAAAATGATGTCAGAATAACAGGAAGCCAGGGGTGCTAGAGTTAGACTTTTTCCCTCTTTCTGCACCATGAAAGCAGGCGAAGTTGTTCCTGAAACTCTCTGACTTTTATAAGATGTATTTCAAGATACAAAACCCATAAGGAAAATATAACTGTACATACAGTAAAAATGTGGTGGGATTCTGTCTTCCTACAGGACAGCTTTCTTCCTATAGGTACAGAAAGCATTTAATGTGTTAAATATGTTTTCTGTTTAAAAATAAGTGGTGAAAAGTCTTGACATTGGTCTCTTTGAGAAATTAAATTAGTCATTGCACCAATGACTCTTTGTATACAATGAATGTCACTGTGCTACCAAAATGAGTCAAAAGCAAACTCAAGAGTTTTAAGGTCAGAAACCTTGTATTGCTTTAAGGCACAGTGGTAATCTGAATCATGTTGTATGGAAACCAGCCAAACTTTGTTCACATAAACAAAATCGCTGATTCTGTGTCTGTTTTGCCACCATTTTTGACACAAGCTGACATGCAGTGTGTGGGAATTTTTCCACTTACCAGGTGTGTCTGTGTGAGTCACGATAACATTAAAAGAAGATCTCTGTGCTGCCTGTCAGTCTGTCTTGGAACTGTTGTTGCCACTGGCAGTTTCACGAATAAGTCAGTCAAGGTGAATTCTGGTTTGTATTTGTTATGCTGGACAAGAGTAATCACAAAAAAATCCGCACAAAGAACTGCTGTGAGGAAACAATATCTTGGGGATCTGTCCACACCGGGACCCACCATGACCGCAGAGGCCACCACCACCGTGTAGCATCCCCCTGAAGAAAACACTGGAATTAAAATATTAAAAGTAGAAAATCAAATAAGTATACATACCTTTATGTATACATAAGTATACATAAAGGAGTTAAAAAAAAAAAGCAACGTGCCTTGGTAGGTAAACAGAACTGAAAAATTTTTAAAAATTGGCATTTTTTAAATAAATGAGTACAGACTTAAATAATTCAAGTAAATAAATAAAAATAATAATAAAATAGACTAAACTGATTAAAATAACAATTCACTTAAAAGCTAAACAAAAAGGTAGTTCTTTTAAAAACAGCAGCTATATTTTTAACACATTAGGAGACTTGCTTACATTTTGTTTGATTGTATTTTTGGTTAATTTGTCATCATCTGGATAGAGGCTAAAATAATATAAAAGGTAATGATAAACCACTCTCCCGCCTGTATGGACATATGACAGAAAAAAGAAGTTTTCAGATCTTCTGAAATAAGGTGTTTGAATGTTGATAATCGTGAGAATTATTTGTGGCAAAAAGAGCTGCAGGACTTGACCTATGGTTACTGTTTGGTTTTACACTTTAAAGTAAGTATTTAGAGACTGTACAATTTCAGTGAGTATACTAAAACTATATTTTTTATTTTTACAATAGTAAGCATATTCTACTTAAGTAGAGTCTGCATGTACTTTTACTGTTTCTCCAAAAACCAAAAATGATTCATCTCCTTTCTTCTAACTTACTGATAGTCTGTCCTGTATAGCTCCAGACAACAAAGATTGCACAATGATTAAATATTCTTTATTAGAGTACCATTTTCTCATAAAGTTTGAGCTTTTTCTGCTGTGCATTCTACTTTACTGTCTTTGTGAACCTTCACACTCAACCCTGAGGCTTTGCCTTAAATTTTCAAATGACATGTCAACCACACCTGTCATAAACACACAGGTATGTGATAGTTGAAGCTGAAGTAAGGGGAGGAGGGGGGGGGGGGGGGGGGGGGGGGGGGGGGGGGGGGGGTTACTACTATAGTTACCTCTTTGGAGAGAAGGGAGAAGCAGAAGTGACATAATCTTTAGAAAAGGCTCATGTCACACATTTCCACTCTGAGAAACTGCAAGCTCGAATACACCGCAGCTCCACCGCAGCGGTTATGGCTCGGGTTTCCTTTGCAGAAATTCTCCTGCTTCTCCTGGTAGTGCTTTTCTTGGTAAGTACTTCTTTAAAGCTACTCATATTGTTCAGCTTAACAAATCGGGATTTACTGTAGTCCCTGAAAGAAAGTGTTGCAGAAAGAAATTCTTTTCATGTATTACACAGCATTGTATCAAATGCAACTCATCATAGGAGACTAACTGTGTTTTGCTCAACTTACATTAGTTTTGGAATTTAATACCTACATACACATCTGAATATAATATCTTGGTTTACAACACAGTGCACTGATATTCTAATATTCTAATATTCTTCACTGCAACTAGTTTGTGCAGCTTTCAGACGTGAGTGAAAGTAGTTTCACCAGTTCACCGGAACATGTTCAATGTCGTGATGGAACAGATAAACCACTGTAAAAATTTAACTGCTCCTCGCAGATACACCTAATTACAAAACCGTGATTAAAACTTGTGGCCTATATAGTAAAAATTGTCCTCCCACTCTTTGACCCATTAAACTTTAATTATATGTTGTTACATGTAGGTACATGTTGGCATGGATATTCATCATATTTATAAAACCCAAAACTGTTTAGAGAAATGGCAGAATTTGAAGACTGTCAAACATTGTCAAACATATTAGTTTATTTTAGATTTGATGGTGACAATGACTTACTGACTGATATGAAGCATGTTTGTTTAAATCAGATTAATGATCGTCTGGGGATGGCTGCACACAGCCATGTTCACCTAACCTGTGATTACTTGTCCTCATTTTATAAGCTTTTTTCTTTTGATCCACGCAGTCCAGGCAAGTTAGCTGTGCAGCCTCACCCAGCAAGACAGGATTAGTATGGACTTGTTCCTCTGCATATTTTACACAGAACATACAGACTGACTTAGCTTCTTTGATACTTTCAATGGTGCAGATTAAAAGCAGAAACCCTAAGCCATAGCACTGATGGCTGGTTGTGCTCATGCTGTGCCTTGTAACACTCCTTTAGACCTGCTAAAACGTTGACAATTTCCATTTTAGCAAAACAGACCTTTAACAACATTGAAGGTCAACTTTTAATGGTATTAAATCTGGAAAGTTGAACCGTGTGAAACATCCATATATATTATGTTTGATTAATTTTATCCTCCTTTTTGTATGGTCTTTAAAGGGATTATCCTTCCTCCAGAGTTTATTGAATTTCATTTTACTGTTTGGTTTATCTGTTTATTTTATCTCTACTATCACCTGCATTTTTATTTTAGACATCTTTAGCATCCTGTTTAGAATTTTAAAAATGAAAATTTAGAAAATCTTTGGATCACTGGGTCATTTTTCCTACAAAATCAACATCAAATGGTTCATTCAGTTACCAGACACTACATATTGTACAGGCCAACTTTGACCTGCACCTCACTCCCTCATTATTGTGTTAGCTTCTGTTTATTTGACTGCAAAAAAAAAAAAAAAAAAAAAAATTCAATAATATGAAGTTAAAAGACAACAGAAATTAGTTTGGGTTCATTTCTTTTCATTAATCTAAATAAGCAGACATGGAGGGTTTTTTTTTTCTCTGCCACACCAAGGTGGAGATCAATGCAAGGTTCTACATGTGGATGGGCTGAGAAACGAACTGCAGATAATCTCACGGGTTCAAGACCATACTGTTACTTGTCACTCACAATTGTCTCCTTTATGGTTTCAGATGATCAATGCTGAGGCGGCTGAGAAGAGGACAAAGAATGTGAGGAGAATGAAAAGAGAGTGGATCCTACCACCGACCAAGCTGAAGGAGAACACCGTCTACAGCCATTTGGATTTTATTGCAAAGGTATTTGGTTTGATTTAAAAAAAAATTTATTTTACTAAGACACATCAAAGTGTGTAATGACTTTCAAAACTTTCTTTTAAAAATTTTTAAATACACTGGCTGCTCTTCCACTAACCTACAGTGAACAGACCTGTTTCAAGTCTAAACAGTTTGTTGTCAGTTGAAACAGTCACACAGACAATTTGTCCCGAGGCGTCAAGCTGGCACACACTTCCAACGACATTTTGTTCAAACAGTCTGCCTTTTACACAAGAAACCACAAACATCCATCTCTGGAAAAAACCTACTGTACAAATAATTACAAATAAGTCATAACAGAGAAAAATGGAAAAAATAATGACAAAATAATGACAAAATAACACAAATAACGAAGAAGTTACACATGTCGATGTTTTGCAATGTGTAAAAGTAACTCTAGTCAAATGTAAATATAAGGGAAATAGATTAGAAGAGAAAAACAAACACACTAAATATATATAGTAGTAAATAACCATGACTATAACCTTATATTCATCATACTAACAAAATTTTTACTGAGGAATAATAATTATTATAATGACTTTTTAATGGAAATGTTTTCTTGTTGGGAATGAAAAACCTCATTTACAACAAGGTGGGGGAACACTATAACTAAGAATATTTCTCAAATACACTGTTTATGTTTACAGATTCGCTCTGATAAGGACAAAGACGAAAAGGTAGAGTATTACCTCTCAGGACCAGGAGCTGACAAACCACCCTTCAACCTCTTTGTGGTGGATCATGACACCGGATTTGTAAAAATTACTGACACATTGGACCGGGAAAAACACTCCACCTTTCATGTAAGCCATTTTTATTTTGTGTAAAACGTCAGTTGGTGTGATGATAGATGTCCATGTTAATTTCAGTTGCAATATAAAAATGTAGTCAAGCCATTAAGCAGAAAAAAGAAAAAGACAACATATACTAGATTGTGATTTACTGGTCTACATTTCAATCTAATTTTTTATACAAAAGACATTTAAAACAATGTCCTAAAACACAAAAGCTTGGAATTTTCCCACTGAGTATCTTGCCAAGCTGAGTTTACTGATGAACATGTTCACACCCTGAATATAGAGAGCTGTTGTAGAAGGTTAAATAGTAAATGATCCAATTTACACCTGTTTTTTTTCTTTGTTTTGTTTTTTTTTTTTTTTGTTTTTTTTTTTTTTTTTTTTTTTTTTTTTGCGCCATATGACACTTGGAAAATTAAGAACTATAAACAGTCTAATCATGTTCTGTCTCTTTGTGTGATCCCTGCAGCTAAAAGGCCTTGCTAAATACAAAAATGGGTCCATAGCAGAGGAAGAAATTCCATTGACAGTCATTGTCCTGGATGACAACGACAACCCTCCTTATTTTGAACTGCACAGTGGAAACATCACAGAGTCAAGCAAAAAAGGTGAGGCGAGACTTAGACTCGGGTGAAGAAAATAGGATCCCATGACTGCTATGAGTCATTAAATGGTTACCACCATTTACATTAAAATGTGATAAGAGTTGTGTTTTTTCTTTTCTTTTTTTTTTCCAAACTTAGTTTAAACAAGTAATAAGGAAAACAACTCTAGGATTGTGTTTGCTGATTAATAATAAGTTGTAGATGTTTGACGTTATAGAAGAGATAAAATGTAAGTATTATCAAACTGTAACATGAACCCATCCAAGGAGCCCTTTGGAGGAGGCTTTGCCTTGATCAGGCAGGTTTTCCTTTTGTAACATTTTTTTTGGGCTTGGGTGGTCACACCCCTTGCAAAAAAATGTTTCCCTGCGGTGGACAGTGTTATTTCAGTTCCTAATCTGCAGCCCTGCCCATAGACAGCCATGAACAAAAGTGTACAGTTTTTTGTACATAAACCTTTGCCTCAGAAAATATGATCACTCACACTTTGCAGTTCCTTGTGTGTTTTGGCTATAAAGTCAGCCAATATTTACTTAATCTTAATCTGCTTTAGAGTAAATAATCAAGGCTTTTCGGGCTAAGAACAAAAATGTCAAAAGCGGCATTCCCTCTACAGCTTATTGATATTAGCTGTTACAGATAATCATTGAATCAAACATCTGGGGCTAAACATACACGACTTAACAATTTATAGTGATATTATTAATGATCTCGAGGAAAGGTGGTGACTTCACAGTTGTTTGTAGCATCTCCCTTACCATATGACCAACAACATTTTTCAGTTTTCCATCGGAGTGGCAGCTTTAGCAAAGTTGAGGGCTGGCTGTCGAGGCTGTGCTCAGCCTGCAGGTGCTTCCTTGAAGGCTTGACATATGCAGGAGTGAATGAGAAGGAAGGAGGCAGAGAGAGTGGTCAAGGATTTCCTTCTTCTCTCTTTCTTACTTTCTTTTTTATTTTGTGGCAACAAAAAGTCATGGGCGGATTTGGGAAAATGTCAGCAGTAACATAGCACTTCTTTTGAGAAAGTAACAGGTAGTAGAGTAATAGATTGCTTGAATTAAAAAATACTAACCTGCAATGTTACCACAAAAAAGTCATTTGAATACTCTAAGATGTTTCACCAAATACTGTTTATGACCTGCTTAGATAACCTGGAATGCTGCTCAACAATTTTGCTCAGCAGTGGTATGTCTTTGGGTGTCTGCTCTTTATTATGTTCATTTGGTACTTCTTATGTGGTCTTTGTCTCTGGTTTTATTTGTTTTGGCATTCTTGACAGACATGAGAGATGTTCTGTTTCACTAGAATGTCCCAAAGGCCCTGGACTCCTAACAAGGAGAAAGTTCTCTTGCACCACAACTAAAAATATGTTTAAGTACATCTTCATTTTTCCATGTACCATCAGCTACAATCTTTGTTACCTCAGATCAGAGGTGGACTGACCATCTGGACATCATGAGTCAGGGAACAACTTTTAGGCTGTAAACATAATCTTTTATTATTACACAGGCCTTTAATAATGATTAACAACATCAGACTATGGAGTCAAGATCTGCACAACATGTGGATTGCAATGTGAATTGACGACCTCAGTAAAGCATCACATTTTTCATCAATGAAGTCAAGACTGGAAAACAATATTGTATCAGATATGTCCCAAGTTGTAAGTGCTGTGAAACTGATTTATAATCCAAATTTATAGCTGAAAATTAATGACTGGTGTGTCTTAGCAGCTGTACCCAAAATGCCTATAGCTGTATCCAAACATAAGCAATACACACACAGACACACACACACACAAAAGCACTGAGAAAGAGAGCTACGGTCTGCTGCAATTAATGCACTTTCATAAACTTATAATTAGATAAACACAGTATTGCAATAAAGGTACATTTTTTCTTTGCATTTATTTTGCTTATCATTGCATTCCTTATTTCTTTTTATTTGTTTGTTTGTTAAAACCAATTTCTTGCCAATGTAATTACTTTTTTGTCTCGTACTGCCTTTAGTGTAAACTGAATTGAGTTACACCTAGAATATGTTGATAATCCAACATCAGTGCAGTTCTCCTTTTCTTTGTTGTTGTTGTTTTTTTGTTTTTTTTTACACCATTTTAAATCATCCATGCTCTCTCCAACATACTTTTTTTCCTTCTGATCTTGTGGATTCTACTAAGATAATCTTTTTTGTTGTGATCTATTGCAGGAGCCTTCGTTATGCAGATTGAGGGTAAAGATGATGACCAGAATGGCACGCTTAATGCACAAATCTCCTACTCCATCATCAGTCAGGAGCCAAAGGGCACAGGTCACATGTTCACTATTGATGAAAAAACTGGGAAACTGTATGTTAAAGAGCCCACACTGGACAGAGAGGTAAAGCTTTCTGCACACTCAGTAAGACACGATGCACACATGCTTTAGCCTTTTAGTACAAAAAAATAAATTCTAATTATTTAATCAACAACTTAAATTTTTTAATTCATCCAGTTGTCAGTTTTATTTGTTGCAATCTTGTACAAAGTTTGAACTAGTCTCATGAAAAATACTTTGAATAATTTTTTATGCACTGATATTTTTTTAGACCACTATTGTTCCTGCACTGAGCTACATTTTTACCTTGAGAAGATTTTGCTCTTGTATTTGCTTGACATCTAATGTTTTCAGCTTTTCTCACAGGAGTTAGCATGAGGCTGTGTGTTGATGCCTTTTGTCTACTGGTTTTTTGGCAGACACATGACTTCTACAAACTGGTTGTAAAGGGAACTGACATGGGAGGGGCACCAGGGGGGCAATCAGGAACGGGAACTGTAGAGATCAAGGTCCTGGACATCAATGACAACATCCCCACGCTGGAAAAATCTGAGGTGACAAATTCAACCAATAATTTGTAGAATATATCAATGCAGCAAAAAGAGTTCACAAACCTGTTGTCATACCAAAAGAATTAGGTCCTGGACTATGGACATTGCCTAGCTGTGTGTCAAGGATCAACACACACGCTCATACCAAAAAACAAACAACACAGACTACCACACACACCACACGGGCTGCACAAGAAAAAAAGTGCAAGACACGTCAGTGCATATTAAATAAAACAAGCCTTCGTACATCAAACATTAGCATTTAAAAAAAATTTATATATATATATATATACATATATATATATATATAGCAGCCTGGGTGCTAATATCAAAGACAGATATTTGATAGATGTGTTTCTTCTCAATGTTTCTATGTTCTTTTTGTAGTATTCCGGCTCAGTGGATGAAAATGTTGCTGATGTAATAGTGATGAAAATTAAAGCTCTGGACAAAGACCTTGCACACACAGACAACTGGCTTACTGTCTTTACAATTGCCAAAGGAAACGAGGATAATTTGTTTTCCATTGAGACGGACAAAAAAACCAATGAAGGCATCTTAAAGTTGATCAAGGTAATCTTTTTATTATAATATATGACAACAAACATTTATTTTGAACTTTATTATTATTATTATTATTATTATTATTATTATTATTATTATTATTATTATTATTATTATTATTATTATTATCATCGTTGTTGATGTTGGGTCTCAAATTTTTTTTCACATTCTGTTATAATTTCTGTTCATTTCCCTCTGTCACCCATCTGAACCAAACAGCCAGTGGACTTTGAAGAACTACAAAACCTTGAACTTGGCTTGCTTATTGAGAATGTGGCTCCTTTTGTAGAGGGTGATGCTATACTTATGGATGTGGATGTTCAGGTTGGGGAAGGTGGAGGTGGTGGTGGAGGTGCAGGTGGAGGGGGTGCGGGTGCGGGTGCGGGTGCTGGGGCTGGTGTTGGAGTTGGTTTGGATGCAGGAGTAGACCTGGGAGTAGATTTAGGTTTGGATGTGGGGCTAGATGCAGGGTTGGACGCAGGTCTGGATGCCGGTCTGGATGCAGGGCTAGATGCAGGGCTAGATGCAGGGCTGGATGCTGATCTGGAAGGAGGTGTTGATTTGGGGTTGGATGCAGGGCTTCAGCCAGCAGGAGGGCTTGGCCCTGGAGTTGGGATCAAGCCTGGTGCTGGGCCTGGAGTGGGTGCTGGACTTAAGCCAGGCGTCAAACCAGGACCAGGACCACGGCCTAAGCCAAAACCAAAGCCAAAACCAAAACCAAAGCCAAAGACCAAACCACAAAGCTATCCAATTAAGATAGCAGTAAACAATGTGCCAGAGGGTCCATCATTTGTACCCAACACCAAGGATGTTCCTGTGTCTGAGGACCCAAATGAGATGCCTGAAGGTGGCGTTATTGCTGTGTTCAACGCTATTGATCCAGATACTGGGAAACCAGCTGAAGATGTCAGGTTAGTGAAGTTTTAGTGTTAGTATTATATACACTAGCAGTTCTCTGAAAGCATTGATGTTTGACATATTGTTATTTGTAATGTTTACCAAATTCAACTTTTAAAATTAATGCACTGTCATGCTAACATTTGTGACAATTAATGATCGAGAGAAATGTCATTGATTGGTAAATATATATTTTACACCACCAATATATAAAAAGTTTAAAATATGAATGATTTTCCCATTCCAATAGAAACAGTGATGGGAAAAAGTTAGCATACCTCATGTAAATTGTTGACCTTTTCAGTCATTCAAACAAGCAAACAATCAAAGACACAGACTTTTGATAAAATAGTTTGCTTAGCCAAGTGAAACCTCAACTGCTGCATAAAGAAAGCATGTAGAGTTTCTACCTGATCATACCTCTGCAGGCCATTGATATAAGGATATATGCTATATAATATTAATAATGGATTAGATTTATATAGCACTTTTCAAGGCACCCAAAGCGCTTTACATTGTGTATCCATTATTCATTGACACACACACTCACACACTGATGGCGGAAGCTGCCATGCAAGGCACTTAACCACGACCCATCAGGAGCAATTAGGGGTTTGGTATCCTGTGCAGGGACAACTCGACATGAGCTTGAAGGCTGGGCGTCGAACCAACAACCCTTGGGCTACAGGATGACCACTCTACCCACTGAGCCATGCCGTCCCTATATGTGTCCTTTATGAGATTACTGTGTATGCATCAAGAGAAAGTGACAAACTTGATCCCAAAAAAGGCATGGTGGACTTACTTAGTGCTACGTATGGTTGGAAATAGCAATAAAAATAATAAAATCTCATATCATTTGCTGACTCCTGAATTTAACTGTATCAAAAAGTTTTCATAGCAGAATTTGTGATTGTTGTTCATTTATATATGATATTGTATCCCTATCAAACATCGTTGGTAATTTCCTTGTCAGTGTCATTAAGCTGTTTTCTCTGGGTGACATTAAAACACAACCATTTCATTATGGCAATGGGTGAAGCACATTTACATTTGGTTCAGTACTTCTATTAGGTGTTATTAGTCTTCTGTGAAATGCTGCACTAATTTTGTTTGCACTGACAGAAAATTACCAAAGATGTATTATTACTTGACATTACATTACATTGTAATGTAATGTAATGTAAATATACAGTAAATATAATGTAAATATACAGTTTCTGAGACCTGTTGCCACCTATTCACCATATGGAAAAAATGTAATAACCACTATAATCAGTAACTTAATACCTGTTGTGTTCAGTGTAATTCTTGCCTTATGCCCTCTGGTGGATATCTTTTGCACTACAATAATTCTTATATTTTGTTAATGAATTTTCTGTCCATTATTTCTTGGGTCAAGAGCTAAGCAGAATGTTATGGTCCTCATTGTTTATTGTTCATGTTCCTTCAGTTATGCCAAAGCCTACGATCCAGACAACTGGTTTACTGTCGATGAAGAAACAGCAGAGATTAAACTCAACAAGCAACCTGACAGAGAGTCACCATTCTTACAGAACGGGGTCTACTATGCTAAGATTCTGGCTATCACCAAAGGTAAATACTACTGTCAGAAATACGCCTTCTTCTGTATAACATGCTCATGAGAGAACGTCTTCTTTTCTGATGAGTTATGACTTGTCAGCGCATGAGTTGCATGAGGAATTTAGCAGTATACTTTGTAAAGAGACGCTATAACATGAAACTCATAAATCATGACAGAACCTGTCAAACCACTTGGTTATTCAAACAAGTTTCCGCCTTTAAGATGAGCTGAGGCCCTGCAGCACATTTGACATAATTTTCCAGTTTTAACATATGTTTGAGAAAAACAAGACAAAATCAAGACTTTAAGAATCATCCTGATATTGGTAATAGCTATGTTGAAAGAAAAAATACTTTAACTTACAACAGGCTAAATTTAAAATAACACTGGGTTTGACACTAGAACATACTCAGTTTATTATTCACCCACAGGGTGAATGTTTACTGGTCACACATACACTTAACTCATGGTGCAGAACAGAACAGGGAGCAACACAAAGCAGTATGAAGTTTTTGCAAACGACCCGTCCCCAGAAGGCCAACTATCTATCTTCTTGCTATGATTGTTATTTTCCCTCTAAAGATTGCTGAGTCATTTGCATTGGGAAAAATGCTATATAATGTTCTCGTTAAAAGAACATTTTTTTCATTTCCTTGGGACAATATGAGAAAGAATCAATGGATTTTTTTATGTTGTTTTTTTATAGAAATGGTTGAGATGCTACTTCATGGTTAAATGACGAAAACTTGAAGAAGTTATAATTGCAAAAGCTTCATTATAGTAATTAAAAATGTGTTTTATCAAACAGTACAGAAGGACATTCAAGTTGAAGTCAGTTCAGTAGGGAGCAAAACTTCACCATAAGCTTAGCCTTTGTGGTAAAGACAAGATACTAAACTCAGTCACGCACTAATTTAGCTATTGTTTTCCTCAGACATGCCATCCAAGACAGCCACGGGAACAATAGCCATTCAAGTCGCAGACTCCAATGACCACTGTCCAACTTTGACCACCACACACACCAGTCAGTGCTCCAATGAAAGAACTGTGTATGTCACCGGCTTTGATGAAGATTCCAGTCCAAACGCAGAACCATACTCTTTCAGAATCATACCTGATACTACACAGGGCAAATGGGATGTAGAGCTCATCAATGGTAAGAAAATCAGTTTGAGTTCAGAAAATAGAGTTAACAAATACTTTCTATTTGCATTATTAAATTCTTTGACTTCCTTTAATTTAGAGGACAATCAGCCATTGGTACTACTATTTGCAATTAAAAGAAAATGATAAACACGTAGATACAAGCAATGATTACAGAGATATAAACATTATCTTAAGATGTTTTTGCACAGACTCAGATCTGCATTGACTCTTTTGCTTATTTCTTCTGTACTTTGTAATTTAATATAAAGCGATACCATTACTTGAGCTGCTTACTTATTACACAATCTCACAGTGTTCAGCTTGTCATCTCCTGCTTTATCTGAAGAAAATACTGAGGGAAACTAGGAATGATCAGAGGACCAACAAGTGCAGTAAATCACCATTTCAAGCACAGTCTCCCTGTAGCTGAAATTATTCATAAGTGTTAGTGAGCCTTTAAATTAATTCATATTATGTTAATACTGATCGTTACTTTATTTGTCCAGAGGTTAATTAATCATCAGTACTGAGTATTAAATTAATACAAATATAGCTATAATTTATGAAACCCATCCTTAAAGAGCAACCAGTTGTGTTGAACTGGTGTTTTTAGGCTTGCTGTAAATAAAAGTGAACTGAATTAATAGTAATTTCACCAGTAATATAGCTATTGAACTTATAAGACTTCCAAAATTACAGCTAATATTAATATATTAATTAATATTAGTGTGTGTTTTACATCTGTGTTTTTATGTCACCAGACACGACTGCTGCTCTTCATTCTCATGAGGAACTGTGGCCAGGCTCGTATGAGCTGCATGTGGAGGTGTTGGATGCTCAGGGTCTGTCCTGCCCATCCCCTGAGGTTTTTACTGTGGACGTATGTACCTGTGAGGAAGCAAAGTACTGCAGCATAAGAGGATCCAAACTTGTCTCCACATCATCTGGCCTCTCATTATCACTCATTGGCCCAGTCATAATGGCTACGTGTTTACTCCTGTGTAAGTTCATCTTAATACTATTAGCACATACAAAAATATACATAATTTGTGCATTTTTAAATGCACTTTAAAATAGAATATGCATCCTTAATTATTTATCAGTTATAAACCCTTGCCTCAGTGTCTTAGAGAAAAATCTTTCCATCAAAGAGAATGCTTTCCTTCGCTTTGCAGTCATCCCTCTTATCTTGCTGTTCTGCCAATGTGGAGGAGCTGGCACCATTTTCCCTGACCAGTTCACTGATCTGCCATTTGACACTAAAGAACAACTGATATCCTATCACACTGAAGGCATTGGTGAAGATAAGGTGGGTTAACTTCTTTTTTCTTCCATCATATGGAAAGAAAATAATACCTTGTTATTGTTATTTTGGCATAATGCATCAAATCAGTGGTGGGGAACCTTGACCCTCATCCTGCAAGTTTTAGATGTATCCCTGTTCCAACACACTTGATTCAATTACTGTGTCGAATTTGATAGGCTGTTGGATCTACTAAGACAAACACAGACTGAGTAGTTGTTCAGGTTATTTGTTTCATTCATTCATACTTTTCATTCAGATATTTTACTAGCTGTGATTGCATTATTTGTAATAATTTTTCTAATTAATCAAAACCATGCAAAATACTGCTTGCATAATGCATAATATTCTCTCTCTCTCTCTCTCTCTCTTTCTTTCTCTCTCTGTCTTTCTACGCAGGAAGTACCACTTTTAAGTGCTCCCATTATGCTGGGTACCAAGCAAAGCATGGAGACAACAGCAGCACCACATTTTAACAGCCTTTCCTCAGCTATCACAGAAACGTATCAGACACCGCTCTATTATGAATCTCTGCACAAGTTACAGGACAACAACCAGAAACTAATGGCTGATGGCACTTATAGGGTTTCAAGGGAGTCATACAACGGCATTGATATTACTTCATTGAGCAGACAAAAACAAAGTTTTGAACAAACAGCAGCTCTGTACGAGGAAATTGCTCTTCCTGATGCCTTACTTAATGATTACTACTCACAGGTAACATGTTGGCTTTGCAGGTGTACTGCACACATACGCATACTGTAAAGTTGTGTTGAAAATATTTTTGTAGTAATGTTTCTTCTCTTTCTTTGCCACAAACAGAAAGCAGCGTGTGCTGTGCCAGTGACAGACACTCTGTTGGTATATGATTATGAAGGCCAGGGCTCATCTGCTGGCTCAGTGGACCTCTCCAGCCTCCCAGAGTCTGACCATGGTCTGGACTTCCTCAATGACCTTGAGCTAAAATTCAAGTCTCTGGCTGAGATCTGTTCCCCTTCCCCACCAGTGGAACTCAAATCCTCCCTGATACCTAAACCAACAGGTGTTGTCAAAACTACAACTGATGTTGTTGAAAAGGTTATGAAGCCCAAGTTTCCGCCAGTTGTTGAGACAAAGCATACTGACGTGAAGACAGAAAAAGTTGTATCATCTACTAACATGTATTCATCATCATCATCATCATCTGTCAGTACAGTAAGCCCTACTTCACCATCCATGACTTTTCCTCACTCCAGGTTTTCTAATATGAGTCATTCAACTAACATTAGTGATTCTACTAAACTGACTTATCCAGCTCAGACAGTTGTATTACAACAGCAGCCGATTTATTACACTACCAGCTCTGTAGTGCAACCCCAGCACTATGTAGTTGCACCAAATCTACAGAGCACAGTTCTGGTAGAGGGTGGATCTCAAGGAACCAATTTTCCAGGCCTATTTCTAATCAATGGTCCCCAAAGTCCATCTGGACTTGTAATCAGTGGAGCCCAAAGCTCTCTTTCAGGGCTGGTTATCCAGGACACCAAAGGCTCTAAAAGTCTTAAAAGTCCTGTAAGCACTACAAGTCCAATCGGATCCACTGTGCTACTACCTAGTAGCCCAACTCTGACCCAGGGCTCTGCTCCTTTGGCATCTGGTCCTTTGGCAGGCTGGAAAATAATGGGACCAAATCCCAGTGGTAACTATATGTTACTAATGGATAAGAGTCATCCAGGTCAGGTAGATGAGTCTGACCCAGGTTCATCTCAAAGCATTTTGCTTAGAGATGGTATCCTGGCAAAAGGGGCTGCTCCCCCTCAGAGGGTGATAGCTTTGGCAGCCCAAGGGACTGTGTACACTAGCTTGTCCGGTCATGCTTTTGCTAAGCATAGGGGGATTGTTACATTGATAATTCACTTGGAGCAGATAGTGCAAATTAGTTTAGAGTCATTCACTGATCTGAAATTTCTTGCAAGACAACCTGGTGTGTGGAAAAGCCATGTGGTGGTAGTTACCTCAGAACACAGACAGACGAATACTTGGTCTGTTTGGATAAATAAAGTTCATCCTATTCAGGTCAGCATTAACTATTTCCAAGGAAATTATTCATTACAGCCAATTCACACTAGTTATACTCCAAAGCCATGTAGGCAAGAATTTAAAAAAAAGTACATGGTAGTTAAAATTTTGAGAAAAAATGGAGGTAAGAATATTTCTAAACCAAGACACACCATTAAGATAATGTGTCTTTTTTTTAGGTGGTATATCCTAAATAGATTATTCATAAAATCCAAACATTGTGAGCAGTGTGAGGTGGGCTTTTCTAGCATCTTAAATAGAGACATTTTAACTTGTGGTGTTGTGGTTTAAAGATCATTTTAACTCAGTTTTTTATCTTGATGTTTTCTCTTAATACTAAAGAACACCCAACCCCTGTTTTCTTTTCAACATTATATTTTTACTAATTTCTCTTGTCTTTTTTATAATCAGGAATTATTCAGTCCACTCTTTGTATTACAACCTATAATTAAAATAAGTATATTCTGGGATTTTATGTAATAAAACTACATTTAATTAAGAACTGCTGCTGCCAGTAATGTGCATGAGGTCCACCAGTAGTTTAGTGTGAAATCTAGGAGTCATGCACCCTCATATTATCAATATCTGTTGTTATAAAAGGCCCCAAAAGTCTGCATCCTTCAACAGCAAGCAGCATAATGAAAACCAAGGAGCCCTCCCGACATGTGATGAAGTACAGACTTGGGTTGGTTTATAAAAAAATGTAAAAAAAAAAAAATAAATAAATAAAAAAAGAGAGAGAAAGGGTTGCACATATTAAAATCTGCATACATATATGTCATATTGCTTTTTAAATTTATATTACTTTATGTAATCTTCTTTTATGGTTATTGGTGCTTTTATTTTATCACCACTTTTAGTGAGATACAGTGGTAATGGGTTGGTATTGGGAAAGCAGCATTGGTGATCCTTTAGTAATTAAACACTCATATTTTTTATAAAGCATCAAAGGTCAGAGCCAAAAACATCATGTGTACAGATTCTGTAAGAAATCAAAAATAATCCATATGAACCTTCTGGAGTTTTGTGCAAATCATCTTTAACAACTGTTGCATTCTTTCAAATGAACTGATGTTTGTTGGCCAACCTAATCAATAATACTTATTTTTCTCTTGTTTCTTTATTTTGTTGTGGACAGTTGTGTTTGTCATGTTCAAGTTCTGGAGGGAAATGTTTGCTTGTTGATTCCATATTATACAATATAATGAATAAAAACCCTTCACTGTTTTCCTTCTTTTTCTTGAAATGCTGCTAAGGTTGAATGCTTGTGTTCTTTGTGAGCCAGTTTCAGTATAAGTCATTACTGTAAATAATCAACAAGTGATCAATAAAAGAGATCCCAGGTGGCAGGGACCAGAACTTCTTTTCAACACACTAAATGATATATTTTTGCTTTATACAAACATAGTAAACAAAGGAAGAAATGAGTTTGTCCAAGATTATCCTTACTAACATTTCAGACCTTTAGGGGCTTAGGGGGAAAGCATTTTTTTTTTTTTTTTTTTTTGACAAAAATGTGTTTTGAATGCTTCAGAACATCCAACAAATAGTACGAGAACAAGTAAGGTGTCGCTCAGAAAAATCAAAATCTTCAATAGAAGATTTTTGGGCATAGCTTGATCTTCAATGAAAGCATGTTTAGCTCCTCTGCCCAAAAGGTTTGTAAATGGGGACATTCCCATAGACAGTGGATTAAAGGACCTTTAGTACCACATTCAGTGTATACATTGGGGGTATTAAATCAAATTTGTTCGGCAAGGTAGGAGTCACATAGGTTTCCATTAGCCATTTATATTGGATTAGTTTGGAATGAGAGTTATTAACTGTTTCTGGGCTTCCAAGCATGCTACCTCCCAGTCTTCAACAGAGATTTGACTGTTTATGTCTTAAAACCTTGCCTGCTAATTTTTTTTTTTTTTTTTTTTTTTTTTTTTTAGGAGGCTATCTTTAATTGTGTCATAAAAAAGGGATATTAAACCCCTCTTACTCTGGCAGTTTATTGCTATTTCTTCTAGGGTGGTAAGATTTGGAAGGTTAAAAGATTTTTGCGTTTTGAACATAAAACTTTTGAACGTAAAGACTGGATATCATATTTTTGTCTCAGGCCTTAATAAACACATGAGTGTGTTTTAAAAAAATAGATCTGCAGTTTCACAGAGACTTGTCTCAGCCCACTGTTGACATCCCAAGTAATTTTTACCAGGTGTGAAGGCACAGTTGCCCCAGATTGGCAAAAATTGGGACAGTGATGGAATTTCATTTTTATGTTTGTGAATCACAAATCTAAATTGTATTTTTGACAAAAGAGTTTTGTGAATTCTTCTTTAGTTCTATTAGTTTACTTGAGGACAAATATAGGTTAAGTGGTAGGGAAGATGTACTAACCTTTTTCATTTTTACCCAGGACAATAGTGTTGCTGTTGAAAACCAGCAGGGTGCAGCAGAGAGTCGAGACGCCCAAGAGTACCAGAGATTTGGAAGACTAGGGCTTCCATTGTCATAGGGGAGAGATAGTAAGTCTGGTCCGTTTGTTGTTGCATATAAAATTGCAAAAAATAGTTTTCGTTTTTGCAAAAAGTTTGGGGGGGGGATTGGAAAAGATAAAGAATATTAATACATCCAATCATGGAAATAGGTAAAGCTGACCACCTGTCAGCTGATTCTATGGCTGATTTAGTTACATTGTCGTAATTTGCAGAAACTAAATTACTTCTTTTAGGGGAAGTTTTTATGCCAAGATTAAATAAGGTTGTCTGTGGCCACTTTGAATGGAGTTTGAATTGGTGGTTTCTTTTTTTTTTTTTTTTTTTTTTTTTCTTTTAATGTCCTGTCCAGCATCATAGCAAGCAACATGAAGCAAACTTCCCTCTGGATGTTGAGCCTCTAGTGGCATTAGGCACCACCGCTCCCCTGGAGGTCCCCCAGGGTAAGACAGGCCAGGAGAGGCTGCCCCCCATGACCAGGCCATACAGGTACTGCAGCCAATGTGCCGCCACCGACCGCAGAAGGTACCCACACCCCACATCCCCACATGCCTAACAGGGAATGAGAGGACGGGGAAGACAGCGACAGAGCCCAGACCCACAGCACACCACCCCCAGACCCGCCCAGGCCCCCCCCACAGGTGCACTTGACCCCCTTCCCCCCCAAACACACACAGTAACACACGCACACACCTATATCCTTGCACACTTCCACTCATCCTAACACACACACACCTCCTCACCCACACCCACACAGTATAAACACACACAAAGCATACAAACCTCCCAATCTCACTCCCCAGCCACCCCTAACACCCCTCCTCCCACCATGCCCTGTGGGAGACGTCCCCGGCGAACCAAAGAATGGCAATCCACAGATCTGGCCCTCACCGCCATCCTCAGCCACCTCCTACCCAGATGTGGCCGACCTGGCATCCCACAGGATCAGCAGCCCCCCATCAGTGCAGCCGCCCCGGTTTCCTGGCCCCCAGGGCAACCACTTCCCCCCACCCGCTCCCAACGGTGCCCAGGGAAAGAGGGGTGTGAGGTGTCCCCATTGTCCTTCTCCTCCTCCCTGCTCATGACTGTTTGTGGTGAGTGTGTTTTTTTGCAAGTAAAACTGAGGGGCAGTGACCATATCTTGCTGGGAGCAAGGTTATATTAGTAGTCCAGCCCTCATGCACTACATGACACGCCCCCCAGAAGTTGTTTGTGTGTTGTGTTGTGTTTGTGTTTTGATTTCTAAGTGTAATTAAAACTGAGAGGCGAGTTGCCACTGGGTGCAGCTAAGGAAGCCACTTGGGTGTCTTGCTGTCTTTCTCCTTTTTCTGTCCCCTCCAGTCAGGTCCAGCAAGATTTTAAAGATTCCATAATTCAAAGCAAATAAATAACAGTAAATAAATAAATAAATGAATAATTTTATCAAGAGGAGCCTTATACCCATAAACCTCCCCCTGGCAAAGCAAATTTGTTCAGCACAACACAGCAACCAGACCGTAATTCTGTTTGCTACAATGCTAGACAGGGCATGTTTAAAAAAAGATATTGCCTGCAAATAGTTAAATTTTGTTGTGTCATTTATTTCAATACCAGTAATGTTCTGGTCATTTCTCATAGCGAGAGCCAGCAGCTCAATTGCCAGCACAAATAACAGGGAGAAACAGGACGGGATAAAGCACCTACCTATTGGGCAAAGATAAGTAGATATTTTGTGGTGGAAAAAATTTAAAGGAAAGTTGAAGAAATGGCACTGGTTATTACCATGGATGTCTTATAGTGGCCATTTCACACTTTTTATTAACAGTTTGATAGCTTCTACTTCATGGCACCATTTGACTGTGATATGAGACAACACTTCACCAAATTTATTAATGAAATTACAAAATATTATGTAGACATGTTGGGGATTAATTTGTTATTAATTTGAAGAACAAATTAATAACAACTTGGTGATTTATAAAGTTAAAGTTCCATGTGACTTCCTTAAAATTGAGAAATAGATCATATTAACTGAAAACAAATTTAATATAGGAAATTTCTAAATCATATTTAAATAATTAGTTAATTAATATTTGATTATCATGTGTTTGTGCCAATTCAATTTTTGGTTCCCAAATTATTTAAAATGTTCTACCTTTTACCCTCATGTTGTAAAAAAAAAGTCTAAAAGTTTTGAAGACATCTCTATATTATGCAAAATATCCCCAGAGAAACACATTCATGGTCAGTAGTAACAGAGCGTTTATATTGCAGATTTTTCTCCAAACTGGCTTCTCTTCTAGAAAGTTGACATTATTGTTTTCAGTCACTGGAGGTGCAGACTGAGAGGTCAATCCGCTCAGACCACAGAGCCACATAAGAGTTCTCTTCCAGGTTGGCTGAGGCAAGCTGTCAGTGTCAGAACTGACCGAGTTCATTGAGTCAGGAGGCATCTGGGGATCTGTGAGATCAATCCGTGGCTCAAGGCTGTGTCTTGACCACCAGGTCAGCCTGTACAGCTATACGGGGTAGAAGGAAAATAACAGGAATAGAAGTAAGTGACATGGTTACCTTCAAATCAAGGACACACACAGATTTCCATTCTACTGTTAACTGCTTTACACATCCAGGAATTTCTTTCAGTGCTGCAGATGGCCCAACAGAGGATGTCAGATAATTCTTAGAACAAAGACAACATCTGGTGTCTGGAATATAGTCCAATTTATTTATTTCTCATGAGAAATAACAGAAAAGAAATAGTTGACAATATTGTGTCTATTGTTTGGCTACCAAACTGCACCTTCCTCTGTTGTGTTTTTTTTGTTACTTTCTTCTTCTTTTTTTTTTTTTGCAATACTTTAATAAATAATTATGCAAACATTTTCTTTACTTGATTTGCTTTGCAACTGGAATTTGGCAATGAATGATCCAAATTAATGTCATGTAATGGTATGCTTCTGTGAGTATAATATACTGAATCATGGAGCTATTATTGAGGGAAGCTGTCTAGTCTGACGTCTTTACAGTTTACACTGGCATGCTGTTGTGTTCAGAGTATTGATGCATTCCTAAACAAAAACTGAAGCACGAGTTTTCTCTTTGCTTCTGCATTACTTGATAGGATGGCGATACTAGCAGCCTCCAAACTCAGGCGAGTTGCAGTGCTGGAAAAGTATTTCAGTATTCATCATCTCATTTTAAATATAATATTATCAAGATAAATGTATGATATAGTCCTTACATGTTCTTTGGGTACAGGGGGAGTTGCCAAGCTGACAGCAACAATTACAAGGCAGGTGAGGACCATCAGTATGAGAGCGAAGTAAAGGTAATGCACATCTTTCAGGACAGAAGGCCTGTGATCAGTCTGACCACAGGAAGGAGGCATATAGGAGAACTCCAGAACCATGCGGATCAGTCCAACCACCAGGCCAAACATCAGACCCCAGAATGCACCCTGAGACACACATACATGGACAAAAAATCAGAAAAAAAAGAAAAACAGCTTTTGCATCTGCATTGCTCAAACCAACTCAAAATCTAGAAATTGAAATACAATTTGAGACAATTTTATCCAAGAAAGTGCAACAAAGTCTAGAGACTGTATTAATATATTTGCTTGGGATCATTATAGAATACAATAAAATCCTCATTTTTCCCAATGTTACTGCCAACTGTCCCATTACCACTTTAGTTAAAGTTTCAAGCTTGTTCAAATTTAGTTAAAACCAGAAATATTTTTTTACTTGGAAACAAAAATCTGACTGCACACTCCCTACAAACATGAACTGATAGAATTTAGTCTTCACTGGAACAAAGTAATGTTTTTAGGGGTAGAATTTGGTTGGCACCTCCCTGGAGTCAAGTCTGGGTG
Source organism: Melanotaenia boesemani (assembly GCF_017639745.1). Classification (NCBI taxonomy): domain Eukaryota; kingdom Metazoa; phylum Chordata; class Actinopteri; order Atheriniformes; family Melanotaeniidae; genus Melanotaenia; species Melanotaenia boesemani. The sequence goes on along the minus strand of NC_055695.1, from coordinate 17,693,604 downwards.
TATGTGTGCCAGTAAATGCTTGCCAGTGGATAAGCCTTGGCTTCTGGTCTCTCAGTTGGGCCAGAACAATTAGTTGCTTTTGGGGAGAGGCATCAGGAGTGGGTGGTGGGGATACCCAGTTTGTGCTTATGCACAAAACAGCAGCTCAGAGTACAGGGTGTGTTTGTGTGTGGGTGTGTGTCCATCCTAATATTACCTTCTCATTGGCACGAGGCCAGAAGATTGCCATTAGGAAAACAGCAGTAATGGGTGGTGCTAGAAAGCTGGTCACAGACTGGATATATTCGAACAGCTGTCCACTATTAGCTGTCTGGATAATTGGAATCCATAACAGACTAATACACATCAAGACAAGGATGAAAATCCTGGAAATAAAGAAAATAGTATTATTTTAGGTAAGGAAAGTTTCAAATGGATGTGCTTGACAACATTACTTGCAACCAAAGGACATGGGATTACAATCATAATTAATTAACTAAAATGTCCACAGTGTACTTAATTGAAATTCATTGTAAATTAACTGAAATGAGCTAAATCCAGCTGGGTTTTTAATTAATTTGTTTATTTTCTTTTCAAAGTTATCTGAAACAGTCAGCCAGAGCAGGTAGAACTAAGGACAAACTGCAGAATGGAAAAAGTATTTAAGAAGATAGATAACTGCCACTTATTCTTGTTTTTGTTTCTTTTATATGAATTTGGTGTTGGATTTAAATCGGTAGAGTATTTTTGTAGCAGAATTAATGACTTGCATTCCCAATAAAAGCTGGTTGATCTTTTCACCCATACCTTCCAACAACCATGAGCTCCTTCTCAGAAGCTCTTGGCCTGGCTCTGTGATAGAGGTCCATAGTGAACAGGGTGGAGCTGCTGTTAAAAATGGAGGTCAGAGAGGACATCAGTGCAGCTAAAATTACAGCCAGCATGAGGCCACGGAGACCTGTGAGGAAGAGTTCAAAGGTGACTGCATCATGGTAAATAGTTAAGAGAATTATTTTGAAGATGATTCAGGTGTATTCTGGTTATTTTATTAATTAATAAAGCAACACATAAAAAAAAATTTTGATTGCAATACAAAAGAGCATTTGCAAGGTTTTTCCATTTAAATGTATCATATGCTCTGTTTCTCTACAAGTTACAGTGAATGAGGACTTTGAGCCTTCTATGCAAAGTACGACTTCAGGATTAACTAAATCTGCCATAACAGCTTGGCTGTTTGTTGCTTGCAGTGATTTCTAAATTTTGAAATGCATGTGTTTGTATTTGACTTACCCACAGGCATTAGTTCTACCACTAGTTTAGGGTAAGCAATATTAGAGCAGCCGACTGAGGCTCCACATATACTCTGACACAGTGCTGGATCCACACAACCAACCTCATCTACAAAGACAAGACAAGCACAGAGAAGGGGTGAAAAATTTAAACTTACACATAGTTGTTCAAGGGGGAATTACTTCACAATCAATCACATTTTCTGACAAAAAAATTCAGATCAGACTATGTCTTTGTTTGTACGGATGCTACAGTTATATGTCCTATTTCCCTGATACAAACAAACTTAATGTAGACTCATTATTGGATTGCATTAAATTATGTGGATTATTCCCAAAAATGATCAGTTGTTAATAAATTAAGAATAAAATTGGAATTGTATTTGAGTAAATATTTCAATTAAGGTAAATTAAAGTGTTTAGATCAGCAGGATTAAATGTGAGAAAGGATTTGACAAGACAGTCCTATAGAAGGGAGTAATCAGCCTTACTTGGGAACAGCGCTCGGCTTATCATGCCAGGCATCACAATGAAGAACATGGGCAGCACCTTGAGGTAGGCTCCCAAAACACTGCCTGCTTTAGCATGAGACAAAGATTTGGCTGACAGAGACCTCTGGACTATAACCTATACATACAGACACACAGCCACACAATTATCAAACAACTCTGATTATTATGATGTTCATCATATCCATCATTTATACTTTGATTTCATCTCTTCATTTCAGTGTAGTAAAAAAATGGTAATTTTACTGGGAATTTTTATTTTATTTTATTAAATTTACAGAGTTTACAGGGAGAAATGAGGTTTTTGTAACAACATATCATACACTAAACTAGCATTTTACTGAGTATAATTTTGGAAAACTTAAACTGTTTAATAAAGTGAAATGTAATCTTTAAAAATTATGATGTTGGATTTGCTTTTGTTGTAATTAAAAGTAATTTATAGTCATTGTGTATCACGGAAAAAAGGATATTGTTTGAAGGTGTGGATGTGTGTGTTTTATGGCCTTTATCCATGGTTGTGTTGAATATTAGAAAAAAATGCTATTGCTTTAATTCCCTGCTTTGATCTGCAGCTTGCACTATGAATGACACACACTGGTGAAGTTGCAGAGGAGGGTCAAATCAGATTGTTTTTTTTTACAAGATATCGTAGAAAATTTTAGCTTAGAATGCCTTGCAATCCTATGTCAGATAAAACTTTTTGCAAAGTCTTAATGATTTTCAGTTATCCTAGATTTTACACCTCTTGGGCAACATCATATCACACTAGGATTTCTGTTAGACTCGGTGCAATTGGGGACTCGGTTCAGCTGGGGGGTGCAGTATTCTTCCACACTGAGGCTGCTTTCACACTGCACTTCTCAAATGAATCAGACTTTTGAAATAACGTGTTTCATGCTCCACTAGGGGCGGCGCTGGATCAAGAATTACTGAAGAAGAAGATGAGACCCACAAGAAGAAAACGCTTTCATCTATTAGTTAATGCAAAACAACTTTGGTTTCTACTACATAACAGCTAAATATGGAGCTGCCTCAGATCCTAGCGGTCTAGGGTTGATCAGGTTTCTATCAGAACTTTTACCGAATTCTTCCATGTCAAATCATGAGCTATTTCTCCCAGCCAGAGCTGCCTCTCATCACACACACGCTTATGTTTTGGTTGTGTTTACTCACGACGCCATGCTCTGAACCCACAGTGCATTTTGTTTTGTAGTCTGCTTCTGGCATTTGTTCCACTTGAAGCGGACCAAGACCCATGTTTGTAGTTGGACCAAAACTTTTGATCCAAATCAGATTCTGTTTGTGCATTGACAATATCCAAACGAAGCAGACTTTCCATGCAAATGGTCTAGAAGTCAAACCAAAAAGGCTGTTGCGAATAGCCCTTAGTATCTGGAGGATAACCTCATAAAAGTCTTAATGGTTACATAGTTTATGTACCACCCATACCTCCCCCATGTCAAAAACGCTGTGGAGAACCATGCATGAATAATGTTTGTTAAGTTACCTGATCTGTGCACCAGCACCATGTAGCCAGTACAGTAAGCCCAAAAACTAGACCTGGCCAGGGTAAATCCCCTGTCACAGGATCTCTGAACATGTGAAATGCATCATTCCGGGGAATGTGGCAGGTAGTGTTAGCAACTATCACAGAGGGAACACTTGACATGTAGCGATCCACAAGGCCTTCATACCAGCCAACCTTGGAAAAAGCTGAAAAATATCAAAATACACACAAAAACTAATTCCATATATACATTTTGATGATAGATTAAATTTTATACGAACTTGTCAGTTGTGTCACAGAAACTGTTGTCTCTCATTTAAAAAATTTTTTCAGATATAAGTATGTGCTTGTTGATATTTAGTAAACTAACTTAACATTTCCGCTCATGTGACCATACAACATGCATATGTTCATACAGTACTATCTAAAATGTTGAACCAGTATCCGTTTTTTCCTATTTCTCTTGCTGCCAGACTTTATTACAATCTTTCAATGTTGTATTCAACAATAGTTCTCTGGAATTTTTGAAGGTCATTCAGAGTTTTTCTTTTAGCAATGAGTGCTTTTTGATTCATTTTCAGTCCAGACCATAGTCTCAAACTGGGAAAACAACAAACCTGAGAATAAGTTGTCATCTGCAGCTGCACATAATTGACAACTTAGCAAACAACCACATTTTTCTGGTGGTCTACAGAGAAATAAGAGCAGCTTAAGACTTTTAAACAGTACTACAAATAAAAATTTAAACTCTATATTTGTGTACGTGTGCTTGTGAGTGTGTGCGAAAGAGTGAGAGAGAGCAAAAGAGAGAGAGAGAGAGAGAGAGAGAGAGCACCTTACCTATGAACATTAATGAAAAGGCACCCCCAACCATGATCACAGTTTGGAGTGCATCAGTGTAGATGACTGCTGCCAAACCACCTAAATACACATAGATTTGTATGTTAAACCTGTTTAGACAAGAGATTTGCAAATAAAAAAAGAATAATGTTTATCTGTCTGTTAAAACAATGTTATTCAGTGTTCCTCTGGCTTCATTCAGACATGCCTGTTGTAAAGACAGATAGAATAAGCATAAATAAGCAATATCACAATCAGCTATCATAGGTCAGTTTGTTTAAAGCATTTGCTGTCTGCTTCACTGCAATAAAGAATTATAATGTTGTTTCATAACCATGATTTGAATTATGGGTTTTTTTTATTAGTTTCCTGATGTTTCTTAAAGAGAACAGCATTAATTTGTAAGCTTTGTGTGTTCATTCATCTGGTAAATGAATTGAATAATAAAAATTTCCAGACGATACAGCTGATCTTTTCCATTTCTTTTAGCGCCATGACAGCAGCATTGTTTGGTCGTTCTGTGCCGTGAGCCACACAAACAGCAACCACTTTCCATCCCTATATGAGATATTTCTGACCATATCAGCAGCATACAGTGGCAGCAGAATGCTTTTGACAGTAGCCATGTTTTGACCATGCTCATAACAGTCAGCAAACGGTTTCAAACAGTGTGGTAACACACCACTGATGCAACCCCAACACAGACTTTTGCAGCTCTCTCTGCTAACCACAGGACAGAATTTTTCTAGAAGAGTTGACATCCAGAGAACTTGGTGTTTAACATGAGCATATCATATTAGTTGCTTGTTATTTGTCTGAGGCAAAATTGTAACCCCAGTAAACCACATTAAAATCTGATTAAATGAACAAGTAAAGCTTAATACTCATTTGTTGTCATTTATATGCTAAAAATAAATGTGGAACAGTAAACTGTGTCTCCTGGCATGTCTCTGTGTGTGTGTGTTTGTATGTGTGTATACCTGCCACAGTGTAAGCAGCAGTAACCAAAAGCAGGATGCCTGTAGAAAGGTAGAGATTCCAGCCAAATGACACCTGGATGAACAAAGCACCTGAAAAGATATCTGTCTGCAAAACAAATACACAATTCATGCTGTGATTATTTATGTGTCCCCTACGACAAAGATTTGCCAAATAAGTAAATTTTATACATCTTACTGATATCTTGGTGAAGATGTAGAGTATAAGTGACAGAACAGACATGTATAAGCGTATCCTGCGGCCTCCAAAACGTTTGGCCAGATATTCAGGCATGGTTACCACACCAGCAGCGATATAAACAGGGATAAAAATCCAACCTAGAGCCACCAGAGCCCATGCTGCCTAAACAAAAATACATGACAACATATTATTATGTCTGGCTCTTTTTACATCATGTCATTAAATTCAGTCATTCACACTGACATATAAATAAGGTCAATGTTAAAAACACAAAATGCTAATTATTAGCATTATTTACAAAAAGAGTTAGTCCAAGAACATCAAAGCTACAAATCATTGGTTTCAAAACAACAAATTTAATGGTGTGCAGTGCAGGTTTGAAGTGGTAAGATTTAGTTTGTAGTATCAAAACAAAAAAAAAAAAACTTCTAAAATCTTTGTTATAAATATTGAGCATCGAATTGTTTATATCAGCTTTCTCCTCAACCCAGGCTTTCTTTGCCAGTTTAAGGGTCTAGCTGTGGCCTCACTTTTCATTTATGTCTCTTCCCCTTTTCCTTTGCGTCTTGTCTTTTTTTTCCTCCTCAGTCTCTGCTTTTCTCTTTTTATATAGGGATATATTACTGCTTTTTAACCAAGAGAGTAGTTTTTCTGTTTGAACACGTTTCTTCATTTTTTACTCAGATATTGTACTACTCAAATTTCTGCTTTCACATTCAAAAAGTTTCTGTTTGTATTTAAATATGTTGCTCTTCAATTAAAATCTCTGTTCCTCTCAGTTTTGGTGCTGCCATGCAGAGGTCCCGAATTCAAGCTTGCTATCCACTCAGACTTCTCTACTCTCACCAAAATGTTGGCCTTGTATTTTTTTTCAGCTTTTGGGCTGTTGTGAGTGGTTCCTGCAAAAAATTGATCCAGACAATAGAAAACCAGATACATTGCTGACTAATTAAATCATCACTTATCTACTTTTCTATATTTTAACTGATAAGATTATGATGAAAAGCAAAAGGGGAAACTTGGAAAAGTGGAGGTTCATCTCCTTGAAAGTTTAGAGGGTCACATTCTGATGTCCCTGCTGTAGATCCTGGTGGTGTTGATCAGTAGTGTGATGTCTTACTCGCTCTTAGCATGTGTGAGTGTGTGTGTGTGTTTGTGTGGGGGTGTGTGTGTGTGGCTGTACCATTTACCATCATGTATTGATCATATGTTAAACATACCCAAATTTACAAATTTTTTCATTAGACATTTTATTGATTTGATTTAAGGCCTCTTTTTCTTGCACATTTAATATATGGACGGTGTTTCTTACATTCCACTCAAATCCCCCAACAGCAATACCTCCAGCAGCTCCTGTTCCTGCGAGACCAATAAACAAACCGCTTCCAACATTACTGGACATCAAAGAGGCCCCAATCTATAAGTGAATACACAGTACAAACCATGCTTAGTTTAATGCTTTCAAAAGTGAGATTCTCACCATAAATAATGTATTCTGGCTGAGTCCTGTCCTTTGATAAAGACAAAGTTAAATTACCAACATCTAGTCTCACTTTCTTTCTTAAAATAGGGACAAAGTGTGGAAATTAATCACAATGGCTCTGAATGTTCAAAGCCTTGGGGACCCCCTGTGCTTATTGAGGGACACCTGAAGGGGTCCCAGACCCCAGGTTGGGGACCACTGCTATAAGAAATATGTGGGATAAATATAAATTATGTAGAGAACAGGTATGCTTGTAGCTGATGTAATACACTAAATTAGCTCATTTTAGAAAATGCGTGTTTCTCCTTGTCTGTACATTTGCTATACTTAACACAAGATACTGACATACTGTATACAGTGAGTTTAAAATGTTTTCCTCCAAATCACATGGTGTTTAATTCAGTTCTGTTTCAGGACTAGGTGATAAAATCCCTTGTTTAATTCTTGAGATGAGTGGGGGATGATGAAGTGTAGTGTATGTGAGGTGAAGGTTCAGGATTGACGAGGGATGGGGAACGGGGTGGTGAAGTGTGTACCACACCAAGTGGGGGCTGTGGTGCTGTGTGCAGGGTGAGGAAGAGTTTCAAGATTCACTGGGGTCATCAGGTGGGCACCCTCCTTCACCAATGTTTCGATGATAGGCCCACAACACCTCCAGAAGGCTCATCGGCAACACCTGGCAGTCCAAGGTATGTCCCCCTCAGCTTCTAACCCTTCTCAGGTGCTGCTGTTTTCTAGGGGCCCAGGAACTATCTCTCCTCTTCAAAGTAGACATAAAACTTTGATCCACTCCCAAAACTCTACTATCTCAATGAAAAAATTTAAAATCCAAAACTGACCTGTTTGAGAGTAGACAGATTATATGTGCTGCTGCCATGTAAGGATTCAACTAATGTGTAAATCTTAGTTTTGTTTTTTTCTAATTCTTCAGCACAATATGATCTTTCACACAGAATGACACTACATCTGCATTGAGGCCAAAGGAGGTATGAATGCTTGTATTTAAGAAAGAAGAATTATGTTTAATATTTCTGATTATTTTCTAACTATCATATTCACTGACTGAACACACTCGAAGGGGTGCTCAAGTTTGGTAAGTGCCCATAAACTGTAACCACTTAGTTTGTCTTTAACATGAAAAATGAATCTACAGTAAAGTATCATACTTACAGGCCACCATGTCATTGAACGTCCAGCCAAGAAGTACCCCCCCACAGTGGAGCGATTGGCTCGCACTGATGACTATAGAAGAGAAAAGTTCAAATAAGGTCACCTGTACACTTAAAACAGCAGAAAAAAAATCCCCTTTAAAGAGATTCTGTAAGTGCCAAAGGCAGCAAAGTCTCTGCAGTGTTTCCTTAATGTCTCACAAGGCAAAACTGATCCCTTTTAAACCTGCACAGAGAACAATTCGTCGGCATCTGGATTTTCCTTTTAAAAAAAAAAAAAACTACATAAAATCATAAAATAAAGAGTTAGTGACATCCTCATTTATGTGTATCAGCCAATTCAGTTACTCCACTCCACTTAAAATTACAGATATAAGCGGCTACAACGGATTTCTACATTGGTAGCTTGGACTGCTCAGTTTTTCTCAGTAAATCCATCATCATGGATTGCCTGAAATCTCACCATACGTTGCACTGACAAGATAAGAGAATTTTGTATCCAATATACTGAGAAATTGTCAGCTTCTGATGCTATTTCTAATCATTAAAGCTTTGAGATGTAATTTCTTTTTAATGTGGCAGGTTGTAAAATATCACTCCCCCCCATCAGTTGTCCTGTCTCATTGTCTTATTATTATTATTTAGGGGAGGGTGGGACGCTGGGGGTTATCATTCCTTTTACACAACCTGCCAACAACCTGAAAGATGCCACATATTTGAAACAAATAACAAATATTTGATCAATTCCCTGTCCTCCTTGCCTTGTGAAATATGCAGTAGGTATGAGGAGAATATTTAGATACACTCAATGTTTTTGTCTATATCACCAGGCCAGAGAAAATTAGGAAAACTGTTAGGAAAAAAATCTGAAATAATAATGTTTTCCTCTTAACATAACAGCAAACAACCCTAATAATGAGAGAAAATAATGGAAATTATTGTGTTTTCTAAGTGTGTGAATAGATTGTTCCAGTTCTTACCCAGATTCCAATCACCATGACGACGATAAAGTAGACAACAACCACTGCAATGTCTGCAATGTCCACACGGAGACTGGTATTTGTTTCTGACATATTCATCCCAAAGGAGCTCCTACCTGTATGTTAGAAAGTTAAGAGAATGACATTATGGTTGTCTTTAACAGACACATCTCATATATTCCAGAACACCATATGTGCTCATCATAATCACCGGTTGTGCAATTAAGAGCAATTCTAGGTCAATTTATGCATGGAAATTCAAACAAGAAAAATTTTGGATATCATTACATCATTCACACAAATTGGGGGATTTTCAGTAAAGGACAAGGAAGCAAGTCTAAGCTGGAACCAGAGCCCACTGATCCTTCAAACAGTATTGCATTGAGGATTCATCAAAGAACCACATGGAAAGTTTTAAACATATTAAATTTCTTTAGAACCAAAATTGAAAAGAACACAAACAATGCCAGTTCCTAAGTTCTATATATTGTACCATCTATCCATGCATTTTCTACCACTTATCCAAGGCCGGGTCATGGGGGCAGCAGTCTAAACAGGGTATACATTATATTTCACAACATTCTGACAAAATGAGTTTATGGTAAAGATTTGGGGAAAAGAGTAATGTGAACAAGCAAAAACTGTGTTGGAGCTTCAGGTCTGTGTCTGACAAATATGGACTGTATGATGTGTGCAATGAAAAAAAAGCTCTGAGTGTTGGGTTTTGGTTTTTTATAGACCTTTACAAGCATAAACGAAGACTATAGAGAATTGGGCAAAGCCATTCAGGGAACAATGTTTACATTAACTTCAATAGTTTATTAAAAATAAGAATGATTAAGAATAATTCAATTCTTGTTATTTAGTTAGTTTTTTTGTATTTAATTCTTGAGACAAAACAACAAAAACAAACCAAAAAATCATTTAAAAATAAAAGCTGATTCTAGTTATTCAACTAGAAGCAAAACAAGGAAACTTAGGTGGCATTTCCTCCAATAGCTACCACATACACACATTCACACACAAACGCAGCGTGAGAAAAATACCCTCATAAACTCATAAACAATATTTGAGGACTTTAAACAACAGCCTGGTTTAGATCAAGTTTACTTTCCATATTACTAAAAATGACCAATGAATCTGAAAACAAAAGTAAAGAACAGATTAAGGACAACAAAATTTTTGGAGTAGGAGGTCCTGGCAGGTTATGTGTTACCATTTCTGTTAAAACTGCTGATTAAGCTGTTTTTTATTTAAATACTTGTCTCATTATAGCTTTCATTTATACTTAAGTTTGTGTTTTCCATTTTTTATAACATGAAAACTCATAAATGAAACAGAAGCACTGAAACATACGTGAAACGTGTCAAGATGAACTTGAAGTAAAAGCAGTCATGCGTAAAACTTGCAGATACAAAATTACAGTGCGTGTGTTCAGACCTTTTGTGAGCCCGGTATCCATGTTACGTGCAATCTTCCAGATTGTGCCGGTTTTGTATATTTACACTCCTTTCGGTTTTCTCCTGTGTCCGAGCTCTTCCCACTGCATAAAACACAAGACTAATCTGCTGATAAACCTGGCAAAGCAATGTGCAACTAGTCAATGATTAATTAGTTTGTTATTGTGACAATTAAATGTCGCTGGTTATCCATTAGCCAAAGCTACTATCTGTTTGTCACAAAGAATTTAGTGAGAGAGCCATAAATTAATCAAAATCACATCTTAAAATGGTATAAATACAATCTGAAGAGGGCCAGCTGCAGCATGAGTAGCTCCATTAAAGCAGAGGTTTTGTCAGTGCCACGGAGGAAAGGACTCTGCAAGGATATAGAAGCAACAGTTGCTCCCCATCAGTGAGGGAAGGATTAGAATTTCCTGACTTATTGGACAGATTATTAACAAGTGGAAAACATTCTGCCAATCTTTGTATGTGTTGATGTCTCAGCAAGTTCAGCACATTAGATTGTGCACTGCTCAGAGAAACTGCAAAAATGCTGCATCTCAGACTCTACAGGCCAGTTTAATGTTGTGATGTTAGATGTTAAAGTTTAAGACAAGAGTAAGAAGAACAGCACTGAGGCTAAAACATGCAAAGTTTCTAAGAAGTGTAAGGACGTTGAGAAAATTACGTTTGGACTGATTCTGGGAAACGGTTCTGGGACTGCAGAGCCTCCCGTCAGAGAAGCTGAACAAGATTTAGCTGCGACGGTAACTGAAAGTGTTGTTCTAACACCTGTTGCAGACCAGGTTCCAGAACATGGAGAAACTCTTTCTGAGCAAGCAGCTGGATCCAAAAGGCTGTACGGGGTCCCTGCAGAACTGTATTTTGAGAAACCAGTTGCAACAGGAGATCAAAAAAAAAAAAAAAAAAGAAACGGTGCAAGAAGAAGAAGTATTCATCTACGGAGCCTAACTGGCAAATGATGTATGAAGCGATGTTCGAAACCTATGATGACTATGGGATTTCCTTTCCAACCAAAGTTGTCTAAAGGCCCATCAGCTTACCAGGAGAAAGGTGAGTCTAACTCTGGCATTTTCTTGAACAGTGAGGAATTCCCTGCACTGCAGACAAAAACGTCTGAAGATCAGGAGAGTAAGACAGACGACACCACAGCTGATGTTTACAAGGTATCTGAAAACCTGGAGAATCTCCAGAAAATAATATTTGGAGGCCCGGGATCAGAAATCCCCACTGAACTCCTTACAAACACAAACCAGCCCACCAAGACTCAGAAACATTTTAAAATCTAAAGGAGAACCTGAAGAAGATCAAAAGAAAACTAAACAAGGTAAAGTCAGGAGACGTGAACCGTTGGACCCTATCTTTGAGGTGCCCTCTCCTCAGGCACCAACATTTGCTGAAAATTCAGTGAGATCTGGAAGCCTGAATCCCCCAATAACATGTGGAGGCCCAGGATCCGAAATCCCAGCTGAACTCATTGCAGAACCTTTGGTTCTAATAAAACCAACACAAGTTCGGCTTGAGGAACTCTCCAGTCATCCACCATCAGAGACTGAAGTTGCTGATGCTCTGCGTGAAAACCTAAATCAGTCCTGTCATCAGGCAGAGAGTCAAATAACTGAACATCCAATAAATAGGAGACAGAAAGACAACACAAAGGCTGAGCTGGAAAGTCTTGAGACTGTTTCATTTGCACAGCCTCCAGTCAAAGAACCCGAAAAAGATTCATCTGTAATGGAAACCAACAGCGTTGTCAATATGTCTGTTGCAGACCCGGTTCCCCAACCTGGAGCAAGCCTGTCTGAGCAAGCACCTCTATCCAACACGCTTGCTCCAATCCTGTACAGCAGTCTGTACAGACTTCCACCAAACCAGTGTCGGAGAATGAAGCACCCGTTCAACAAGAAATAAAGTCTGTCATCGAGAAGCCAAGGGCAGCAGAACAACAAAGTAATAGAAAATGACACAAGAAATGTAAGAAGAATATAATTTTTGCGCCTGTCTGGAATCAACCATTGGAACCCACAGACATTGTGCATTGCTGAACACTCAGTCAGAGAGTCAAACATCTGAACATCATAGACAAGACCCAGGAAGACCTCAAGATTCCTGAAAACCTGGAGAATCCCCAAATAACATCTAGAAACCAAGGATCAGAAATCCCTGTTGGGGTTCCTTCAGAATCTGTGGATCTAATACCACCAAAGGAACCAGAGCCTGAGTCGATCCCTTCATTGCCAGCACCTCCAGCCGCAGATCCACTTCCAATCCTTAAACTTCTGCTGGCCAACAAACCAACAAACAACCAGTCTGTCAACATGAACCATGTTGATGAACACAGCATCCCTCACAGCTGCTGATCATCCCAGAACTCCAGTTTCATCAGACCTTGGCTGTAAAGGATGAAAAGATTGCAGAACTTCAGAAATAACACAAGGTCTTGCTGAATCAGCTAAAGAAACTGCAAAATCAGGTCCACAGAAGTAACATCATGCAGTCATTAGCGTCTAAGCAGGTGCAGAAAATGGAGGCAGAACCCAATGAGGAAAAACAGAAAAAAACAGATTTCGGTATCTGAGCTGCAACATCAAATGGACAAAGCCAAAACTGAACTGAGCCAGATTCACATTCAGCTCCAGGATCAACAACAAGACACCAGCGATGAGAAAACGGCTCTCATGACTGAGGTGGAGAGGCTGAAACAACAAATGAAATCTCAGAAATCCGTGTCTGAGAAGGAGACGAGGCGGCCATCCTGTATGCTGAACTGAGGAAAAAACATCTGCAGCATGCAAACGTCTCCAGGAGAGTCGTCCAGTTGGAAGCAGTTCTCACTGCTGAGAAGACCAGAGCATCGAGAGCTGAGACCTGCTTGGCCCAGGAGGTGGAGGAGAGCTCTAGAATAAAGTCTGCTCTGGTGAAAACCCAGGAAGAACTGAATGAGCAGAAACACCAATGGGAGCAGCACAAGAACCTTCTCTTGGTTGAGTGGGAAGAAACTAAAACCTCCACAGAAAGATCCACGATGGAGTTGGAGAGAGAACTGGAAGACCTTGAGAAGCAGCAGCAAGACGAATAAGTCAGAGCTTCTAGAAAAAATAATCTCTCTGAAAAAATTTCAAGAAGAGAAAGAACGAGAGAGAAAAAGCTTCAGAGAAAGCATACTGAGGAGAGTTCAGAACCTAGAAGCTTTGATGTTTACAGAAGAATAAGCCCGAAAAACATCTGTGAGCCAGAAATCCCTCAATGTTGGACGCTGAGGAATTTCTGGCATGAAGACCTACCTCTATTATTTTATATTTGCCTTAAATCTGCTTATTTTCTCCCTCTAACCCTGTCCTTTCACCCCCACTGAACATGATCTGACTGAAAAGACATAAAAAAGACATCTCAATTGATTTTAAGATCTCTGTCATTGTTTATACTTTCAGAAAATAAATACCTTATTGTACCTTCAGGGGTAAAATGGATTGTCACTGGTGTGGTACCCTCAAAGGTGCTGCTGTTCCCTCAACAGTGCAGTTTTTACCTTATTAAGACCAGATGGCCCCCAGAGGAACAGTATTGCCCTGCGTGAGGTATAAACTGTGCTGTAGAGGGTACAGCTGTACCTTTAAGGGTTCTACCCCAGTGATAATCCTTTGTACCCTTAATGGTATAATTAGGTATTCATTCCCTGAAAGTGTAGCTGTATAGTTCAACCGAAATTTTACAGCCACACAATGACAGAGACGATTGTAGCTGAGAAATAGCCACAGTCATCAAAAACTCAATTTTCAACCAAACATCAGTGTCTCGTGCTCTCCTTTCTCCTTTTCCCTTTACTCTTAAACCTTTAACCATACTTCTTTGTTTCACTTTCCTCCATTCCTATCCCCTCTAAAAACAAACCCAAAACAAAACTATGTTTTTGTTCAATCCTTTTTTAACTTCTTTGTGTGAGTCTTAAAATGTAAAACATTATAAGAAAACAGCAGAAAAGCTTTTGTTGTGAAAAATTAAGGTTAGAGATTTAACAAAGGTCATTTACCATTATACTATTAAAATTATTATTATCTGACTGCTTATTAAAACTACTTAAACAATAAAACAAGCCTCTTCTCTCTAAAAAAGGATGCAGCTTAAACCAAAGTGCTTCACATGAAGGCATAAAATGAGTTAGATTTGATGAATGTTTATAAGAACACAGGAATGAAGTGTTTGATAACTGTGTCACAAATTAATAAATACTCTATCAAAAAATATTTAAGAAGGGGATTTAAGTACACTGACAAATACAGGTCAGAGATTACACAGAAGCTGCAGATTTTTAAATTTTGTATTATTTAATCAGGAGTTGAAAGAAATTATGTAATTTGAAAGAATGTCTTGAATTGGTGGAGAGAATGCTAAGAAAACAGTTCACAAGCTCAAACCCCCATGATCAACTTAAAATCACCAGTCAACATTACATGCATTTTTAAGACGAAGCCAGAATGCCTAGTAAGAACCCACACATGCAGAGAGAACGTGCAGATTCTACATTGAAAGAACCAGCATTATTTTATTTTATTTTATTTTATTTTATTTTATTTTATTTTATTTTATTTTATTTTATTTTATTTTATTTTATTTTACTTTATTTTATTGTTTCACACTCCAGTCCAATAGGTGGTGGTAACTGTCATTAAACCTAAAGGAGACGAGAAGAAGGAAAAGGGGGTGAAGAAGAAGCCTTCCAAAGGGCACTCCTACGGTCCCTAGTTCCTTCGGAAGTATTCGAGGAATTAAGACTAAATATCTTGCTGATATTAAATTCCGGATCAGAAGCAAGAGGATATATGTTGAAAGCAGGCAGATATTGGGGAAACTATATAAATCATGAGGTCTATGAGCGGAGTAGGATTGTGTAGGGACCGGATTGGAACTGTGCCATAGTCTGACAAGCGTCACCTGACCGGCTCAGTTTTACACAGGAAGAGAATTGTTGATTTCAACATGGCTGCTGCCTGCTGATGTCGATGAGTTGCTTAAAGCGATAATATAGTCAGACTACCTTCAACTATCGAATAGCTGACATAGTTCGGTCTGTGAGAAGGTTTTAAAAGTTGCCCAATATGGCCCAGTGTGTCCAGTCTGTACAAGAGTTTATTCAGGACTCGTTTGTCCCGATGATAGCCGTCCTGTGCAGTAAAGAAGCGGAGAGAGTCACTCGCAAGAATAACCTGAATTTTGCTGAGCTGCTGAGGCCTTTCTGTAGACTAACATCTGAAGGTAGGAAATTTAACTTTAACCGTTTTCCCAGCTGTTACAGTTAGCTTTAGTTATATAGCTAGCGTATCTACGTTACTTGGTTACAGTTGACAATAGCTGTTTGGCAGCGGTTGGCTGGGTTGTCACTAAACAGCTGACGAGGACACTGAATGCCTGACACCGGACCAGTTCCCTTCAGAGCTGGTTTCTAGTTTAACGTCTTAGTGATCCAGTAAACATTTCTGCCTCTCTTGGATTAACAGAGAACAAGAAATAGCTGAAGCAGATAGCAAGCTAATCCACATCTTAATTCTATTAGTTGACATTTACGTCCGGTGGAACGTCATGAACAACAGCTGATTTTGCTTTAACTTTTTTTTACATTTTAACATTTATACATCTACACCAGACAAAATGTCATTTTAATATTAAATTTCATATTTCTTTTTTGAGCAAACTGCCATTGCATTAGGCTTTGAGTTAAAGTGGCGCACAGAGGTTCAATGATTCAAAAATACAACACAACAAATAAGCAGAATAGGGCAGAAAGGATGATTTTGATGAGGGTTTTTTTTATGTTTCTGTTTGTGGGGGAAAACACCAGCATATTAAAAGGGCTTTTGTCCAGAAAAGGTATGTGAAGGAATATTTTGCTGGATGAAACTTTAGTTTATTAACAAGAGTTTGTGAGGCAGAGATCAAACCTTAACCAAAGGCATAATGTAACATAAGGATTTGTGGCATTTCTATTTGGAAACAAATTGCTAACAACTGTTATTTCACAAGATGAAGAAACACAAGTTCCCCCCAAAAATGTGTTACAGCTTTATGCAGTATTACAGAAACAATAGCTCCCCTAATCAGGAAATATCCCATGGCTAGAGTAGAGAAATTCAAATATGAAATCATCCTAAGTGGCCTCTGCTTATGTGGAAGGACTGCACTGTTTCTGGACTCATCATCAAAGATTTATCTAAAATACACACAGTTGTCTTCATGCAAAAGAGCCTAACAGTGAGACAGTAGAAAAGTCACTCCAGCTTTTTCCATCCTGTGTTCTGAGACTGTGTTATTCCACTGCAGCCACAAAATGAAGAATAAAGTTATGGTGTACTTTCCTCCAGGTCACATCCGGGATCCAAACAACCAGCTACAAACTGTGAAAAACCTGCGTATCTGTGTAAACAATGTGGTGACAAGCCCGAGTCCAACATCTGCTGCCCTCAGTCCTGCTCAGAACAGACTGCTCGGTGAGGTTGTGTCATCCTGCCAGCCCCAAGAGGGCGCTGCAGCCACTGTTATGAAGACAGGGGACTATAACCTCAACTTAAGTGGTAAGGAGGACTAAAGTTAGTATTTCTAATTCTTTATTTTTTCCGCCAAGGCAGAGGTTATGTTTTCGGTGACATTTGTCTGTTGTCAACATAAAGTCAAAAGTTATGGGCAGATTTTGATTAAATTTTCAGGAAATTTTAAAATGGAATAAAGTAACAACTGATTACATTTTGGGGGTAATCTGGATCACCATCTAGATCCAGGAATTTTTTTAAAGATTCTTTACTGTTGGGAGATAGGGATAATTTTGCCATTACAGCTTCTAACTCATCAGATAAAGCCCAAAATCATTGGCCCAAAAGAAAAAAATTACAAATTGCCATCATGGTAGATGTTATAATCCAACATTGATTTATCTGGATCATGTTGATATCTTGATCTGGTGATCCAGAAGGTTCAAAATATAGGGAATACTGTGTGGGCTGTTGGGCCTTTTGGGGTTTTTCTTAGGTGAGAGACCCTATGGCTTGGCTGACGTAGGCGCTCTCTGGGTGCTTCTAGTTTATTTATAAGATTTACTCATAGTTACATAAATGAGACACAAAGATGTCTCATGGCAGTCCAATACAGGAGAACATGTCAACCTGTTCTTAAATAAGACGAGAATATTCCAGGTCTGATCAAGTGGAACTTCTCAGAGTGGATCTGGTTGTTTTTTTTTTCTCCACATGTAAAAATTGCAGCAGCTTCCTGACCCAATGACAGTGAGTGGGTAGTCACCATTATATTAGGCCCCCATGGCAACCCTCCCAAGAAGGTCAAGTTAATTTTAGTTAACTGCACAATATCTGAAACACACATTCTGAACTGGATTATATTTCTATTTTAACTTGGTAAATGATTAATTGGGTAATTGTTTTTAAGGATATAATTAGCTGGTTGTTGTTTGTTGGATGAAATCATTAACTCTTTTTCTTACTGTATTTCTAGTAACCACCCCCTGGTTTGAAGCCTACAGGGAGAACTTCCTGCAGTCCATGCCTGCCGGTGACCATGAATTCCTCAATCACTACCTCGCCTGTATCCTTTTGATAGAAGAGCTGGTGCTGATCCAGTTATCTCACCCTCTTTCTCTTTTCAAGTAACACTATGCAATAACAACATTAAATTTCCAGTATGGGAGTTCTGGTATCAGAATGTATTGCTAATAGATTTTCACATTTTCAGTCTTGTGACCTTTCTGCTTATATTAGGAGTTGACAGGTAAAATTAAGATTTAAAAGCTTAAAATGTTAAGAATCTGCTTCCTCTTTTACTTCTGAATCTGCTTCTTTGGGTTGTTATACTTATTGTGAAGCTTCTGCTCCCATGCTGCAGGTCTGTGGGAGGAAATGTTTTCTATATTTGGTCGTTGTGTCCTTGACATTCTGGTTTTGACAGGCTTGCTGGTGGTGTCCTCCACTGAAGCAGTCCCAGTGGAACAGTTCCTCAAGCTATCCCAAGAGCAGCACAGGATTCAGCACAGTGGCGAATACACTAACCCCAAGTGGTTTATCCCTAACACACTCAAGTACTATGTCTTACTTCATGACATGAGTGAGGGAGATGAGCAGAGGTATTGAGTAAATCTTCACTATGTACATTTACAGTCATTATTGCTCCTTAATTTAACATATTCTCAAAATGAGAATGAAATGTAATGAGAGCATTAACTTAGTTACTTTAGTTGTGAACTGCTAGGGTTAATAGTCCATGTGTGTCATTGGCTGAATGTTTGGTGGTTTAGCAGTAGTTGTCCTGAAATTATTAAACTATGGTGCCAAATGTTCAAACTGCAGAACTGAAGAATGTTTTGCTGTATAAGGCGTTGTATCAGATATTTTATGGATAATAATTATTCTTCTATTTTTTTACAGGGCTGATTCTGTTTATGAAGACATGAAACAGAGGTATGGTCCACAGGGCTGTTATCTATTGAAAATTAACTCCCACTCCTCCTCAGCAGAGGAGGGTGAACAGATCCCAGACCCCTGGAGTCAATACCTGCACAAGAATAACCTGCGTAACCAGGTGAGCTCTATAGTCCATCAACTAACTTAGTCTTTCTAAAAAAAATAAAGTTAGCCAGTCATTCAGCAATGAACAGCCTTTTAATTGTCTGCAAGGTTTGACTGGGCTCCTTGTTGTATTGTTTTCCATTGTGTTTACTACCTTGCAAATATGTGTTTTAGAAATAATCAGGAGAGCAAATACCACATTCATAGTGTGGAGTTTGTTGTGATCAAACTGGTTAAAATTGTGACTAAAATGCATTAAGCTGTTGCAGTAGGACACATGTAGTGATCTCATATAGATTTTGTTTTGTGCTGTGTTAATGGCATGATCCATGTTGCAGGAAATGTTTGATGTAACACCATCTGCTGCTGAGAACAGTGTTGGTGCAGTTGAGGCGGACTCCAGTAACCCAGCAGGTAAAGATGACTTGATTTAAGAGGTACTTTTTTTCTACAGGGTGTGTGTCATTGTGCATATAAATGGTGTCACAGTATGCTGGGATTCATAATAATCATATTAAAATAATGAAAAAGGGATGTGTTGAAGTGTGCTTATCATAAATCCTGTTCACAAAGTGCTTGAAACACTTGCAATCCACTTTTCAGTATCCCAACATTCAGTTTGAAAATGTTTCCATTATTAAGGTTTTAAGTACAAAATTCCAGCTCCACCATCTTTTCCTACTATTGTTACCTGCAGCTCAAAAATAGAAATCCAATGTCTAAGTCTAATTATACACATCAAATCTGATCAGAGCAAACTGAATCTGATTTAAACTAACCAAATGACTTTCTGCCCATTTTTAGTGGGCTTCATTTCTTACCCCTTGGAAGTTTAATCTAGACATTTTGTGCTGTTCTATTAGTAATGGTTTTCTTCTTTTGTCTGTCAGGTGCACAAACAGCAAGTTGCATGTAGCTGATGATAGCAGATTATATCGTACAAATGTGTGTGGGTTTCCTGATAATATACATATCTGTGTATAGATGGACAGGGAGTGTCCAGTAGCCTGGAGACCCATCCCCTTCAACTTGATGCTGACAGCAGCTCAGCGAGCCTGCAGACTCTTGGTGATGACAACGCGGACCTAAAGAAGGGTGGAAGGGAATCAGACAGCCTGGGGTCTGGAGCTGGGGGCCACGGGGCCTGTCTGACCCTGAGTGACCATGACCACATCAGACAATTTGTCCAGGAATTTACCTTCAGAGGCCTGTTGCCACACATTGAAAAGAACATCAGACAGCTGAATGACCAGGTACACACCTCCAACTTTGGGTTCATAACAAAGTCTCGAGCTCTCTTTTCAGGCACTTATTAAACCCTGAAAAACTAGAGATATTCTTTAAAAATGTATATTCAGAATAATGTTAAATGGCATTAGCAGAATCCCTACATCCCAGGCAATGCTGTAACTCTTAAACTGCACATTTCACATTTGGGATGGGGATCTGGTGGTCAATCAGACCTGCTGGTTAACAAGTAGGGGCATGTTAATGTGCACATGTGAGAGACGTTAATTCTGTCTGTTAAAACTTGACTAAGCAGCTTCTGACTTCAGTTAACTGAGAATCCCACTGGAACCCACTCTGGAGCCGGTTCCAAATTTTCCAAAGCATTGGAATCGTGCGCCACTGGATGTATTTATGCCTGTATTGGTGCCCATAGGTGCTGGCCAGCTTACTGACTATAAACAAACATTGTTGGACATGCAGGTCTGTTTGTTGCTGGAGGTGATCTAGAGCATGGCAACATTTCATTAAAAACGTGACGATGGTACAGGCTCTAATATCTGTATTGGAAAGACCAATAATAGTAACAGATTATACGACAGACCTATATCCTTGCAATGAAGAGTTTGTAGCCTGATTGCTAGTCTGCTCCCCGCTCCTTATTGTGAGAAGAGTAGCTACTCGCTGGAGGTCTGCCAGATGTATATTTTTTCTTTTTATTCAGTCCAGTAGATAAATTAATGGAATAACTTCCAGAAGGCAGAGGAAACATGACATACAGTCATGTAAATAAGACAAATAACATTGTAAAATATAATAAAGTATAAGCCTACACTAACAAAAGGTTTAAAGACAGGTGGGGTGCCGTCTTCATATAAAATTGAAACAGGAATTGATAATGGAATCGATAAATAACTGAACTGATAGGCAGAATTGATAACATCATTGATATCAATAACCTATCAATAATCTTCTAAATTCCCATCCCTCCATCCCGGTACCTTTAGCTTTCTGTGGGTTAATCTTTCTTAGTTGCGCACAAGGTGGATCAAGCTCGACTTTCCCAGGTTTATCACCTGGGCACCAGTGCTAGCATGCAGTGAGCTCAGTTTAACTCTAAGGCTGATTTCTGCCATGTGCTCACTAAAAATCTCTGAGCAGGAATTGAGAGAAGAATGTTTTAATGTAATGTTCTCTGGAAGGCCAAGAAGTCTTGAACTAGCTCTTCTGTTAATTGTCTGCTTGACATTATTCTACTGTTGCAGTCAGTTGTAATTCCATTTAATTTAATTAAAATCTTTTATTGTCATTGCATACACTGGTAGAACAAAGACTTCTCTGACTTAATTTAGATAAAATTAATAAAACAACAATAACACACCAGCATTCATGTCTCAACAGTAAGGGCAGCATTGCTACATCAAGTTCTCACATCTCTTAATATCCAACCTGCATTTGGTTTCATGATCTTCTCTGTCCACAGCTGATCTCCAGGAAGGGTCTGAGTCGGTCACTTTTCACAGCAACCAAGAAGTGGTTCGGTGGAGGGAAAGCTCCAGAGAAGAGCATCAGTGAACCAAAGAGTACATGTGGCCTTCTGTAAGCTCCATTACTCCACATTATCTTCACACTGCACATGAGCTGTTGTTGATGTGACTCCACCCTCTTGCGATGTCAGGTATCCCCCTGAAGCCCCTGAGCTGCAGATCAGGAAGATGGCTGACCTGTGCTTCCTGGTGCAGCACTATGAGCTGGCTTACAGCTGTTACCACACAGCAAAGAAAGACTTTCTTTCAGACCAGGCTATGCTGTATGCTGCGGGGGCACTGGTAAGAATACACACTCTGCACACACCTTTCTGTATATCCTTATGAGGACCCTGTTGTTAATAACATTAATTTGTCAGCCTGCATCTGTCTGTGTTGCTCCTATGCAGAGTGAAAGATAGATGATAAATTCTTTAATACATACACAAAGGAAAACTATAGCATTGCAGTGTTTTTATTTAGGAAAAACATCAAGCTTTAAGTGAACAGCTTCAGTCATTTCAGTTTCACAGTAATCTAAAAGCTACCAGAAACCAGTGTTCATAGCAGACAGAGTAAGATTGGCTCAGATTGGACTGAACTGAGAGGTGTTTTACTTTATTGTTGTTCAGCTTTTTAATGGTAAGCTGAGCTGTTCTCATGTTTTTCCCCTAAGATGTAACTCATTCTACCTTCATAATAAATCCTACTGGAATCATTTCTCAGTTCCTCTGTTTCATCCCCTCCCATGTAGGAGATGGCTGCAGTGTCAGCTTTTCTGCAGGTTGGAGCTCCCAGACCTTATCCAGCACACTACATGGACACAGCGATACAGACCTACAGGGATGTCTGCAAGTATGATTGACTGTCTAATTATCTCTCATTCTGTCTGTCTTTTCTGTTTTAGGACATTTTTACATGGCAATCTACTGATCTATTGCAGTCTAAATCCAGAAACGTCAGGGTTGCCAGAGTGTTATTTCATGCAAACATAACTAAATAATATAGAAACAAAGTAAAGTACTGAAGAAGTCTGATTCCAACTAAAACTCCACTGCTCTTTAAACAGTAAATAAATGCAACATATTAACTCTGGATGTCTCTCAGAGAAAACAGATGGAGAAGGCTACAGGACCTCTACCTGTACTTGGGAGGGTTCTTTTTGTAAATTACTTTGTAAAATGTTTTTGAGCATTTCTTTTGAAACTGAGTAGAGAATTTAGAAATCCAGGAAAAAAACATGTAGCTAGCTTTGCCTTCAATAATAATTTTATTTTGCTTTATTAGTCCCACAGTGGGAAAATTCTGTCTCTGCATTTAACCCATCGTAGTTGATTCCAGCGCCTGGGGAGCAGTTGGGGGGCTAAGGGCCTTGCTCAGGGAGCCACAGTGGTTTTTACCTTGGTTGCCAGCCCGCGGACTTGAACACAGGTTCTCCAGACCCAACCCACCTCTGTAACCACTAGGCTACCACTCCTAGCACTACCACTACCACTTCTAGCTGCACTTTAGCAGAATAGCTACTATTTGAGATGTAAATAGTGCTGGAACAGTAAAAATTAATCAAATGAACCATATATCTGTAATTAAATGCTGTTTCTTCTACAGGTCATGGCACATCTGTGACTAAGAAGGCATTAACCTCTTAGTCTCTGCGCAAAAAATTAATCGTGGTGTTTAATCCTGCAATTAGTTGTGAAATTAAGAAATCACGACATCCCTAGTTTGCTCTAAACGCCTTTCTGATGACTGTGATTGAGACTGTCATTGTAATAAGTATGTCATTACTTTTCCTTGTTTAATAATGTTTCGTCTCTTTTTTCCCCCTTTTCGTTATACAGGAACATGGTGCTAGCTGAGCGCTGTGCGTTACTCAGCTCTGAGATTTTCAAGAGTCAAGGAAAATATTCAGATGCTGCAACTCTTCTCATTAAAATGACCAGTGAGGTAAGAAGATGTCCATCATTTTTTGTCTTGTGGTATGTTTAGAAACGAAGTAGCTGCAGAATAAATCTTCTTGTAATTCTGCAGGACTCTGACCTGCGCAGTGCTCTGCTGTTGGAGCAGGCCGCCCATTGCTTCATTAATATGCGAAACCCCATGGTGCGAAAATTTGCCTTCCATATGATCCTGGCTGGGCATCGTTTCAGCAAAGCAGGACAGGTAAGAGTGTTAAGCAGCTTTCTCTGATCATGCAACTTGGACATATCAAGGTCTGCACAGCTGTTGATGAGTGGAGGGATGAATGGCAGAAGGGAGACGCACAGCTGCATCTGTGCAGAGAGAAAAACCTCCTGACAGATGCAGCTGGGCGTCTTAGGAGAATGTGGTTCAGAGTATTACATTTTTTTAAAACATTTTTTTCTCTTTATCAGAAGAATTGCAGCTGTCTTTTTCTTTTTTACACCACCAGCTGTTCTATACATCATGTGTCAGCACAATCACCTCTTTCTTGACATCCATATATCAGAGCACTGTTTGATTTATGTTCTGTTTTCAGCTGCCTTAATTGTGTCATCCAGAGAATTATCAACCAAGTCAAACATTTTTTTCTAGCTTTCTCTCTGTGATGAGCACTGCAACAATAAATCCTGCATTGAAGATTAACAGCAGTTAATAGGAGGAATGTGTTGGAATACAATGACCAAGTCATTTTGCCTTTCAATTATTTATTTTTATTTTTTCCTCTCATCTCTCATTATGGTTGTCATATGTTAACCCTTTCTCCTTCTGCCCCCCTCACTCTTCTTTTGCTAATGAAGAGGAGGCACGCATTGCGGTGTTACTGCCAGGCCATGCAGGTGTACAAGGATCGGGGCTGGTCTTTGGCAGAAGATCACATCAACTTCACAATCGGTCGTCAGTCCTTTACTCTCGGCCAACCAGATAATGCCGTGATGGCCTTCAGACAGATCTTGACCAATGACAGCAGACAGACAGCCACACAGCAGGCTGCCTTTCTCAGAGAGTACCTCTATGTTTACAAGGTAACTTCAAGCCTTTCTATTGTTTTCCCTACTCACTTCTGAATTATGGGTATTACCAAGACTGTGCCCTCCTTTGTCTCCTATATCTGCATGTTTGTGGTTTACCATTAATAAGTTGTTAAAAGAGCTAAATTCTAACTTGACTTTTCTGAAAATTAAAGTATAATTACCATAACACATCACAGCCTGAAAATTATATCATGATGAGTTTCCTTTTATTGACACATGATAGATGATTGAGAACATATTAATGTATTTAATCACTCAAACCAGTTTAAAGTTTTAATGTGAACAAAAGTTAACAGTTTAAAACATCAGGCAATGAAAAATAAATTTGCCTTTGTTCTGTTTTTCCACAAAATTGCTTTAACTGATGCTCCATAATAAATCCACAGATGTGTTTACTTTTAACTCTGCAAAACAGCATCAGGTTCCGACATGAAGGTTGATTTCCATATCAAGGAACATGATTGTCATGGGTTCTGTTTTGAGATCAGCCTGATGGCTGTTCATTGCTTGCAGAAAACATAATAGAATACAAAACAAGGCACAGAGAAACTTAAATCTTCTAGAGACTAGTTAGTTTTAAACATAAACATTTGAGATAGACAGTTCAGACTTTTTCTGCAGCTTCTATTCCTGCATATGTTGCAAGGTAGGAGGCTTTTTGCTGGAGATTTGAGGGAGAAGGTGCAGTAAATGAGCAGGGTAACGGCTACCGAGAGCATGCAGGAGGAGTTTTGTGCACGTGTGAGCCTTTGTAATATATATGCAGGTTATTGTTTGTCAGTGTTATAAAATTACACCTAAAATTATTATTCCCATTGTAGCACCCTGCATAAATGTTTAAAATAAGTTCAAATGACAAGTTTGTGTATTTTTCTTAGAGTGTGATTGAAGGCAGTGAAGTAAGCCTTCCCCAGCTGCCGCTGCCCTGCATCCATAGCTCCACCACAAGGGTATACTTTGGACATGAACGCCGCCTCGCAGAAGGTAACAAACTCTGTAATTTGTGATCTCTCCTGCGTCTGACATGCATTTTAAAGTCAGGCAAATTCATCCTGCAATGCCTTGCCACAAGTTTTCTGCTGCATGATGCAAACGGGGAAACTCAAACAGCTTTCACGATTAATCTTGAAAGTATATCTGATAGTTAGACATGATTACACTGAAAGAGTTGTTCTTGGTCAAACTCTGATTTTCACAACACAGACATTCATGTAACATATTGCTGATTTTGCATCCTAAAACTGTTGCAGACTGTATCAATCAACATTTGCAGGACACCATACGTTTTGTTGCATTTTTCCAAGTGTATCTATTGATATACAAGTTTTTTTTTCACACTGCTTTGGAAGCTGTGCTGCTAGAGTAATTTCTCATACTTTAAACATGTTTCATATCTGTAATAAGTAACCATTCCAACAGAAGGGTTGTTTACAAGTGAGATCAGCTAATTGAAGTCTTCTAAACCTAACTAATAAGCAAAATAACATACTAAATCCCACATGAGTTGAAGAAGAAATTAGCTGGATGCAGGGCAGGAGCAAGATCAAAAGATGAAAGTGTGCTGCTTAGGCTTAGACGGTATGGATGTATAAATATTCCTGCAACTGCAATGTAATAGAAGTTCTTTACAATTTACTAATAAACAAATTAGCTTTTAATTATAATTTGTTTAGGAGAAAAGCAGGCAGCCACCCATGTGTCCTTGGATCAGGAGTATGATCAAGATTTATCAGCCATGTGGTGTCATCTGGAGGAACAACTTGTTGCTTCTGCCAATCGGGGGATTGTTCCAATAAATTTCCAGCCCACTCAGTGCTGCCTCAACAGCCAGACAGACAACCTGCGTCACCCACTGGCTGTGGTGGAGGGTAAGATGTCTTCAGCAGAGAAAGAGAAAGTGTATTTAACATGTTATTTACACTTTGACTCTGTTATTAATCAGTTATAAATCATACCTACTCAGCATTTGGTTCTTCTTACCGTCTGTTTCTCTACAGAACCAATCATAGTGGAGGTGACATTCAGGAACCCTCTGAAGGTTTCTCTGGCTTTGTCCAACTTGTCACTCCTCTGGAGTTTTAGTGCTGATGGTCCATCAAAGACAGAAAAGCAGACAGGAGAGACCATCACTAATGAGGAGACTCGAGCCTCAGAGGTGGGTATGCTGATAAATTTCCTGATAAAACTGAAATCTTCACTTTGATATTTAGATGCATTCCTAAAGACTTTCTTTAATGTCTACTTCACTTTGTAGCTAACACAGAAAGATGACATCGTAACAACCGAGGTAATCAAAGAGTTTCACATGGGTCCAGAGGAGACTAAAATGGTGAGGTGCTTTCTGAGGAGGAGCTACAGAATTAACATTAGTGTCTACTAGCAGGTTGCAGAAAAAGTAATTAAATTGTATCAAGTGTGTGATCAAATGAAGAACATCTGCTGCATGATGCAGGGGTCAACAGCTTTTTGAAGCCTCTGAATCTCCCCTTATTGACAGCAATAGGTAGTTGTTACTGTTAGAAAGCACTAACTGGACAGATTGTCAAACAGGACACTGTAGCAGAGCCCTCTTGTTTTGCTATTTTTTGTCATTTTCTACCGTGTTGCTTGCCCTTGTTTTGTGCAACTAATGTAGTTGCCTTAGGTTCTGTGGCTTCAGTCGGAGGTCCCTGCAGCTGCAGTTCAGCATGACACGTTCACTGCCAACAAAAGGTTACTCATTTCCACGAGAAAGAGCTACGCTCACTTCACATTCATTATTTTAAAAAGGCCTCTTTCAATTAAAAAATTTACTGAAATTCTGAGTGCCCTTCATTAGCATACTTGTCATAATGCATTCATGCTCAGTACTGCAAACAGAGATAGTTTGGGATCTGTTTTGGAGGTCAGCATGCCGATAGTGAGAAAGGTAAGCATCACTTAGATCACTGACTTCAACTGTAGAAGTACCATGTGAAGACCTGCTGTGCTCAGACGCTGTGTGCACTTTGATAAGTAAGAGGTTAAACCTGTTTTCCAATAGTTATTGCTGCTATGTGTGCTATGAAACTACTATATGCTTGGATTATTGAGACATAAATGTGAATAAAAATGTAGCTGTGTTGCTCTAACAGCCTTCTCTTTGATCTCAGGTCCGACTTAAGCTGCTGCCTCACAGAACTGGTCAGCTGAATATTGTAGGAATCATTTACAACCTGACCTCATCTTCTACTGGGGAACCCACTCTAAACACTGAAGGTAAGAGCGATGCCTTTTCACTTAGAATGTGCTTTTGCATATTTTAGGTGCATCAGTTTACACATACAGATTTGTTTTCTCAGGATCCCGCACAGCCATACAGTAGATTCAGAAAATGGGCTTGCTTAAATCTCAGTGACATTTAATTCAAGATATTTTGTGTTGTGATGCCAAAGAAACACTGATTATGGATTTCGTCCCATCTCCAGGGCAACAAATGTTGAATTTGACAGTTCGGGGCAAGCAAGACCTCAAGATCCAGGGTCCTAGACTCAACCTGACCAAAGAGGACAAGATGTTGGTGCGACATGGAACTGATCGACGTCTGGATCCCATCATAACACCTCCCATGCCTCTAATGGAGGTAATGGCACCAGCCATGTTTATTTATTTATTTATTTTTTGGGTACTACGACTTTGCCTTAACCTCAGTACTTTAAAGTTTGGTTTTACACATTTATTTTTTAAGCTAGTTTTAGATGTGTATTTTCATTAAATATAGTGGTTACAAGCTTTTTTGTAATTTCTTTTAGGTAGTTTTCAGGACTAGATGTCCACGCTTCTTAAAAGACTTTTCAAAGCTCTTCTCTGGAAGAGCTGTTGGCTGGTTTTTGTTTTATTCTCTGTCAAGGTGATCCCACACTGCCTTAGTAATGTTGGTACATTAGAGAATTTTACCTTTGAGCACACTAGTTGGTTCTTTTAGCTGTGTCTGTGGAGTCAAAAGTGACAGGTCTATCTTTTTTATTAATGATTTTGTGTGTGTGTGTGTGTGTGTGTGTGTCAGGTCTTTTTCCTGCAGTTTCCTACAGCTCTGCTATGTGGCGAGATCAGGAAAGCCTACGTTGAGTTCTGTAACGTCAGCAGTGTTGCTTTGTGTGGCCTACGAGTGGCATCCACACACCCGCACTTCTTCACCTTCGGCAGCCAGGCCACTACACCCTTCACACCTCCTAGTCCAGCCTCGGCTGAAAGCTGTTCTGCCTACAAAACCTTTGCTACACCCCTCCAGCCGGGCTCAGTGGCGTCAGAGGTGTTGGTGTCAGCAGAGGATTTCAGTCAGCCCTCTGGGGTGATGGAAATCCCAATAAGTGGCAGCATGCTGCAGCCAGGAGAGTCCACTCAGCTGCCTCTGTGGCTCAGAGGACCAGACCAGGAGGGAGTCCATGAAATCAACTTTCTGTTCTACTATGAGAGCACAGAGAAAGGTCTCAAAATCAGGTAAAATTTTATGTGAACTGTATGATGTCGTTTCTCAGTATCAATCTGTAACCTTAACAAATATCCTGAATTACAACATTGAGATAATGCAGTGGTAAGAGCATGTTTCAGAGAGATGTATTCCATCACTTCAACTCTGCACAAAGTAAATCCTGCAGAACATGATCACACAGAAGAGCTGCTGCTGCTGCATGAAACTGACTGAATGTTGTTGTTTCTTTGTTTTTTATTTTTTAAATCAAGCAATTTAGGCTGCAAACACTTAGGACCACTTTTGGAGACAGTGTGATAACACTCAGCTTAACACTGAATTGGATATATCCCCTCCATCATTTTAAAAGGAGAAATGATCTATTTAGTGAAATGACAGAAGAGCTTCAGTTATAAACATTGTAAAAATGGACCTTCAGAAACAATATTCAGCTCAGTGGAGGTGACTGATGTGTCAACCTAATAAGCACTCAGTATCTACTCAAAACAAATATATTTCTTCCATTAATGTAATGAACAGACATTTTAGCTTTTTATTTTGTTTGTCTTATAAATTACAACTCTATTCTGTAAATCATTTATTAGCAATGCAATCATACCTGAAAACCGTGAAGGTGTTGCACTAAAGACTTTAGAGCTTCGAATGGACAACTATAATGTTGGAGCAGACTTTTAACTTGTTCAATCCTGGGATCATTGGACTGTGTTTTATTCCTCCTATTCTCTCTTCATATTAAGTCATCGGGTGCTGCGTCACACAGTGTTTATCTGCGCCAGTCGGTCTCTGAGCGTGCAGGCGTCAGCCTGCCACAGCAGCGCTCCTCCTCATCACTCTGTGGATGACACAGGCAGCGGTGGAACACTAGTCTTCATCGATGTGGAAAACGTGAATACGGTGAGATGCAGCACTGCAAACACGTTCACTTGGGTTCTGCTGTGCTTAGCTTTTTACTGTCAAGCTGAACAACACGTCACTGCCTCACCTTTGTTAAATTTCCTCCTGTTGGCTTTCAGAGTGAAAGTGGCGTTCGTGAGTTCCACATCATCCAGGTGTCCAGCAGCAGTCAACACTGGCGGCTCCACAAGTACATCAATCCAGAAAAGGATAAAGGTGTGTCTGCAAAACCTACAATTAATAATGTTTATAGAAAACCCGTACAGCTTTGATTTAAGTCAGTTTGTTGTCAGGAATTATTAATTGCATCAACAAAGACCATCACAGAGCAGCTGTTGCAAATAAATGGTCAATAATACATTGTTTTACACTGTTTTCACAAAACAGTGGTGTAACATTGAAATCCATATTGTTTTGCAACATTTTTAAAAACAAAACTGGTGTTTCAGGATTCATCAGCACCTTAACCTTAAGCTTAAACCAAAGCTGTCATAAAGCTTCAACATTTTAAGTTGTATTTGTATTTTTTGAGGACACTGAAAATCAGCTTTTTTATTTTTTTTTTATGGAAATATAAATATGTCATGTAAATGTCTGTGATCTTATTGAACAAGCAGTATACTAAAGCAGCATGACCATGATACATGTTGAACACTAATGGATGGATGGTTTGAGTCTGAAAATGAAAACTGTTGATTGTGTTCTGATAACACAGTGAAGGATTGGTGCATGACCTCTTATAAACAGATAGTGTGTGATATTTGCTCCAGTATTGATCTGTTTGGTGTCAGTATCAATCAGAGTTTCTCTGTTTTCCCTCTTCTCCTCCAGACTGTAAGCTAAGCAGCAGAGAAAGAGCCAAGCTTTGTTTTCGAGCCACACGATGCAAACCTCATAAAGGTACCGAGTCTGTAGCATGTCAACTGAATTTCATTTAGTCAAATTTTGACTGAGCACAAATTTGACTCTTTTTTCTTTTTCCTCCAGCTACCTTGGACACCATACAGAAATACACCTTCGCAGACTTAAGTCTTGGGAATGAACTGGTAAATTAGTAGAAATAGGTGATTACAAATTAAACTGCATGGACAAATGTAGTGTTCCTCAGAGGTCAATGCTTGGTTAAAAGTTGTTTGTATTATACATAAATCACGTATGTAGAGTTTAACAAATTGTCATTAAAACTGAGTATACAGGCTCCCGTACATTAAGTAGCTATATGTATAGATTGCATAAATGTATGCATTATAATATATAAACCATTATATATAAATGAGTTAAATTAGAACGGGTTTAAGTAAGCATTAGCTTCCTCGTACTCCTTATTGAACATAAAATAGTCAAACTGTTGTTAAGAAGATATCAGTCCATGTAGTTTGATGTGATTTAATATGTTAATTTGAAGGCTTTTCTTTTATTTTGTGTTTGTTTTTATTGGCCTAATGTTTAAAAATTCTATATTTTCTTCATGTTAAACCAAATTCTAGCATGATTCACTTCAGGGTGTTTGACATTAAGTCAACAGCCTATTGTAACAGAGAGAATCCAGCAGCTTGGTTGAGTCCATGCACGTGGCAGCACATCCAAGCCTGTTAAATGCGGTGTGACATAATGTTACCAGGTTTTACAGAGAAAGATGTGGTGTTTATACGGTCATGTGAGCCTTTGTCCTCCCCTTAACCTTTTCAAACTCTCTCTGCAGATCATCAGTTCTTCCACCCCTTGTGGAGACTTCTTCTTCCGCAGCACCCCAGAGCTTCAGCAGGGAGATCTGGCCTCATCCAGCAGTAAAACTCAGGGTTCTGCACCCACTGACAACAGAGGCTCTGACATTACCAGTATTGCCAAGAAGTGTAATGAGCTGGATCTCAACATAATTGTCATTTGGAAGGTATGTATCATTCAGCTGTGTTGTCTGAAAGTTGTCTGATATGTGTTGATACAGCACTGGTTCGTCCGTCTAGTTAGGAGCCTTATTTATCGGTCAGTTTAAGTGGCTTAATAACCAGATATTGCTACCATTGCACCATACAGTACATATGGTATTTTAAAATACAGTGAAATAAATTAAACTCTTTAATGGATGATAACAGCTTGTGTTTCTCTTTGTCTGGACAGGCATATGTGGTGGAGGACAACAAACAGCTCATCCTGGAGGGCCAGCTTCATGTAGCCCTGCAGACCATCGGCAAAGAGGCCAGTTCTCTGACTCCAAAAGAGGTACAACGAGCACACGTTGAGTTTTATTATCTGAAAACCAAAACTTGTTCATGTGTACATTAAGTTATCCACTGTATGATGACTGTTGCAGAACATTAATATTGTACCATCTCATATTTGATCTAATATGTATTAAGGACCTTTAAAAATCAGCTTTAACTCCTTCACTAATGGATCATGTCAGATTATATGTGGACTTCAGAGATAATTTACTCATAGTTTGCTGCTGATGACACAGCTGGAATTATTAAATTTGATCATTTTACCATTGTGAAACAATATTCCTTGGAGCTTTAATGGATTGTGTGACTTCTTTTGCATGTTTGTGTGTTTTCAGGAAGCTCAGGAGATGGTGTTGCTCAAGTTTAAATCAGAACTGCCTCCTCCAGTCATCATGCCCTTTCCAGAGCTTTCCCAGCTCATCAAAACAAATCTGCACTACCCAGAAACCTTCACACATGCATTTGTCCAGGACAGGTCAGACACCTTTTTAGTTTTGTATTGGTTTATTGTGTAAATAGAGACTAAACTAATATGTCTCTTTAAATATTTGTCTGGAATAGTGTTACACGGCACATGATGTTTTTTTTTCAACAATGCTGCTGGTTTGGACACAGATTACAGGCACATAGATAAATGAGGGCTTGTTGGACCTTTGTGCTTAGATATAAAGCTTTTCATAGATTGGCTCACACATCTGCTCACCTAATGAGTTGGGTTCCTCAGAAATAAGTTGTAATCTGAATGTAAAGGATAAACCTGACCAGGTCACATCTGTTAAAGGAAGTAAAGATTTCAGCTAATGTTTCACATGGCTGCAGACATCAGACTGAACAGCTGGATTCAGCAACCAAATACAGAAATGTGAATAATATCACACTGGGGGTTTGAATCTGAAATTTAATTTAAAAAAAAAATCGGTGATGGAGCTCCTTCTTGAATTCTGTGATATTTCTAAGATGCTGAAGAGGAGGCTTGAGAATCTGAACACAGCCTAATGTGAACTGGCTGCTACTTCTGACAAACCAAACCTTTCCCTGTTAGATGTTGAAGCAAGGCTTTACGTCCTGTAAGCTGAAATCATTTAAAACCCATCAGGAACTTGACGGCTGCAGTCAAAAACTTAGCAAATAACTAATGAATGATGTGATTAGACCAAAACTGAGTGATGACATTTATTTTAATTTAAAAATTGAAGGGCTATGTAAAAGGCTATTTTTCCTACACAGACACTCAAGAAAAGGCCAGCTTAGATTGTTTGGATTGAGTTTGATACTGTGTTCGAATTTCTGCTTAAAAACAATGACAATAAAACCGATTTTCTTTTTTCCCTAGTCTCTGCTTGGTGCCGGTAACTCTGACTCTGTCCAACTGCTCGTTGGTTCAGATAGACGTCCTCATTGACTTGAGACACAAAAGCACCTGGTAAGTTTCTCAACAGGTGATGTAATCCATGTGATAAGTTAACTGAACTTGATGTCTAAGAGGTGGAGCTTCTCACTTTCACAGGCACACCTTCAAAGTCTTCACTGCTTCCCAAAATAAATAGTTAAGTTTTCTTGAACAACAAGAAATCCTTTGCTGGAACGCTCTGAAATTCTCTGAGATGTATCCTGCCTCTGTTTGCAAACATTACTGGAGCTAAATGAAATGCAGGAAAATCCCAGTGCAGAAAGAAACCAGCATGAGTAAAGTGTTAAGTTATTTGATCTGAATTTGTTTTGTATTTGGTAGTTAATTACAGTATCTATTTTCATTTGGTTGAAGTTCTCATAATTCCTAAGTTCTGTTTAAATTCTTGTGTTTTCCAGCCCAGACTCTGTGGAGGTCTACAGCTCATTTGCCTGGGTGGGTCAGTCCCAGTACAAGCTTAACCTGAGACCTCAGGAGGTGCTGAGCCTGGCTTTACGAGCCTGTTTCTTCCGGGCAGGAGTCTACAACCTGAACACACCACGAGTTTTTGCCAAGCCGGCTGAACAAAGCGCTATGTGTGAGTCAAGTCAGCAGACAGCAAGTCCTGCTCTCATAATCATCAACAATGCCTGAGAGGACTTGGTGGACCCAAAAACACTTGGCCCACCAGCTGTCACACCTGAACGTGACCCTGCTGGTTGAAACTGGATGGCAACAAACTTATTTTTTGTAACAGTTAGTAAAATAAAGTTTATTTTAAAACCATTTATTTAAAACAGAGACTAATGGGCTGATAGTGCAGATGTGTTTCATCAGACTTGTTTTAACCATCATCAGCTCCTCTAACACCCAACTGTGTTTGCTTCCTAACAAAAAGCCAAGTGGCAGACTCATGCTGGACCAGGCTTAAACTGTAAACAGAGGCAAACTGCTGCTCTTCTGTTCAAACATTGTGTCCACATTTAGACGTCACTGAGCCGGACCGACCTTCCTGAAACTGGACTGAAACTTATCTGCTTACTTCATTCTGCATATTACTAAACTCTGAGGGATCCAATCAGAGCAGTTGTCATGGTGACAAACACATGTTTACAACAGAATATTTGACAACAAATTGTCTCCTGTCTTTTGGAGTGTGCAGCTCTTATGGAAGCTAAAACTGAATCCCCAAATCACTGCCTCATTACAACAGACCAACATTTCTTTGTGCATGCATTTGATGATTTTTTTTTTTCTTTTTTTGACCCAAAGACCAATCTCTCAACCTGTGCACTTAATCTGCCCATATTGTAATCTAACCTTGTTTGCACGTGCCGTCTTTTCAGGAAGTTATCTTATTTATATCTGGCAAATTGGTTGTAAATAGAAAATAAAAATGTAACTAAGCTAACTGTGTTAAAACAGCTGACAACAAGCTAAGGCTTCAACATTCATCGTCTTTTTTTTGGGGGGAATTGTGAAGTTCCAGCATTCGTCATTACAGAGCTGAATAATTATGAGTGATGGTTATGAACAAAATCTGTATTCAGACAATAGAAAAAACTATAGAACCACTACTCTGAGAATGTTCATTCAAGATACATTTAGTATTTGTTGCAAGCATTAAAATGTCCTCCGTTTGTTCTCAGCAGCGAGGAGAAAAGTAAAAACAGCATTTTTCTGTAAGAGACTCCAAAAATGTTAGTGCATTTATGTCTCATTGTCTCACTATGTTACAGTAAAGAATCTAAAATGGCAATTAATTGCCAAATTTAAAAGCCTACTAAGTTTTTAAAAACTAAATGCTGTTATTTACATTTTACATCTTTAAAATATTAAATCTCTTCTCAGATACTGTGGTCTGTAAACTTAAACATAAAGAAATTGATAAAG
The DNA here is from genome assembly GCF_017639745.1 of Melanotaenia boesemani. Taxonomy (NCBI): domain Eukaryota; kingdom Metazoa; phylum Chordata; class Actinopteri; order Atheriniformes; family Melanotaeniidae; genus Melanotaenia; species Melanotaenia boesemani. The sequence goes on along the minus strand of NC_055695.1, from coordinate 17,658,041 downwards.
CAGCGTCATCAGGAAATGCTGTTGCTCATTTTCTTAAGATGCCGTTCATCAGAAGATCAGTGATGTGATTAAGGGAGAGAAGGTCTGTGTACATTTTGTAAAAATCCAATTGAGTCTAATATGCAATTAAAGTCAATCTATAGGATGTCATTTTCAACATCTGCATGAATGAATGTCACATACTATGGTGGCTTAATCTGCACTCGGCTTAAGTAAGGGCCATGTGGAGGACACAAATAACAAGGGATTTCTCTAATTTCCACTTTGTCAAAGACCCTGAAAGTCAGGCATTCATGAGAACTATAATTATCCTCTGGTCTAAACCTGATCAATAACGTGATTAAAAGATAGAAGCCACATGCTAATTAAACAGTTAAGGGGAGAGGATTCATTCATACTATGCAACCATGGTTTTGTAAGATAAATCAATGTGATCGTCACTAAATATGTCATTGACTAACGAAGACTTGGACAATTCTGATATTCAGGAATTTACATCTAATTGTTTTAGATTCTTTTATGTACTCTTGATTTGCCCCACTTATTTCTAGATATGAGTGCTACCTCATGCAAAATAGGATGGTTCCCATCTAATAAGACCAGGTTTCCCTCAGTTATGTAAATATAGTCCAGGATGTTTGCTGAACCAGTGGCTGAAGGATGGCATGAAGCTTAACATGTTAAATGTCCAGTTTCCTCTGTCTTGGATCTGGTACCTGTAGACCATGTCTGGAATACTTACATACATATATATCCTCCGTAATCTAGCCTCAAGACTTGTTCCAGCTGACTGTACATCCTGACTTTAGAATAACAATGCAGTAATGGCATCAGCTACTCCGTCAGCACAGCGAACTTGATGGATGCAAAAAGCTGCAGCTTCTGATCATGAATCATGTCCTCACGCTGATCTTCAGCCTCTTTGAATAATAATGTGATGGTACACTGAGGAAAAGAGTCAGAGGATGTAGAACAATGTAACATTTTATTAAAACAATCTTTAAACAACATTATTTTTACATGAACAAGATCAATATACATTTTTTTTTGCATTCAAAGAGAAATCAGAAGTAACAGGATATCGTACTGTGGAATTTCTGCTTAGTTCAGCATCAAGCAAACCAGCAGCACCTTTTTTAAGTAAGCTAAGGCACTGTAGTGATGTGCAAGAAAGATTTTTATTTTACACTTTTGGTCTAGGATCTTCATTGCAGGAAAAATAAGATGTGGGTGAGCGGACCCAGAACAAAGAAAGGAGGGTCGTGTTGTGTGTCATAATGTGACAATTAAGTTTCTTCTTGAAGACAAGTGCAGTTTAATTGTGGTGCATCATGGGTTGTCATCCCACTTTAATTTCAGAAGTTTTTGGAGACTACTGTTTCTTTTCCTGCCACAGATTTTCCTGCTTTTTCTTACCTTGTTTAACATGCAAACTAATCAGGATATTTAATCAAATGGCCAAAGCAGTCGGAAGATTCTAAAACAAATGATAATAACTTAGTGGTGATCATAAACACCATCAAATGTGATGTCGTATTCAATAAAAAGTGCATTTATTTGTTAGATTTTTGGGGTGGCCTCTATTAACCAAAACGGTGTAAGAAAAAAAGAAAAAAGAGCTTTTCCTGAGACAAATTTTGGGATGGGTGGGAAAGTCACTGAGCAGCTGAATCAAAATCAGTCATGCTAATCCCGTTTCCTGCTTTAACTTCAGACAGGATAGTCTCTTTATCAAAGGCACGTGCTGGTGGATCAGATATGCTCCACGTGTCAGTTCAGGTCAGCATTAGTTGTCCTGTTGCTCTGAAACGGCTTGATAGTGGGCCGGATGTCTATAGAGACAGTAGTGCTGAGCCATGAAGAGGATGTCGAACACCACAGAGAACAGACCCAAACCAAACTTAGTCGGATCACCAAAGACCAGCCTCCACTCATCTGTGGATGGACACACATCACAGTTAGTATTAATGTCACTACATTAGGACGATACCATAAAAAAAACAAAAAAAAAAAAAACAAAATCCCAATATTGATAACATAGTTCCATCCACTAAAGTAGAACCAGGTTACTTTTACCCTACTGATGATGTGTTGTTGCAATAATAATCCTGTTATAACAACAATTATCAGAACCTTGTGATGGAGACACAGATGAAACCACCTAACCTCTGCAATGCAGAACACTGTGCTGTTTGTCACAAACTTGTTGCACCGAAATCTAAAAAACCTCTCCAGAAATCAAGAAAAATCAGCATTAAAGAACCGGCATGAAAGAATAACTAGTTTTACACATCAATCGTTCAGCCAATCAGCAGTGTCCTTAACAAGGTTTTGTAACAGCTCCTGTATTGTTGGGACTATTTATTCGCAAACACGTAACAAGTCTTCTTAATAAGATGAACATCAGCACAGTCTTGGCTACTTCTGCTGTTGTCATTTAAACAACAGAGTTGAAGGGGCAACAGACGGAAATTCAGCATTTCTATATTAAAGAAATAAATAAATCGCTATGTGGAAAAACTATGACGTCATACACCATGTCTCTGTGCTGATCTCCAGCCCCGTGTTTACCAGCCGGTCCGGCTGCACGTTGATGTGACTCGCCTCCTCTCAGAGCCCTCGGCCCTCCCTTCCTATAAAAGGCTACAGCAAGTGGGAAACGGCAGGGTATATTTTCAAAGCTAAATGGCTGAGTGCGGAATGAAACGTTCACCAGAAAACAACCAGGATCCGACAATACCTCTAAAGAAACAACGGTTGTTGGGGAAGAAGTAGTCAAATAGAGAAAGGTACATAACCCAGAATAGCATCCAAAGAACAGAGCACTTTGAGAGCTAGAGGCTACTAGCTACTAGCTCTTTCTCATGGACAGGTAACAGGGCTGGGTCAGTATGAACCAAATCTTATATCTCGATATTTTTTAACTGAATCACGATATACAATATATATCTCGATATATATATTGTTTTGTCAAGTAACCAAAGAGACAGTTCTAATTTACAGCCTTCAGTGCTAAATACACTTTTATTAAGGATCAGCAGCACATGTGCATTAAAAAAGCTGACTGAAATTTTAAGTACCTTGCGGTGAAACAATTTAGCTTTTATAGCGTACATCCTTAAGTGAGAAGTATTGATGGCATTGTGCAACCTGACCCTGCAAGCTGAAAGATGCCAATTATTCTTTCCACACAAACAGCACTGCAAGGTTATCCAAACATCTTCACCTTGGAAGAGCTTTTTCTGAAACTAAAAACCAAATTATAAACCAAACTACAATATTTACCATTGTTGTACGACTGAATGATCATCTGTAGAATACTGAGGGTTCCACCGGTGAAGTCCAGCAGCACGTTTCCTATGCTCCATCCCTCTGTACTCTTTCTCTTGTAGTTCATGTAGGCCTGGAAACAACCAGCAGAAACATTTCACACACAATCTGCTAATTGGACTCATTTTCCTGAATATTTTCACTAAAACAAACTCAGATATACTGCAACGATGACCTCAACTATACACAGACTCTGTGAAGCTATTAAAGGAAACAAAAACCTGAGAAATATGAAGATATTTCTATTTTGAATAACAGAAAAGATCGTTTTTACTACAAGCTCAATTGCCAAAAAAGTTGGGACACTTAAAATGTAAATTAAAAGTAGAATACACTTATTTATAAATCCCAAAACACATATTTTAAAAAAAATTAAAATGATTCAAAATAAATAAAAGAAATGTACCAAATATCAAAAGTGAGATAATTTGATCTTTAATTTGATGTCAGTAACGTCTCAAAGTTTAGATGGGGCAACAAAAATCCGAAATAGTAAGTGGTCGCTCAAAGAAACAGCTGGAGGAACATGTCGCATCTAACCGGGTTAATTACCAACAGGTCACAAACATGAATGGTTGGAAAAACACACCTCAGAGAGGCAGAGTCTCCCAGAAGTAAAGATGGAGAGGTTCAGCAATCAGCAATGAATTCTGTCTACAAACTGAGCAGTAAATCCAGAAAAATCTCTCTCAGTGTAAAACTGGGAATGTTTTGAATATTCTATGATCTACAGAACATTATATCATCTTCAGCTTAATTTCTGTGCTGTGAACTCAGGCACAGCATTAAAAACAGACAGGATGCTGTGGAGCACTTTCAATATCCAAAATGGGCCATAAACAAAAGGAAAATAACAAGTAAAAAGAAAATAGAATAAACAAAAAGAAAGGAAGATGAAACACATGCCAACTGAAGACTCATTAACCATACCATACATCCGGGGAATAACGGAACCGATACAAAAGATCATGAAAAAACACGGAGTCAACGCAGCAGTAAAAAGAAGTGGGTTGGCAACTCAATAAACCGGGACAAGGGGCCGTACGTGCTCTCACATACCTGGGATTCCCTATTTCAGAGACCACCACACGGCAGTGGGGCATGGCCATCCCAGCAGATCTGAAAGGTTTGCTGGGACGGTCACACCTCCGGAAAACAGCTGTTAACACGTCAGCAACGCGTCAGGTATGTTACAACATCCTACTACCCTTGTCTGAATAGAACTGTTAAATTTCTCACTTTCAGAGTTTTGATATGGTGCATTACGAATAACATTTGAGATTTGCAGATCCCTGCATTCTGTTTTTATTTGCATGTTTCCAGTGTCCCAACCTTTTTGGAACTGAGGTTATCCATGTCTGCAGCCTTTTTAGCATCCTTCTGTACAGCTCACCTGTGGTATATATTTGATGAGTGTGACAGCGAGTTTAATGTAGGAGAAATAGTAGAGGTAATCCAACCAGGAGATTTGTTTGGCTACAGCAAGAAATAAACTGATCAAAGCAAATCCCCAGCCAATCAGCAACAAGATCAGGGCTGTCCATGAGACTTTCTGACCCCCCCTCTGGAACAGAAAGGACATAAAAATTTGTAATTCACCGTGGTTTTAATCATCCAACAATGTTTCAGGTCCAAACAGTGAGGGTATGACAGAAGTATGATACAACTATAATTCCTCCAAGTTCCTCCTGAAGCCTTCACCCTCCTCATTTATGTCAAAATCCCGACATCAGGGACACATACCTCATAGACAGCGGCCTGGATGATGTAGATGACACAGAGCAGGACAGCATGAAGACTAAAGAAAACATCGTTGGCATTGACAGGGTTAATTCCATTAGGGTTCCTTTTTAGAAACTCCTCCTACAGGAGAAAAACAACACACAGCAGCTTAACAAGCAGCAGGCAAAACAATCTACATATGCATCACTCAAACCTGCTGCAGCTCCAAACAAGGACAAGGTGAGCATGATGTTAGCCATCGAATCAAAAATCATACAGTTATAAAAATATGAATACGTCAAGAAAAGCACAGAACTATATTTGGTCATATTTTGATGCCTCCATTAAAATACATGTGACTGGAACTGTGCTTGACTCAGATCGGAGGCAGAGCCTTCATTTGTCAGGCTCCTCTGCTGAGAGGAGTCACCCCCTTCAACTCAGGAGGTAAGATTTAACATCATTAACCTTCTCAAAAAAACTAAAGCCTGGGTGAATTTACCTTTATATAAGGCACCCAGAACAAGCCTATGTTGAAGACACTGTAAGCGATGAAGCCCGTGAGGTTGAGAGCCAGGAAGTCAAAGTTCAGACCTACAACACTGAAGGCAGACATTAGTTTAAATGAGTCTTGAGTCCTCCTGACTGCCAGGTCACAAGGACACACTGTGACCCATACAGCACAGAGGTATCACCACAAATATATTCATAGGCCATTTCTAAATAGAACTGATTAAACTCAAACTATGGCACAAACTTCAATTTTAGTTTTGGCCTCACTTATTTACATACATATATATACATACATACGATATATCTGGTGTTTAGAGGTACTATTTAAGAAATGATCATGAGGTAAAAATACTGTGTGACCTTTTTGATCCCTACCTTTTCCTCCTCCAGTTTTCACAGACTTGTGGATAAAAAGACACTGACCAGGCCAGAAAATAAATCCAGCCTATCACCTGACTGATGACTGACAGGATGTTGCTGTGGATCACCATGAAGCGAATCCTAACAGACAAACTAAAGAAAGAAGCAGGATTATATAAAACACCAGACAGTGGATCAACTGGCTTCAACTCATTTTTGGCACAACACATGGTTTGGTTCTTGTCAGTGGTTATATGGTTAATCTAAACTCCAAAAAAAATGTCATTAGTTTGCAAATTCTGACAAGAGTTTGCGGGACAGATCGCACATTTTCACAGCTGCTCCCAGAGTTTCATGCTACATTGATATTTACACCCACTAAACTATACGTGTGAGGCCGCTGGTAACTCCAAGCAGCTTCCTGTAACTTCATCATGCTGGTTTGTTATTCCAGTGGGCCCAAAGCTGAATTTATGAAGCATTTATGATGTCAGCCCATGTTGCTTTTGAACGCACCTGCTGAGGTCTGTGTTGTTGCTAATCAGGAATGTGGTCACCTGACCAACATCGTGAGCCATCACAGTGAAATTAACCGATGTGGACTCCACTGGCAGCAACACCTGAAGAAATACAGGAAGTAACTCTGATAAACAAACTAAGAGGTTTAACAGAAATGTGGAGGAAATGGAGAGTGGAGCTGGTAAGCGAAGTCCATTAATACCTCATCTACAGAATCATTTCAGCCAGTGACAAAATCAGGGATGACTGAACATAAACTTATCAAGTTTGATTGCACGCTACCTCATCAGGTAGTGTTATTATACAGGAGTAGTTTGTCTTGGAGCTGTAGGTTACATTTATGTGAAACACTGCTGACTGGTTGACAGCTGAACTAGGGAAACACACAAACACACAAATTAGCATCCAAACACGGATTCTGACATAGGATGTAAACCAAAACATAAATAAATAAATAAAGAACATGGAGCCTTGTTTGGTCTTCTCTGGTGTGTTCAGGAGCATTTCTGTGATTACCTGGAAGTTAGAGTGATGACGGCATTCGAATTTTCCTGAAGTGTGACAGCATCAGGTGCAAGCAGAGACACAGTGGACTCTGAGGACGAAGGGATATGAATTATTAATACCAAACTAGTAGTATTAAAAGGTTTGCAAAGATTTAATTTTTCATTAAGACAGACAATCAGACATGAGATAATGTTATGAAAAAAGCTGAGGTTTCTGTCAGTTAAGATCCCCAAACCTCCTTCCTCATATCGGCAGCAGGAAGCCTCCTGCTGGGATGGAAAAACGCCGTATCAAACCATCCAGCTTTTCACCTGAACATCTCTAGTGTTGATGTGTGAAAACAACTCAAAATACTGGGAGGCCGACTGACTGCAGACTACGAAAGGAACAGAGTTTCAACTGGATTTAGCATCTCTTCTCCTCAGTTTTCCCACATTCACATTAGTAATGAACAATAAAGTATCTTTGGTTGTGTCCAGCCAGGAATTTTTGTTTTGATTTTGCTTAAAGTTTAAATGTTTCTCAGAAATGAAATGAAGAAAAAAATAGGTACAGTGTTATAAGAAAACAACCAATTCCTTCAGTGAGGAGATGGCATCTCACTTCACACAAATGGAGATCTCTCCCTGGTTATTCAGTGTTTATTTCTTTTGGTGAATTTATTACAAAGCCCCAATAAAAAGCCAGAATAAACTGAACAGTCACCAGAGATGTTGGTCAGCAACCACAAGGCCAGCAGCTGAGCAGGCAGCCACTTCATCGCCATCTCTGCAGAATGAGTGCAACCTGAAACCAAACAAAAGAAACGGAGCATGCCAGCATGAGAGCATCCTCACTTACATGAACCTACGACAGCATTCTGCAAACTGAGAAAGCCAACTTTCATTTCTTTATTTACTGTCAAGAAAACATAAAACAGTCCAATTTATTAAAACAAATATAGATTGTACAAAACTAAACAATATGTGTGCTACTCACTGGAAGTGGCACTGATGTGTCAACCAAATCATTTATTTTAAGTTATCATGTATTTTTATGCTGCAACTAAATAATGCAACTAACTAAAACAAAACTAAAAGGGTTAAACATGACAACTCCACCTACATCATCTACACTTTTATTTTAAATCATCAGCTACCTAGTTTCAGATAGCACCATTATGTCATCACTTTTAATCTCAACAATATGCATTTTAGCAGAAATACTTCTAACATTTAGATGTAGAAACCAAGGCCTGATCCATTTTTTTAGTTCTTACAACAATGTGAACACTTAGAGACAACAAAACCATAAAATTAAGATTTCAGTCAGAAAATGAATCACACATGGATAACATCTGTAGAAACGCTCTGAATAGTCCTGTGAGACCAGAACACCATAGCATCACTAGATCTATAGATACAGGCTCTGGGCTGCACCTGTGTGGTGAATATTAATTAACTGAATGAAGAAGGTGAGAAATGACTGTAGCGTGATAAGCTGAGATTCCCTTCCCCCTGTGGTTGTAGGTCGTTTTCATCCTTTAATCCAAAACGGTACTAAGAAAGCATAAAGAAATGCACAATGTTGAGCTGAGTGGTTACTGAAGAGAGAACGAGGAAGCGAAATAATCAGGAAATAATCATTACATGCATCAACAGTTACAGCAACACGCTCAACACGTAAGTTCTTTCTGGTTGATAACTTTTAGATCGTGTACCACAGTGTACATATACAATTTACAATTTTATCAAACATACTAAGTATGAAGCTGAAACAGTTTTTGGTTGCGGTCAGACCCTCGGCTGCAGGTGGTGACTATTTTAATTAAACACACTGATTCAGTCAGAATAACAAGATGACAAGCTAATAATACCACTAGACACAGAAAGTCGCAAACAGGGCGACCATTTGCGGAAATATTCGGGTCAGAAAAAGCGGGTTTGATTTACCTGATGTGTGACTTCAGCTACAGGTCACGAGATGGTTTCTTTTTATATTCTTTCTTCGTTTCTTCCTCGTCCAGTACTTCTTCCTCTTTATTGCGTCTAGTGGAGTTGGCATCTGTATAGTTACATTAGCGCCATCTTGTGGTTGTAATTCCACATGACCAGTTCATCTCATCTGAACAGTGAAACACTAAATCTACGTTTTATTTGTCTCACTTATTTACAGGAACTTCAAATCTACATTTGCTCGGATAATTTTTTTAAACCTCGTATATGTTATTAAAACACACCAATCAAATAATCCAAGCAGAATCCAACATAATATTTTAATAATAATTTAATTTCCTTTCATTTCTTTTAGTTGACTGAAAGTTTTTAAATACACGTTTTAGTCCATTTTAACAGCGGCACAGGTTCATAACAGTACAGTCATATAATTTTTACAGCTCAAAAAGGGTGCAATACCATGTTTACCATATTGAACCATGTTGTTTGTAACAACTGTAGGTGAAAGAGGCCCTTTACACTCTCCATGTAAGAATATATGATATAACTGGTCATTCATTCGTGGTTCTCTTTCTTTCTCAGCAGGTATCCTGGTCTAGAGTTGTGGTGCTCCTTGATATATATTTCATATTGTCATTCTCAGAGCTGATCAAGACAGCCGCCCTTCACTAGTCTGTTGCTGCTGGAAGTTTTTTTCCTCTTAAAATGTGAGTTTTCCTCTCCACTGTCACCTAGTGACATTCAAGATTACTGCAGTGCTGTGAACATCCATACCTCTCTTAACTTTACTCACAATAATGCATGCTGGCTACATCAGCAGATCAGTTCCGTGGCTAGATAAAAATCCAAAATTTTAAACAGTCCGTTGTACAGTTTGATGAGTAAATTAATAATGAGAAACCTTACAAACGGGGCGCTCCATCCAATGCAAGCCCTGATCTCAGACATGTCGGAACCAATGTGAGGCTTCTTCTGTTTCAGTACGACCTTTCATTGGTGACCGCCTGCGTCGGTCGACCTTATTTATTATTTTAACTTCACGCTAGCCATCCCGTTAGAGCACGCACAGCTAGTGGTACCTGGTGTGACCAAGTCAGCCTACCTCAACTCTAATTTTAGGAAACATTCAAAACAAATCCTCCTCCCACATCTTTTCCTTCTATCCAGTGTCGCGCGGACTTGTAACTCCTAACCTAGGACACAGCAGCACTCAGCTGTAAGTTAGCAGTCTGGCGTGGTCCGCGATGGCTAATATACTTCTGAAGAATTTGTATATTCCTATTGGTCTGGTCACACGGTAAGAAATACTTTCTCCTCGAGATCAGTTCTAGCGACTTGTACAGAGCTTTGCAGCGCTGAAAAAGGCTTTACATACAGTTCATTAGCAGGTAGCACTCGTTAGCTAAGTTGTGGTGCCTTGACGGATAATGTACCTGTCATATAAGCCACGCTTTCATTCGAATGAACTGTGGTGCATTCTACAAACTAACTTTTGTGTTTATATGTTTGTCTGTATGTGAACAGATGTATGTACCCCGCGTTGTCACGCGCAGGTTTCCAGTTGGTGTCACCACTCGGCCAGGCTGCACTCCTCCACTCTCAAACCGCTCAGTTTAACTCCAACAAGACGTCAGTGGTCCGCTGTGGTCGGCAGAAATATGAGAGAATGTACCCCGTGATGCTGGTCCGTCCTGATGGCTCTACAATTAACATCAGATACAAGGAGCCCAGGCGCATCCTCCTGGTTGGTATACTACACTGGCTTGTAAAAGTTAAACTTAAAGAATGTTTTGGAATACATAAATGTAAAAATTGTGACTTCTGAGCTTTATATATACATTTTTAAGTTGCAGCAAACTGCATAAATGTAAAACTTGATATTGTGATGTGTACAGTCAACATTCACATCTACATTTGTGGGGTTTTGTCTCAGCTCCTCTCCACCAGTTATCCATCATCAGCATTGTTTACTCTGACAGGCTGTAGCATGGTGTTATTCTGTACTCTGTATTCTGTAAGAATATGTTTCAAATGAGTCTATCATGACAGCTTTAATTAGCAGTGTGGATGTGTTTTGGTTTCACACAGAGGATTGAAAAGCACTAAGCTACACTAGTTTGCTGTCTGAATCTTGTTGATTAAGCAGCACTGAAGTCTTGACTGATCAGCTGCTATGACAACAGATAATTTCCGCTCTACCACTTCCAGCCTCAGCTGTACATCACATCTTATATCCACAGAACGCAGCCCGGTTTCTAACAAATGTCAAAACTGTCTAGTCCTATAACAGCTGATCTGCCTTACTGCACAACTTTAATGGGTGAATATCAAGAACTGCAAGGTTTATCTGCTGCGTGAAGAAATCGAAACCATAATCCACTAATATTTTTTCCCATCATTTTCTAAATTTTATTGCCAACAACAAAGTGACTTGCAAATGAATGTGTCAACAGGTTAGGGTGTATGGGATTATCTGTCTATAGTCCACAGGGATGCAGGAATTAGTTTGTGGAAATCACAGATTTCTCTGAGTTAAGAACGGCAGAAAAGACTGATAAACTGATATGGCATATATTTGAGCAAATCCACAAATGGAGGGAGTGAAAGCAGCAAACAAGTTGTCAGAAAAGAGCATGAAGAAGCAACTCGTACCATCATGCTCACTCGCACACAAGGAGTAAACCCTACCAGAAAAAATTTGCTGCTGTGTTCGTAACTTGTCTCACTCACTGATCTAGAGAGTTTCCTGGGGGGCTGAGTGGAAAATATTTGCAAGAAATCAAAGTGAATGCTGCAGACATTTCTATTTGCACATGCCACCATTCTGTAACATATCCTGAACATTTCAGTTCTCTAGTGGATGTGTAAAAGAGTTACCTATTAGAGTGGTGCATCAAATCTTCCAATCAGTGAATAAAAATAAGTCACTGAATTTGATGTTTTGGGCATCTTGCTCTCAGCTATGGTTTTGTGCTTTATTTCTTAAACAAGGAAATGTGTAGGGAGGTGACCTAGATCTTTATTTGAATACTTTTTTTTTTTTTTTTTTTTTTTGCATATCATAATCAGTCTGTAATTTCAGCTTTTAAACTGATGTGCACTGCTTTGTGTGTTTTGACAGATGCCAGTAAACCTCTCCACTCTGTCTGAAGAGGAACAACGAATTCGACAGAAGAAGAGAGAAATAAAGAAAACTAAAAAACAGACTATAGAGCATTATGAGGATGATTTCAAAGTGGACACCTACAATCACTTATGGAAGAAATAGCTTATTTATATATGAATTTCAAATGTAAAACAAACATTTTAGAAACAAACTTAAGCTTCTGTCTTCTCATACAGCATCGTAAAAACTATATACATGTATGTAAATATGAAACAAAGCAAAAAATAAAGGTGATTTTTATAGTGTGGGTGCCAGATTGCCATCTGAAACAGGCTCATTTTTACATTAAAGTTACTTTCCTGGCAATGAAATAAACTACTTACTTTTAAGTTGTGGATGTGTTTATGGCCGAACTTTGCTGCCTTCAAGTTGTCTGGTGAATTTACCGTGCATGTGATGTGGCCATTCAACTGAGCTAAAACGTTAACTCCTACTGTCTAAAATGCAAACATATGTTGGCTTGACTCCAGATAGACTGAAAACTGCTTATCTACTGGTTGACCAACTGAAACTGACATACTTGACTACTGACGATGGAAATACAAGTATTCTGGTTACAGAAGCATAATTTAAGGTTGAAGAAAAGATTACATTGATGCACACTTCATAACTGTCTATGAATACAAAATAACAGCTGAAATGAATTATTTGTACTAGACATGCATGGTATTATTGGTATCGGCTGATATTGGCTTCAAAATTAAATATCTGATATCGGCTTTCTACTGATATAAGTAACTCATAAAAAAACAGGCACTGGGAGAACATAATCCAAATCTGTTTTAAGTAGGCTTGGATGCTCATATCTTACTTTTTTTTGTTTAAGAACAATTGTCATTATTAAATTTGACATTTTATACATAATATGGGGTTAAATATTTTTTCCTATTTTGCACAATAAGTAAACATTACATATTTTTCAGCATTTGTAACATTGTTTTTGCTGAAAGAGTATGCAGAATAACATTGTATTTTAGTTCCACAAGAGAGGAAACTAGAAAATCTCTGTGATTAGGTGGGGGGGGGTATCCATGTTGGTTATTGCCCAAATGAGTTGTAAAATACCGGATGTGGACCAAAAATCATATATCATGCATCCCTTATTTGTACCTCTTTTAATAATTATATAAGGAAGAAAAATCAGTGTCATAGAATATGAAAGAGAGGAAAAATCGTTGCCAATTGTATGTTTTTTGCTGTACTCTACTTTCCTCACACTCCTGACCAGCAGGTGGCGATAATGCACAAATTACGCAGCGGAGGCACTCAACAATACTCTCGCGAGATATTCAGTAGTGACCTTCCACAGATCAAGATGGGGTATTGGGATGTACCCGAGGGTACAGATTGTGTGGAGAAAACATGGATTACCACCAAACTGGCCACGGCTTTGGGTAAATATGATCAGGCAGGAAATATGTGGGAGAAAATATGTGCTCACTGCAGGGCTGTGAAAGCCAACCAGCTGAGCTAGCGTGAGTGTTGTAGTAAATGCTAATGGGATTCTCTCAACACTGGTACTGAAGGAGATGTGTTAAGATTTAAAGAAAGAAAAATGACTTAATCTATCGTTAGTTTGTATTATTTGCTCTCAAGTTATTATTTGAGTGTTTTTAAAGTCATAAACATCCAGTGTCGTCTTAACTGCTGCTCCAGAGATTAGCAATATGCTAGCTAGCTGTGGCTTTCAGCTAGCTAGCATATATATATATATATATATATATATATATATATATATATACACTAAATAGTTATTTCAGCTAAGTGTCTGTATATTTATAATGGCTAATAGACCTTTTCAGAGCCTACTCTTCTACATTACAAAATAAAGTTGCCACTAGTTAGTTAGAGTTAAGGTAATGTGTGTTGTTTTTCTGTCCTAAGTTAAAACTTACAGATAGAAAGAAGCCATTCATGCATTTCTTTGATCACCTGGTTGATCGGGGTTTCATGCAGAATTTCATATAACAACAATTTAATTCTCTATGGGAAGTCACAAAAACACATCCTGTCAGATCTTATTCACATTAGACTTTATCTACAATACATCTATATATGATTTTGTCCACAATTTGAAATGATTGGAAAATGTCACGTTAGCCTGTTAAAATTCAAGTCCAGATATTTGTAATCGATCTGACCATGGTATGCTGTTAGTTTGCAGATGTCTAAAAATAAATTAATAAATAAAAACAGCTCAGCCAGCCATCATATAATTTAAGAGCTGACATCCTGCTAACCATTTAAAAAAAAAATAGATCAATTATTTTGACTGCAGACCCTGTTTTAGTATTTAGTTTAGTGCAGTACATCTTAAAGATTAAGCAGTACATCATTCACAAGATTATTTGATTTGTTCAGTTGTTTTTTATTTACCCAGTAAACATTGGTGTAGGAAATGCATTACCTTCAGTGAACTTTTAAATCTTCGCAGCACATTGCAGCTGTTTTTTTTTCTAATAACTTTTTAAGTTAATGTAAATCTTTGCATGCTTTGACATCAGCTACTTCTGTTTAAGATGTTAAAAAAAATAAGAGATGGGTGTGTTTGTGTATTATGATGCTCAGATCAATTTAAAGAGGCAAGTGGAGTAAATGTATACAGACACCATATGGCAAATGAATAATTAGACCTATTAAACTATAAAATCACTACAGGTTTCTTAAAGTGGCCAGTGAGATTCAGATGATTAGTTGATTATCCCACCTCTTTATTGTGGAGGACACTTGTTTTCCGTTTCAATGCCTCTTAGGCTTTGCGTAGCATCATTTTTGAGCCACAGGCTGAAGTAAAACTAAGTAAAAATTACATTAAGAAAACTTTACTGAGTATATAAGTGTTAGTAGTGTTAGTATTTGTGTGATAGATGTCGGTTAGTATCTCTTAACATTACTAGTGAAATGACAGATGACTGCAATGGGCACTAAATGGTACTTTCTGGGTGATCATCTTGCTACTCAAATGATCCCCAGCAGTTGAAGGGTTGGTGACCACCACTATTTCATCCTTGAAAGAAAAGAGGAACCAAATCTCTTTAAAACAGAGGTGTAGGGCCTAATGGGGAGACGATGGCTAACCAGCCAACAATTTAAAAAAAAAAAAAGACCTGGAATTGACTCCACCATTTGTTGAAAAGACAAATAACTTGCCGAGACGTTACTATTTTAAATTTTCCAGTCCTAATTTATCAAATGATAAATTCAGATAGTTTTACCAAATGATAGCTACATTGGCAGCTTCAGTAAGAATGCTAGGTTAGTGTATACTAAATATTAGTCTACAATTAAAGAATAAAGTGTAAGGTAGATTTAAAAGATTAGTTGCATAAAAGCATCTAAAGTCACAGTTTGTAGACTAATGAGAGGAATTTACAAGATGCTGTTTTTTTATTAGTCCTGTAGAAGCATTGTGGGTTATTTTTATGTTGTTACCACGTTTGTCTCTGTGTGTTTCAGGCCTGGTTGGTTCAGCCTATCACATAATCGCATTCCAGCCTGAATCTGCATTGGCGGCTCTACAGAGGGCTGGGGGTGCCACCCTGACAATGGGTAAAATGCTGACATTGAAACGTTCAGACATCCACATGTACATGAATACGACTGTTTTTTCTGTCAGAAAGCTAATTAATGTCACTTCATATTTCAGTCAAGTGATACAACACTTTCTTCTCACAGAGCTCTGCTTTGCTTTCAGAGCGTGAATGTGTCAAATCAGGAAAATTTTTTAATGGGTTTCTTTGTCTTGGCAGCCTCATTGGGAGCAATCTTTGGGATGACAACGTGTCTCAGTGCTCAGGCTCGAGACGCCCCAGATGAACCACTGAATTATTTCATTGGTGGCTGCGCCTCAGGGATCTTCCTGGGAGCCAGAAGTAAGTATCACAACTGGCTTTGCTGAACACTGTTCAGTGACACAGACCTAACTTTAGGCTTGCCAGATCATTTTTTGGGACAGTCCAATAATAAGGAATTTCAGTAATCCAGTCTTTAAGTGACAAATGTATGGACTAGTTTTTCTTTATCTCTCTGAGACAAGATATTCCATATTGTAGCAATATTACATAAGTGAATAAAGTGGGTCTAGAAACCTTGTGTTCTCTGTCAATTAAAGGACAGATCCTCGTCCACTGTAACTCCAAGGTTGCTCACTGTAGTACTGGATATTTCTTATATAGCTAGACAGTGTCTTTCTGAGGTTTTCAAATCCAAAAACAACTTCAGTCTTGTTTGAATTTAGAAAAAGAAAATTCAGTGTTATGTTATATACGCTACCGCTCAAAGTTTGGGATCACTTTCCCGTTGGATTTAATAGGAAAGTGATCCCAAACATGCCTCTGTGACAGAATGTTGTGAATGATGGTATTGAATGCAGCTGAGATCCAACAGGACAAGTAAAGACAGGAATTTGTTATCCGAGCCCATGAGATCAATGATAACTTTCACCACTGCTGTTTCTGTGCTATTATGTGCTCCTCATCCAGACTATAAAAAAAAAAAAAAAAATCTGCTCCATTTATTAGACAAAGCTGATCTCAGAAGAGATTTACTCATTAAAAACAAATCTGTGATGCTGCGGTCTAAGAAACTTTAATTAGACTGACAGAAATCTTGATTATTGCTTATTAAAGCATTTTCACTGACTACTGAAGTAAAACCATGTTCTCTTCGTGTGTGTTCGTGTATCCCCAGCCCACAGTATCGCCACTGGTACATCAGCATGCCTCGGTCTGGGAACACTGGCCTTTTTCACAAAAGTTGGCAAAATGGAAGGATGGAAGATCGCTGGTCCTCCTAAACTATAGGTGGAGAGTGACTGTAAGATTGAATCGATATTGTAAAAAGACTTAATGTAATAAATTTCCTGTGAGAAAAACAGTACAGAGTCTGGTCTGCTTTACTGAAAATGAAGAAACTTAATCTATGCAGCTACGTCAGATCAGTCGCACTGATAAGCCTCAAATTAAATCCCCGATCAGCCTGAGGTCCATAAAACTTACTTATTGTTCAGGAGGCTACTTATGCATCCCAAAGGTCTGTCCTGCAATGAATTAAAAGTTTGATACCTTTAGTTCACCCTAGTGGGGGTACATGCTACCTTTATGATTGCTAGAACAGCAGAGGCCCCATGGCATTCTGAGCCATCTGTGTGGGTCTCACTGTGAGTTAATTATAGTCTGTAACAGGTTTCAGTTGTTGATCCTAAACAGAATATTAACTTTTCTATCCTCAACATCAGGCCATCTGTTCCTTCGCGTGGCTTTGAAACACCACAAAGTTGCTTTCATCTGTTTGACTCACTTTAATGCAATGTCAGCAGCACTGTACAAATCTAGTAAACACAATTTTATATTTTGACACATACTGATTCAAAGGCAAAAATGAAAAAAAAAAAAAACATTTGCTTGTTCCTAAAACTGCACATACTGCTGAACATTGAGGCGCTGTGCAGGCAGCAGGAGGCACATGTGACACAGGAAGTTTTCCAGAGGGAATTATTTGATGTTACGTAAAATACGGCGAGCGTGGCTCGTTTTCAAGGCAGCCAAAGCAGCCTCCAGAGTGGAGATCAGGTGCAGGAGGGTGCTGGGATCTGTGTGGAGAACCCTGCTGATACCTGAGCTTCCTGTCAGGTGCAGACGCATGATCACCATGGGAATGACCTGCTGTCGGACTGAACGACTCGCCAGCTAGGAGGAAGAACAGAGGGACGTAACAAAAACAAAGGGAAAAAGTCACCCTGAAAATTTTATCCTTCATAGCTTAAAGTGCCAAAAACAGAGTTCATTCGTTTTACAGTTAGTGTGAATTTTCTACCTCCTCTCACATCTGAGCCCAAATTCTAATGATACAATTTAGAAACATTATAAAAATTACACAATTTAATCCAACATATAATCCATCTGATCCCCTCACAGAGGTTAAGTAAGGATTTAAAATGACTCCAAGAACCTCCTCACCTGAACGTCCAGTCTCCATTCCAGGTTGTGGTAGGTGGGCTGAGTGGGGAGCAGCTGGTTCAGGGTGCTGCGAATCTGACTGTGATGCTGCAGGTAGAGCTGTAGCAGAAAAGGGAGATGAAACCTCCAACTCAGCAGATACAAGGTCTATACTGTCTCATCTGAATATTAGAACATTAAAAATCACCTGCAACAGGATCTGATTAAGCTCCTCACTGAACCCCAAAACTAGCACAGAGTCCATGAAGTCCACCTCAGAGATCTACACACACAGACAGATGTAGCTCACTTAAAGTTTATAACTGATATTTAATACAAACTGAACTGAATAGAATTAGCTGTTAGAGAGATGAGAACTTTGTCACAGATAATGTGCTTATCAGATCTCACTGTGGATATTAGCTTCCTTGTTTTGGACTGAGATTCTGCTGCAGTGGACCTTTAAAGTCGTCTTTTTCCTACATGCACCACAACATTGTGAAATAACAGTTGAGTGTGCATGTTGAAAATGGCACTGTGTGGGACAAATCCTCATCTGTATGAACATGAAATATTTCGAAGAGTGAGAATTATCAGTGTTGTGCTCACCATGTGTTTGGAGCTCTCTGTCATGAGGAACATTAGGCCTTCCACCCCATGCTGGACCATTTCTACAGGAACACTTAGCTTCCCTGCAAACGGTGATGTTGAATTAACTTACTGTGTTTGAAGGAGGCCAATAAGCCTCATAATACATATCCATCCATCTATTCATAGATATATTAAATGTGTATATAAAATATAGCTGCAACTCCGGGCTTATGTTCCAACATGATGGTTGAAATCGGCCACTGCTTGGAAAGATGTATCAGTCTTACTGGCTGCGCCTTCATAGATCTTGGGACTTGATCCTTTCCTCAAGAATTCCAGCGCTATCCGACCAAACTCTCCAACCACTAAAACAAGGAAAGATTGAAAAAGCACAAAACAATCATGTTTTGAAATATAAAAATAAAAACACGTTCACACAGCACTTGTGTTTAACTGCAATGATGAGTATTTCTCATGGAAATATTTGTTCTTCTTAACGCGCACCTTTCAAACAACAAAATGACTAAACGTGCCTCATATCACAGCCATAACAAAGCTAACATGATGATGAAGCAGCTGCACACATCCAGAGTGACACAAACTGTGTCACGTGCTTCACTTTTCCTCAACAGCTGTTTATCAGCTGACAGTCACGGACACTGAGGAATGTGGTCCTCTCGGCCCAGCAGGTTACTCACCGGAAGCATCAACCTTGGACAAGAAGGAAAGATGTTCTTTGTGGTCTTCCGACAAAACCAGCAGCATCCTGAACAGTAAACATTCAGGACCTCCCTAGTGTACAGTCAGGTAGCAGTATCCATCAAACCCGGAACGGTATCCGCGTTTTCCTTCTTCATTGGTATCGTCCTCCAGTCGCTCTCAAAATAACTGCACACTGCCCTCTTGTGGACGGCTACTTGTCTGCATCTGCCTCTGCATTTAGATTCCGGTTAAAAACATTTCTCCTCATCTAGACTTTTGCTTGCTTTTAATAATTTCAGTTTAGTTATTTTATATATTTTTTTCATTTAATTATGTCGTAATAATTTTACATTCTATTATATAAAGCACATTGTGACAAACCAAAAGGTGAATGCTGCTCCTAGCCTTAGACTAAGGATTATTTTCTTTAAAATAGTCTGATTTCATTCAAGAATTATATCCAGATAGTCAACAGTATAATCTGCAGCCAAACAAATTCTTTAAACTTATAAGCCACACAATAAGTTTTACAGCTGCCATTAGTGATTAACTTAAAACCCATCTTTTTTTCATTGGCATTTCACCCAGTATGAGAGTTGCTTTTATTGCACTAGTTCTTTTAGTATTTATTTTATATTTTGGTTTTTATTTCTATCTGATTTTATGTCTTTTATTGTTTTATGCTCAGCAGCTGCTGTTGTAAATTGCTTTATAAATAAAGTTGGCTTGACTAGCTTTGAACTTGCCTATATTACATATATTTCCCCAAGAGTAGTGATGCCTTTATTTTGTAAAGCACTTTTCAACCACATCTATGTTCAAAGTTACACTTTACAGTAAGATGATCTTCTCATGCATTTATCTGCAGTACTTTTCCTTTTATAATTATACACATATTGAGGTGGGATTCAGTATGTTCGGTAAAAAATTTCAGTACATGGGATCAAAGAACTGATTTCTGAGCCACAACTAGGGTGGAGAAATGCAATCTGACCTTGATGCTTCCCAAAGACTTTAAAAAGAAGTTGTCTAATTAAAGAGTCTGGTAAAAAAAAAAAAAAGGTTGGAGAAAACAAAATGAGGTTTAATAAACCATCATTTTATGTTGTAATATAAATAGTGTTGCAAATATTTTATAAGCATTTTCATTCATTTACTCATTTATTATTCATTTACTCATTTAAGCATTCTTATTCATTTATTCATTTACATTTTATCCTTAGATTTTAGTAACATGCATTAGGCTCTGCTTTTAATTAATAGAGCTACATTATTATATTGTGGTTGTTATTCCTTCACAGCTCACAGATAATGCATTCACAAACAGGACACAAACTCATATAGGGTTACTGAGTTCAATACTGACAAAAGAGCTAAGAACTAGCGGCCTTGACAATGTTCTGGATGGCCAGTAGGGAGTAATCGTAAATATTGTTAAAATCTCTTTGCTTATCTATTTACTCCTAGCAGAATGGAATTTCCTAGTAACTCAGAAATCATTAAAAAGTACAGCCTTTGTGTAAAACTGTGGGAACAGGTAGAAGAAAGTCAGCAAAAAAAGGCAGACAGATAACAGGGCAGAGCGAAGCATCTTCTTTCCTTTCAGCTCTGACGTACCCCAAAAGGAGGACCTGGAGGAATCAAATTCCCAGAAGAAGGAAGGACCACCTTGCAAAATACACATTCACATGAATGCGCACCACATGCACGCACATAGCCACAATGCATTGTATCAGTATAAATGAGGAGGATAATTTAGGTAGGCGGGTCTTTTGGCTGAACCGAAGGGTCCCGACACTTTGTGTATTAGTGATCAGAAGCTAAGCTAACAGGCCTCCTTCTCGAGAAGATATGTATTGTTTTCTTATTACTGGCTTAACAAAGAATTGTCAATTCTACTCAAACTCTGGTGTTTTTGCCTTCTTTTAAAAATGTGGATTTTTGAACACTCTTCCTTCTGATTTACAGGTGGTGAACAAATCTTTAAAGCCAACAAAGAATATTTTAAAACTTCAATAGCAATAGGTTCCATCTCAAGTCTCAAAGCCAAAACCCTTTGCAGCGTAGGATTCACATTGACCTTAAGCAACAATAAAAGGGGTATAGAAAGATCTTTTGCAAATATCCACCTCCATTTTTCATGATTACCAAGATAAACCAGTGGTAATAATCAAATAATCAGATGTTCTTTACCAAAAATCTACAGTACAGCATCAGGCTCATAACCACCTGGCCATTCCTCACTTTATTTGAACAAAACAATTCATACCAAAAATGTATATGTAAAATGTTTATTTAAGTGTACAAAATGTAGTTCAACAGGTAATCATGAATGGAAAAAACATGACTGGCAGACCATGCCCCTACAATGAATACACAGTCTCGGATTATTAAAACTTTGGAATAAAAAGTTCTTAAAATAACTGATCACATATTGTAGAGGAACCAATCAGATCCAGATCACACAAGTTTATCCAGGATCTGAAGCACCACATGCTCAGTTATGGTTACCAACAAGCTGTTGTTGCTTTCTTTTTACATGAAGTTGTTCACATGTCCTTTATTCAACAAATGAGATTTACTGGTACATTCCAAGGATAGTGTCAACTACTGTATTGTGTAAACCAGAATCTACATTAAATCCCACAAATGTTTTCTGCTCTTAAAGTAGGGGGCTTATGACCTAAACCATCCCAGATAATCTAAAACACAAAAAATTATCAGTGTTTCATGTTAACAAACTGGTTACATAATCAAACGCTAAAAGAAGTCTAGCAATGTAAAGCACAGCAAAACGTAAAATAAAAACTAGGTTTCCCAAGAATTCACATCAAAGTAAGTCATACAGTGAACTACAGTAAAGTACGGATCAGCTCAGTGTCTAATGTCTAAAATGTTGCTTTCCCAAAGATCCTGGATCAAGTCTTTGTCATGGCAGACAGGCTTAATGTGGTTTTGTTGGGAACTAAATGTTCTTGTTATCTGTGTCTCCAAAGTGTCTAAGATGAAGATCCAGATGGATGTGACCCATTAGATGTCCACATATAAAAAAAATACAAGTTTTATACTCCCAGGAAAATGGAAACTAGGACCATCTCTTGAAGATAGACCTGAGGGCATAAAGTCAAATGGTCCACAGAACCTGGACAGTCCTGCCCAAATGGGTCCTCTGGAGGGACCAAAGGGTCAACAAGCTTCATATCCATTTTAACTTATCTGAGTCTATTTGTTCTAAATATTGATGGAAGACCGATTTAAAGACTGGCTGCAGAGAAGTCTGCATTTTCTCTAATCCCACCTCTGAGAGGAGGTAAGGAATGAGTCATACTGGAACACGTCAAAGGCCTCCACCATGGAGTCTTCATGTAGCTTTGGTCTAAGACTGCCTGTCTTAGTCTCACAGCTGCAACTCAAAGACTTGCTGGTGGATGCCGGAGGTGAAGGAGGTTGTCAAGTTCAAGGACAAGTAAATGTTGCAGCAGCTCTGAATGCTGAAGCAGTTTGTGGAGTCAGAAACATCTAGAGAGGCTATTAATGCACTCCTGAACACCTGGGACTTGTCCCTGTAATGCAGTAAGTGCACCTGGAGGCTGCAGGGATCTGAAAGGTCACTCTCTGGAGCTGGAGTCATTGAGGTAGTTCAAAAACTCCACAGTAGCAATTCTGCATGTGGACAAGATCTGCACAGGTTTACAGAAGGCCCTTAACGTTCTCAGGCTGGATGACAAAAGTATTTGCATGGACCTCAGGCACAGTGCCTTGGGACAGGCATACTAGGGGGGGGTGGTCCCAACTTAAAAAAAAAAAATCACATATTTCTTGTTTTACTGTTCAGCACTTTGTTTAAAGTGTTCTATAAATAAGGTGGGTTGAATTGGATGGAGTGTTTCCCATTAACTGGGATTTCATAATCCCCAGCCTCCTGTAAATGCTTCGCTGAAGGTCTAGAAAGGAAACTAAGACTAACAGTACATCTTACTCTTAGCTTTTTTCCTTCTTTTTTTTTTTAATCTTTACAAATGATCAATAATTCAAGGGGGTTTGTTAATCCAGTGTACATGTATTAAGTAGACTTGGATAAGGCTCCTAACAGCAACCCCCAGGATATCATGTAGGAGGTGCTTTGGGAATAACCAGGATGTCAAACAGCTTCTACATGCTGTTAGATTCCTGCACATTTGGAGAAAGCTGTGTATATTTACTTTACATTAAGGCTATTAAAAAAAATAAAAACAAAAAAACACACAAGCACACTTCCTGATGAAAACTGACACCACCCCCATATTTTTTAAGTAATAAAGAAATGAAGTGGAAAAACTAGCAGGATGCAGGACTTGCCTTAGGAATAAGATCAGGATTCTGCAAGTAGTGTCCTTCATGTCTGCAGGTCAACTGTGGTGCTCTAAACCCTGACAACTGGACTGAACCTAAACTAATATTATTTACCTGGCAATGAAACATAACTGCCTTCATTATCTCTACAGGCGTTTTACTACATTTGCATTATGCAGATCAAAAGAATATATAAATGAAAAATACAGAGGAAGATATATAAGAGGTGAAATTCACCTGGTTTACCACACCGAGAAATATCATATATAAGAAACACATTCAGAGTAGCCTTGATTTTGGAGCGAAAGCTAAGCTGCGTTTACTTGACACTACATCTGCTTAAGAGATGAAACTGAATTGCTTACTGGCAGAATAAAAAAGACAATCAACTTAATTAATTCTTCACATA
This sequence comes from Melanotaenia boesemani, assembly GCF_017639745.1. NCBI lineage: Eukaryota > Metazoa > Chordata > Actinopteri > Atheriniformes > Melanotaeniidae > Melanotaenia > Melanotaenia boesemani. The sequence goes on along the minus strand of NC_055695.1, from coordinate 17,634,020 downwards.
CACATTAGGTTTTTGTTGATACTGGAACACCACCATTTCCCCTTTGGATCCATAACTTTGTGTAATCATTGATTATAGGACTTGTCAATATTCAGGGAAAACAGAGCTCGATTATTCAAAGATTCAAAAAACTGTCTGTAGTCATAAAAAACTAAATGTGTACTGGATAAGATCCTATCAGAGTGGCTCTTGTAACAAAAACAAAATAAAATAAAATATACATATATATGAGGGGATCAAAGCCATGAAATTGAGAAGACGACTTCACATGATGGCGCACTCTCTGGATGACACTCTGCCCTGTTAGAAGGGAGGGAAATAAATTTATTAATATTTGGTGAGCATATAGGATGAAGATGATAATCTTACATTCTACAGTGAAGATTCTATGATACTCTATCGGCTGAAAGGTGGAGTTGTTTTTTTTTTCCACATATAATTATCAAACTCTATATCTCTATAATATCTATATTATATACACTCTATATATTGTTAAAATATTTTTCTACCCAGATACGGATATGTCTACCTGGAGTCAACGATAATAAAAATGAGAACCTATTATTTTGGGAAACAAAAATATTTTGTAGAGTCTGGACAAGCAAAGTTGACAAGTAAATACAGCATATTCACCCTTTGTGCCACCTCCTCTTCTTCTCCCTCGCCATTTTCTATCTCCACCTGAGTCTTTGTTACGCTCCTTCTGGCCACCTCCTGCAGGTCAGCCCGCCCCAAGGAGAGACAGAACAGGTAAATATCAGACAGGTGTGACTCCAGCAAAGAAAGAGTTACAGATACCCGGGTATAAATAAGTTTACCTCGCCGTCAGAGTTGATCAAAGAGGTGACAACAACAGTTCCTGTTCCCCAGGAAGCCTGGCTCTTCCACAACAGATCAGATGGTGGACTGTGGGCCACGCCAGCATCAGCAGACCAGACCTGTAAACAAAATTCAGATGAAGGCAAATAAACTGATGCAGCCAATAAGCTTAAACTGGTAAACTACACTGCTGATGTCGGTACACTCCATTTAATAGTTGTTTGTGAAGTATTGTGTCTCACCGTGACCGTTTGTCCAGCCTTGAGGACATATTTAGGTGAGAACTTGTAAATAAGCTCCTCTCCATCATCAACTTGTCTCTTCAGTCTCCAGTTGCCCAGAGGCTGATCCTGCAAAACAAGTTGAAAAGAAACAGGAAATTCAGAAACTTCTAGTTGACTTGGTTGCAGTAAATTCACATCTCCTTGGCAGCCACCAAATATTATTCCTTATAACCTCAAATCCCAGGTACCAGTGGCACCAGCAGCCATTATTCTGCCATTTAAAAGACTCCCCATCATAAGAAGAAATTGTGACAGAGTGGTTTGTTATTTAATAACGCATTCATACAATTAAAACTTACTTACTGGCTGCGTTATGACGCAAATACATTTGAATGTCAAACAGATGTAGAGCTTGTACCGTGGAGGCACAGCAATATAAAAACACCTGCCTCCTGATGCTTCTTCCAGGCTTTAGGACTGTCTAAAGTCTTTAAACCAAACAAAATCACTGTCATAAAACTTCTAACTATGGCTGCAGAACAAGCCTTTTACATTGTTTGTAGATATATCTCAGGAACACAATGACTGATAAACACTCAAGTGGGCTCACACTGATACTCATCCATCATGGTACTAACATGGACGCAGATGATGTTCTGAGACTTTGATGCTTTTTTTTCATATAGCAATTTATTGTGGCTCTAATTTAGTATAATTGATTATATGGTAAATGGTCTGTATTTATATAGCTTTTCTGTACCTGGATGATACCCAAAGCGCCTTACATTATACATCACATTCACACACCCATTCACACACTGAGGGCAGAAGCTGCCATGAAAGGCGCTCAACCACGAGCCATCAGGAGCAATTTGGGGTTTGGTGTCTTGCTCAGGGACACCTCAACAGGCTGAGGATCGAACTGGCAACCCTCAGGCTACAAGACGACCACTCTACCCACAAAGCCACGCCGCCCCATTATATGACAAACTGTCATTTGTTATTCATTGTCTAGTTTAAATCATGTTTAAAAGGAATAACACAATCACAACCAACACCTAACAAATTCCCTGTTGGCATTATTTTTTTACATTTAAGATATTGTTTGTAATTTTGTACTAGCTAACAGAGTCTGTTCATTTAGAGGATGAAGCACGATATCAACTTGGAGAACGCATGACATGCTGGATGTAGTTTTGTTCCAACAGCCATCAGCAGCTGGTTACGTCTCTGGACTTGTTGAATCTTACAAACCTGCTCAGTCTCATTAGTTAGTGTCACTGCGTTTCCATCCATGTCAGTTGGTGATATATTCACTGCTCCACTAGCTGTGGCCTCCTCCGACACCAGCAGCTGCTCTTCTCCTCTTCCCATCTCCAACAAATCCTGAGCCTCCACCTCCACCCTCTTCCTCTTAGTACGTGATGAGGAAGATCCAGTTACCCTGGAAACGGTCACTCGGGAGGATGGACTGGGAGACAATTTAAGTCTGAAAAAAGCACATGAGTTCAAGGGTTGACTTGGTGCAGCTGCTGATTGCATAAAGCCCTGGCAAAGTAAACATCATATTATTCATAAGAACCAGAACATTTCTCTGAACTGTTGTGGATATGTGTCCTAGCTGAAACTAATTCTAGTTAGACGCAATGGCATAATCTGCAAACATCTGTTGAATAGTGTTGTCCTCACAGAAGAGCACGTCTAAAAGAAGCCATGGTACTTCTCCAGCGGTGTGTAAGTCCCCAATTCCAGACATGAGGAAAGAGGAGGTGAGATGATGGGTTGTCCTGTTTCACTGCTTTAACATGAAATTTTGCCCATTTCTTTAAAAATGTATGCATCAAACCCAACCAGAATAAAAATAAAATCCTAATGTTTAGGCTTTCAAAACACACTATCTTTATAAAAAGGGTTATAAATAGTTACATTTTTTGACACTGCCATGTACAACATTTAGTAATGTTAGAGTATATACAGTACTATATAATCTGTTTGTACCTGTGTTCCTCTCCCTCCAGCAGTTTCCTGTATGCATTGATCTCCATATCTAGAGCGAGCTTCACATCCAGCAGCTCTTGGTATTCACTGAGCTGAGCGTTCATCCTGTCTCTTAATTCGGCCATTTCTTGCTCTTTTCCTTCGATGGCACGGCGATGCTTGTCTCGCTCTGCTGACAGAATTTCCTCCAGTTCTCTGATACGGTCCTCTGAAGCAGTCACCTGTCATTATAACCCATGATTAGGAGAATCAAACACCAGTAGACTTCATGGAAATTAATGTGAAGATGTAGAACAGGTCAAGATCTGTGTGTATATGTCACAAAGCAGTACCTGTTTCTGCAGAGCACTAAGTTGATATCCAAGACTTTCTATTCTCATACGAGACTCCTGCAGCTCCTCCCTTGCTGCGCCCATCGCCTTGTCATTAATCTCTGATGACATCTTGGCATTATCCAACTAGACGAAGATCAAGACTACAAATTAGTGTTTCCCCTACAAAATTTTGCAGCTGTGGTGGTACCAATGGTCAAACCAGGGAGGTAGGGGGTTGGGGTGTCACATACCATAACATATAGCACTGTAACTGATGTTTTATTATTAACACAGATCAATAATACTATATACCACGTACCAATTCTAAATATCACTCTTCCGGTAACTGATGCCAATGTTTTCTTTTTTGTTATTAACAGACCAATCAAACGACAGGCGCCATAAACAACAACAAATTATGATTCACCAAGTAAGTTAAATGTGTCAGTGACACAATTTACATTCTGGCTGTTGGCATTTTATTTTATTCCATTGTCTCTTACACCACCTCACCTGTGTCACTCTGTTCTGCACCTAACCCCTCGGCTACTCTTGCCTGACTAACATTACTTAATGGAATAAGTCATGTACAAAGAGCTTTCATTTCACATCAAAACTCTAGTATTAAATTATTTTACATTGTTCAGGTATCCTGCACGAACCTTGTGGCATTGATGCTGTTACCTGACCAGAGCTCTCTACCTCGGTTGCATTTTGCCTTTTTGAAAAATATTTTAACAGGCTCATGTAAAATTGCAACCAGTGGTTAATAAATTATGGTGCATAAATGGCATCCTATATTGTTTAAGCTAACCAGTATGAACTTCATTAGCCTACAATAGCGCTAGGACCAATTACTCAATGTTACATTGCATTGTGTTTGCTGCTCATCAACAGTATCTTTTTTTTAATGTGTATTCAACTTGTAAAATCTAAAGCAACTTGTACCGAGCAGAAGTCTGACAGCAGTCTAGCCTACCACTGCTGCACTTCTGGAGACAGCAATACAGGTTCAATTAAGAAATTCTGGCATCCGTGTGAAACAATTTAATTCTTGGCATTTTGAATTTGTCACTGTAACAATAGAGCTGTGGCACCGTGGCTGAGTCAATGTAGGGAAAACACTGATGTTAGAATTAGAGTACCAACAAACAAGCAAAATAAATGGTTTATCTTTTACCTTGGCCTGGAAGGTTTGCTCCAGTTCCTCCTTATAAAGAGAAACTTGCTCATCATGTTGCCTCCTTAGGTCCTGGTGGAACAACAGAAACCAAATCAACAGAACTTTCCCTGTGGTATGTTTGAGGCTGCACTTACTGAAACTTGACAAATAGGAAAATTCTGCAGCCTTTTTCAGGATTTAACAGTTCAACAAGTTGGACATGGTTAAACCCCTGCTTGCTGTGATTTCAAAATCTCAAGGCATTATTCCTCAGTGTGGGCCCTGAGGCAGCATTACATTAAAAACAGACATGATTCAGTCATGGAAAACACTGCATGGACTGAAGAATATTTCCAGAGATCACTGTGACACAATCTACAAATGCAAGTAAATTCTTGATTTAAAGGTTAAATTCAAATGTTGCTTTGGGCCCAAGAGGCATTAAGCTGAGTGAGCAGTCCTAACTGTAGGTAGATCTGCCTTCTCCTCCAAACATACCTGTAAAGCCTGACCCAGTTTGAGCTCATAGTCCTGCCGGACTCCAGAATCCACCTCCACTATTCTCTGCTCCTGTCGATGCCGACTCTCGCGCATCTCCTGAAGGTATGTACAATAACCATTACAATAGGTGCCTTGTAAAAATAAGTGTTTGTGCCGGTCTGACAAGATGCTGCAAATTGTACGGAGCACCCCTACCTCTTCAAACATGTTCTTCCGGAACTCCAGCTCTTCACTTAATGACTGACAGCGGTTTTCCAGGTCTACACGCATCAGCGTTTCTGCCTCCAGCTGGCGCTTTGCAACAGCATGGCTGTCTTCTGCCTAAATGGCACATAAAAAAAAAAAAATAAAAATTAGCACAGACAGACTCAGCTAAAATTAATTTACTTACTGGCAGATGTGTCCTTAAAATTTTAACCAAACTGAAGTTCACTGAAACTTTATCAGTAAAAACACGTTATTGTGAATGCATCTACCGAGTTGAACATAAACAGTAATCAGATTAGCAAAGAAGGCTCATCCATACAAGATACTCTACATTTCCAGTGGTTTTCCTAGTGAAAAATGTGTTAGATTTTCAGGCAATAAAGTCTAATATACCGAAAAGTAAACAATTACGCAAAAGGCCATATTTCTCTTTCACCAGCGTAATATTCCTGTTTCGTTAAAGAGAGAAGCCTACGGTACTCACCTTGGCAAGAAGACTCTTGACATCAGCTAGCTCTGAGGTCAGTGCAGCATTCTGACTTAGAGCTGTAGCAAGAGATGCTTCACTCTTATTTAGCTGGCCTTCCAATCCATTTGCCCTTGACACGGCCGCAGCAAGATCACCTTCCTTCTTCTTGACACTGGAACAACAAAGGAGGGATAAAGTGGTTATTGTTTGCAACTGACCAGTGACGTTGACTCCAAATGTTTAACTTTTTTCTAACTTACTTGATCTCAAAGCAACTAGTATTAGAATAAGATTGTCTGCATTTACCTGCGTGTTGCTTCTTCTAGATCAGCTTTAGCCTTCCCAAGGTCAATCTGGAGCCTGGCTCTGTCTTTAGCAGTTTCATCCAAAACCCGCCGAGCATCAGCTAACTCTGCCTCATACAGAGCCTTCAAGCCTGTTACCTAAAGGGTAAATTAAGTTAATTATTAAATGTGATCATCAAAAGATATAGTGGTACTAGCTGTAGCTTGCAAGAGGTGCTGTGCTGACATGCTGAATTCTATTTACAGATTTTGTCTTTAAGTTTCTTGAATGTAGACCATTTCTGGAACGAAAGTCTGAGAATACTTGCACTAACTGCAAGCTGACATACAGGTTTAATGAGCTACTTTCAGCTAGTTTCTGACAAAAAAAAAAAAACTGGGTCTGGTGTTTTGGGGGAGCCTTTATACAGTCACTCACAGACTTGATGTAAAATGCAAAGTTGGGCAGTAAAAGGTTCTTCACATATAGTGTTACGTATATGTATCAAGTGTAACACAAGCTTGGTCTCTGCAGGAAAAATGCTAAAACTATATTTTGTAAATGTAATGAATTTATTAAAATATTGTTTGTATTTGTATGTATACAGTTGTGCAGAAAACACATTCTTGCTGCTCATAATAAATGTGTTTATCCAGATCTTACTAAAGAATCTGAAGTAATGTATTGTGTAAGATAATCTGCTTTCACTGCCACAACATTTTATTACTTCAGTTATCAGATATGTCAGCTGTACTGTCATTGTTTAAAACAAAATCATGAACTTGTAAATAAGCAAATTATGATTAGTAAAATTATACTATTCTGTCTGTTTTCTACCAGTTTCACTCAGATTAAAGCAGCAAAAAGCAGAAAAAAATGTATATTGTACCCTTAATTTAAGAGATCAACTTTAAGGTATTTGATGGAATACCCCCCTCCCCCTCTTAATGAGCTTAAAGAAAGAGGTTTAGTTTGGCATGTGTTTTTACTGAAGGACACTGGAAAAGTGGAATATGCCTGATGTTAGGTAGAGAAAACTATAAATAATTACTCTGATTCGGGGTACCATCTGTTAATAAAAACAAAAAACATTGAGTTCTTGGCAAAAAAAAATGTAATCTTTGTTAACAAATTGTTCACAACTGCAAACGCATAATGACTTAAAACAAATTCACAGAGCACTCAGTTTTAGTTTCAGTATCTCTCAGATGACTAAATAAAAACAAATATTTAAGAAATACATTAGACTAAATAATTTTCACCCTAGCAGCGAAAGTATAAGACCCCGCCCTTTCAGTAATTCATCATCCTCCCAACCGAAGGACAAAAGTAAACTTCACAAACTAAAACACTGCGGGAATCAGTTAAAACTTTTAACTTAAACTTGTTTTTAACATGTTTTATAACTCAATATTATGTATATAACTCAAATAAGACCAAATAATAAAATTATTTTTAGGATTGGCGCGAATGAGCTCCCGCTGCCGACGAACTCACAATAACATGCAATATTCCTTTTTATTGATATGGTGATTACAGCCGCCATGCGTTGATAAACCTGATCTGAAATTACACGTGCAGGAGTACAAACACAGAGCAACTATTTTATTATACTCACCTCTCTGGTAGTCACCTCCTCCTTCTCAGACACTTTGACCATCAGTCGGTCGTTCTCCAATTCCAGTGCCCGGACTCGGTCGATGTACACGGCCAGCCTGTCATTTAGATGCTGCAATTCTTGCTTCTCCTGCAAACGAGATATCCGGGTCGGAGAGAGAGGCGTAGAGGCCGCTGACCGGCCAGCTTCTCGGCTTGGAGTAACACTAGCTGTCGCCATTACTGTTCCGTCAACAATCCTGAGTTTGCTTCACCACTAAGTAAGTGACAGAAAACAAATCACTGTCTGTTTCTTTGTATGCAAAACAGTTTGCCTTCTCAATTAACGCAAAAATCTCAATCAATGAACTGTACTACCGCGCGACTAGAGTCAAGCCAAACTCAGTGGTGTGATTTCAAGATGGCCGACACCACTGTTAAGACCGCGCCAAAAGCACCGACCGCTTCCTGTGTCACAGGGGCTGATAGGAGGGTGGGGCGGGGCTGCGGTCGTTAAAATGAGAAGAGATCTATAAATGAAAACTGGAAATTTAAAATTTTACAGATATAGTGTAAAATTTATTATCACTTATTTATTTTTAACACGTTTAAAAAAACAGAAAACAGAAAAATGCTTCAATATGGAGAAAAGAAAAAGAAACAAAACAAACACAAAATTAAATTCAAATTAAGAATAACTAAATGACCAGGAGTTACTAAATCTGCATTGTGTACAAATGCAGCTAGATGGCATTTAAGACTAAATACAATTGAGAGGACAGTACAGAATATACATTTGAGTTTTAAAAAAGTAAATGTTATATTTACAATTATCAAATTAATGGTTAATAAAACTGCAGTAACAGTAACTTGTGTACTTCCTCTTAGATCTTAGATCTCAGCCCAAAAAACTTCTAACACTGAACATTCTCTACACCATATGTCTATGAATAATGGTAAAACAAGTAAACTAAAAAGTTTGTAAAAGAGAATGCTTAATCTGAAATGGTTGAATGTATCAGAGGTTTTAAAGACTATAGACTGCCTGCTGTAATCTAAACACATCGAGTGGCATTGCATGCTATTTTGTACATTTATTTCAGTAGCTCAATAATAGTTTAAATTATACAGTAGTTTTCTATTGTACTTTTTAGAAATTGTGTTGTTTTATAATTCACACCACAAAAAAGGTTAAGTGGATTTCGGTAAGCGCTAATGATTGAAATAAATCATAATGTAATGCCTGTTTTCTGTAATATTTCTCAGCTAATAAAAAACTGGTTGCAGACTCTTCCCTCAAAACAGAATAACTGGATAGATTTGGTAATTGACATGCAAAATAAAAAAAATACCTAGGCGGTTAAAGTTGTGTATTAACAAGTAACTTGCATTACTTGGAAAATTTGATAATAATAGAAAATAAATAATCTCAAACTATCTGCTATGTCACCTGACAATTATTCTTATCAGCATATTATTTTATATGGTTGTGTAGGAGGCCAAATGTTTGTTCTCCTTTTTGCTATTGTCAATAGGCTTCAGGTCTGTTTTCCTTTTTGTGTAATGTCCCCCTTCACTGGTGTGTGTGTGAGTGTGTGTGTGCCAATAGAGTTGTGGAATTGGCTCTGATTCTCTCCAGCAGGTTTCCTCATGCCGCTGCTTCTCACCATCTCATCAGCCTGACAGTATATCGTCCCTGGTTGAACCACCAATTCTCTCTCCAAAGGTAAACATGTAAAAGAGCTTCAGTTGTCTGTACTTCCCTGTAGTCATCACACTTCTTGTCTTCAGAATTCCTGCTTGGCTGAAGCTGTACGGATTACTCACTCATCAACTTGGCAACCTGCCTGCAGTTTTGTTTCTCTGGTAACCCATTTGTTTAATAGCCTGCTATTTCAGTCACTGGTTCCTCACCCTGTAGATCTAAGAGGAAGTACACAAGTCTGGAAAATCCCCATTTATTGAACTAACAAATTTCTTGTGGGGTAACATCAAACAAATTTCCTTCAAACTTTCTCTGTTTCCAGTCTACTTTTGGATTTTGAAGTCTTGTACTCATAGTTTTTGTTTTGTTTCTTCACTAAAAATGAAATAAATAAAGCAGTGACATGTATAGTTTGGTAATGTATAAAGTTTTGAAAAACTAACTTATATAAACGTCTCTAATTCCCTTTAGATATGTAATAAAAATTAAAATGTTATGAATTTCTGATCTAACAATCCTCAGCATTATAGTCAAGATATGGAGACATGACATGAGTCTTGCTCTCCAAAAGCAGAAGAAATATCTGAATCAGTTTATGTCTTCTTGTTGGTCATTATCCCGACATAGAGAACTATATAAGATATTATTTGATTATATGTAGCTAGGCAAAAGAAAAAAAACCAAATTCCTTGTGAAAGAAACCAGAAGCACCAAGAAATTGGGTAGTCTTGGATCTCAGTGTGTGTATTTTTTAGATTAAATGGACAAAACAGTTTTACCCAAGCAAGAATTTTTTTCACAAAAAAATTATTTAGCCTGGCTGTTAAATTATAAACATAACATTTCAAACATTCATATTAGTTGCTCAAATGAGAAATGCCTTGTTGTCATATTCCAAGATTCCTCAAAACAACAAATTACTTTCAGGTACTGTGTTTGAAGAAATTCCTGTAGGGTCTCTTAAATTGTCATATAATTATTCTTTCACAAAGGAAAACACTGATCAAAGATTTTTATTGGAGATGTTGACATTCTGAATGAAACATGCAGTAATAAATGTATCAAACATGAACTGACATTAAATTTACCCAGTCAAGGAGATGCTGAAAACATTGCTGGTGTCTGCCAGTCAAACAAAGAAACTATTTTTCGTGTGTGATTTCACAGCATATATTTAAATCAATTTTGGCCAGATATTCTGTTGGATTAACATTAAATTAGGTATTGATGTTCTAAACCCTGAATTTACTGGTTTACTGCAGAGTCATTATGATATCTCAAGTGAATATGTGGAAGATTGCAAAGCTTTTAACACAATCTAGTAAAAATTTAAAGACAGCTCATTTCCTCAGAAGTGGGGATTTGGAGATTTAAGTTGTATCAAACCAAAGTTCTCAAACCTGCCAGTTGGAACATCACTAGAATTTGGGTCATTTGGGTCAAACCAGACCAATCCATTATCATGTAGCCTTGTGGAACTGTTTACATCTGTTGTGACAGACATATGAAGTAAATCAGCAAATCAAATCAGTATTTATTTTCTACTTCACTGTATTTAGAAAATTTAACCAAATACTAATTTTGATGTGAGCTACATTTTTAAAAATGTTGGAAGAGAAAAAAAAAGGACACAAATATTCATATAGTATACTAGTGCTAGTGTTATGGAAGTTTCTACAAACAGCATTAATGTGAGGGTGCCATGACTGGGTGTAAAAAGGAAGATCCACTGAAAGCTTAATCCTTCCAAGCAAGGATGAGCCGTGGTTCGCCACTCTGTTCCAAATGCCATCAGAGAATCATCAATAAATTACAAAAAATACCTCAATGTAATTTAGTAAAGAATTTTGGTCTTTTAGCATCTGTTAGCATCTGTTACAATCTAACATTGTAAAAAGATTCAGGGAGTCTTGGACAGTCTCAGCCACCATGGATTCATACACAGTGCATGTAGCTTGACCCAGCCCTTTAATTGGACCTCCATCTTTGTCCCAGTACACATTAACAGGTGTCTAATCTACTTCACAGAAGTGTAATCTGATGTCTAATACCGCAATACAGTTTATTGTAATTAATTAATTAATTAATTAATTAAACACTGTTTATGACATTTTAATTTTTTCTATGGAAGATCATAGTATATGTAAGTACAGCTTAATTCACTGCAATGTCATCTTTAAGTTACTGGAAGGTGATTTTCTCAGAAGATGAGGATTTTATTAGAGCAGAGCAACTATAATGATCTGAGTGACTGTGAGTCGAAAATAAATCTTAAAAGCCTCTTATACACTAAACTAGTGTGAAAAACCAGCGCAGATGGTTGCCCTCAGAGTCTCCTCAGATCGCGAATGTCTGAATAAACAAAACAGCTTAAAATTAAATTGCAAGACAACTTCCAGATGTAAGGATGTTCATTCTACATCTATGCAAAAAGACACAGTTTTTAATGCATAAAAGGGCAGCAGAATGTACGTTATACAGTAAGAGGAAAGGAAGTGACCATGCATATTTAGAAAAATTAATTAAAAAAGCAAATAGCAGCATCCCAAATTTCCCTGAGGGCTCTCCGAAGGGATTAATAAAGTATTTCTATTCTATACTATTCTATGTGCATTGTGTTTTTCTTTAATGTCAACACAGGTGGTCTTAATAATCATGATTATGGTCTTATTGACATAGTTGGCAATCCAAAAATGTGTGGCATGTTTCATAAACATTTAACTAGCTACAGATACCAATAGTTGTACACACACAAATACAAATCATTTTGCAAACATTCATAACTTCCTATGTAAACAGTAGATTCACTTCATCCTAAACATTCAGATGACTGATGTTGTTTGTGTTTGCAAGCTGGAACCACTCTATGAGCAGCAGTTGTAAAAGACTGAAGTTAACTTACTTTGACAAATAAAAATTAATTAGATCTACCATTAAGAGTATATGACGAATTTCTTTACTCAAAGTAATCAGTGAGATGTACCATGCTTTCTTTTGAAAACGTCTGCCATCCAAGGATTTTTCTTAGTTTAATAACCTGCTCACTATTGCCGTTTTAAGGCAGCAACAACAGCTTTCAAAAATGTTGTTTACAGATGTGAAATATCTCCCCCCACTGTACATCCAGAGCTCTGATTTATATTTTAAAAATGTGATTTGAGGCCTTTGCTAGTCAGCCAACCTCGCAAAAGCCTTAAAAGCCACTGAAGTATGCTGCTTAATTGAAGTACCAGGTCATGTACCAGGTGGCCAGGTCATGTTTGTAAATGAGAACTGGCTCTCAAACATTTTTTTTACCTGGTTAAATAAAGGTTAAATAAAATTGAAGTCAGGGAACATGGTCTTGGTGTGACTTCTTTCTGTACCATTGTTTGAACTGGCAGTAGGTCTGAAAGTAGATTTTAAGTCCACCTTCTCATTCAGAATGATAGCAGTCCATATCAGTACCCTTTGTCCTGATATGGGCTTGCAGGTCTGTGACGCTGACTGGGAGTGGAGACGTGTGTATGTTTCAGTGTTGATCCTTCATCTTCTCCATCATTAGGTGTATCTCTGTCTTCATCTGTCTACACAACCTTTGGTAAACCCGTCTTTTCATATTTCATTGAAAAAAATAGTTAATAGACTTTGTTAATGGATTTCTAAAAACTTAAAAGTTTCTGAAGCGAAGAATTAGGGTGTTTGAAATCCTAATACTTTCAAAGGACACTTTCTCATCAGAACTCCATCACATATGTTGGAAGACTGAATTGACACTAGTATGGAATAACTTATAAGAACAAACAGCAAAACTGCAGAATGTCATCAAACTGACAGACATGAGTGCATATAAACATGTTTGGGCATATCAATCAATAAAAATCTTACAAAGTCTGTATTTCCACTGGACCTGTTAGAAATTGAGGTTGTTTGCAAATATGGCTTTTACCAGTTTTTACAAAATTGGTAACAGTGTGGGAGTAACATGATTATATATGCACCACATAAATGTCCACATGGAGCATGGGCCTGCTATTTCAGTAAAACTTGCAGTATTAATATTTCTTCTTCTTTAAAATTTTATTTATTTATTTATTTATTTATTGCACTGTTGACTGCATAGATGTAAAATATGAGACACTTTGGTGATTTGACTCATAGCAATGAACTCAGTTTAAAGATTTATCATCGTCTAATTTAAGTAGGCCAAACAGCTGCTCAGTGGATTAATAGTAGGATAAGCAATTGCTCCTCTGTGCACGTAAATACATCATAATTATATACACAGTTATGTTGTCACGGTGGTTGGTGAAACCCAATTAAAATGCAGTAACTCTTCCAAGCCACCTGTGGCGCTACTGGGCAGTTGTATGGTCACAGTTGCGGCTTCCGGGTCAAGTCTTTCAATATCCGCCTCTTTCAACAAACAGCCCTTCCGGCTTAACCGCCATCACCGACACCAGGTAGGATTTTTAATGTCGATTAGAATGAGCTGAAATCCATCTCAGATCTTCGCCATCCACCAACGTTGGGTTTAGACGTTGATGTTAAAGGTGTCCCCGGACTTAACTTGATATGTTGTCACGATATTGTAATATAATTTTTCACGGAATTTGCAAAAATATAGTCGAGCCACTGATTTGGTGTTTTTCACTACCAACACAACATAGCAGACTTTTAGTCCCAGAAATACTGATGAGTGGCCGATTATAATTGCAATCCGCATTTTAATACGAACTACAGGCTGGACAATAAGCAGCAGATAAGCCGTCATTATTTCTCAAACCCGTAAAGAGCAGCATTTAATTGAATACACATTCACTCCAATACATCCATGGTGTACAGTGTTAGTACCGTGGTGTAGAAACTATAGTTGAATGAAATCCGCCCACGCATTAAGTGGCATAAATGTACAATTTTAATCAACCGCATACATGTTGTAAAAAAAAAAAAGTCTGAATCTGAGGGCACTTCTGAATGTGGGAGGAGTGATTGGATCTCGATAAAATTATGAATCTTGGAGCCACCCGCATATATCTGCACAGCCTGGAGACACGAAAGCAAATCAGTTTATGTTAAAGCAGGACATAATATGTAATGTTCACAGGTCAAGTTGCAGGTTGTCTCAGCAGGACCTTGCATGTAGTTGGAGGGATTTACAAAGCTGTCAACTTGTTCGCTTCTCCAAAGATTGATTATTATTATTAAGTCAGCATTTCATGTCCACTCTGAAGTGATAAATAGGACATTTTTGTGTGGCAGACAGTGAATATACCACAAAATGATTAAACCTTTCTCTGAATTCAACTTAGTTCAACTTTTTAAATCTTGTTGCTTAAAAAAAAAAAGTGCACTTATCCTTGTATGTTTCTTTTGCAGACATGGCTATACGTTATCCAATGGCCATTGGCCTTAACAAAGGTCATCCAGTTACCAAAAATATAACTACCCCCAAACACAGCCGCCGACGTGGGGTAAGTATCTGCTCATATGAGTTGAACAAGAGGTCGTTTTTATTTTCCTCTATTTTTCAAGTGTTTGAGATGAGTTAGGCCTTTTGTCAATGTTGTCATTTTTATTGTATGTGTAATATGCTAGAAGTTTTTATTGATTCCATCTCCAGATAGAAGTTTGTCCATAAATTGTTTTGTGGTGTTTGAAACACATAAATTTACTGGTGTTTTAACTGTTTCTGTGCAGCGTCTGACCAAGCACAGCAAGTTTGTTCGGGACATGATCCGTGAAGTTTGTGGTTTTGCTCCATATGAGAGACGAGCCATGGAGTTGCTGAAGGTGTCTAAGGACAAGAGAGCCCTCAAATTTATCAAGAAGAGGGTAAGCATCATAATGAAAAAATACCACCTGTTTCCAGTGGTACCTCAAGCCACACAAATGTTCCCTATTATGAACTTCATTGGTTGATTATTACCCTCATGGGATAATAAAGAGTCATTGATTTTTAATTAGAACCCTGTATCTGCTGGTCAAAATACCACATTAACAGCTGCAAACATCTGGCTCTGTGCAGTATGAAAGTGTTCATTGGACCCTGCTGTAGAAATGGGTTTTAATTGGCTCAGAATCACTGGTAACATTTATGTCCATTGAGAAGAAGAATATATATAGCATCTTTTTTTTCCCCAGACATGCATATCTACTGACGGTAATGTGTCACACAGAGACTCCATACTGACACGAACAAATTGCTTTGAAACAAGATATTTAAAAGGGTTAAGGTAGAGCTATAGCCACAACTCAGCTGTGTGTGTAATAAAAAGCTGGCTGTGCTTTTGAAAACATTTTTTGGCTGTAGATCCACAGTTGACAGAGGGGCTGGTTGACACATATTTGATGGCGTTAACCTTAAGTAAGATTAGTACAGCTGAACTTTTTGCATTAGCTGACACAACAAGAACTACAGTCAGCGATGATGGTAGTGACGGTACCTCGATAGTGCTGATCAGCTTCACTTAACAGCTGTTAGACTTTAGAGACATTTGAAATTTGATTTTTTTTTATTTACTTTTTTCTGTGAATCCTAAATGGAAACGCTTTCAAGTGCAGTAACTAATAAGCTCCAAGCATAAGTAGTTTTATTGATTATTGATCAGTGCCTAGTCAGTTTTCAGTCTTGGTTAGTTTATTTTTCATTATTACACTTAGATCTTTATAATCCCATATAACTGAATATAGCCTGAAGATCAGGGCTATGCAACTCGGTTCCTTGAGGGCCACTGTCAACAAACCTGACTCATATTAATGTGGCCATTGTGCTAAATGTTGACAGCTCTTTGATCTATTTAATATGAATCAGGTGTGTTGGAGCAGGGAAACGTCTCAAACCTGCGGAACAGTGGTCCTCTGGGGACCAAGTTGAATAGCCCTGCTGTAGATTATTGTGGTGTTTGGAGCAGCAGCACCGTGTAGGAGAACTTTGTGGTGGTTCTCATCATGGATTCTTTGAATCAACAAGGTTCAACAGATACCATTTAAAAATTCAACCTTTTTTCCACAGATTTTGTCATGTAATTAGTTACTTAAAAATTTGGGGGGTAATAGACGATTTTTCCCCCACTACGTTGAGGGGCGTTAACAGCCTTATGTTCTATTTTTCCCTGTTCAGGATTGGATGTTGAATAAAATGCTCATCAAACTAATGAGCTACAGCGCCTGAACTTCATTCTTGTCGTAAATCCCTTGGTAATGTTGGTGTTTGTGTTTTTCCTTCAGATTGGCACTCACATTCGGGCCAAGAGAAAGAGAGAGGAGCTGAGCAACGTGCTGGCTGCCATGAGAAAGGCTGCAGCCAAGAAGGACTGAATGGTCACTTAAATAAAGTTCTGTTTAAGTACAAAATTCAGCCTTGTCTTCTTTCTGTTTTGGTTTTGCTCATTGGGAGCAGGTCCTTCACTAAAAAAAGAAAAAACAATATAATGATACAAGTGTGGTTCAAGCAGAAAACTTTAGGAATATAATAGCTTCCAAAATACTTAAAAAATGTCCAAACTTGACAGCAGAGTTTTGTTGCAAGTCAATTGTTTTAAAAAGAAGTGTCAAGTTACAGAAAATGGTTCTTAACATTGTAAACCAACAAAGCAATGAAGTTATTGTCTGTGATTCCTTAAAATGGCAGTGTGTCCGACAAGTGTCTTGAATCTGATTGTAATAGTTTCATCTGTTCACAAAAGGTTATAACCAGCTTACAATATACTTTATTGACAGAAATGGAAGAGTAAGAATTATGAAGCAAGACTGAAGGCAAAAAAATAAATCCGTTTAGTATGCTGTTGAAGGCTCAGCATCGCTTTACTGATATGCTGTACACCTGCATACAGTTGGGAGGCTAACAGAAACTTTACATTCAAAATATGTTAACTCCTGCCAGGAAGATTCCTGCCGTTGGAACAAATTATTGCAGATAAAAATATGGACTGGGTGATATTGATCTTGTGGAAAGATATTTCTACTGACAATGACAAGATTTAAAAAAGTAATGACCTGCATTAATTATTTATTTTAAAACTTCTTTATTGAAAGGAAACTTATGTTTGTCTGGGATGTAGTCTCACCTGTATTTAGCCTGTCTCTTTCTGTTTTCTGATAGTTTATCCTCTGCAAAAACCAGACTAGTGAACGATGACCTCCATCAGTTTACCACATTTACCACCATACCATTTTCAATGCTTAGTTATGTGAGGTTAAAGAATATTCTGCAGTGAATGTAAATGAACTATAAACTGCACCATCTTACCTGGTCTATCCTATTCTGCCTTCTCTCTTCCTACCATCTTCTTTACCCTTCTGCTGCCATTCAAACCATAAACAAAATTCTATCGAAAAGGCATAAATTGTCATAGTTTTAAAAATTTTTCCAGATTAATGCTACCATGTGAAAATCAGTCAGGTAATGTCTCTCACCTTTGTTCATTTTTGGAAAACTGAACATTTCCTTAGAGGTTTCAGGATTCAGTATTTGAACTTAAAATTTTGTACATTAAATATTACAGACTACACTCATTGTGACAGCTTTTACCAAAATAATATTTTAATATTTTAACTTAAAAAATATTTATCAAAAAGAAGTGTGCTCATAAATGTCAAATGATAGTCCATTAATCATAATTCCTATGTGGAACCCAAGGACAGTCAAACAAAATCACAATACAAAATTTGCTTCACACACACACATACATATATATATATATATATATATATATAAATTAGGGCTAGGCAATATGGGCTAAAAATAAAATCTCAGATTTTTTATAACCAAATCTGATTTCAATCGCTTTTTTTTCTTTTCTTTTACAATGCCGGCAAAAATAAATCCGTGATGTCTTTCCATCTGGATCCTTATCATACATGATCCACTGCAGAAATAATTCCCCTGATGAAGGTTGTCTCTTAACAAGGGTTTGTGGGTTAGGTTGACTTCAGCATCTCATAGAGCGCAGCATTTCTCACTGCAGCCATATGCACAGCTAAATCCCAGGCATGAGTGAAGGGTCACTTCACTGAAAATCTGTCAGACAAACAATGTTCTGGTGTGGAGGGAGGGCTAAATCTGCTGTTAACTATGATAAAAAGCACGATTTTCATAAAAATAAATCTCCAGAAATGGAAAATTCAATTTATTGACTTTATAGATTAATCGCCCAGCCCTAATATATAATATGTGTGTGTGTGTGTGTGTGTGTGTGTGTGTGTGTTGATAGATAGATAGATAGATAGATAGATAGATAGATAGATAGATAGATAGATAGATAGATAGAGCAGAGAGGGGAGAAGAGGAAGTGTACTCACCCTTCTCATTTCTGACAGAGCAACAATCTCTGATCCCACTGGAGTCATGTATCCAGACACACTCTGCTCCCAGAGACGGTAACTTTCGTGGAAATATCACGTCAGGTAAATAAATTATAAGCCACTCTAGCAAACTGATGGTTTGAGCCTCATCACTATTTCAATCAAAACCAAATCCCTATTTCGACGTAGTCCTCGAATGCAGCATGCAATGTTGTTTTTGTGTGACATTGGAAGTGGGGAAAGTCAAAATTGCGTCATCGCGCTTTAGAAAATTTGTCTTTGTTCGTGCTTTATTATTATTATTATTATTATTATTATTATTATTATTATTATTATTATTATTATTATTAATGGCAAATCACCAGTTACACCTTTCTTATCAAGTGTTTCATTCGATGAATAATATTAAAGGGACATCAAAGAGTCTAAACTTCGTTTACTCTTTAAGTTTCCTTTTTGAGGAAAATTCGTAAAACGCAGAAGTAGGAGTTGAATAACTTTACCCAAGCCACCTGAGAAATACCTGTCTTTTGGCGTTATTATGTGTGTCTTATTAAAGGTTCGAAATTTTCGAGTTCCCAGTTTCAATCGAATGCAGCATTAATACATCTGTAGTGAGCGGAGAGTGCGTACCGTTGCCACTGGTGACGCGTCTCTATCAGCCATAGTTCCGCCCATACTTCTTATTCTCCCTGTGATTGGCTCCTGGGAGTTACCCTTGCCAGTGTGTGGCTGTGGTAACTATCTGTTCGCTAGCGAGGTATATTTAGCTGATTGCATTATTGGAATCGGATTTAGCCTGGAGTCCAGCTATACTGGGCTAATTGCATATTGCATGCACTATTCCAGGCAAATATTAACTGTGCCGTTATTTAGCTGGCTAAACTAAAGTCCGTACCGGTTTTGTTATTTCAGCTAATTCTGGATCGTCGGTAGAATACGAAAACAAACGATTCCTGAAATGTCTTCAGACGAAGACAGGGCCAAGGAAATTTTGAAAGGCTTTAAACTGTATCCTCTTCTTCTGTTTGTTGGTGGTTTTCTGCGGAGGTTTGACATGTTGTAATATGCTAACTGTGTTTATTACTAGTTAGTAAGATAACATTTTCCAGCAGGACTACAGTTGTAGCATCTTGTGACGGACGGTTAGCTGCTGTGGCTAACCAGCCATTGGACGTAAGCTACGTAGCGGCTATTGGTGATTATTTGATGTTATGAAACAAAGATTATACTGTCTATAAGAGGTGACGATCCACAAGATAAAAAGAATGGGCTTTACCTTGTGGCTGTTTTCCATGGAAAAACAGAACAAGAATAAGCTTGTTATGGAAGCTACGGTAGGAAGAGACTTGTGAAATCCCACGAGGATAATGTCATTGAATCATCTACTTCACGTTTGTTGTTTATCAGTCTCACCTTTAGTCGATAGTTCATTTTAGCCTATTTTGAAGGTGTTAATATATATTTAGGAATGCTTATATACACATTTTCATTAACGCTGTCAGATGATTAATGTTCTTAGATTTGTGATATTATGGTGTGTATGGCGAAATTATAAACAAAGTCTGGAGTGGTTTTACCAGCTTTTTAAATTTATTGGTCCTGGATTTTATGGAGTGTTAATCTGTTTAAGAGGTAGGTCCTAATAATATTTTTGGCATATCTAAAGAACATAAAAATACCTTTAGGAAAAAGTACATAATAATAAAGTAGTTGTACTCATAACAGGGCATAAACTCTGCAGTCAAATCTGGACAATCATGAGGGAATATATTTTTGTCACTTCAGCCCATCTGTGTTCAAACAAGTGAATGAACATGATTATGATAATTATGCAAACATGATACTTCAAATAATTGTGATTACATTATTTTTTATAGTTATATTGTTTATTTAAATTCAAAACGACAATCAGGTGCAGATTAGGGTCCAGTATTATAATGTGGAGTCTACATTAGAGAGGCTCTACTTATGTTACTCCAATCTTTTACATTCAGAGTCAGTTATTATCTTTGCTGTTGAAGTGTGTTGTGCTGTTATACTAAGATGCAAAGAGAGTAATGTGCTCCTAAATGTTTGTGTTCATGTTCTGATAGATTTGTGATGGTTTTGGGTACTTGTTTTCCTTGCAGGGGTTCAGATGATCACTAGTGTATCCATAGTAAAGTTTCACTGTAAACAGTGTCATGTACAAATGGTGTACATTTAAAATGACTGCTAGTTTGTTGATACCTCCTGGTGTGATATTGTGAATGTCTGCAGTCGCAGTGAATTTCAGATATGTGCCACAAAAATGTCCAGAAAGGATTTATTTTCTTGGTTTGTAAACCCCGAAGTGTAAAATTTAAGCTATGGAAATATGAAGTTGCTTTCTACTGTGATTTTTCCCACTTTGTAATGCTTCTACAATGAGCAAAACATAGCAAATGTTCATTTGCTGGCTGCAAGAGCAAATACAAGAATCTTTGTGATATATTTTAATGTCTTAGTCAGTATATTACCTGCAGTAGAGAGCATGCTGCATTGTATCAAACAATCAAAAAGTGGTGGGGAAGGTCCAGCATGCAGATGCAGTGACACTTAAAAGCACATTTTGGAGCTCGCAACCAGCAGAGTATGCTGGACCGAATACTCAACTATGTGATTGGTGACTATGGAAGATCCAAAAGCCTATTAGTTTTTAGTTTGTCCCTTCAGGGCATCTGTAGAAATGTTTGGAAAGATAAGCAGGGCAGCCTACAGAGTCTATGAATGACTCATTCTTCTAATAGATAACCCTGAATGTTAAATAATGGAAAATTTAAAAGTTATATAAATCCGTTTAGGATATTTTTTACTGCTTACCATGCTGTTGGAAATCCATTTCCAGCTTGGTATTCAACCAATACAGTTTTTTGAGTCCTCGAGCCTTTTGGAATATAATGTAGCTTCATTCCCTTTTTAATGACTTTGCAGCTTGCAGACACTAAGCTTTTACGTCACATCAGCGAATGAAGACAATTACTACATCTTTGTTTTTCTATATTTAGAATTTAACCAGAAGTAAATGTTGTAAGCACAGTAGTTTAGTGAAGAAAAAGAAGATTAAAAACAAAGGAAAAAAAGAAAATTATACAATAACCCAATGAAAGATAAACCAATAACTGAATCCTGCTGTTAATGTTGTAGTTTAAATTGGTACACAACATCTGAAAAAAACAGATTGTGTCTTGAACTGATTGAACTGAAAGGTATTTTTTTATTTTTTGGGTTGGGGACATTGTTTATTTTGATCCATTAAGATGTAATTGTAGATCAGTGACAGCAGCTTTTAACAGGGAGATCATAATGTTTGTATTTTCTGATAGATTTCTCTGGATTACACACCTAACCTGCTTATATTATTCAGCGTGAACAGTACATGTAGGTGATGTTTTTTAATCTGTTTATGAATTGGCTGACCTGGTGCTTAAACATTAATGAGAAAATGCTACTGCATGGCCAGGAGTGTTGTGGAAGGTTTGATGGATAATGAATTTGATGGAGATTAGATTTAGTTACACTTGAGGAGATTAAAGAAACCTTTCAACTCA
This sequence comes from Melanotaenia boesemani, assembly GCF_017639745.1. Taxonomy (NCBI): domain Eukaryota; kingdom Metazoa; phylum Chordata; class Actinopteri; order Atheriniformes; family Melanotaeniidae; genus Melanotaenia; species Melanotaenia boesemani. The sequence continues at coordinate 17,611,883 of NC_055695.1, read as the reverse complement.
GCACACTACCAGGAGGCCAAAGGATGAGGTGGGGGATGGTACAGGTATTACATCCTGCTGTCAGTGGGATCTAACCCACGAGGCTTTCTGAAGGCAGGTGCAGTAACAGCAGATGTGGATTACAACAAGTGATGTTAGATGAGTTCTTAATAGTTTTGTGGCTTGCAGAGTCTATGTTCTGAGACAGTTGCTTGTGGCAGTGAAGTGGGCTAAAAAAAGGGCTTTATAGAAGTTGTAATGTTTATTATGTGACACTAAAGTTATTTTTTCATATGAAAACAGATTTTTTGGGATAATGTATACCACATATATATGAATGGAGCCATAATATTGTTCAAAAGAGCATGAAAGAGTTATTCTTACAGCATGAACACAGACTACTGCAGCAAATGCTCTGGAAGATTTATGTTCACTTGTCTTAAATGAGCATCTGGAGATTTTACTCATGAGCTGGCTGAGAGATCTCCACAAGTCCGGATTAAATGCTGCAGACATTTGGATTCTCACATGCTGCTAATCTGGAACATGTCCTGAAAACATTTCAGCTGTGTGAAATGTTAATCTCAAGCCAATTTTCGACCTAGTGTTCCTCCAGCTTCATCTCTGATAGCGGTGCACTGTTAACTTTTTGGAGGACCATCCTCAAGCCCATCTGGGTTTGTTAACTTCCCATAATCCTTCACTGTTTATGGGATGAGAGCAGTGCAGGCAGAAATACATGCATCACCATGAATCACACAGTGAATAGTATCTGGGCATGACACAACATCCGGTGATTAATCTGCCAGCGAAGAGGCTGTGATTTAATGAGTCAGATTTTTTTTATATATATAAAAGGTTGTGTACAATACTTATGAGTAATCAGTGATTTCCTGCAGCAGACCGCAGCCAGAATTCTCTCAGTTTGGAGAATTGGGGAAGGGAACTAACAAGCAAGTTAAGCTAACAGCAGCTCAAAACAAGTGCAGCAGCAATAAGTGCATCTAAAACATCTCAGACCTCAAAGTAACAAATATTCAGGCAAATGCTATACTGCGTATCTTTACACTGGTTTGACCTGAGGCAGGTATCTACATTGGCACTTTTTAGGTAGCGTCTGCATTGTGCTGGTCTGAATATTCAAGCAAATATTCAGACAGTTTGGTTTAGCATTATGGCTGGGTTCTGTTGAGCACAGCATATATTTTAGCACATTCACAATAGCAAGCACAAGTGGAAGGAAGCAAACTGGTCAGCAGAAAAAGGAAACAGCTGCAGCTCACCATTCACACTCACTCAACCATCTCAGTAGCAGCAAATGCTCCAGAAGGTTTTATGTCATCCCACCTGATGATGTTCCACAGAGTTTACTTGGCAGCTGGGTGGAAAATCACCAAAAGAAGTCCCAAGTAAATGCTGTGCGCATTTGCATTGTGGAACATCTCCAGAGCATTTCAGGGCTCCACTGTCACACATGACCTGAAATGTTCTGATGTAACCGAACACCGGTGGTGGCAGTCAGCAACTGTGACCTGGAGTCCAGTAAGTCAAAAACTGACCTGCAATCATTTTTTTCTACGCTCTTTTTAACAACGTCATGGGATAACATTACAGGGTTATGGAGAAATGGTAGGAGATATTCTTCAGGACTCAGCAAAAGATGATGGTGCTGCAAGGAGAATCCAACCACACTGTCACACAGCAGCTCTGAAACTACAGATGTTCAATATTCTATCGAAGACCTTTAAATACTTTATATAATGCCATTTGATCTGTGTTATGCTTAGTGTGGATTATTTTAAACATATTAGAAAAATACTATAAAATTTTACCTTATTATAAAGGTTTCGTAAAGAGGAAGCAAAAGGGTCTTAAACTAAATACGTTGTCACAGACACCCTACTGTCTCCTAATTATCCACACCAGCTAGATTTAGTAAAATTGGATAAACATCATACAGCAACACTTTGAAAGCTGCAGCTGCAAGGAATTGTGGGACAGAATGATCTCCTTTTTAGACAAAGGGCACTCTAGTGTTTATTATTCTAAAGGAGGTCCGGGGTTCTGGCCTCTACTTCATCACTGGCATCTGAATTTTACATGTCTGATGTCTGAAATCTTTTTCTGAATTAAAATAAGATTGTTGCCGCTGTCATGAAAAAAAAAAGAATACAACTGCTGATCATGCACAACCCTTACTATGTTTTTTGTTTTTCTGACTTAACCATTTATTAATTCGTTTGTTGTTTGTTGTTCAGTTTGTAAGTAACATTAATCGTGCTATTAAATCTCTGGTTGTAAATTGCTTACTAGAAGAATCTCAGACCTCATGCTGTTCCATAAATGATATGTTTTAGTATCAGAACATCTGGAGTTTTCCTAAACCAGCAGGTGGGAACATTAGATATTTATTGGTCATCATTAACTTGTGTTAACCCCAGGAGTATCACTTGCAGCAGAGGTAGAAGACAAAGTAGACACTGGAATTCCTTTGTTTTTTCTTTTTTTGTTTTCCTGTTTGTTTGTTATTACTTAACATTGTCTTGGTAGAAACTGGATGAATCTTCGGGATGCAGAGACGGGAAAAGTTCTGTGGCAGGGAACAGAGGACCTCTCTGTACCGGGAGTAGAACATGAAGGTACCTTTACTCACCAAGCTCAAGTATAAACACACAACAAGTTTAAAACAGTTGAAATCTAACCCGTTAATCCCAATTATTTAAAAACACAATGAGTTGCAGCCATTCGTTATAAAATTGTTTTTACTATACTTTTTGTTTATCTTATTTGATTTAGTGGATCTTTCTCGTTCATCTGTAATCCACTGTTCTTACTGTAGTTAGGACCTTAAAGCATGACAAGGTGTCAGGAGAGTCAGTGAATGTAAAGAAAAATAATTTAAAAAATATATAAATTAATGCCAAATTGCTTGAGTGATTTATTTCACGGTTCTTTTTAACATATCTTCCACATGACTTCCACAATTCCCCTTAACTGTTTAATCTTATTTGTTGCTATTAGACTGGAAATTACTGGTTTGAAGAGAACAGCTTTAATATCAGATGGATTGATGTAGTTTTTAAGTTATGATGCTGGTACACTCATGTCTTTGTGCTGTGAAAGTTTTATCATGTTCTTCTCTTTAAAACAACAGCAGAAAGAATTCTCCTTAATCTGAGATTAATTCAAAGGTTTTCAAGCGAATATTTGCGCAGACTGGTAGGATAGGATGATCTTGATGATGCCTCAGATAAACGAGTCATGCATAAAATTTTAAGGTGTAAATCCTGTTTGGTTTAGATGGTCATGTTAAGGTTTGGATTAATGTGTGTATGGATATAATTGGACTTTTATTTTCTCTAAATTCCATGAGAAGAGAAGACAATGTAAATATAAACTATTATAGCTTCTATAAATATGTGATGTTGAATATTTGGGGGATTTCTAATAATGAAAGTGTTGCAGATTTCTGTGGTTATTTCAAACATGCCCATAAGAAAGTGAAAATTTTAATTTGTCTGAACAGTGATGTGTTTTCGGCAGGTTGAGGTCAATTCACAAGGGAGCTTTCAAAGCTCAAAGGGCTAAATTAAACCTAAAAACACTCCAGCTGGCTTTGATAACTCTGGTTACTGTTGATCAAATAACCAGCTACAATTCTGAAATCAAAACTGTGCTGATAGTATCCCAGGCTTACCATCAAAGTTTATTGTCATTTGTCCCTGTTTCCTCAGCCCGTGTCCCAAAGAAGATCCTCAAATGTAAAGCCGTGTCCAGAGAACTGAACTTTTCTTCCTCGGAGAAACTGGAGAAGTTCAGGTTGGAGCAGAAAGTTTACTTCAAAGGACAGTGTCTAGAAGGTAATGAGCTAAAATACTGACAAATACCCCAAACTACTTCAAAACCTGAACCTGAGTATCTGATTGTGCTGTACTTCTGTGATGTCACACTACTTCACTTGTCTACTCTTAACATTCCTCACCAAACAGGTTTATACTTTTATATCTTTTGTTTTTTAAAGAAAACCATAATTTCTTTAGATTTTCTTGAAGGCCTCAATGAAATGGCTGTCATCCTGTTACTTTAATGGCAGTATACATACAGTTGTTGGACATTGTGGAATAATTCATTGTATTCTGGGGCTGAGACTTATTGAAAAACATCAGACTTTTCCCCAAAAAGCAGTGAAATCCTGATCCCATAGAAGCTTAATGGGAGGCACACTGGTTTGTTCTTTCTGTGTGGACAATTTGCACGTTCTTTGTGTGGGTTTTCTCTCTAGGTTCTCCAGCTTTCCTCTCACAGTCCTAACATAGATTATTTAGTGATGGTAAATCAGTTGTAGTGGTGAGTGTGTGGCTGTTTGTTTCTCTGTTGGTCCTGTGATGGACTGGCAGCCAACGTCAGCATACTGCTCTGGTGAGATCCATTATCATCCTAAAAAAATGAGACCAGCTTGACCAAACTTTATTTTGATTGATGAAATAAGAAAGTGTCAATAATGTCAGTGTCCACCTGTGTATTTACTGTAGAGGTGATGACTACCATTCTCACTGGTCCTTTAAATGTCATCAGCCTCATTTGACTGGTGATGGTGGAAATGTGCTTGTTTTCTTCATACAGTTATCTTTCTATGTTTCATTTGACCTTCACCAAACCAAAGTTCCAGCATCATCTCCTTGTCTAAAGCAGATTGGCGATTCAACACTATATATTATCACCTTTATCCAGTCATCCGAAATGTATAACGATTTACCACAACCTTGTTGAATTCCCTTCTTGCATGAGTTTGTATTCCTTTCCAATGTTTCCACTGGCAGCTCTCTTCAGCTGTTAAGTGAAGCCCATCTTGACTTTTATGTTTAAAAAATTGTAATGATAATAAAAAAAATCTTCCTCTCCACCATAACCAGACAGTTTTCTGCGGGAGTCCAATATGTTACTCCTATTTGGATAATTGCATTTGGACTGATAATTATGTCCAATATATATACTATGAATTCAATGTCACCTAATGAGGAAACTGGTCACTGATATGGGCGATACAGAGCGGGAAATTTCTCCCCACATTCTGGGCAAACAGAACAATGCAAACCTGTTAAAACATCTCTGATCAATTTCTATGTAGTAGAATTTCTATGTTTGCCTCCTAAAGGAAGGTTATAGAGGAGCACGAGTATCAGCTCCAGGTAGTTCCTCAGAAATCTCAGTGGTTTCTACATGTTTTTTCCTTCCATGTTTCTGTTTGCAACACCATCCCCAGGGCCCTCCTGGAAAGAGTATACAGGTGGTCCCTGGAGACAACACACAGTCCGGGTCATGACAACATGTTGCAAGTTTCCAGTAGACATAAGAGAAGGCTGTGAAATACTGTTTAAGCTGCAATGTGCACAAACACACGGCATAAACCCAGGAGTGATTACAGTTATGTTGCTGAGCTCTTTGTGTGCGTCTCTCTCTACAGAATGGTTCTTTGAGTTTGGTTTCGTCATCCCCAACTCTACCAACACATGGCAGTCTCTGATAGAAGCAGCTCCGGAGTCTCAGATGATGCCAGCCAATGTTTTAACGTGAGTCCCTCAAAAACTTGTCTTAATTTTTCTTCCTAATCAGCTGCTTTTCTCTGCGTTAATAGCAGGAATTACATTTAGTAGAGCTGCAGCTCTATTATTTTATAACCTGAAATACAACCCCAATTTAAAAAAAGTTGGGAAACTATGTAAAATGTAAATAACAACAGAATGCAGTGATTTACAAATCTCAATAGGACATGGACAACAGATCAGATGTTGTAACTGAGACATTTCACCACTTTATGTGAAATATTATCTCTGGGAAGTGTGGAGACCAGTTGCTGGTGAGGTGAGGAATGTTATCCCATTCTTGTCTGATGCAGGATTTTAGCCCTGGGCCTTCATTGCAAGGCACCAAATGTGATCTGTTGGTGAAAGATCAGGACTGGAGCCAAGCCAATGCAGCACTCACTCTTCTCCTGTGAAGCCATGCAGTCGTAATGGATGCAATATGTGGTTTAGCATTGTCTTTCTGAAATACACAAGGCCTTCCCTCAAAGAGATATTGTGTTGATAGGAGCATATGTTGCTCTAAAACCTCTGTGTACTTTTCAGCATCACTGATGCCTTCACAGATGTATTAACTGCCCACGCTATAGGCACCAATGCAGCCCCGGTTTTTAACTGTCCACTGATAACAAGCTGGATGGTCTGTCTCCTCTTTAGCTCACAGGACGTAGTTTCCTTGATTTCCAGAAATAATTTCAAATTTTAATTAATCTGACTACAGTACAGTTTTCTACTTTGCCTCAGGCCATTTTGAATGAGCTTTGGACCAGAGAGAACAGCTGCATTTCTGGATCATGTTCACATATGTCCTCTTCTTTCCATGGCAGAACTTTAACCTGTATTTGTGGAATTAATGGTGAACTGTGTTCACAGATAGGTTTTTGAAGTGCTCATGTCTGTTTTAAATGCAGTGCTGCCTTAGGGCCTGGAGATCACAAGCACCCAGTTTTGGCTTTCAGCTTTGTCCCATGCGCACAGAGATTCCTCCTCTGATTCTTTTGATGATATTGTACACTGTGGATGTTGGGATCTCCAAAGTCTTTGCAATTTTATGTGTATAAATATTTGTCTAAAATTGTCTCAATTTTTAGACTAAGTTTGTCACAGATTGTAAACCTTGCCCATTCTGTGCTGGAGCAGGTCGTCCAGCCTGAAGGTTGGTGGTTTGAATCCTGCTTTTTTTTTATTATTATTATTCATGCCAATTACACTTTAAAGCCCTTTGTTGCTCCTGTTCCAACTTTTTTTTAGCTATGTTGCTGCAAACATATTCAAAATGTGCTAATATTTTCTATGAAATGGTAACATCTGTTACGGTGGCTGTGTGCTATTGAGAATAAAATATGGGTTCACATGATTTGTAAATCTTTACATTGTTTTTATTTACGTTTTACACAGCGTCCCAACTTTTTTGAAATTGGGGTTATATTTCTTTCTGCACTAACCTCTTTTAGTTTGTCCTGTGAGGACATCACTGTGTGAGGTCACTTTTAAAAATTTACTTGGAAATATTGTGGTTGTTGTTGGAAGAAGTGGAAGCTCAAAATCAAAAGAAAACAGCCTCAGCTGTATTCAGCGGAGGTTTCTTCAAACTGTGCTTTCATACCTGCAATCACAGCTGTACGTTTTCATGGTTTACTATGTTCATGTTGTGGACATAGAGTGGCTCTGCAAGTGTAATACATAAGCTGACATGTATTTTTGTTTTCCAGTGGTAATGTGATTATAGAGACCAAGTTCTACGATGATGACCTCCATGTAAGTACTTCAAGGGTGCGGCTTTTCTACGTCTGACCTCTGACTCTACCTTCCAAAAAATGCTGACATCCTGCCAAGGTCAATAACCCACCATGGTTAGTTATATTTGCAGCCGTCAACGACTTCCTGCTGGTGTGGGATCAGCATGTTTGGGTTCAACCCTTCTGTGGTGCCACCGTCAGTGAAATGAGATTTGTGTTTCGGTCCCCTGATGGAAAACCTGGAAGAAGAGGAATGAGGAGGAGAGAGAATTCTGTTGTTTCCTGTTCCAGGATCATCTTTCTACTGTTCATCTCAAGCCACCCCATGTTTTTTTTAATTCATCTCATTGTTAAACTGCATAGGGAGCATTAACTCAGGAACAGAACATCAGAGCTCTAGCCTTATGCGATTGGATCCTTTTTCTTTTTGAGACTTCACTCTGCATGTGTCATCTATTTAAAGAAGGGCTGAGGGAAGTTGAATTATAAAATGTTCCCAATACATAACATAAGGGCTTTAATTGTCCTTGTGAACCACCTATCAACACTTTGGACACACCTTCCCATTCATTTAGAATAGGGACAAAGAGTTTTGTCCAAACTTATGACTGGTTCTGGAAGTAGTACAGCAACTTTTTCAGCAACTCTCAAATGAAATATCTACATATATCACAATAATTTTAATAAAACAGTAGATAACTGTGATTTTTTTTCTTTATATGTGTCCCATTTCAGAGGTTTCCTCCCATAAAATTTTTAAAAAAGCCTTTTGTACACATTTAAGAAACAAACATTTCACCTGTGTTCTCTTCTTCCTCTGCCATCTCTCCAGATCCTTTGTACTACTCACTTTTTATTTGTTTAATAAAAACATTGTTCTAGTCATACGATAAATTGAAGATTAACAGATTTATGTAGAGTCTACATAACGAGTCAGACTGACATTGTAGAGAAACTTCCATTATCTCCCAACAACATAACTCTTGTGCGAGTGGAGGACTGGATGTCTGGATGTCTTGTTATTGGTGGTCTCTGTGAGGCCAAGAACTGAAGCAGCTGACGTATCTGCAGTCCTCTAAAGGACAGAGCTTTCCAAGCAGCCCCTGGAGTGGGACACATTTCAGTGACCAAACCCTTACTCAAGACTCTGTAAATCAGTCAGTGGAACAAACACATTCTCTCAGCCAGATCTTTGTTGCTCTCTGATGACCAGAACTAGTGTAGAACAGTTTGCAGTGTAGAACAACAGAGAGCCAGGAGCCGGTTTTTATTGACTGCCAGCATGCTGTTCACGATGATCCTTTTGAAAAGTAGTTTGTGGGACATTCACCAGCAGACAGAATAAGGGTTTTATGATGTGTATTTATGCTTTGCTACATGACCATCAGAGGTTAGCTTCATTCCCATGTTAAACTGAACCAAGTCAGGTGTAGATGAAGACATGTACCATTTATCTGTAGTTCAGGTAATTAGTTTATCCCAACCAGATGTTAATCCTTCAGCTTCGCTCTGTACATTCTGACTAGATCTGGATTTTCCATCTATTTCACTGTGTTCATGTCATTTGTTTTTCTTAGCTGCTAACTGAACTGTGTAAAATAGATTTGTGTTTTAATATGACGGGAGTTGTGGATTAAAGTCATACAATGTTGTAATAACCTGATGTGTGTGTTGTCGTTATTTTATCCCTTTCAGAGGAAGTTTGTTATGTTGTGACCCCACAAAACCCTTCATGTGTCAAACATCAATTTCATTGAAGCAAATGCTGACTTCATCCTAAAATTTCCAATCCCCTAATAACTCTAAAATTGTATAATTTGAAGTTTTTGTCATGAAAAACATCTGAGCTGTGTGCCATAGACACAGTGTAAAGTTTAGGAATAAACCAAAATGTGACCCGTCATCTTCTATTGAGCTCTTTTCTTTTATGTCATTGGTCTGCAGCTATTTTGCAAAGAAATATTCTACAGAAAGAGCTTTCAGTATTGAATACAGTCTCATCACAGTGTTATGCTCAAGGTGGATCACATCATATTAGTATAATATAACTTTTTCTTAAAAAAAAAAACAAAAAAAAAAACAAGGCTTGGTAATTTAAAAGGTAAACAAAAAGGCCCCAAAACTTAATATTTGAGCGAATATTGGACAAACAACATTCAGCATCTCCTTTCTTTCATAAAGGATACTGGTGATCCTTAAGCAGATAAAAAAAATTGGCGCTTCTCTATGTTTAGGACAATGAGACAGCTCTTATGGCTGCGGTTCAGATACTTGGCAAGTTAAGAAAAAAACAGCTCAGGAAAAGACAGTAGGAGGGATTTTTATTTTTTATTTTTTTTGGTTTTGTTTTGCCATGATGGTAAAAGTAGTAATGATGTTTCCATACCAACAGGAGGCGGTAATGTACTAAACCTACACAAGGTCTGCCGAGAAAGAGAGAAAGACCGACAAGGTGAACTTCATATCCCAGCAGGCTTTGCGCTCCACGAGGAGTAGGACCAGTACGGTGTAGGACTACCTTGTCTGTCGACCTTGAATTTTGTTAAGCAACATGGCGAGCAAGGAGCCCAATGTAAGTTTTGTGAATTAAAATTATTTACAGTGTTGTGTGACGTGTTGCTAATTAACTTTTAAGATTGCCGAGCAGTGGTAATGAGTTAACCACACCTCGATTAACCAGCTATTTGTTAGCAAAGAAGTTAGCATGGTGCATCAGCTGCTTTGCTGGTAGCTTTCTTTACTGTGTTAAACTTCACTACCTGCAGCAGATAATAACTGTGGCGGTGAAATCAGTAGCTGTATAAAGCCATACTTGCTCCTCATGACTTGTTATTACCTGGTGTATTCTTTTAAGGATTCACCTTGACTGCAGCGCACGTGAGTGAACCGCATACACATGAGCTATCCTTTGAGCTTTGGTTTTGGGAGGGTTTCTAATTTATTGACTAGACGTATCTGAAAAAGGGTTATTATTAGTAGTGATATTATATATGGAGTATGCGTAACGTCTGCAGTGAAGTTAAATAAACAGCAAGTCATTCATTTCATTCAGGTGTGTTACAGTAAGGACCTGGATTAAGAAACACTTAAATTACCTGAGGGAGCTTCATTGCAACAACTGAACAACCCCCCCCCCGGTCTGCGATTAACTTCTTTTTCCAATTAAAAGATTACAGGACAACCAGACCAGACTGTCTCCCCAGACCCAACAGACCAGTGCACGCTGAACAACAAGAATCAGAATGAACAAACACTGGTTTCACAAGTTGAGCTACAAAGAGAGAGTGGAAGGAGCTAGTAGAGATTCCTACAGAGTTTCTATAAATCTTATTACTCCATAAAGCAGAAAATGCTGGCTAAACTGTATGCTAGTGGAATGCATCAAAAAGATGTTGTAATCCGTACGACATCTCTTGTTGGTTTTTGCTTTGATTGGGTGTCCTGGGGATTGCCGGTTAGGGCTAGGGGTGAATCAATTAATTGACTTTTACTTACTCTTAAAGTCACTAATGCTACATCTTCATTGTCACAATCTTTTCACTAAAAAATTGCAGCGCTTCCTTCAGCACCTGAGGGATCTGACTAGTCGGATGTCTTCATCTGGTGGCAAAGGGGCAGGACTAGGGCTGAAACTTATGCTTGGAGCTGGAGCTTTGGTATATGGCCTTAAAGAAGCCATGTACACAGGTAAACACATTTTCAGTACTTTAACACAAACTTTCAGTTAAAGCACCATCACCATTTTTAGACTCATACCAAGAAAATAGGATGCTCGTAGGATGTTGTAAGACCCAGACAGACCAATCTCATAATAAGAACAAGGACTGACAAAATGCTCCCTCAGTGAGCTGTGTTGGAGAAAAAGAAAAAGCACATCACCAATATTATACCACAACAGGACTTTTAATTTCAACCCACAGAGGTGGATATAACGCTCTAGTGCAAAAGGGATTTACTGGCATCTTGTATTATTAAAATTAAAACAGGAACAAAACAGGTTTTGCTTACTTACAACTAGATTCCCCTCAACTGTATTTACTTGCAGACTGAATTAAATGTATTTTTTTTCTAAGACAGTTCAAAAACACCTTGAGTCTTTTAATTAAGCATCTGTGTAAGCAAAGCAAATAATCTCAGAGTGCACTCTTAAAGAACTTTGGTTACACAGGCTGGACAATTATTGTATTCTTACTGTTTAAATATCATTCTTTAATACACAAGAACCTTTTTAAATGCAATTGTGTGTTCCTCACTTCATTTTGATTTTTCCATAATTTACACTGTACAAATCGATATGCAGGTTAAGTTATGTGTAACATGTTTTGCATTAATTGATGTTGGACAATGATACAGATTCTAGGAAACCAATTTATTGCCATATTTGGAAGTGAGAATCATATTAGACCCTTGACCCAGTTGTATACATTGGAATGTCTCTTTTACCAGACTGAGTATTGAAGAGGTTGTGTTCTGAGTAAATGCTCCATCATTACAACGAGCTGGTAGTAAAAGGGTTACATTAATATAATAAACAACGGTCTTGTATAAGCCAGTGTTCAGTTTAAACAGCAGAAACAATGTTAAATGTTTGTATGAGTGCAAAGACTGTTGTGTTTATTAGGTCATGAAAGTTTTATTCTAAGACTTTTAGAAAAGTTTTTACGTCAACACGAATTAGTTACATTTTCACTATTAACTAAAATGATCTATATGTAATCTTATATTTTGTGTGTGTTTTTGGATGAGCAGTGGAGGGTGGCCACAGAGCCATTGTCTTCAACAGGGTTGGAGGGATGCAGATGGACACTATTCTGGCTGAGGGGCTTCATTTCAGGTAGATTCAGCAGACTCATTTATTAACCCATTAAATGATTGATGATCTGCAGACCATCAGAGGTTTTATTTACATAATTTTGCTGAGGTGTTATGTTTAAGTGGTTGCACATGCAATCCATTATTGCAAAGCTAAGGTTGTTATTGAGAATGCTATTGAAAGCATTTTACAACATGACCACAGCTGTATTCATATTGTGCATTTTGTATATTCTATATAAAATGAAGATTTTATAGTAAATGATCAACACTATGTTCTTGAAATATTGAAAATACCTTTTTAGCTTTTGACATATCACTAAAGGCTGCACCTTTCCACATCATGACCACAAGCCACATTTTCCAAGAAGAGTGCATGGTCCTTTTCTATTGGGATACGCTGAGTAGCAGTAACTGAGCTTATTGACGACTGATGCATCAATATGTAAACAATTACGTTCTAAAAATCTCTTTACATGTGGGGCTGCAGCAAACCATTATTTAGGATTGAGTTTATTAATAAAACCAGAAAAGGTTACAACTCCTCGCAACACACAATGACCAGCAGGACTTGTGACCTTCCTGCAAACCACATTGAGGAGGTTTTATCCACAGCTAATCACAACAATTAAGCCCATGAACTCAGGCACTAAAACTCAGGCATTACCACTGCAAGGGCAGTGAAGATGTAGAGGAGCATAACTGTTTAAAACATTTCTACCACTGATTATTTAGGCTTTGCTACTACGTATTACTAAAAGCACCTTTAGCACTGGTGTAGGCTGCTATGCAGTTTGAGATTTTCTTGTGTAAACAAGCTTGGCTGTTTCTTGAAATGGGTTCTGTGTTTTAGGATCCCATGGTTCCAGTACCCTATCATCTATGATATCAGGGCTAAGCCCAGGAAAATTTCATCTTTGACTGGGAGCAAAGGTACTATACTCACACATATGTTTATATGTTTCTTGGTTATTTGTGACTACAACAGCTGCAAGGAGTTGGTCACAGGACGAAACTTTCCAAGGGTGTTTTGAGGTTTCAAGGAGAAGTTTGATCAGATGGAATAAAGTATGGACAGAGCTAATTAATGAAACAGGGTTTTACAACAGGTTCAGAACAGAAAATAGACACAATCTGTACAGGGAGTTTATTGAAATGTAAGGTACAGAAAATGTGAAAGCTAAAATCAATGCTTTTAATTAAACATGGCTGACTTCCTGTTTAGTTCAGCCCAAGAGTGACCAACTCCTTAAGAGCCGTTGTCTTGCAAGTTTTAGATGTTTCCTTGTTTCAAACCACCTGATTCAAAGTAACGAGTCATTGTGCAGAAGTTCACAAGCAGTTGGAGATTAATTACGTTTGAATCAGGTGAATTAGAGCGGGGATAAACCTAAAGCCTGTAGTTCTCGAGGATGTTGCAGGTGTTTGCCAAAATTAATCTATGTTGGGTAAATTCAAGGCAGGGCTGAATGAATTAATTATTACAGTAAGTGTTGCTGTCGAGAAAATTTCTTCCAAACATGTACAAGATGCCTTTAAACATGAAAGGACGTGTATTCCCTTCAGAGGTTTTTTTTAATTTTTTTAATTTATTTTTTTTTGGAGCATGTTGTGACTGCCAAAAATATGATTAATTTTACATAAAAATAATAAGAATGTTAACATGTCATTAGGCTTTTGCATTTTAACCTTCATCACCTTTAGTGCTTGGGCCTATTAATGGATGAGGGTAAATAAATATCTTAAATATATTAACTTTCATTCAAATTTTGGATAATACTTTGAGGTGTAGCAGTCCACAGTTATTTTTTCTGCAGATGAAAGCTCAAAGTTTTTAAGTCCACACATCCTTTGCACTAATTGACTATTGAGAACCTATAAGACGCTACAGGATACACACACTGCTTCACAGTTTTAGAGGGTCTAAGACTGTGTGGGATGTGTCTCTGAGTGTATGTTTTCACCCTTTTAACTGCAAAAAAATTAAACGAGTAAATGTTTGTGTGCAGATCTGCAGATGGTGAACATAGCTGTGCGGGTACTGTCCCGACCCATGGCATCCAACTTGCCGATCATGTACCAGCAGCTGGGGAAAGACTACGATGAGAGAGTTCTGCCTTCTATTGTCAACGAGGTTCTGAAGTCTGTGGTGGCAAAGTTTAACGCCTCGCAGCTCATCACGCAGAGAGCACAGGTGCCACTGTCATATCTATGCATTCTGCTGGGATTGGTTATGCCATTTATCACATTTTGAATCCACAATCTTAATAGATGAAAATAAAAGTCAGCTGTTTTAGCTCTAAATGCAACAGTTCCGCTAAATCATAAATCATGACCTGTACTGTTAGCTCAGTATGGGCAAACAGTTAATTTCCATAACAAAGTGAATATTGCTGATCTGTATTGTGAAGGTATCCCTGCTGGTGCGTCGGGAGCTTTTTGAGAGAGCCAAAGACTTCAACATCATTCTGGATGATGTGGCCATCACTGAGCTGAGCTTCAGCAGCCAGTATACTGCTGCTGTGGAGGCCAAGCAAGTTGGTAAGGCACAAAAACCAGTCGGGCAGCACAACACCATGTCATCTTGCAGTATTTTATATTGAGCTTAAAACATAAATGAAAGTGGTTAACACTGTGACTAATAAGCCTATTACACCAAAAAGGTTTTTTCATATACAGTACACATGACTGTTCATAAATCACTTAATTAATCTTCTTTTGTTCTATTTTAGTTACAAATGTGATTAAAGTTCTGCTCAACTTTCTGGTTAACTTGGCTCCTAGAAGTTCATTCCAGTTTACGATTTGCAAAAGCTATGAGTTGGATAACAAACATACATATAATAATGGTGTGTATGTGTGTTTTAGCCCAGCAGGAGGCCCAAAGAGCACAGTTCTATGTGGAGAAAGCCAAACAGGATCAGAGACAGAAGATCATCCAGGCAGAGGGAGAGGCTGAAGCTGCTAAAATGGTAACTGACTGGGGTGTGGAAACCAATGTACTACAGAATGAGATTTCGGGTTATTGAGATATGATGTTGAAGCCAGACTGTATTAACCCAGCTCAGTACCACAGCCCTATAAAGACTTGAAATGCTGACTTTGCATATCTAAACAGAACTGTAAACACTACTCGTTCATGACCGCATAGTACACTTTTGCTTAGTTTATGTGAAGAGAAACATGTTGACTAAATCAAAACCGTTTGCATGTCAGTTGGGTCAAGCTGTGACGAAGAACCCTGGTTACCTGAAGCTGAGGAGAATCAGAGCAGCACAGAACATCGCTAAGACGGTCAGTACTGCTGTTTCTGCCATGACTTTGTGTTTGAACTTGTATTCAGTGCAGTGCAAGTGTGTGTGTGTGTGTGCCATCACACAGTGAGTTCTCTGAATGAGCATCTATCATCAGTGCTGATGAAAGTTTTTGCTTCCAGGTGGCATCGTCTCAGAACAAGGTTTACCTTAATGCTGACAGTCTGGTCCTGAATCTACAAGATCAGACATTTTTCAACAAGTAAGTTAACACTGAATGTCTGTAATAATATTCAGCTTTTGCTATTGGCCAACATCCTTCCAGTTATTTTAGTAACTGAAAAATTTGGTCATTCCTGAAAACTTCAAATACTCAGCTTAGTAAATATAAGCAGTTTACTCCTTAATGACAGTGATGAGGTTCAAACTGAAGACCATCTACTGCACTTAATGTTCCAGTTTCAACTAATGGAGTACTCTGTTGTTTTCCAGTTTATCCGCCATGCAGAAGAAATGAAGGAAACAGTGACCGTCATCTGCTTCAAAAAAAAGTTTTTGTTTAGCTTGTGGCACAGAAATGTCAACATACATGACTCTGGACATTGATGACTGAACTGTGAACAAGAAAGCAATGTCCTTTTTTTTATTTGCTTCTTTCTGAGATCTGGGATTGGCTTTTGTTATCTCCGAATTATGTTGATCAGTTGGAGTTGAGGAATTACGCAATGACCTCTCAGAATGTAAAAACCTGTGGTTTTAGCTCCACATCCAAGAAATCAGTAACACATTTGTCAAATTGAAAATACAACATGAACATGGTGTGAGAATTTTATGTTTTAGATCATTTTCCATCAGGATGGGGTTTATGTTAAAGAAATTTCACTGTTGTATTTGGTTTTTAGTTAATTTAGCTGCATTTTGTCCTCCCAAAGTTATCCATGTAATCAGAAACTGTTCAGTGAAATCCGATCTTTATGTCAGTATTTGGCAGGGCTCTATTCTTCTATCTCTGTCGAGCTGATGCAACAGATGTTTAATTTTCTGTGTGAATTGATACAATAAACCTAAATTATGCAGCCACCATTATTGGCACACTGAGTTATTACAACCTCAGTTCTTAAAAGCTATTTTTTTTTTTTTTTAATAAAAGTCCTTGAATTTTGATTGATTACATCAAGTAAAAGGTAAATCCTACATCGTCTAAATACAGCTAAAAGTTTTATATTAAAAAGAAAAAAGTTCAGATTAAGGTGTCAAAACTTTACAAGAGTTCTGTTGGTGTCCATTGTCAATGAGTGATACTCCATTCACCGCTCACTCAGCTGCATCCTGGTATCCTTTTCAGTTCTGTTTTCAACAGTGCTGGGGAAGTTCAATTTGTACACAAACTAGTTGAAAGTTCAGTTAACACATTATAAAATGAACTTGTTCAGTTCATAGTTCATAATTCGATTTTTTAAACAAAGTTCACAGTTCTAAAAATGAACTATAGTTCATAGTTCTTTTTCCCCCAATATGTTGCTGAGAGCTATTACCCTCAGAATACTGGTATTTTCTTATTGTTGCCATCCGTTCAGTCCATGCTCGTAGCCTGCAGCTCTCACTCCTACAGTTTAAAATCATGAGGAAAAACTTGCTTGAATGGTCTTTTTTTAATCAGGAATAATTAAACTATCTGAGGTAGGAACCAGGCTGAAGTAGGAACCAGGATGTATCTATCGAAGTGTTTAATTAACGCTGTTGATTTTTTCCTTTAATCGCGCATAAAGGTTTTTTTTTTTTTTTTTTTTGTGTGTTTTTTTTATTTGCTGGCCGCTGGCTCTGATCACAGAAATACTTTATGTACCTTTTCTTTGAATTGTTTGTTGTCTTAACTGTATTTGGTGGTCATAGAAATGGTTTTACTGAGCTGTTAGCTGAGATTCTGGACTTTCTGTGGATACCACACATGCTTATAGTTACATTTACACATCTGACTCTTCACCCCTTAACTCCCGGTAGCGGAGCTGCAGGTGCAGTCAAGCTAAAAATAATAAAAGTGCAGGGGTCTGCAGCCTTTCCAGTCCCCCCTTTCCAGACCCCTGCACTAAACACAAACAGATTTAGCAGCAGTTTTCTCTTTAAACAGCGACAGTTAAAATATTTCTTCATATATATTTAAAGAATCAAACATTTATGACAAAGAAGGATGAAATGTTCAGGATTTACTAACTAAAAGTAAAAAGTCAGTAGGATGAATTTAAAGCTGTGAAGCTGCTTCCTTCTAAACACAGAAGGAACAATATGTGATGAATATCAGCATCAGGTGAACAGACAGAAAGCAGGATTAGAATCTCACAGCTTCTAGATGGTGAGGAAAGAGAAATATTCACAATATGCATAATCACTTCCATCCATGCACCTTTAGTGCTTCACTATCCAGATTTGTGGCCTATAAATGATCTAAACTTTAATTTTTTACAAAGGAACTCAAACAATACCTCATGACAATAAAACATTAAAAAAATAAGAAAGCTCTCAAAACCATTGACTTATGTCTGCTGTTTGACATCTATTGAAAGATTTATATCCCTTTGTACTTGACCACTTGCTATTATTGATATTATTACTAGTCTTTTTATCAATATTCTTGTTCTCGCTTCTATGTTGTTACTGTAATGCTTGTAATATACAATTCTCAGAAAAAAACAAGTTTGTTTTACTACCTCAATCTAATAATTTAGGCTGATTGATTTTATTTATGTATTTTCCTTTTTTCTTTTTTACCATTTTTTATTATGTTAATTGTTTTGATTCTACCCTTGTTCCCTCTTAAGCTGCTACACTACCGTTCAAAAGTTTGGGGTCACTTTGCCATGGGATTCAATAGGGAAGTGACCCCAAACTTTTGAACTGTAGTGTATGTTCATGCGCTGTTAAGTGTTGACAAATATTGCAGATTTGATTATGTATTTGCAGAATTGTGCAATAAAAAAAAAAAAAACAAAAAAAAAAAAAAAACTTGTGGTATCCACAGAAAGTCCAGAATCTCAGCAAACAGCTCAGCAAAACCATTTCTATGACCACCAAATACAGTTAAGACAACAAACAATTCTAAGACCAGGTACACAAAGACCGAAAAATATGTAAACACAGATGATGTCTCCCTATGAACACGAACAAATGGCTCCTCTACTGAAAGCTCACATCTCACAGATTCCACAGCTGGAAGTTTCATCTCGCTATTACCAAGATTCATCGAACCAGAGGCAGAAGAAGACCCGATTTATGCTTTACCACTATCAGCCACTTCAATCTGTCTGTGCTGTATGCCATGCACAGTGCTTAAAGATAAAAAAAAAAAAGCCTGAGCCTGAACTTTTTTCCAGGGAGCGGAGGTGCAGTGGATCTGATGCATACACACTATAGGCAAACAGCCTTTGGCATTGTGCTTCACAGGGCATAAGATGACCTAAAGTTTAAATGTGAATTTTAGAAAGTAAAGGTAATAATGTTATAAGGACATGTAAAACTCAGTCGGGCTAATTAATTTAAATGATTCATTTAGCAGTCATTTAATTTAGTAAAGGGCCATTTATGCAAAAAAAAAAAAAAAAAAAAAACAGAGTAACAGTGAACTTTGAACATTGTAATTTTAAATTGCAACATTTCCATCATTTTGTTCAAAACAATATCAAATTAGGTTATAGAAAACACAAAATAAACAAATGCAATTTAATACACTAAACTACAAGTCAGTTTAATTAACAACAGCAAGAACTGCATAAGAAATGGATTGAAAATAAATAGTTTACTTCAGAAACTGAGAACTGCTAAACTGAAGCCTCCAGTGCAATCACCACCGCTCATTGACACGTTTTTTTTTCCTTTTCTATTTCTTCTTTCTTTTTTGGTTGGGCTGGAGATCCGGCACGGTGCTGGAATACTTTAAGCCCTGCATGCAGCAGTTTATCCATGATGTCTCCTCTTCAATGCTGGGTTTCAGCTACCTGAAACATTCACTCAGCAGTTCATCAGTGATGACAATCTTTCTGATATATTCTTGGATCTTTTATTGTTTTGTGCATTGCTGTCATGGTATCAGTGCCTTCCATCTCCTTCTTTGGTCAGACTTAGCAATTATGAACAAATGCTTTATTAAGATGTAATTTGCCCTCAGGTGGTTTCAGGTACAGTTGTAGGCATTAGAAAAACAGAACAACCTAGACTATTGCAAATTAAAGTCAACATCATAAGCTGGCTTTGTACAATAGAAAAGACATTAACAAATTTTAATATCAAACAATTTTATTGAAATATAATCTCATTTAAAATAAAAAAAGGTCAGGATAGTGAAGCCGCCCAAGATGAGTTGAGGGGTCATGTAGGTATGCGGCTGCGCAGGTACTCCAACACTGCATCAGTTCCTTTGGCCACGATGGCTGCTCTCGGTGTGCGGAAAGGATTCCCCTCTAGACTGAGACACCTGAGGGCCAACAGAGAAAGTGGCATCACTTTAAAAGCAAACAGTTCTACAATATACAGACTGAATTCGCAAGATAGAGTCATCTGAGTCGCTCCTCTCTGCACATAAACTTAGTTGAGTGATTACTGAGCTCTTTACCTGAGGCCGGTACAGAGGCCCAGTTCAGGAGGAATGTTCAGCAGGTCATTGTTTGACAGATCCAGTGTTGACAGATGAACCAGTTTCATCAGTCGACCAGGATCCACCCCACACACCTGGTTGTTACCAAGCAACACTGTCTCCAGAGAGAGGATGTCATAGAGGACTTCAGGGAACGATTTGAATCTGTCATGAGACCAAAGACACAAATAGTAGGGCTAAGTGTTTCTTTAAGTCAAAGAAGGATCATTAATAACTACATTTCCAGGACGTGACATTATAAAACTAATTTTGAAGTCAAGAAGCCTTTGAAGGACTTCGTTCTTCAATCCGTGAAGAATGCAGTGCAGAGGCTGGTGTAACGCGCATCTACATTTTTTTAAATTTGTCTTCACAACAGTTGTTGTTACAGTGAAGTTGTTGGCATCAGAATGAGTTTTATAAATGGACAGAGAAACAAACTGTTAGGTAGTCAGCCATGTCAGTTTTTCAGCTGGTGTATGTGCATGTGTGTGTTTGACAAGAGGGCTATTGCTGTGACTGTACCCACCTCTTAGAGCATTTCTCTCTTTTTTTTTTTTTCTTTTTTGTAAAAACCTCTAATAGTTAAAATGATCATCTGAAATCAGGGAACTTCTAAAATGTTCAGCAAAGTTCCTAAAGCCATGAAAACATGAAAAAGAAATCAATGTTTTTAACATAACTATCAGTACCAAATATCTCAGGATTTTGTGCTTTTGTACTGACTGAAGTAGCGTGTTACCTGTTGTAATTGAGAACAATAGAGCGCAGTTTAGTCATGTTCATCATCTCAGGAGGTAAATCACTCAGCTGGTTATTCCTATAACAATAATAAAAAAAAACAAATGCAATATTAACTGTTATCTTGTTATACAGACCTTTTGTATGATTGTTGATTTGACTTGTTAAATGGTTTACTACAGTTAAAAACAGAACTTTCCTGTATGGAAATGTTTTGTCATAGTTCTTCATGCAATGGGACAATTACAGGCAGAGCTTCAATGGCTTCATGTTTTCTAAAACATGGAGCCAGATGCATACATGATAAATGTGCGCGCACACACACACAAACCTCCACACAAACTGGTGTTTGTATAGGAAGAATGTGCACACCTTGCACACCTGTGCATGGTTCCTCAGACCATGTACACATGTTTTACAACAGTGTGATCCTGAAATGAGGGGAAAATTAAAAAGTCCACATCATGAACATAAAATAATTCCAGTTTCTCAGTATGACTCTGATTTCCTGCATTTCCCCCTCATTGTTAATTTTACTATTATACTTTTTTTTTTTTACAGTAATTGTGGGAGCAACAAATAGCTGCAGCTGTGCCATCACAAAAGCAAAAAGAGCCCATGAACAGAACAAAAAATAAATAAAAAATACAATATACAATCTGTCATAGCTGTCTTGGTCCCTGAACTCATCTACTCTGGTTATTTAACAGCAGTAAAAACAACTATAAAAAAAAAAAAAAAAAATACCAGCATCTTAATTTCTTCTTGCCTCTATCCTCACCACATGCTAAAGGGAATGCCATAGAGTGATTTCCAGCAGCATCTCTCTCAGATATGAAAATTCCTAAACCTCAGACAGAAAGACCCTAAGGAAAGTGGCAAGGACTGCAAAGAAGTGTACCGGGTCACGCAACCTCCTGCTGAGGACCTGGCAACATACACATACTGGGTAAAGTAACCAGTGTCTTGAAAGAACCCATCCTGTCCGAGATTGTTCATTGTCATTGCCACGCTGCATTTCTACCAGCTGTCATCAGACTTCTAACAAAAATCTGCTGGTTGAGTCATTCATTTATCTTTTTTTTTTTTTTTTATTCATCTTTTTAATTTAATATTTTAAGCGAGTCCTGCAAATAAAAGACTTAATTTACTCTGCAAAACAATGCACATGCACATATAGTTTTAGTCCTGAATCTACAGTTTTGTGCATCTGGCCCTTTGTATGTGAAAAGAATTGGTAGCATTGCTGAGATGATTTGCAGAGTGAACACGGCAAGCGAACAAACAGCAAACTTGTTGAATGCAGCACTGACTGGGTCTGGCAGACGAGCTGTGGACATGCAGATGGACCTCTTCCCTGTTTGTGACGGCTGGTGTGGTGAACCATACTACTTTGGAAAGTTATTTGTTGTCTAAATCTGGGTAAGCTAGGTGGAGTGATCACCTCAGCATTTGTGAAAGGTTCACTTTTGACAATGCAAAGTTTAGGTATTTAAATTAGTCATGCAACATAATTCATTACAATAATTAGTTAACAGGAAATTTTGCAATCATTAACAGAGAACGTATGAGCCCATCTTGTGTAAAGGACATAATTGCAGTAGCTGCTCTTAAGAGGAAGCACTGCTAAGAATAGTCAGCATAATAAAAGGGAGATAAATCCTTCACTGGTGTTAATTTAAAGGGCAACAAGAAAACCTGATCAGAAAACTGACTGTGAAGGCATGTTATTCTTAATTTACCATAAGAAATCTCAAACCTGGGATCTTGTACTCTTACAGTTCAGTCTTTCCCAAAACAAAGTAAAACCAGTTAAGGCAATAAAATGAAAATAAGGCTACAGGAGCAAACAGGAGGGAGCAGTTGACAATAAATTCTGCAGCATACTTTTCAACGTACCATTGAGGCATCAGTAGAAAGGACTTCACTAATGGCTTTGTCCCTGAACCTGAGGTTGCCAACAGAAACAGGTCATAGGCATTAACATTCATAAAGAGCCTGGAGACTCTTGAAGAACTTACTGCCTTAAAAAGTTGGATGGCGAGTGCAGGTATGACTGGCCAAAATGTTTCATCAACTGATTAGGCTTAATGTTTTCAATGATTCCCTTACTTGTCTCCATGACCTGGAATTATGACACTTGAAGGTGGTGATCTGTTAACAGCTGTGACCCTCTGAGCCACAGAAAAAAATGTTCTGATTTACAAGAAAGAACTGCAATACCAAGGTGTTCCGCTAAGGATTTATAAGTATCCCCACACTCATCCAAAGCTGCTACTTTCCAGGAGTTTGGTTTTAGAGCTGACGCTGCATTGAAATGGGCCCAACTATATGTAGTTGGTACTGATCCACTTGTTAAAAACCGTTAAAGTTCAAGTGACCTACAAATGTGAGTTTAATGTTGAAGCTGATAAGCCCCGCCCCTTTTACAAAAATCCACAAAGAACAGGCAGATTAATGAATAAATGGAGTCTACAAATGGGAAAAACTGTAAATCTGTTGCCTCTCTATGTACCTGAGATCGATGTGTGTCAGCTGCAGTAACTTGCAGATGTCAGGAGAGAAGCAGGTCAGTCTGTTGAAACCCAGATTGATATCTGAGAGAGAGGACTGCAGCTCCAGCAGCCTGCATACAGTTCAGTCTGGTTAGTCTTTGTGCAGGATCATTTGTTACACAGTGGTAATGTGATAAGCAGCTTCATTTACCGGGGCGGGATGGAGTTCAGCTGGTTCTTGCTGAAGTTAACGGTGACAATGCCTTTATGTGCTGAAGCATCGAACAGTTCATCTGGAATACTGTCTGCCTGCTTGTCACTGAACAAAAACACAAAAAAGTTTCACTGCAGTAATTTTGAACAGGAGTGTAACTAAAACCAACTCAGCAGTTTTTCATTAACAAGATGAAATAAACTGGGAATAAACAGCTGATTGATACTTCATGAAAAGAACAAGATTTATAATTTCTTTGTTCTTACTTTCAGACATACAGGCAGAAATCAGCTTTACTACCTGTACTCCAGTATCTTGAGAGTTTTAATGTTATGCAGATTGACTGCAGCCTGGGAGGGTAATGTCATAGCTGTTTGTCTTTCATCTGGTTTCTCAGGCTCCTCTATAAATAAAACACATAAAGCAAAAAGCTTTATTATTATATAGCAGACAAAATAAAATTGGTTTATATAACTGTAAGTAAAGTTAACAGGTTAAGTGATGTCAGAGAGTGGATTAGATTTTCAGGCTTGAAAGGGTTAAAAACTCTAAATCAGATGGGTAATAATTTCTGTTAAGGTGGATTTATTTTTACAATACCCAGGGGACCCTTGTCTTCTGTTACATCCACACCTTGAATCAAATAAACATCCAAAATACTGAAATTCAATTTCTGCTAAAATACAGGCCTCACCTCAGATCTGAGAAAGATACAGTAGCTTCAGATTTATTTAGACATTACTTAGACAACTGAGCCAAAAGGAAGTGAAAAAAAAGTCCACTCTCTGAATTCTCAGGTTTTAAATATCAGGACATCATAAAAAATTTAATAATCAGGTCATCCTCAGGTCTAAAAACAAAATCTACCCTTACTGCTTCACACACATTAATCATGTGCTGCTGACCAGATACACTGGATGAAGTGATCATCAAACAGAACTGAAACAGGGTGAACTTCTTTTCTTACAGGCAAATCTCTGAGTCCTCTGACTTGGATGCTGCAGACATCTGTGTTCTTATATGCAGTTCTCCACAATTTCTTAAACTGCAAACTGATGGAGTGTATTTACACTTTCTGAAATGAGCACTCTTGTACAAAATCTGAATTGAGACTCAAAACTGAAACAGGACCTTTATTCACGATTGCTTCGGTGTCCGCAGCAGAATAGAAAAATATTTTAACTTGGTCAATTAAACTTTTTAAATCTTCTTTAAAATATTCTGTAAAAAAAAAAAAAACATTTGGACATCGTGTTTTAACAAAAATTTTTTTAAAAAGTTTCATTAAGTGTTGAACCCACTTACAGCCATCATTTACACAGAAACTGTGGAATAAAAATGGGCCAAATGTTCAACAATGTTTCTGAGTGGTTCTTACTGCTTTTTTTCAAAGTGAAATGATCTTAAATGAACAACAAAATCTGAACTTAAACCCAATTCCAGGTCCACCTGCTCTTTCAGTCACCATCTACAAACTCCTGGTCAGTGCTGAGATGGGCATTATTAGACTTAAAGCTCTACTGTGGCCACTTTCCTTCTACTTTTTAAATCACATCTTTTTATTGCAAAAGCCTTACATGTGAATCACAATTTCAAGATCTTGATTTTTGATCACAACTGAACTCTATGTGGCATGAGATGTTAATGGTGGCTCTCAGAATCACTGTCTGTGTCTGTGAACAGGTATGTTCAGGTTTTTTATGGTCTTGTTTTTTCAGTCATCACAAAAAACAAACTTCACCTTTAATTCTTCCTCTGAGATATTTCAGAAGTTCATTGGTTCCTTTCTGTGATGGAGAAAACAGGTTAGTAAGCAGATAATAATAAAAGTTTGTCCTTATAAGTAGTAGGTTAACATGAGCTACTGATTCAGGGTTTTAGATGGAAACATAATTCAGAGATTACCAACCACACAACTACCTCTAAACATGCCACATCTGCGTGATATGCATGCCTATACTGTTGTGATTCATAGTAAGTAAAATGGCATAATGACAATGTACAGAGGAAACACGGTATTAACAGGCCTGTGTGTTGAATGTAGTTAACAAAAATGCTTATTTTGGCCCATTTCTGCCCCCTGTTTTCTCCCCAATACTGAGTGGGAGGAAATGAAACACACTGAACTCTTTTCCACAGTTACTCTCCAACTAAAAATTCCATTTCAAGAAAAAAGTTTTCTGGAATTTAACAAAGCCTTGAATCTGTAATTTGTTCATGGGAAACTTTTACAGACATAGCTACATAAAAGTCATACTTGGTGACAGATGGGGATGCCAGGATTGGGAAACAATATCTAAATGCAAGTTTGTAAAGAACTATGGTCTTTCAGCATCTCCAGAGCAGAACAGAAAGGACAGAAATTGCTACTGGATGGCTGTGACCTACAAATACAGGTTTCATCTGGTTTGGGGGAAAACGCTTGCATCTGTGATGACATCAGGGTGCATCAGAGTCCATGGCATGGAGGCCTTCACATTTGGAGACTTATACTATCATCAGGGTGTTGTCTTTCCCAAGGAGCTCTGTGGTTAATTGAGGAGGACAAAGCCAGAGCTTATTCTGCATAATTTCCAACATCATAAAAAAACAGTGGGTGCTTGACTGTGCATGGCTGAACTCCACATCTGTCTTCTATTGAAAATGAATGAAGCGCCACTAAGAAGAGAGTGCTGAGAGGCTGAAATCTTCTATTGACATAGATCAGGGGTGTCCAGCTCTGGTCCTCGAGGGCCACAATCCTGCAGGTTTTTGATGTGTCCCTGCTCCAAAACCACCTGACTCAAATTAATGAGTAAATATGCAAAACTTAATAGGCTGTTGGATCCATTTCATTTGCGTCACATGTGTTGAAGCGGGAAACATTAAAAACCAGCAGGACAGCGGCCCTCGAGAACCAACTTTGGACACCCCTGACATAGATTCCTCTGAAGAACCCTAACCCTGAATCCTAAACCTGCACCACTTAGGATCTTTACTTTCCAAACTATTAAAAAGTCTAATTAAAAAGAAGCTGATGGAAGACAATGGAAACACGACTCTCTGAGTGTATTGCAGCAAATTCTACATTTGTATATTTTCTAAATAAAATGAAGTTGGTCAATGAAGACAATGGAAATCATTTATTTAGACTTTCTATTAAATAAAGTTTCAAACCAACTAAGTAAAGTTGAAGTTTCATGTAAGAGTCCTTAAATCTGAGAAACTTAAGCTTTGTTAGATGGATTTTCTTGTAGTTTTGTTATGGTAAATGACATCTGTAGAGGTTTTACATTTGTATCATGCAACATAAAAGTTGTGGATTGAGGACTTAATTAATCTGTCCTCCAGAGTTTGTGATTGTGTTACCTACAGTGAGAAGGTCTCTTCTGATTCCTCGTAAAGGGTTTCCCTCCAACAGCAACACCTTCAGATTGGGCAGCAGACTGAGACAAGCTGGAAGACTAACACATACACATCATAATTTACATGAAAATCTGATAGGAAACATCTCGGTGGAGCCTGTTAACACTTGATCTGGAAGACTACAGTGTTTTTAGTTCAAACAGTGTTTCGGGAACAGCTCTTCATTTCTTTATATACTTCCAAGAAACATGCAAACATGAATGTAAATACAGTATATGTGGCAAAAACAGTTTTTCAATTCTAAAGAGCTTGAAAGTCAATATTGAGAAGTTTTATTCTTTAAAAGAGCCTGAATCCTCTTACACAAGCTTTCTTGTAATTTCTTTAAATAGAATAGTTCTCTAGACTTCTTTAAGGATGCTCTGAAGCTCTTCTTTTGATGTTGGCTACCTTTTGCTTTATTCTCTGTCAACATGACCCCACACTGCTTCAGTAACATTGAGATCTGGACTCTGGGGGAGATTCATTACTCCATAAGGCTTGTTGTCACTGATTTTCCAGTTCAGTTCTTGTGTCATTTGGCATACTTCAGCCTTTTCTGTCCATTTACTGTCCTGTTTCTCCAAATGTTACAGGATACACTGCAAACAATGCTGAGATATGTCAAATGTCAATGACAATGTCAAATTTATTTATATATTTAAAAATAACAGTTGGCTAAATAACATCAGCAGTAAATATATAGCAAATAGAATAAAACAATAAATTAATGAAACAGAGGAATTAAGATTAAAAACAATTTAAAGGTCTCACATCTGGCCAGAGAGAATAGATGCCAAGTTGTTTGCTGAACTATTTCACAACACTGGTTCATCCTAGGGGGCTCGATTATGGCAAAAATGATAATCACGATTATTTTGACTGAAACTGAGACCACAAATATTTAACACAATTATTTATTATTCACTTTAATGTGAATTTTTATTCACCCTCACCACACTCATCATACAGGGCAGGGAGAGACACTCCACTAACATGGAGACGAGATGCCAATGTTGCTGTTTGTCCAAAGTGTTGATGAGTTTTTTAAATCCCGGGTTGTTCACTGTGTTAATTGAGCACTGGTCTTTGGCGAGAAAAAAAAGTTATGTTTGTTTATGACGTTTGTTACCTTTTTGTGTCTCTAGGAGCTGGATTATTTAGTCGCGACTCTTCAGTCTAACTTCATCCTTAGTTAAGGACAGTTCATCCTTATACTATAAACAATACATCATTTTAGAAATAAACTATTTACAGATGGTGTTGTAGTAGACATGTTCATGTTTACTACTAACCATTGCAGTTATGTTTTATATGATGATGGACATAAAGACTTTACTATTTTGGTGAGTATGATGTCATGATGTTGAAGACTTACGTGCCGATGTCATTGTTTGTGAGGTCGAGCCGTGTCAACGTGTGCAGCAGAGTGATTTGTTCAGGAAGAATTTTAATCTTGTTGTCTCTCAGCTCAAGAAGAGAAATGGCTGTCAGGGAGGTCAGCTGCTCCGTCTCCAACAGCTCAATTTGGTTGTTCCCAACATACAACTCCTACAAACACAAAGGCAAACAGAACAAACAAACAAAAATACTTCTGACACTAAATTACATCTCAGAAATAAGACAGTCTCCAGGTTATTCCCTGTGAAAGTTATCTCAGTAAATAAGGTCCCAACACGTTATAATATCAGCATCACACAGACCACAACGGAGCTTATGCAGTTATGCTTACCTTGAGCGCAGGCGCAGGAAGCTGTGGGAGTCGACTGAGTTTATTGTGTCTGAGATAAAGCTGCTCCAGAGAAAGCATCCCTGACAGGCTGGCAGGGATGTCAGTCAAGTGGTTGTTGCTGCAGTCCAAGAGTTTAACATCTGCCAGATCAAGTCAGCCAAAGACAGTCAAAGAAAAGCTGAACTGTGATGTGGTCTCACTCATATGCATAACCATAACCAATACTATTGTTTTTTTTTTTTTTTTAAATGGTGAAATGGTAAGTTGTCCGCATTTCAAACACTTTTTCACTATTCGTGCAGTGTTGTTCTTACTTGTGAGCTGAGACAAGCTGTCAGGCAGACAGTTGAGCTTGTTGTGACACAGGCTCACTTTCTGCAGACTGGTGAGACAGCCGAGGCTGGCGGGCAAACACTTCAGATGATTGTTGGAGAGATCCTTTCAACAGTCATAAGACAGGACACTTCCATCAGCCAATCACACAGCAGAAAGAGCCTCATGAGACCAAAATGCATCACCATGCAAAAACTCTGCATCAATCAGGTGGTAAAACATAATTGAAAGTTTATGAGCTATGATGAAAATGTGTTATTTTCTTAGATTTTATTTTTATGTTCCATAGTGTGAAATCTATGTTTTGTTCACCCTATATTCATATCAATTAATTTTGTTCATATTCCTTAGTTATTAAGCCTCATTTTGTCTGTCCCGAGTGTCACCACCAACTCCATTAATGACGACTTGTACAAGTTCCCCAAACTCTGTCTAAGTTCCCTGGACAGTGGACGCATGCTGTATAACAGTAGTGGCCAATGTCAGTCCTTGAAAGCCACAATCCTGCAGGTTTTCCATGCATCCCTACAACGACACACCTGACTCAAATTATGGATGCATGGAAAATCTGCAGGATTGTGGCTCTCGAGGACAGACGTTGGCCACCCCTGCTGTATAACCTAGCAGCGCAAATACTCATACAAAGAAAATCACACATTTCCATCACAGACCAGAACGCAGGATCAACAGCATTATTCAGTTCTAGGGAACTGTGGGTTTCTCCAGCTGCTGAGACGTCATGGTGTGAGCAGGCAATTCCAATCAGAAATTCCTGCACTCTGTAGCCAATCTAAAGCCAAGGCAAAGCTACGGGAGAAGCCACTACCTGTGATTCACAAACTTCTGTGACAAAACTAATATACACACTATGTACACCACTGAGATGGGTCACTCAGACACCAGTACAGAAAAGATGCAGTTTTTACTTTAAATTTTAACCACAGCTGTCTGGTTCTATGAGGTCAGTAGAGATATGCATCTCTATACTTACCAGCTCTGTCAGGTTCTGCAGCTGACCCAGTTCCTCCGGCAGGTTCTCCAGCTGATTCTGCTGCAGCGTAAGGCTGCAAAGGTTCCTCAGAGTACACACCTCAACAGGCAGGGATGACAGCTGGTTGTGACTAGCCACAAACACACAAAAGGTTTTAGTTTATAATAAGATTCTACAGGTACACTGCCAAAATGAAGTCAGCACATGGAATAAACTAAGACTGCAATGATCTGAGGTCACTTCTGTTGGCCAGGTCCAGGTATAATGTACCCAAAATAATTAAGTCAGCTGACTGCCTGGTTATTCTAAATGAGTTGGTTTGTTCCTTTGATTTTTTCTTCACTGATGGCATACTGTATTTTCTATGGCTTGGTTTCTGAAATATTATGAAAGAGTGCTTCAGAGAGCAGCAGACTTTATTTTCATACATGTCTTGGCTGCCACATAGTTTAGACTTTAAACCTCTGAGAATCTGTAGGATGTTGTGGAGATGAATTTCCTCAGCAGTCTCACTGTCTAATCATCTCTAGGGACAATGAACAGAGCGGCTGTGAGTGCAGCGTAAAGGTTGCAGATCCTCTTCAAGGGATGAATGTTTACAGTTGAGCCTTGCAAAATACTGCTTGTAAAATCTGGTATTTTCAACTAACTCGTAGGATTGCAACGTGAGGGAAGTGACACACAAGGTATGGGTGTGATATAGGGATTGCTATCTTTTTTTGTTGTTTTATTTTAAGCACAACACTTTTCAGGCTTATCTGTAGGATACATTGTGATGACCTGATGCTGGATGTGCAAAGAAAGTAAAGAAAATCAGAAAGGTTCAAATTTCAAAGACATGAGGAGTCATGAGAATTTACTACTCTTCTAAGAAATATCTCATAACAAATACAATAAAAAAGATATTATATTTGTATGAGTCAACATTAATATGATATCCTGGCAATAGACTACTTTGCCACAGACTGCTCTGCAATGTACTATGGAAAAAATGTAGGCTTTTTCTTTTTATGTACAGGAATTTGGGCTAGTATCACAGCTAATTCAACTTACAACAAGTGTTAGCCTTTAGCCAAGACTGCGTGATCTGAGACAAAAGGTGTTTCCTGAATAAATAAGTTCATGTAAAAGAGGCAGCCAGAAACACCAACAGGGCTTTAATGAATTATGTAATTAACTTTTCACACAATGTAAGTATAAAGGATCTAAATGAGAATAAGAAACTGGGTGAAGCACAGCACTGGTCCATCTTTTAGCACCATGAAGGACAGAATGTGATCTCATCTGTATTTTAAATGTCCGTCAACTTTTTTTAAATTTATCGTTAATGAACCTGCTCTGAATGCGATACAGATACTGTTGTCTTTATTGCTGTGATGTAGACTCTGTCATCCAGTTATACAGGAAAAAAAATACAGAAAAGCAACCTTGTTATGGTTGTCCTTGTAGTTGCTGGTGTGTACAACCCCTACTGGTAATACCCTTTATGTTGCCCACTACAACTGACTGTCACGTGCAATCACAAGTGGACAATGACACACATCTTAATACACTTAATATCAGGTGAAGAGTAAGACACTTGTGATCAGATCGGGACTCATATTGGCAGCAGGTGTAAACATCTGCGGAGTCAAATTGGCTGAAACACCAGAAGTGTTTTTCAAATCTCACTCCCTATTATTTTAGTAAATATTATATTTTCACAAAAATAACAATGTATTGATATTCAATATAAATGTACAAATATTTAACAGACTATTAAATCAAATTTTACACCACAATATAAACACCATAAATGTGTGTTTTAATCCACTGAGAAGTCTGCTTTGTTATGAACCCTAACTTTGCAAAAAAGAGCTTGAAATCGTTGGGATTTTAATCTGGTTGAATAAAGGTTTGAAAAAACAAACAAACCAAAAAACTATTTAAAAAATACTTTTTTATAAACTTTTTTAAAAATCTTATTGGCCTAGGTGTTGAGGGAAAACGCCTTTCATGGTCTGTGTGTGTTTGTGTGTGTATATATATTTACCCAAGTCTCAGTTGCTGGAGCTCCTGTAGTTCTCCGAGTGCACCTGGTAAACTACTCAGCTGATTGTCATGAAGCTGCCAGAACAAAATTTAAATTTTAAATAATCAGCACTTTGGTAATTAAAACTCATGTTAACTGACAAACAAAGTCTATAAATAAGAAAGTTACTCAATGAGTTAATGACCACTTTCATAGCTGGTTTAATAACTGGGATCTTGGGCTTGGACCACATTACCGGGTCTCAGGGTAAATTAATGCCAAGCAACTCTTATGACTCATCTCCATTTCCTGGTGAGCTTTAAGCTTAAAATAACTGTTGACAAAACAGCAACTTTGTTCTGGATTCAGTAACAATGAAATATTGAAATAACTACAGACATGGACTAAATTGTTGGCACCCATCTGTTAATGAAAGAAAACACATAAAAGTGACTGAAATAACTGAAACTGGCTAAAGGAATAACAAATAAAAATGTATTGAAAATTTAACCAGTGGAAATCAGACATTGCTTTCGAATTGTTCAACATAATCATTTTAAATCAAATTCTCTAACTGTCAATGGGGACTTCTGCATCTGTCAGCAGGTATTTTGGCCTACTTCTCATGAGCAAACTGCTCCAGTTTTCTCAGGTTTGAAGGGAACCTTCCCCACACGGCCCGTTTCAGCTGCTTCCACAGATCTGCAATAGGATCTAGAGCAGGGTTCATAGAAAAACACTTCAGAATAGGCCAATGTTTTGCTCTTAGCCATTCTTGGGCGTTTTTAGCTGTGTGTTTTGGGTCAATTGTCCTGTTGCAAGACCCATGACCTGCGACTGAGACCAAGCTTTCTGATAATAGCCGGCTTATTTTGCTCCAGAATGCCGTGATAAATGTGAGATTTCATTGTACCTGCACAGATTTAATACACCCTGTTTCAGATGCAGCAAAGCAGGACCAGAACAAAACAAGCCTCCTCCATGTTTCACAGCAGAACACAACAGTGTTCATTTCTTGGTGGGCTTCTTCTGTGAAGATAGAGATGATTGGCCTTGCCAAAAAGCTCCAGTTTAGTCTCTTCTGTCCAAAGAACATATTCCCAAAAGCTTTGTGGCTTGTTGATATGCATCGTGGCAAATTCCAGTCTGGCTTTTTTATGATTTGCATTTAACAGTGGTGTTCTCCTTGGCCATCTCCAAGGAAGTCCACTTTGGCTCAAACAGCAATGGATGGTGCTGTTTGACGCTGTTTTCCCGCGACCATTGAGTTCACCTTTAATGTATTTGGAAGTCTTTGTGGGCTTATTGGTTACTATTCGTACTATCCGTCTCTTCAGTTTGTCATCAATTTTCCTCTTGCAGCCACGTCCAGGGCTGTTGGCTACAGTCCTGTGGACCTTAAACTTCTGAATAATATGTGCAACTGTAGCCACAGGAACATCAAGCTGCTTGGATATAGCCGCTTATAGCGTTTACCTTTAACATGCATGTCTTTGGTTTTCTTTCTAATCTCATGAGACAACTCTGTTCTTTGCTTTCTGTGGTCCATATTCAGTATGGTACACCATGTCACCAAACAGCACAGTAACTACTTGCCAACAATTTTGTCCATGTCTGTATATGTCAGAAACTGTGTGTAAAAGCACCAATGCTCATGATAAACAGTCAAATAAATGTTAAGCACAAGTAACGCTTAAGTTTCCTAAACGGAGGATAAAAAAGATGCACAATACTAAAACAATGTATTAGATAAAATGCAACCACAAAAAATTAGGGTAAATGCAAAGCATCACTTTCCAGACATGTTTTCCAAAACACAACAAAATGTATATTCTGTTATCTGCAAATCAGCCTTTATTCAACAGAGAAATGATTTTCCATATCTTCACTGACCAACTTTTTTGCTTTATTTAGACAATAGAAACAAAAATAAAAAATACCTGCAACAAACTCAAAAACTGAGAACACTAACTGTTGCGGTTAGTATCCTCTATTTCAGAGGAATATGTCTTGGCTCCATTTCATGATGCTTCAGATTTTCAACCTAACGTCTAAGACCCGAGGGGTGAACTGCACTTCATCAAAGGCGACATTGGGTATTAGTCCTAACCTAAAATCTCACGTTCTTTGAGCAAAGCTTTATGCTGACAGGGTAAAGGGTACTTACATCCAGAGTGATCAGTCCAGATAAAAGTCTAATGTCATCAGACAACTGTGTCAGCTGATTGGATGACAGCAGCAGCTTCGTGAGGTCGACCTGTTCCCACCAGCGATCAGATGCTCCGAAGGACACGTTCTGCTGGGCCTCCTCTGGTGTGTCAGTGTTCAGACGGTACACGTTCTGGGGGACTGAGCCACATAATAATGAGGTGACAGTCATGCAACGCTGCACTGATTGACACTGCTCTTCTGAAGACTTACCCTAACCATAACTATCATTTGCCTCATCCTAACATTAAACTAAACATTTATCCTTAAATGCAGAGGTTTACTTTAAAAGTTGTTCTACAAAAGGCAACATGTCACACTCACAGCTGCATATGTGCGTATGAAACTTAAAAATTTTATTCTTTATTCTTGGCCTTATAACACTTAATGGACACTCTGCCATATTCTTAATTTTTCAAATACAGAGTTAAGTCTGAGGCTCTGCTCTTATCTACCTGATTTCTTTTTCATATGGTGAAAAGACTGAAGTGGTCTCCAAGCAACACAAAATATCTTGTAATCAGTTTCTGTCAAGACGTTGTAGAGCTATCTTCAGAGAACCTTTCAAAACATCAAAAATCTAAATAACTTAGGAAAGTGAGAGAAATTCAAACTAACTCTGTGGAGAAAAAAAAAATATTTCACAAATTTTAAAATTACTATGAACATGGAGGGAATACAGGAAAGATCTGACATTATATATAGCTTTGAATTTAAGTTTCAGAAGCATATTTCAGCTGAATGACATTGATGTGGTGTACATTATTATGAAGTGAATTTAGTCCCAATAAGTTCTGAACAATCATCACCAAATAAACTTCACACAAAAAGTAAGGAAATGTGTTTTTGGTGGATTATTTCTTTGTTATTACAATGTTTCTTGGCAATAACTCTTAAACAACTGGGAAGCCTGTTTCTTTCACTTTAAAATTATGCCAAATTTGTAAGGAAAATGCATTTGTCGGATGAGCAGCAGAGCTGAGGGTGTAGGCTGCGCCCATTATAAACTTGCCAAATCTTCTCTGCCAATGTGAAACAGATTATTATGCTATTGACTTGTCTAGTGTTTTTCACTGTACTGGGTGATTGAAGTCTAAATACATAAGACATATTTGCAATTGAACAATTTATTATATTAATAATCAGGGGCTTCAGTAGCATGTGGAGGAACCATACTCATCCAGAAAAGCCTGGCACCACTCCTCATGCTTGGTCACACACTGCTGTGGAATGGCATCCCATTCATCAACAGCATTTGTCTCATGCCAGCTAATGTGTCTGTGTTGGTCACTCTGGTATAAACAGCACACCTAGTGATCACACAACTGTTCAGTGGTGTTGAAATCAGAACTGCAGGCTGGCAATTCCATCCTCTCCACTCCCAAACTCTTAGGGAAAGTCTCTAATTGAGTATTGTCATCTTGAAGGATAGCGTTTGATCTCAGACTGTGAATATATGGGATTAATACTGACTGTAGAATCTTAATACGGCATTTCTTCATTAAGATTGCCTCCAGTGATGACAAGCCTTGTTTTGCCAGTGAGGGAGACGCTCTCTACACCATCACACTACCTCCACCAAAAG
Organism: Melanotaenia boesemani; assembly: GCF_017639745.1. NCBI lineage: Eukaryota > Metazoa > Chordata > Actinopteri > Atheriniformes > Melanotaeniidae > Melanotaenia > Melanotaenia boesemani. The sequence continues at coordinate 17,576,199 of NC_055695.1, read as the reverse complement.
CAGTTAACCCTATCGGTGAAGCAATCAGCATAATGTTATCTGCACCTTCTCCTAACTGACCGCTGTAGCAAGGTTCACGCTCACAGGCGCCAAGATTGTAAGCATTTGGGATTGGCAGAGAAGTCTTTCATGGTCTCAAGCCACACACTGAACTCTGACCCCACACATTTACTAAAACATGTTTACTTATTGTTTCCTCAAACGTTTCTTCGGTTTTAATAAAATATCCAACAAATAATCGCCAGAAGAAGCATTTGTTCTGAAAGAACCTCTACAATTTCCGGAATGCTGCTTCACGCGCAGCAGCAGAAGCGATGAAGGCGGGATGAACCGCTGTCCCAAGTTAAGGCTCTCTTTCTGACCCCAGTATAGTCTGCGGTGGTCACTGAACGTATACACGCTTGCCATGTGCTTGCTAGTAATATAAAAGATAAAAACACTACATCTTGTGCACTAAATGTAGCAAAACGTAGCGTTTAACTGAACTTTTACGTCACTTTATGTCTCTCTACATGTACATGACAAATCCTTAGCTTTGCCAGAAATTCGTGCGCTACAGTCATAAATTCATTCGGTAATTGTAAAATAAATACCTTCTGTCAGCCCTCTGCCGGACAGGTTGAGCTGGCCGCTTTTTCTGGCTGCCTGCAGCAGGCCGTAAGGGACAGTTGGCTCTGTGTTCTTCGTCCGGAATCCCGCCAGGGTGTCTGCATTATCCTTCCTTTTGAACCTGGACATAGTTGGGCTTAACAGTGAGCAGCCAAGTCAGTTACAGCAACACTCCAGTTCAACATCCACACCCAACCTGAACCGGTCCGTTTCTTCCAAACAACAAAACTTCACTTCCGGCCGGCTCCTCCAAAATAAGAGTCATGTAGCCGCAGCCAGATGGATTAGCACATCTAATCTAATATGATTGGGGGGGTCTCCCATCTAAATAAATAAATAAATAATTGAATAAATAAATAGTACTAAAAAATAATAAAATAAAATAAATAAAAACATTATTCTGAGTTTGGTCCACAAATAACCCACATCATTTTTACATTGGGGCAAAGACAGAAACTCCAGTAGAGGGCAACAAAGTTGCAGGAACTGACTTTTTAAATTGTTACAAAATGAGTTATGACAGAAGTCCAAATTTCAGTCCTCAAGGGCCATTGTCCTGCAGGTCTTTAGATGTCCCTGCTTCAACACACCTGACTGAAAATAAAGAATCATTCCCGGCTTGCATACAACTTGACAAGTTGTTGAGGGGATCCATTTCCTGCAGGATAATGACCCTTGAGGATGGGGATTGGATAATCCTTATTTATATTAACAAATTGTTATAATATAAGAATGTTCGGTAAAATGAACAAGCTGAAAATACATTTCCGTATCTGTACAGACTGCACTTCCAAAATCCATATTTGTACAGAACATTGCAGAGCACTGTTTTCTTAGGAGGGACTCTCTTAAGAAAGCTGGTCATATGTGTATGATTTACACAATGCAATAAGCCATTTTAGAAGGCCTGTCGATGATATTAAGTAGGCTATAACTATTTTATCATTGGAGGGTGTAAGGCCTATAATGAGATAGAGAATTAAACATAACCAGGAATGTTTGAGTTTGAGAATGGTTGGCAATGCTCTGGTAAAAGAAATGCCACTAGCAGGGAAAAGCAAACTGATGTGGTTAAAAGTCATTCCACAATTACTGTTTATTGTTCATATCCATGGATTCTACAAAGTGTTTTACAATGTCCTCATCTCACAGTAACACATCTTCATTCAGCACTTGTGTTCTTTAAATGCCACATTTCTTCTCTATGGCGCATGATTTATACTGACAAGTGCACTATGGGCCATTACTTTTTACATTCTTTGTAAAGCAATTTGATGCGCCTATCGGTTGAATTGTGCCATATAAATAAAATTACCTTGCCTTTACCATCATATACTTCACATAGCTCTACCTGCAGCTGTTCTGCATGGGCCTGAACCACTTTACCATGGCATAACAAAGAATGGTTATCGATTTAGAAATGGATAGACTATGAACTTCCTACTATATGTAGATGACATTAAAATACTAAAAGTGAGAAAAACTGACTCCTTGATTCACTAAACCAGAATTCAGTCCAATTTATTTGTGCACAGTATCAGTTTGTGTATGTTTAATAAAATCTGAAACATAATACTAAAATACATAACACACCACAAAGGATCATTTAACACTTGAAATAACACTGGAGACATATTTAAAAATATGTCATTAAATGGCCACAGGCCTGGGTTTGAACATGGGCCAACTGCATTCAGGAGTTGTATAGGAAATAGATGACCATCAATACACACACCTGAGGTCACATTAAAGCTGTTCTGATTGCTTCCATAATACAAAGTATTCACATATTAAACTTGAATGAAAACAAGACACTTTTTGTTTATCAGAGGTTGTTTCTCTCTTCATCAATAAAATATGTTTGAAGTATCGATCAAAATGGGATAAATAAAACTGGAACGTTTCTTTTCACATGGTACTCCTGAATTTTGTGTGTGTTTATCCAACACAGTCCCATTTTCTAAAACTGACTCAAAAACAGATGTTTTTATTTTTAATTAGATAGATGCTTTTAATTTTAATCTTTTTATATATTTATTTAAATTTTATTCTTCTTTTTTTGACAAGCAGATACAAAAACCCATAGAGATGTTTGCACAAAGAAGAATGCTGTTCAAGCTGGTTGAGAATACGGTATTATGGACAACACTGCACACTTTACACAACAATGTGAGTCTTCTTCATTCCTACCCACAGAGTTACACCCATGTAATAAGTAAATTTCTATTTATATAGCACCTTTCAAGATGGAAATCACAAAGTATTTCATTATGAACTAGAAGCACTCTGGAACTAGAGCGCAGACCTCCAACAAGCCATTAGGTCACTCACCTGAGAAAAATCCCAAAAGACCCAACAGCCCACCTAGTATCACTAATATTTTGAGACTTCTGGATAACCAGACCCATAATATCAACATGATCCAGGTCAAACAATGTTGGATTACAACATCTACCACTTTTTTCCAATGATTCTGGGCATTAACGAATGAGTATGAAGCTGAAATGGCAAAGTTATGTCTATCTCCCAATAGTAAAGAAACCTTTAAAAAACCGTCCAGATCACCCCCAAAATGTAATCACTTGTTCCTTTGTTCCATTTCTGACATTTCCTAAATATTTAATTACTGAGTTATGTTGCTAACAGTCAGACAGATTTTATATATATATATATATATATATATATATATATATATATATATATATATATATATATATATATATATATATATATATGGCTGGGTTTAGGCATCATTAACTAGAATAAAGCAGCAGCAGCATCATGGCACCACCAGGTGTCAAATATAAAAATACTGAAATCTCCTACTATAATACAGTACTTCTAAACGTGTGCCTTGCTGACTTATTATGTTTTATCAGTGCAGTGTATGCTGTACTTTATATGTAGAAATCAAGACTGAAAACAGTCAAATCTAATATCTGGAGCTCCTCCAGTCCATGTTTATGTGGCATAAATATAGGGAGTGGCTGAAAACTGCAACTAAGTAATAAAACACACCACACACCCAAACTGTCATGACAATGTTCCTGTGGACTATGAACTTTGGCCACATTTACAGTGTGTGAGTTTCTGAGCAGTCCAGTTGAGCTGAAGGCAACAATTTATGTTGAACAGACTCTTCAGGATGGATCTACTTGTATTGGGTCTGCTGCTTATGGCCACCAGCTGCTCAGCTGAGCAAGGTAAAGCATTTTTCTTGTCCTCCATCTCTCAATATGTAATTAAGAAATCATACATGTTCTTGGATTTCCTAAAGAAATTATCTGAAATTATTTGTTTCTTTGGTATCATGCTCGTTCAAAGAAAAACCTTCAGAACGTCTTTTTTTTCTTAATCAAAACATTAAATTGTTTTTGTCTTGTTATATTTTCTCATGACATTATTACTTCTCTCACATATAACAATATAATTTTCATTTTATTAAATTTTAATGAACAAATAATAAACAAATAAAACATAATTTCTGCCAGCAGCAGTTTCAGTGACTGTTCAGCCCTGGTTGATCGGCCTGTCAGCCGTCGTTGGTTTCCTTGCCATCGTCTTCGCCATCTTGATCCTTCACAGACTGCTGAAGAGAAACAGGTTCAATACACACAGAAACAACCCAGGAAAACACAACAGACTCACTACACTGGAGGATGTTCATTCAGCATTTTCTTTTTCTAAGAAAAAAAAAAAGATATGAAACAAAACACTCTTGCTTTGCAAAACATGAAAACATCTTTATTAAACTGTTACATTTAGATTTAAGAAGTAGACGAAAAACAGGTTAAACTGCCTTGTTTTTTTCATTTCTAAAACAAATTACCATTTAAAAATCAATACAATAACCAGAAAAGCTCAGCACTCAGATATAAATGTTTTATAGCTTTAATTAGATTAATTAGGCAAGCTTGTGATATTCTACGTTATTTTCTTGCTGGGAATTAACATAAATTATCTTGACAAACGCCTTGTTATCTCAGGATAACGAGACATTTAGTCATTAACTCAAGATAAGGATGATTGGTTGATAACTGACAGCTTTTGTCAGGGTTTTATTCGAACTGTTTTTTGATTTTGTAGTCCGATGTTTTTTTTTGTTTGTTTTTTTTTAACCTGTCCTGTCCAGCATCATAGCAAGCAAAATGTTAAACTGGTTGCTGTATCGTGCTGAACAAAATTGCTCTGCCAAGGGGAGGCCTATGGGTAAGGCTCCTCTTGAGAATCTGATTCATTTATTTACTTTGAATCACGGAATCTATGCAATCCTGCCGGACCTGTGGTCTGATGTTTTTATAGTTGTGGTGTGTTGGGATGTTTTGATATAGTGTATTAAGCCATTTTTAAATGGCTACTCTTTTCTTGCGAATGCTGACATTTTCAACTTACATAAAGCTTTTTTTTTCCTTATTTTGTTTGATATTCTTTCTATCACAGGTTGAGGAGAATTTCAAGTTGAGGATGGAAAGTTTCCTCTCAATATGTAGCTATGTGAGTTTGCAGGTGTAAAGAATATTGCTTTTCATAGGTGAAAATGTAAAGAAATTCAAGCTGTAAGAAAACAGAGGAGATGAAATAAAGAACTAAATGAGAGGTTTTGTTTTGGCCATGATTTTTTTTCTTTTCTTTTCTCCACTTTTTAGATTTTTTTACTTGATCCAAGAGATTTTTTTGTGCTGGTCCTGTTACCGTGCTGCTCAAGAGGTTTCTCCTTGTATATTTCCTTTTTAAGATCTGTTATGACGAGTATCCATAGAAATGGAAAAGCTGTTGACCTGTATCTGTAACTGATTAAGCTCTCCAAACCTAAGTTAATGTGTCAAATACTGCACAAAATCCCACACAAGTGGAGCAAGCCGGAGGAAATTCAAACAATTTCTTCTGTTCTGATGGGAAATGTGGCATTGTTAACAAAACAGATGCTGGAAGCACTAGTAAGAAGGAATTCAGAGAAAGCAGTCATAGCTTTGTGTTTCTCTGCAGGAACATATCCCGGACTCTGATATGTCTTTATGATATTTTAAGACTGTGAAAACAGACTGAGACAACAAAGTTAGTGAGAATGTCCTGTAGTGGTTTTTACTTTAAATATGCCACAGTAAAGAAAAAAGATCTGCACAAGAGAGATCGAACTGTTAGCAGTGAGTGTTTGCCCAAATGATATTTCAAGAATCACAATCTTGGCTCTGTGCTGGCGACTGATTAAGAGTAACTGAAGCCCATTGCCTACAGTAACATCACCCTTCACCCCCAGAACATTTAATTGACAATTATTTCTTCAAAAAACAAAACAAACAAAACAAAACAAAAAAATTTACTAAAACATTTCCCATCAAGGGATTCATAAAGTACTCTTAAATTTCATTCATTGCTTTTATGCAAGAATTATACAATTTTCTAAAAAAAAAAAAAAAAAAAAAAAAAAAAAAAACAACCAAAAAAATAAAATTAATAATAAAAAAAAAACATTTGATATATTTTTTGAAAAAGCAGATTGTTTAAATATTAAATTAAATAGTTTTTAGGAAATTTTAAAACTGAAAATCAAAAAGCTGAATGATCATCCTCCAAGTTTGGTGATTCTACTTTTTTTTTTCTTTTTTTTTCCAATATCTTTATAGTCACTTATTCATGCACAAGCTGAGAACTGATCCAACAGCCACTCACTGTTATGCATTTCCATATTTCTTTCAGCATTGTCTTTCATTGTTTGGTCTCATGTGTCAATTTATTGTATACAGAAAAAAATAATCAGTTTCTTCTTGGCTACCCACAGTCTGAGCGTCGTTTAACTGGAAGCTGGGTAGTGTTAACTAGAGAGCTATTCCAATAACCTGCTCACCAGCCTGACTTTGTTAATCAAACTGAAATTAAATAAGCTAAAAAATTGTAATCTCTGAAGGAGTTCTAGTGGTCAAGGCATTCAAAATCTCAGTTTTAAAGCAATCAATTTTCTGTTTAAAACTGTGGGAGGCCGCTACTTTAACTATAGTTGACAAAGAAGTAACCTTTAAAATTACTTTGCATAGTGACCGTCATGGCACCTGAAGGTAAAACAGACGAAGGGTTAACAGCTAACCTATCTTTTTGTTGCTGCCTTGTGTTTTTACAGAGAGGATGAAGAAGATGAGGATTGTCACAAGACAATTGAATTGGATGAAGGTGAAATTAAACAAACCATTCTGTAGTAACCTGCTCTGCCAACAGCTGGAACCATATTACCTGGGACATATCTAACAATGACAAAAAGTATGGCAATTAAATTACAGTTATGCTGACTTTGATGAGAGCATTTTTTTATTTTTTGATGTCTTCTTTTACATTTTTTTTTCTGTTGATCTTTATTACTTCCTTAGAACACAGAAACACTGTTTAATTCATCATGTATATGTAACAGTAATGGGTTGTTAACCATGCCAAGGCTCAAACTGACCACAAACCTGGATAGTTTTAATCTACGGGCAGCAGTGAAGCCTACTGGATGATCTCTATAATGGTTTGCATAGATCCAGTAGTGTTTGCATTCATCCAGCTCTTGTTCAAACCCACAAAGATTTGTCTGAAACTTGAATAAAATCTCCAAAGTGTCTAAATATTCCAAATGTCTTTATTAAATTAAATTAATCCCAAACAGAAAATAATACTTCAACAGTTTAATTGAAGGGAGTAGCCATACAGTTTTCTCATAAGGTCTGTCTTTCATCCTGTCTGTGGCTCTCAGACACTATAAGACAGGTCAGTGCTTACTGACAGAGACAGGTTAGTTTCCTGAAATCTGTTACTTTGTGTTATTGTGACTTTGGATGATATTGACCCTAATTGTACAAAATTGTAAAAAAGTTGTTTTGATTATATACTGTATGCATTTTTATGGGTTTTCTTCCACTCTAAAGATATTAACTTTAGGTTCTAATAGGAACATAAAATATCAATGTCTTGCCCTGTGTGTGCTGGTATAGGCTGCAGTCCCTCCTTTCACCACCATGATCAAGTTTCTAAGAAATTTTCTATGTATAAAATGTAATCACACCATTACCAGGTAGAAAGTTGGAGGCTCATGACAGAAACAAGCTTCTGGCAGAGTTTTAAAACTGTTCATAGAAAATCTTGAGCTGTAAATCTGTGAGAATTGACAGTGAATTCAAGACAGAGGAAGAATTAAAAAGCTAAAATGTGCATAATCTGTGACTGTCCTCATGATGTAAGTAGCTGTTAATTGTGAAAGATGTTCCACCAGCCATGTATGCATGACTCCAGTAAGCTTTTGGACTACTCCTCTTTAACACAGAGCCCCAGGTCTATGCAGTTAAATGGCTTTATTCCCATCACTTTGATCCTTACTTCTCTCCATAGATTCTAGATGGAAATCATGTCTTGACTCTGTTGTTGGTATTGTTTTCTATTTTACATTTCTTGACCACTTTGGGCATATGTTTAGATGTTAAGATAAGTCTGGTTTGATGGTGCAGTACTGCTGCAGAAGTTGTATCAGTTATTCAATCACTGTGATGATAAACAGATACTCTGCCATTTAGGCATTTAGATATTTCCATGAGTATAATTCCCTTTGGCATAGATGTCACAATCTGTGTAGTCACTGTTTGTATGCAAGATCTACCCATAAAACAATATATGTAAACAGTTCATGAGTGAGAACACTTATGTTCATTGTATGTCTTCTTTTTTTAGTAACTTCGCTGGTATTTAATTTCTAAATGCACTGGGATGTTGCAGCAGTTCTGATATCTTCATGTCTATCTTCATCTTCTGTTTTCATCATTACTCAGTAAAAATATGTTTTTTCATCTATTTTTGTTAACGGCGTCTCATATATTGATTCAAATTTTGTCCAAACTTAATGGTTAATGGAGCTGAGATGTGGTGACTGTGCAGATGATGTCATCTAACATCTAACCGTCTGTGATTGTGGAGATTTTTGAATGGAGGCAATGTCATGCTGGAAAAGATTCCTCCTGTCAGACTGAAATCTTTCATTTGATCCATCCCTCTGAGAGGAAACATGAAGTCATGTGCATAAGGGTGAATGAAAAACAGCACACAAGAAAACAAGCTAATTCACTAACAAAACCAGAAGATGAGAATGAGCTGAAAGAGGGGAGATACCAGGTGTTTGTAATTCTTTTAGTTTTATTAAATGGGAATAAAGACTTTATTGTTGGATAAACTGAGATTTAAAAACATATTAGCTGAAAAGCACCTTAACATATCTGTCCTGTAATGACTACAGCTTATTTTTACTGTGATTCTTTTCAGTGAAACGTGTCAAACATAAGCCTTATAGGGTAATTATCAAATTATAATATAATTTTATTGTGGTTCATAAGATGAGAGCTTTACATTTTACTGACTAAATCTAAGTGTTTGCAGAAAGCTCAGACAGTTTTTATGATGGCTCAGAAATTTGCAGCTCTGGATATAGACCAAAGAACAGAAGAATAACAGCAGATCTTAAAGTTACAGAGAAAACAGGGTTGTTCTGCTTTGTCATTCAGTGTGAGGTCTTTTCCTGGGCTCGGATAGTCAGCGAGTACACACACACACACACACACACAGAGATGCAGCGTATGACCTGTAATTTTCCCTCTTCATCTCCTGCTGCTGCTCTGGACAAACACTGCTGTGTTTAGGGCTGACTGCTAAATGTTTACTGCTTTGAGAGGTTAATTGTCTAATTGGGAGAGTGAGTGGGAACCTGTAGTTGATTGATTGGGCTACTAATTACAACATTGTTTTCAGTTTAAATTTCATACAGATGTGTGGTGAGACATGGGCTATTTCACATAACTGAACCCTACAGCAGCATTCATGATGGGAGTATTCACTGAAAAAAAAACACAATAAGGACCAGCTCCACAGTAACAATAAATGGCAGTTAAAGGCTAGCCTAAAACAGCAGTGTGACATTTGGTGGAGGAGTCCTGACCTTCTCCATGCTGGCCTGTGGTTGGTCTGATCCACAGACCTCAAGCCATCAGCTGTAAGTCTCAGGCTGTTTGGGCTTAAAGAGACACTAAGTCAACCACACTGTTACCACACCCTGAAAAACCACTGTTAGGCAATCTCTGCAAGAAGAAAAAGCTCAGCAAACTGGTTAATGGGTACAAGAACTGGTTGTGTCTGCACAACTATATTTCAACATGTGTGCATGTTCTGACCCTAATTTTAACAACACAAAATTCCACTTATAACGTGTACATGCGATATAGATAGGATTTTCCTTTCATAGTACCATTTACATGTTAGGGAGCATATGACAATTAATGACAGAGGCTCGCATTATTCTCCCAATATACTGTAAACATTTAAACTCATCATTACTTTTATATAAATCAAAACAATTTTATAATTGAAAATAAAAATTTTAAAGTAATAGTTTCTTTCAAACACATCCATCCGGTTTTGCTAAGAACTCTGCAGAGGCTGGCGCTGCCAGATCTTATGAAAGAAACATGTAACACAACATATATTAACAAGCTCAAAACAAGTGATAATGTTTTTACGTTGACGCAGAGTACTACAGAATGTAAGAGCGTGTCAGTGGATATTTTGATAACTGTGGCAGGATGTAATATTTTCATTAAAGTGTGTACATGTCCACATAGTGCAAGTGAGGTCAACATACTCCACATAGGTTAATTTGATTATTGCTACTGTGATCAGAAAAATGCTGTTTATATGGCAGCGTTATTGTCTCTGAAGTAATGAGGAGACATGTTTAAGGTGTAACAAGAAGAATTGTCAAAGATGTATCCAATCATTTTCTCTAAAATGTTACTGGGCTGGAAGTCTGTGTCAGTCCGTTCATCTAATAACAGATTTATATTTTATCCATTAAAATTCACAAATCTAAACCCCACATCTTGATCATGTCATTTAAAGAAATGGCACTGGAACAAATTCAGTTTCAGAAGATGAATCTTAAATTAATCCTAACATTTCATAGATTTATTTTCTTTAAAAAATCCATTAAAATTAAGTTAGCATCAGCGTGATGACTTGATGAAAATCTGAACTGGGGGTGAAATTAAAGAAGGTAAATATTTTGTGAAGTGGACTTTTAAAATTCTACTGCATATGCATTTGGGTTTCCATTGCATGCATACATGTAGAGGCAGTAAAGGAAGCTTATATGTTAAGCTTAGCTTAACATAAATCCTCACTTCTTAGCGTGACATAATCTTAGTTTAACATAAGGACCTAAGACAGTGACTTCCTAATTGTGAATAAGTTAGATTTAGGCATAATAAGATGCTGTAAATTCAATGATGGCATATAGTGTAATTATAAGTGGTAATTTAGATTCTGTTTGATTCATAAATAACATGAAGAGGACTTTTCTTGATAAGAAGAGTGAAAAAGGTTGAATTCCTTCTTGAATGGTTTTATGCACTGGTTCTGTTAAAAAAAAACCTTCATCCTCAGAGGACAGAAAAAGGGACGGAGAGACAAACAGAGAAAGGTCAGTAGCATAATTTTAAAATGGGGCCTGAGTCACAGTGGAGTGACACGCAGACAGACCATTTCATGATAAAAAAATAAAAAAAAAACTATGTTTTTTATTCCTTTATAACTATTTTTGAAACATTGTGTTGATGTTGTGTGTGCTCAGACAGCTGGCAAGTGTGTGTTATTGTGTGTGTGTTTGTTATCCGCCTCTTCAAAGAGACAGCCCACTCTGTGGAATAAAGAAAGGGGTGGCTGGCATGTTGGGCTTTTTTGGTGAATACTGCTTTTTGTCACTTGACATCTGGACTTTGATTGGACTTTTGAACTGGAGTCCTTTAAAGACGCAACTGAACTTGTACTGGAGAGGAACTGGTGGAATCTGCTGAAGACTCATAAAATATTGCCCATTTTGCACCAAAAGTGAAGATAAACAGGAAAGGATCAGACACTGACTGGAAGTGATATTTGTGTGGAGTGGTTTTTTTTTTTGTTTTTTTTTTGTTTTTGTTTTTTTCGGGGGTGGGGAGGGGGGCTCATTTACTTTTATATCAGCTGCTGTTTTAATTTGCTAAGGCTTCTGTGGTCTGTGAAGGATTTACTAGAGCTTGTGGGAGAGGAGAAAGCCAAAGCTTAATGAAGCAGGCAAGAGGCTCATTTTTTATATGAAGACGGAAATGCTGGACGATGAGCAGTGGACCTTGATTAAATAGTGGACTGGGACTGTAGTGAGTTTAAGTCCAACAGGAATTTGATTTTGAAGTTGTACATTTTGTTTGTTTTCCCAATCATTTGTATTAATTTATTTGTTAGTTTTCCAGGCTGCAGTTCAAATATCACCGAATGATATAACTTCTTGCATGAGAGTAACAACTCATTACATTTCAACAAATAGTTACAGAAACATAATAGTTCTTTAGATGACAGAAGTTTGGCAAACCTTTTTACTTTACGGTAATGCAGAGACCTTCAGTTTCAAAGATGCTGCAGTGCTTCGTCATTACATCACTGTCTTTGGGAACATCTTTGAAGATCCTCCACTTTGTGTAAGAAATCAGGGCCAGATTTCATCTGGGATCTGCAGGGACTGGAACTGAACTTGGAAACGACTGAGACGTATATTCCAGAAACAATACCTTTCACCTCTGGGTTCTTAAAAAAAAAAGTCATTATTTTCCAAAGTCATGATTTGACATTTGGACTGCTCTCTTCTGTCGTAATGGCAATGTCTGCTACATCAGGAGGTTGTGCTGATGCCGACAACTCAGTGAAGTGGCAGCTGTGTTATGACGTCACTGCTAAGACATGGTGGATGGTGAGTTTAATTTTTTACTTTTTTGACCCAAAAAGCTCATCTGACTGAGGGTTTATACTTATGTGTGTTTTTCTGTGGTGAGCTGATTCTAATTAAATGTTTTGAATTAATTGGCTAATGTAAACTAAAATTCACAGCAGAGGTCTGACACATTTGACGGATGTTTTACTTTCCTTTATAGGTTCACAGATATTTAGTCTAAACTGAATAAGACTGAATCAGCATCAAACACTCCTTCCATGAGTACCATGTATCCTTGCTTCTGATAGCTGTGTTAGCATCCAGAAATTCAACACTTCTTACCTGATGAGTGTCGATGATCCATTGTGTTGCTCCATCAATGTTGATAACACTTTTGTACAAAGCTTCCCCCTTTTTCTTAAATATAAATGATTTCTAGGTGTACGTTTTACGGTTGTCAAACAGGTATTTTTGTATCATAAGCGAAGATAGTAAGCAAAATATTTTCACTGACAGAGCAGGATGTCTGAAGGCTAACATGCTTTTTAAGAAAACACTTAAAAAAAAAACACACACACACACACACACTCATACTCTACACTACCAGCATGTCGTGGCATGAAAATTAGAAAAAAAAAAAAAAAAAAAAAGAAAAACAGGCTTGTAGTTGTTTTAAGTGTATTAGATGACATAAGCTCTGGGTAAACAGCAGCAGGAGAAGCAAATAGCTTGTCTGCCTTTTTCAATCCCCATTCTCTGTTTCTGTTTTAACTGGATGTGGTGGAAATCTTTAGGTGAAAAAATAGTTAAGGGCCATTTATTAAAATTAAATCCAACTATGAAAATAGCAAGATCTTAAAATTTAGTTAGAAAACTAACATTTAAACAAATCCTGTGTGGAAAACAAGTTCCAAATTCCCACTTCAGCCCACTGTATTCACAGTGACTCAGTCTTCCTGTGCAATAAAACTTTTCTGTGGCTTCCAGGCAAAGGGATTTGGGTCTGGATTACCTGCTGATGACTGTTATACCGTTTTTCTGCCCTGTTGACATTTACAGTAAGGTAGAGTGATTGTCTGCTAGCTAGAAGGTTAGTAGCTAAATCCACATCTTCCCCGGTCCACATATGGACATGTCCTTGGGAAAGACAATGAACCCTGCTTTGTCTCCAGTTCATCAGTTTGTGTGAAGTGGCTGGATTTGTATTTTGGACATACTGGCATTTTCTTCCATTCCCAACAGTTTATCTGGAGCAGCACGTATGAAGAAACCCTAAGGGTGTTTTGCATTTTCACATTGCTCATTTATCTCTAATATCTGAAGACTTACAGAATAATTTATATGCCGTTGTCAGCACTACATGACATGTTCTCATCACCAGCTGTGCGTGTTCTTCGTCATCCTAAAAGTTGCGCTTGGTGCTATGTGCTAATTATTGTTCATTGGTTGAAACAAGACAATAATGGAGGGTTTAAAGATTACAAAGTTGTTTCTGTGTCTATGATAAACTATAAAGAGGAAACATCTATTTTATTTTTTTGATTTTCTTTTACACATTGAGTTTTTTAATCCTGCAAATGCTAAACACATTTTTAAAATGAGTAATTCCACTTTTATGTGTTGTGTCAAAAAAATAAAAAATAAAAACAAAAGTGGTCACGTGATGATAACAGATGAATATGCATTTAAGTAAGTGTTTTCCTTTTATAGCGACAATTTTATTGTGGCACAGATCCAAAGGCTCTAAAGCATGATCTTTAAAAAAATCTTGTTCTCAGTGAAAGGAGGACAACAGTTTTAGGGCAGGGGATTATGCTACCTGCACAGGAACACACTGGTCATGTTTTACAAAAAAAAAAACAACAACAACAAAAAAAAAAAAAAAAACAAACAAAAAAAAACATGTTTTACATGTGGTGTGTCTGTACGTACTTGTTTTTTCTGATGGGGACATAAAGCTGACTACATACCAACTTTGGAGACTTCCTGTGAATATGAGGACAGAAATTTAATTTCCACAAGTACAAAGTGATTTTTGAGGGTTAAGATTTGCTTTTGTGTTGGAATGAGGTTGTAGATAGCCTTAAGAGAAGAGTTGGGACCCCTAAGAGATGTACAACTTGATTATACATTGTAGTAGTAGTACCAAAATAGCAAGACTCTTCCATTTACCTTTTATCAGTGTGGCATTTTGAGATTTCCACTGTTTCAATTTAAGACCCAAAAGCCTTTTTTTGGGAGGGGGTCATGGTTGTTTTATCAACCACAGCAACAGTATAACTGGGATGATTATTTTTGGGGGTGTAAAAGGGAGTGTCAGTTTGACATCCTACTGATAGATCATTTTAGTGTTATGACAATTTTCTAAGTTGAAGATTGAAGAGTAATGTGGAGATGAACTGTGATGAAGAAGAGATAATACCCCACAAAAATATGTGTAAATAAAAATGAAATGCCAGGTTAGTACCTTAAACAGTGTTCAGGTGACCTCTTGTCCTGTCTGTAAACAATAGAAACAGTTAGATACTCTGGTTGATAATTTGCTGCTATTGTAGTTGTTCTCTTTCTGAAGTATTGTGGTAAGCAGTGGCCAAATGTTTGTTGGCCCATGTTCCTTTTGAAACCACCATTCTTTATTTGTGTTTTAAACAACTCTCTGGGTGGTAAGTGATGTGTAGGAGGGCAGCAGGCAGTAATGATTTGTAATGAGAGAGGAAGATGAACACACCCGGGGAGGTGGGGGACAGCATCTCTACAAGCTTTTCATCACCAAAGAGAAATGGCAGCACACGTTAAATTATGGTGGAGGGAAACAAACAAAAACATAAACTAGTGTTATGTCAAATAACATGAAAGCTATGCACGCCTGGTTTTTAGGACTCTGTTCAGTTCAGCATCAGCTCCTGTAAGACCTCAACATTACAAAAACAGGCTTTGTAATGACACGTAACTTTTTACATTATGCTAATTTAGCAAGTGCTTTTATCAAAAATAACTTCTAGACACCAAAGGACAAAAGGGGCTTCAGAATTTTGCCCAGATTTGAAGTTTTGTTGATTTTGCAGGGTATGGAAGTTTTCTGCTCCAGTAAAGAAAGCAGCTACAAAAGATTTTGTGTCAGCTTGTTTCCTTGAATGACAGGAACAAAGCCAACATACGCAGTCTCTACGTTAATTTGGTTAAATGGCAGCACAGCGGAAAATAAGTTGGACGTTTGGTCAGCATTATTCAGTGAGAAAGTCAGATGGTAAACAAGTTAGGATTTAACATTAAATATATTTTTAAACCAAGTGAGTCATTTACAGCAGTTTCTTCAGCACAGTCAGAATTTTGTTTGTGTAAACGCTTTTAAATATCTCCAGCTTAAGTCAATGAAAATAGCTTTATTCAGAGCTTCCACTGTGTCTCCTCATGTCCTGTGAAGCCAGTGGAAAACATACAAACCTTTTAACTAGTGTAGGTGTTAAAAGTCCACTGGAATGCATTGGTGGGAGTTTTTAAAAATAACTGAAATACCCCACCTACCACCACCATGACCACAAATCAGTGAACAAATAAAGCTGGCTAAATTCTCTAGACTTCAGCCATGTTTCAATGAAGAAAGTAGAGGAAATAAATTCACTGAGATAAATGTATGACCTCACATTAGCAGAACTAAGTTACACAAAAAGCAGATTAATATTAGAACTTTTTACATAAATAGAATTGTTCCTGTTTGCCCTTTTTAAATTGCACTCTACATGAAACCCTGTGTGTGATAGTAGTCTGAATAGAGGGACAAGCTGCTGATAAAACCTAAGGAAAACAACAGGGGGCGCTAAAGCTCAAAATGGAAGCCTGAGAAGAGAGTGAAAATAAGGAAGAGTGGGCTTCTAGGTTGTGTTCAAGGAACCTAAACAGTCACAGGGAGAGGTGGACTGCACCACATGTTGGAAGTTAGTGGCAAATATTTGGTCTCTCTTCCTGTTAAGATGAATTCTGTTCCTTCTGGACATAGTTAAAATCATTGCAGACACTGTGACATGAAAATGAGCTAAATAAATACACAAACAAACAAATAAATAAATAAATAAACAAAGATCATACAAATCTAACTGCTGAAACTTGCAAGTACCTGCATGGCCTCTCCTGTCGGCTGTGCCTAATTCTGCCACAGCATTGACAAGAACCAGGGCTGAAGACGAGTGGTCCAGCCTTCAGGAGATTACATGAAAAACGTTTCCCTGCCAGTGGGACTGTGCTGTTGTAGAGTTCTTCTGTAAGTTACATGATAAATACTTATACATGCACTTTTCTAATCCTATGTTGACCTCTCAAAGTGTTTTTATACTACATCCAATCAGACAGACACACACACTCATACAGCATTTCTATTGGTTTATACTAAGTGATTTTAAGTAACACACACTTTCATACCCCAATAAACACACCTGGAGGCAACATGGGCTTCAAGAACACTTCGCACTTCGTCATAAAGTCTGGGAAAGCCAGGAATTGAGCCTCTGACCTTCCAGTTGGTAGATTTCTTAAAGATCTTCAGCCTACAGCAGCCCCGATTTGATTGTGCCGTTTCATGTTTTCCAAAGACAGCAAACAAATTTTATTAAATAGTATTATTTAATAAGACTTATATAGAAAAGCTAACAATTAATGCTAAGAATTAAACTTGACAGGGCTAGCAGGGACTTATTTATCAAAACATTGAGTACTTAGTTCATCAGTAATAAAGGATTCTTTGCTGTTAATTTGCTGGAGTGAACTAATTCCTACTACACCAGCAGTGATGATAGCCTACTTCCTTCTCCAAAAATCATACATCCATATCAGTCATAGACACACAGTGTTACACTCAGCTGCAGCTTAGTGAAAGTTGTGAATGAAAATGTTGAACATGAATAAGTGGAATGGATTTGGCTGCAGGGCTTCCAATATATAAACTGTAGTGCGTCATGTTTCAGGCTTCACAAGCTGAAAAGAGCTCAGTTGATCACTACAACCACAATCATTTAAAGCCAACAGAGACTTTCAAAATACAAATGGGGGCAAAATACATCCATGATAGAAAGTGCTCTGGAAACTAGTGTGTGTATTTCCATATTGATGTAAAGTCACAAGTTACAAGTGGTGTAAATGGTCCCTTTGACTGAGTCGAATGGAAAAATGGTCCAGTGTTAATCAATAGTCGAAGTTCTACCACAATGCCAAGTTCTTTTATTATGATTACTATATTGATGTTTGATCTATATTTTCCATTCAATTTGGATTAATGCTATCAGCTCATTGATCACTTAATGGATGTATTGGTCTAAATTGGTTTATGGGTACACCCTTAAAAGTTATAATAGGTGTATCAATCAGAGTTCAGACTGTAGCAGGTGGACCTTCAGGACAAGTGATAACATACAATCATCTGAGGTCAGTGAATCTGAGTGAACTTGGGCATATTTAAACCCTTTTTAGTTCAATTCAGTTATATTTATTTATGAAGTATCAGTTCGTAGAATTAATCTAAAAACACTTAACAAGGAGAGCAAACAAATTTAATTAAATTACATGCAAGCCAATCAAATTTAAATCTATACAATCCAGTTCAAATAGGGTTCTTTAAGATTTTTTTCATTTCTCTGTTTGCTGAGAGAAGACGTTCTTCACTTTACATCTTGTAGATATTTGTTTTTGACATCTCTGCTTTACCATCTGGAGCTATGTATAGGAAAGCTATGAAAGGATTAGCAGAGTCTGTCTAAGCATACAGATGACAGCTGTTGGTGAATTAATTATCTGCTTAAAGACTGCTCAGCTGGCTTTCAGAATCCAGCTTCTTTTGGCAGGATCACATCACTACCGCATTACTGTTAATGAAATTTTGCTGCCATGCAATTTTACACTTCTCTATAGTTACCCTGACCCAACAGTCTAATTTCTTAACTTTTAATCATCATTAATCCTCATTAAAACTCAGTTTAAAATCCCAACAGAGTTATTTGTTAATGGGTTATGTGCTTGTTTATATGAAAGTGTCATATCACTATATCACGGGGTCAAACATGAATTTAGATATTCATTCATCTTAGATTGAAAAGTTTTAAATATTTTAAGCTTCTTTTCTTACAGAGAGTCACGTCAATTAAAATTATTATTTTAACAAAGTTATTGATGACCTTGGTATGTGGACACTTACACCTGTGCCCACGCAAAGCTGGTTCACTTCTTACTGGGTTGTATCACCAAGGCAACTGATGCTGGAAACCTAACATGCTCTGGAGCAGGTTCAGTTCTGATATAACAAATGAAAGCTCCACGTCCAGACCAATCAGATCTCTCACAGAATGAACAAATGAAAACAACAATGATGTTTGGACAGTGAGCTTCTATTTGTTCTTTATTTGGTAGAAAGATAAATTATAACAGCCAACAATCTGACAGAAGAAGACTAGAGAAAACCTCTGCAACATATTTATTTAATGAAATACACAATGTAGCATCATCAGATCTGGATCATCGTGTTTTAATGTTTTAGACAGAATTGTCTAAAACATTTCTTCTCTGTTTTTTTCTTCTTTTTTTAAAAAAATGAAATAAGAAAACATGTCAGTGATGGTGAAAAAAAAAAGAAGTTAATGCTTTGTTTTTAATTACATTCTTATTCAAATGCAATTAAAGGCTTGCCAAAAAGCTCACAGTACTCTGCTTGTTTGGAGTCATTTATTGGATTGGATGTTTGAAGTCTGAAGAAACAATATTGGCATTTTAACTATTTAACAGGTTGCAGAATCTCATCTCGGTTTTTCTCTTTGCACCGAGATTGTCTCCAATATAGATGTGGAATCACTTAAAGGGGAATAATCAGGCTTTCCAACAGTATACAATTTATTGCTAAGAAGCATTGTATAGACAAACAAACAAGAAAAAATCATCCAAACGAAAATTTATTTACTTTTTGTACTAAATATAGAATATGTAGGAGTTTCATCCAGCTGTTTTCAAACAGCTGAAAGAATGGCAAGGCATGGCTGTACATCACAGTTCTGTAGAATGTATACAATACTTTACATAATGCATTCAAAGAAAATATAAAAGACACTGTACTATGGATGTTATTCACCATCAGATGAAAGTAAATTACATACAAACGTGAACTAAGATTTGATTTAAACAATGTTCATGATTATCTTCCTAGTGCTGAATTTCCAGGTAAGGTGGCCTGTTAATTCCCTTTATAAAGAAGAGATATAAAGTTGGGCCTTTGGAGGAATAAATAAATCAGAGGCTGAAGAGAGAGGAGACAATAAACAAAAACTGTGAGAGATTAAAGTGACGAATAAACAGTAAGGAATAAACAGGCTGCAGAATAGAAGAGAAATGGAATGGCAGTAGAGTAAAATGAAGAGGGGAATAAGGTGAACGTAGCAACATTTAGTTCTGCCGCAGCCCCGAGGAGGAGGAGGAGGAGGAGGGCGCCGTGCAGCCCGAAGCTTGACGCGGGACGTTTCTGGTATCGAGTACAGCGGATTTACTCCAGCTGGCACGCGCACGATGATAGAAATGGATATGGAATGATAACGGCCGTTAGCGCAAGATGGGCAGGCACTGAGATCAGCTTTAACTTCCCCGGTGGTTGCTCAGCTTCGACATGGTAGGACAAAACCTGTTCCGCTCCAATAATGTGGTAGAGTCCCTTCCTATCGATGGACTCTGTCTTGTCTTCTAAAAAGAGACGCAATGCGAGGAGTTGAATGAGTAACACAGGCTACGCAGCTGAAGTGCAGCGCAAAGCGACGGTTTAGTTGCTTCAATATCTTCAAATGTCAACGAGCCTCATGTCTTTCCTTCTTTTATGTCCTTTAGTGTACTGCAATTTCCTTTACGGTCAGCGACAGGCAGATCATGTCGCTTAATTTAATTCAAAGCCAGGCAAATAAAATATTCCCTACAGATGATTAATATACACACCGGGACAACAAAACTAAAAAAAAACAACGGCGTATTATCACAACCCGTATTTTAAATATAAATCGGCACATACACATAAGTCATAAAAGCCCACATAATTAATCTTGATCTTAACTTTTACAGTCGTTCGCCCTCATCCAGCTGGCGTTTTCCGTCAAGCACTGTCCGAGGCGGAAGCCATCAGACTGAAATGAACATCAAAGTTCACATTTTATCCACATGAAGCTTGTTTTTTTAGGATCATACACATGCCGAATTTGCCGAAAGACCACGCTGCATGAGATGACTTTATGTCACACACGACACAACAAGTACAGCTATGATAAATAACGATTCCATGTAAACTCCTGAAGCTTCCATTGAAGTTTTGAGTAATGTAAGTGAGCCGTAGAGCGTGACGTGTTGGCATTACATGGGCTTTACCTCGTCTATCAGTGTGGTTTTCGAGCCCTGGTGATGTGTGGTAAGTCGGATGGTTTGGTTTATGTTAAATGTTTACACTCGCAGCTGAAAGTTGTTGAGCACTGGGCTTTGGAAACGAATTGAAGGGGGCAGGCCTGGCCCTACCCCGGCTCCTGGTTACGGGACGATGAGAGGCCAAGTTCAAGTTGAGCTCGAGCCTCCTCCTTCGGGTTTGTGGAAGGTTGGCTGTTTTTGCGTGTTTGTGTTAGTCAGCAGAAAATGGCCGCAGTTAGAGCCAGCGGGCTGAGTTAGAAGAAAAGGCCGACAGAGGGCCTCCTTTCTCCGGCATACAAACAGACAGAAAGCTGCTCAGGCACAGACCCGCAGCTGGCTGCCGCTTCTGAGCCCGCAGTCCAGGTAGAAACTGTAAGCAGGAACCACCAGAAGTCACAGCACACCACAGACAGATGGTGTCGCCGTCAGACTCATTACATGTCAACATATGACCACATGGCACTATATTCACGTGATATCCATCAGAAAAAAAAATCACTTTTGAGTTATTTTAAGTGAAATAATCACACTATGAAATTATTCTTGCTACACGCTGTTTTTTTTTCTCCGCAACTGAATACACAAATATGTAGTTAAAAAGAAGAAATGTTGCACGTTATTACTATTTACAGTCACAATAAACTTGTCAGGTTTGACCAGAAAATGGGTCGTATCAGACTCCCCCCGTGCTTTCCCCGCATATGACCCATAGGGCCACAGCAGGATGCATGCCTATGTTGCGCTTAGTTCTGAACTTAAAGTATGTTATGCCACCAGACCAGTGTGCTGAAGAGGAGTACAGCTGAGCCTGCAGCTTTAAGCCCATAGTTTGGGATGGGCTGAATTCATAACGTCATTTCACTTCTGCTCCTTTATCCCTCTCCCCCTCATCTCCTTCCTTCTCTAAATGATACAATCCCCCAAGCCGCGGTAGACCTCCGGCCATATTCCCTGAAGGAATGATTACTCCGAACTTTTTAAGTGTTTTTCATCCTGCGGAACTTTCTTTTTTCTTCTGAGGGCCTAAACTTTTCTAGCGTGTCATCGTTTCTAGAGTTATTGCAGCAGAGTCATCCGAGGCAACTATTGCTCACTCAGTTTTAGGTCTTTGAAAAATCTTGTTAAACAGCCTGGAAACGCAGCGTTTAGTGCTTCACTGGATCAGCAGCAGGAAGAGCAGAAATATGTAGAAAGTAAAGACGAAGGAGGAAAAATTCACTTCTCGGTTCAAGGATGGTTAAGCTAAAGTACAGCTTGGTGTGATTCTGCCTCCTCCCTGCAAATGATGTTTTCTTCTCTCTCTCTGTCGCAGGTAAAACAACTGTGTGCCTCTTCCTCACCTTCTGATCGCTGTTAAAGACAGAATCAGCCCTTTTCAATAGAATTATTCCATCATCCGTGATACTTTCCTGATTTGAAGACACTGTTCCTAAGATTGATGTCACAAAAAGCGTGTGGAAAATTTTTAATAGTACCCTACTTTCTAATGAACCTTTTATGGCTGGTAGCCAACAGTCTTTCTTCACTGTACCTTTTTGTGTTGCCTTGATCTTGACCTTTGGCCTTCTCCATGGGGGATACGATTCCTTATTGTTTGTGTTTTTCATCTTCTAGCAGACAGAGCATCTTTAAGATCACTGCTGCTGTGGTGAGCATCAGCATATTGGCTACTATAATGTTCCCAGGAAATATATGTAGTGCAGTAAAGACTTTCAAAAGGTACTTATCCTTACTAAAATGCTACAGATATCCATTTTAACCATGAACTTTCAGCTTAGGTGAGTTGCTCTTGTGTTACAGCTATCAGGGGTTTGTAATGTGGTCTGTAATGGAGATGGTATGGACTGTGACCATATGTCACAGTGTGTATATATATATATAAAATCCTTATATTGATTCACAAATCATCATCATCATCAGTTTTACAACTCCATTTTTGTCTTGTGTTATATACCTGTATATCCTGGCAGCCACAGACTGCATTAACCATCAAGTCAACAGTAGGAGGTAGCATCGTACCCCACAGTCTGTCACTAAATAGTAATGAAGACGAGCTCTGCAATTAAACCAGAAGACAGTTTACAATTTAGTAGTTTGGCTTTGGTAAGATAGTTATCAGACTTTCAGTGCTAATCTACCTTAAGACCAATTGCTAAATCTGTTAAAAAGCAATCGAGTTCATTAGAACTGCTAACACTGCACACCTCCTCCACTGTTAGCTGCCATAAACAAGTAATGGTTCTCATATCAGTTTAGATGTCTATTTGTTTTGCTCTGCTATAGTTTGCAGTTTAATCTGTCTAATCTCTCCTGCAATTCTTCTGTCTCCCTGATCTTTATCTTATGTTTCCCCTACATGGTTCAAACCTTGATGCAACCTCTAAAGGCATTCCTGTTAAGTAGAGCATTGATGGTTCTTAGTTATCCATGGCTTATTTATTTGGATAACCGTTAACTAAATGTCAACTTGTGGTCACTTAAAGCATTCCCAGTCTGTCACTTTGCTCTATAAACAATCCTGGCTACAACTAGGCTACTACTCATGGTAGACTAGTGGCTACAAAGATGAACCACTGGTGGCTCTTGAGCAAGGCCTTTAACCCATCAACTGCTGTGAAATATGGCAGTCCACTGCTTTAGTATGTCTCCTAGAAATAGTTTAAATGTAGAGAAAGAATTTCCTAATAGGGATAAATAAAGTAAAAATTATGATTATGATGATGATTATTATTATTATTATTATTATCTGAAAATCCCTATTTAAGTAACTTATGGACGACATCTGTGCAGAGAATTCAGGTGCATTTACATGTGCCATGATCTCTCACAGAGAACATTAGAAGCTGCATAAGGTCTTTAAACTTTTCTTACACAGTCGTATCAAATAAAACATCTTTGTTGTTCAGCACAGCTGTATTCTCGGTGGACGGTCACCATATACTGCTGCAAAGCATCCTGCAGATCAGCAGTCTGTCAGATTATTTCTGGACATTTTTCTGAGTGAATGTTTGTGCTTTTCCAGGCTTTTCATTCATTCTTGTGGTGTTGTGGTTAGTATTTTGGGAGTGTTGGAATCACAGTTGATTAGCACTAGTATAGACTGATATACCACTGTGCATGCAATGACATTGAGCAACTTTGACATTCTTGGATTGAATATAATATAGACAAAGTGAACTGTCTGATGTTCTCTGTCTGCTGTCTGCAAGGAGATCAGGTATTAAGTATTCAGAAGTACTTACTCTTCTTCAGGAATAAAAAAGGAAAATCTCATGCACATAAAGGTTTCATGTGTCTGCTTAACCACAAGGCCCATGTGAAGTAAATTTCATCATCCTCTCTGGTCTGTGAGAGTCCACTGGGTTCCTCTGCAGCCAGTCACGTGCAGTCCAAATGTTAGCAACCAAGCGACTGTGGTTCCAACTATGCATGCAACTATATCCTCTCAATCTGGAAAACAGTATTCCAGATAAAGAAGCCAAGGAGCAGAAGAAAAAAGACAATGAGAGACTCCTCCGAAGAATCAGGATGCACACTTCTGAGGCTCTGTAGACTGATTACATGCCCAGGCACAAGAAACATCGGCACAGCTGACCCAAATGGTAGTATGTATAGGACTCTGTGTGTCAGCAGAGTTCTTGTTGGTTTGAGGATATAGATTACCACAGACATAAAATGCATAATTTCCCTTTTAGTTGTCATCCTCCAGCTGGAAAGCCTTTTTTTATTTCTAAGTATATTTTGAGAAGACACTGAATCCCACATTGTCCCAGAATACACTCGTGTGATTATAGAGAAAGAGTAAATGCTGCATATGTACACATGAATGTATTAATGTTTATTTATTGGGCAGAAAGTAGTGTATGAAAAAACATTGTTTACTTTTATGTTGTTCACATTCAGTGCTAATGTGTCCTGGGTGATCAGTGGGTTAACACCAGGTGTTACAGTCTGTCTCCACCTGCATCCAAAGTGACCACTTATGACTGACTCTGTTACTTGCTCTGTATGCAAAAAACTATGTAGCAACAAACTGAACACCAGCAGGTCCACACTGTAAAAATCATAAATACAGCACCCTAAACATGAGTCACGTTAATTTAGAAATTATTTACAAACATTTAAAAAAAATCAGGTATGTAAAAGACATGACCAGAGAGAAGGAAAGGAGCATAAATTAAATAATTTGTGATGATACAACTTCTGAAATTCTAATCAGCAGACCTTCAGCTGTTTTTCTCCAGTACTTTACTGTGTGCACTAAATATGGCAGTGATCAGAGCGTGTAAAGTCAATGGTAACACTCATCAAAAAGAATCAAAGGGCAGCTCCGGAGCTGTCTTCATAGCAGCTTTGTTCATCTGCTTTGGAGAAACTAACATCAAAGATGAGGTGGCGATTTTCTGCCAAAAATTCATCCCACGGGTTTTGATGCTGCTTTTTGTTCAGTGTGTGTTATTCAAATCCAGCTGTAAAGGTGGGGCCTGAAGACATTAGACGTGGACAAAACAGCAGCTTGGAAAAATTAAATTAAAACAATTCCCTTCCACACATCCAGTCAAATGTAGAACCTCATACTGGAACCAGACCTGTCACCACCAGCTGCAGTCACTTATTGAGTGATAAAAGCAGTAAAATATCATAAACCAAACTGTGAAAGGGAGAGTGGAATATGGAACGTGGAAGTGGAATATTCTTCAGTCAATGTGTCGGTGATCTCAACTTAATTGAATTTGATCTCATTTAGCAAAGGCTTATTCCAACACAGGGTCATGAAGAGCTTGAGCCTTTCCCAGCTGCTACTAGGTGAGAGGCAGGGTACACCCTGAACAGGTTACCCATCCATCACTGTTAATCTGTTTCTTTAGTTCATATTCCTCCAAATTATTAAACCCAATTGTGCAGTCGTTCTGCACAGCTGTATTTTATACAGAAGATAACTGAAAGAAAGAGGAGCAGAAGATGATAGACAGAGCAGCTGCAGATGCAACTGAAAGAGATAAAAACTGCCTTAATGAATTTTCCTCTTACATGTGTCAGCTGTTAGGTGGGGAAGATACATTTATTGTATCAATAATTAAGTTAATAAAATCAGTGCTGGTAAGGGATGAATGAACCCATTGTTTAGTGGCTCTGTGGATCTTTGTCACTGTGGCCACAGAGTTGAGAGAAAACCTGGGTTTATACTTGTTTTCATCTATCAGAGAACATTATACAGTTATACCCGAACACAGGGCTTGTTTGGTTAAAAAACATTTTTCAAGACTGCATAGTATCCTTAGATTTATCTGTTGCTGTTTTAAGAATGGAACTGTGAAAATACCAGGATAGTATCTACTTTGGGTTTTACTGTCTATTTTTCTAAAGTGATGAGCAAGTCGACAGTCCAGTTGTGTGGGAGAGAAGTTCCGAGAACCAAAATACTGCTGTCCGAGCTCTGACTGGTACCATCAACAGAGATCCCATTTCTTCTGCGTTCATCTTTCTTTAGGGCTTCTCATGTAGCAAAACATAATTTTGCTCATTAGGGCTAAAAAGTTCTGTTTTCATCATAAATATGCAGTTCCTGTTTCCAGAATTTAAATCTGAATCTTAATCTGACTGACTTTATTTTTGTCATTGCACCAAAGAAGTACAAGATTTCCAGTGCACACCTAAAAAGATGTCATCCTTGTTTTCTTTGTTTTTGACATGTCTATTTAATTGCTTGTGGTTCTGTTTTCTTAAAATTGGTTTTGTTGAGCTTGTAGCTGTCATTCTTTTAGTTTCATGGATGTATAACATTCAAATTATTGGAAGCATTGTGTAGCAATTACTGTACTAGTTTCCCTTGATACTGGGTGCAATAGACCTTAAGAGGTTAAAATGCAAACATGCATACACTCCATAAAACACCTCTGACTTCTACACACAAATACACAAACACATACACACACTATTTCAATTCAGAATTAATATTATTAGTAACATAAGAGCATGGATGTCAAACCCTTTATGGATGGAATAGTTGTGTTACAGGACAGATTTTTTCGTCATCAAGGTTATATTTTTGCTGCTGTGGTTGTCTCATATATACATTATGAACTAAGAAAACTGCCTCCTTGCTGTCTTCTTACAGTTTTCTTCTGGCTTGTGAATATCAAATATATTCATTTCTTCAGTGCTACACAGCTGCAGACAACATTGCTTCTAATTGTTAAGAGAACTTTTAAGGAATCACAGCACTGATGAAGCTTTGAAACAAAACATCTCCTGGTCTTTTCTGATGATGACCGCGTACAATCTGCAGTAGGATTGGGGTCCTGCAGGTCGCCTGGAACCCTGACAAATCGTCAGCAGATGGTTTTAACATTTCTGTAGACAGAGCAGGTAATCAAAAAGTATACTGTGAACACAGTGAGGGAGTCCACAAATGAAGCTCAGATCATTAGATGAAGATTAGAACAAAACTAAAAATGTGAGGCTGTAGGTGACTTTTGTATGAGGACTAAAATGTTTAACGCATTAAATGGAAGATACAAAATCAATGGAGCTTTTAGAGGAATCAGATTTCTCAAGTTTCTTTAAAACTCTGGAGTGAGATTTCATCTGGTGGGGGCAGAGCTGAGCAGTCCCTCGACCCCAAGTCATTGTTTCTTTCCTGACATTTTTTCAGATATACAAATGCTATAATTAATGTATTTACAACTAAGAGATAAAACTGAAATATTACAGCCACAAAACTTTGTTTTAAGAGGTTTAACACACTTATCAGCACTGAAGTTTAAAGGGGGCATTTCAAACAAAAGCAAAAGAATGTTGAATGGGATGTTTCCTTTTTAAGTCTTTTTTCTTGTTGGTTTATTGTCTGCTGGCATAACAGTGATGGAGCTTGATGTTGGAAAGGAGCTCTTTATTTAGCTTTTATACACACAAAGTGAGTAAAATATGTCGATCAGTTCTGAATTATAACTGACTGCTTTAGCTCTCCCTTCATTTCTATATAAAATCATCCCCATTTGAAAAAATCTGCCATCTTGGCACAGTTAGACAAGCCTGTGGTCTGTCACAGGAGGTGATGTTGATGTAAAATCAGGCCTGCAGAAGCAGGTAACTGAAGAACAAACCCAGCAGGGCTCCTTTCATCAGAGATATTGCTGCATATGCTGTCTGCTGCCAAACAGTATGTTTGTTGTGGTTTCTGATAATTGTTTATGTGCATCTTTCTGTCATGCAGGATGAGTTCCATCCATTCATCGAGGCTCTGCTGCCCCAGGTCCGTGCCTTCGCCTACACATGGTTCAATCTTCAAGCCAGGAAGAGAAAGTACTTCAAAAAACATGAGAAGAGGATGACCAAAGAAGAAGAGAGAGCAGTCAAAGATGAACTTTTGGGCGAGAAGGCAGAGGTGATGCATTAGAGCTGAGCGTTATTATTTAACTTTATTTTTTAAATCTAGTTAAGGTTAATTTATGTCAACTAAAGAAACTGAAGATGTTTAATTCAGGGTTTTATATTATATCTATCCAAATTCTGCTAAGCATAATGATGTGTGAGTAGAAAGCATAATAAAATACAGTAACTGACAGAGTCTTTGTGCTCCCAGGTGAAACAGAAGTGGGCCAGTCGCCTTCTGGCTAAACTGAGAAAGGACATCAGACCTGAATGCAGAGAGGACTTTGTCCTGTCAATCACCGGGAAGAAAGCTGCATGTTGTGTTTTGTCAAACCCTGACCAGAAAGGCAAAATGAGACGTATAGACTGTCTCCGACAAGCTGACAAAGTGAGTGCTTCCTGTTTTACCTGAGAAATATAAATTATTTTTTGTCTCATAGATCAGGAAGTTATGTCATGGTATGTTTTCAGAAACACATGTGAATGGTATTAGTTTAATGGCTTAATATTTTTATGGTCATGTGTCACTAATTCACTGAAGCTCCTACTTTTCAGCTCCTTCCAGACAAAACCACTATTGACATGATGTATTATACTTAATAATAATGTCATTCCAGTCCATCATTACATATATGCCACCAAAACCAGTTGAAGCTTAATCTCTTCATGGTATGTAATGATATGTTCACATTCATATTGGCTCAAATACACACATGTTCTGTGTTTCACAAATTACAACTTGTACAGACTGATCTGTCTGTCCCTCAACAGCTAAATCTTTTTTATACTTTCTAAGGACTTAATGACAGACTCAGTCCTCCTCAGTAGGAAGGAACATGTTTTGTCATTTTTCACCTTGTGTTGCCCGAGCTTTCACTTTAACTTACACCAAAGTTTCTTGATTTGACGTAAAGTATGTGGCTGGGTCCAAGTTAAGAAATTCCTCTGTGATGCTGGTGCTTTGGATCGTCATCACGCTTGAATATCCCACCTCTGATTATCTCCTGGAGACCAGCAGTCATCGTGGAAGCTGCAGTTTACTAATTTGAGATGCTTATTGACACTCGAAATACCATTGTTTTATCCTCAGAGCAGCTTTTGTACTCCTGCAACCACATACAGTAATATCCAACTTTTATCTCACAATGAATCTACATTTGCAAATATTTGGACCCCTCTCAACTAAGCAAACTAATTTTGGTCCCATCTGCTCTGATTTTCATCAGATTCCTTTTTTTCTTATTTTGGCACAGCCGGACCTTGAGGGCCTGTGCCAAATGGCAACAATTTGCCATCTTTTTGGGCATTCTCCATGGAGTGTCTAAGGTGTCACAGAAAGTCCAGCTTTTATGGATGACCTGTGTGCCAGGCCTGAAGCACTGTGTCCCTGGAGTTATTTCAGGACTCCAGAAAGCCAACTAATTGTGCCACACAACTGTGTCTCAGCTCATTTTTAGTTGCTCCCTTATCTGCGGATTATGTGTGGGCTTTTTCAGTTCTTTTGGTCTTTCTTTCCTGTAGAGCGATAATGCAGGGTGAAACTGTTCTGGTCTTCACAGTTTGTTTTCTGAACGTGTTCATGAAGCTTGGTGTGATGAAAACAAACATGTTCTGGTGACACCTTTTTCTAACCTGTAGGGGATGACAGATGTGCTCACTCTTACTGCACTGATCATTATTTTTTACTGTGGTTATCACTACAAGCAAAACAAACAAACAAAAAAAAAACAACACTGCAGGTCAAATTAGAAATATTGTTTTTGAAGTGTGAAGCACTTTTGAATCATTCAACTGATGTCATACAACATACGACTTCTGTTTTTTACTGATTTACATAAACACACCACACAGATCTGGCAGGAGGAATCTGTGAACATGAATCATGTATCATGTTTGACTCTGTTGCCAGGACAACAGTCCCCAGGTTTTCTACTCACCCATCATGTCATCAGGTTAACTTGACAGACAGATGTATCTGCTGTCCAACCTTTGCCCCTAATCAACCATGAGTATCTTCGCATTAAAAGGTGCATTGATGCAGTAACTATGGTTACATCTGTTAGTTTGAGCCGTAATGATTGTGGTGTGTCTCTTCCAAGGTGTGGAGGTTGGACCTGGTGATGGTGATCCTTTTTAAAGGCATTCCTCTGGAAAGCACAGATGGAGAAAGGCTGGTAAAGGGAGGCCAGTGCTCCAATCCAGTTCTCTGTGTCCAGCCTCGACACATCTCTGTCTCTGTCAAAGAGCTTGATCTCTACCTCGCCTTCTATGTACAGGAGAAAGGTAAGTTACATGATACATTTCAGTCAACATTATGTAAAATTCCATCTTGTTACACTAAGCTAGCAAAGCTGACAGAACACTTTTTCCCTTGCATTTATTTTTCTTTGCCCAGTCTTTATTCTTGCAGCATTATTTTAGTATCAGATATTATCTCTTTGACTGGCCACCGTTGTTTAAGAGGGTTTCAACCTG
Source organism: Melanotaenia boesemani (assembly GCF_017639745.1). NCBI lineage: Eukaryota > Metazoa > Chordata > Actinopteri > Atheriniformes > Melanotaeniidae > Melanotaenia > Melanotaenia boesemani. The sequence goes on along the minus strand of NC_055695.1, from coordinate 17,545,589 downwards.
TAAACCAAAACTCATCCTGTTTTTGAAACCACCTACTACATACTAAACATACTTGGTAGCACACAGTATGCAGTACATTCTGCATACTATATTCATCCTAGCATGTAGTAAGTGACCCTTAAAAAAGGTTAATTTCATAGCATGCTATCAGATTTTTAGATAATTTCTGGTTTAGAAAATTGGAAGTACAGTTGCACAGTTGCGAGATATTTTTAAAATGTCCATGTTTATGATACAACTGTTATTTTTACTTACCTGACAGAGGTGACCCCTACCTAAATGTGTTGAAGAAGAAGAATAACTAATGGCCAAATAAATAAATAAATAGTTCTCAGATGTGTTGTCTCATTCAGATATATTGCAAAAATATTTAGCCATAGACTGGGCAGGTGCATACTGGAGAATTTTTTTCAGATTGTCACACCAACCTGATACCACTGGGTTTGCCACAGTTTGCATCTTGCAATTTGGCAAAATCAGTACATACAACTAATATAGTACACAGTTTTGAAAACAGCCTCAGTGTTTGATTTTCGATCCAGTTGAAAGTAGTCGGACAGCTGTAGTGGTGTACAGTAAACTATAATGGATGTGTTTGATTATTTAGTTTGGTGCATAGATATTACCTTTGACTTGTACTGAAGTCCCATGAAATGCTGTGTGTAGTCTGTGTGGCAGTTTCCAGTGCTCAGGATTTCACATAGGAACATATAAGAAACTCTGTGAAACCAGGTAAACTAAGATTGGATACCTTCCTATTTATTTAATGACACATGCAGAAACTGGCATCATTTTTAAACAATCAATAATACCAACACATCTGAAATTCAAATGTGGTATAATAAGTACACAGTAAATATTTGTTGACACCCTGTTGCAGAGAGATGGGAAAATATTAGGCTGTGATTTAAAAGCACTACCAATAAACTTGTCAGATGGGTAATCCTGTCATGCATCCAATACCCAATTAATAATGTCAAAGTGTCTTTAAGCAACTTATTTAAACTCAGGTTTATCAGTGTAGCTCCAACATGTTAAACATGACACGAGGTGAGAAAAACAGGTCTGAATCATGATGTGGGAAATCAGGATGGATGTGGAACAGTTTGTTCTGTGAGCTGAAGTCAGGATTGTTGTGTCCGTCTCCCCAGAGTCAGAGCAGAGTAACAGTCCCAGCCGGACCGGAGTCAGTTCTGATCAGGAGGACAGTCGAACAGCTACCATGGGTAAATCATCTTCTATAGAGAGATACATGTTACATGGAAGAGTCAGTTGAAACAAATGATGGTGTGATACATGCACAGATCCATAATATTTTTTTTTGTTTGTGACATTTACTTTCATTACTTGTAAAGTTGTCACAATTCTCAAATTCAGGCTTTTTTTTCCAGTAGCAGCTCTGATAATTTCTTAACTAAAATTAGGAGCACCAGGAAAACACTTCAATCCACTTTAATTCAGCTTGTTCCTTATTTTTCATCTTGACTACATTATTGATGAATAAAGAATTTGGCTTTAAACAGAAAATTAATACTTTATACTGTTTAGTTTTATAACAGTTATGTTTTTGTTTGGTGAATAAAGAAAACCATAAAGTTAAAAAAGGAAAAACACCCCAGACCCCCACAAGACTCTGAACTGGATTGAGTGGGTATAAAATATGGATGGAAGGATGGATTTTGACGTTAGGCTGTGACGAGATGGTGCTAACACCACCCCAGCATACAGCCAGATTTTAATATAACACATTAAAAAAAAAATAATTTCACTTTGCTATTGCTTTATGTGTCTGCAGATGGTCCAGAGTTCCAGGAAAGTTTTATGACATCAGGAGTTTTCAGTGTTGCTGAGCTGGTCCAGGTGTCCAGAAGTGAGTCTGCTTCACCATGAAGCTTCATCTAACTCGCTGCACCACCCCCTTAAATGCTGACACTAGTACTGCTGCAAATAGGTCTGTGTTTGAGTGTAAACTTTATCTCAATATTTCTGATAACAATTCTTTTGACATGGGTAAGAAGAATCTCCCAACAGGAAAAGGGCAACTTTATTCCTCATTTTATCAGTGAGACAGGACTCGTGGAATTAAAAAAAAAAAAAAAAAAAAAGAAACAACTGGGATGTAGATATTTTATTAAGATAGAAACTGCTAAGCCTGGGCATATATTTAGGTCCTGATAAAGGGGGCATAACTAGCTTCTTAGACCAAAGGACGACGTATCACTTCCACAGAAGTACTCTTTTTTTTTCTTTTTTTGTGTGTGCTGCCTTTGCTGAAGATATTAAGAAAAGCCAAAAATGTGCATGAGAGTGAATTTTAGGTTTTCACATGACTTGATGTAAGCAGAGTGAAAGAGCAGCACTCAGTGAATGGGTTTGGGTCAGTAGGAGCATAACAGAAGTTCTGGCTCAGGTTAACTGAAGTTGAACTTCACATGTCCACCCAAACCCAGCATAGGAACTGCAGTGACTGGCTACATGGTTTACCCAGAATGGATCTGTGGAGACCCAGCTGTGGTTGTACTTGATGCATCTGCTGTTGTGTCATGTAGAGCACAGTTGTAGCCACAAGATGGCGTCAAATAAGCACAGTGACAGTCCTGTTGGATTGCTGGGGGTCACTGGTGTTATACTGACATGGATACATACAGTGAATGTGCTCAGATGAGATGTGTAATTGATGAAATCTCAAACTAATCTTTAAGGAATTTTTAATGTCATCTTTATAAGAAGGTACTTTGTCAGCTTTAAGGTTTAACTGCACTAGGTGTTTGCATCACAAACAGAATGTCTCTGTAAAAAGCAACAAAGCAATTAGAAATGAGTATGTGATGTTTCTAAAGTGGACTCTATTCAATAGAAAAGCAGAGCCATCGCTTCCTCCTGACCAATATGGCGACTTTCTGAAAAAAAGATTTTTAAAAAAGCACAAATGTTTTAGAGCACAAATATGCCTCCCTGAGGTTAGTGTTGACTCAGAAACCTCCAGTGCTAATAAACATGAGTGCAGTGGTTCTGCAGTTGCTCCCATGTTCCCAAAATCATGACCCCTATAGTAATCAGATTTATTATGAAAAGGTGTATATTTTATACTTTTCATAGAACAATGCCCAGGAGCTGACTTTTTCCTTTAGGTTAAACAACAATCCGCTGGGGATCAGTACCATCCAGAATGAACATGTTTTAAATGTGTTTGTAGAAGCAAAAACACTAACTTCAGTTTTACAGTTAAAAATTTTACATCATATAGTCCTGTACATCATTTTAACACACTACAGTGTGGTGAATTTGGATAAGTGATACTCGATTTTTAAAGGTCTGGTTTCTTGAAATGGCATTTATTTGTATTAGTGTTAAGTTTCAATTAGTCTTTAAATTTAATATAATTAAAGGTATTACTTTCTGTGTTGACTACTTTGAATCACAAGTGAACAAATATGATTACAGTTTGATTTGACTCTCAGCTACTGAGGATGCCTAGTTTGTTATGTCTGATGTTATTCTGCAATAAATCGGCCAACGGTCAAGTGTTGTTGAGCTTACACTCAGTTTTCATCTGTTAGTCATTAACTCGGTGTGCCTTGTTTATATTTAGCGCCAGTAGTAACAGGAGTCGGACCTGGTTTCTCTGTGGGGGAGCTCCAGGGTCATCTGGCCTATGACCTCAACCAGTCTGTCAACCAGCCAGTCAGCCTCAGACGATCACTGGCCAGCACATCATCCAGTGGGTAGGTTTACAGAACCCATAACATAGTCGCATTACAGTATTAGAAATGCACCAGTCGTCTGTCAGCTCTGTTCAATTAACTGATGCTAGCCACATCAGGACAAGAAATGTGAAGGAGAGTGTGGGAAGAAGAATGGACACAACACATGTTACGGGTGCTGCTCATTGCAGACAGCTGGGGCTCATCCTACATGCAAATGCCTGGCCCTGATGTCTGTTTGGAGTTGCTGGATCAGACGCACCCCTGTCTCCTCCCCGCTGATTGGCTCAACGCCCAGCCAATCACCTTGCAGCTTAGTGGAGTCCCGGAAATAGAGGGCTGCTGCAGGGATCATTCGGGAGGGAGAAGCTGGATAGCACATTGGAACTGCTGCACCTTTTGTTATTTAGTTATCACGCCGAGTTAGGGGCACACTTTTGTTTGTATAAATTTTGTATGGTTTACTCGGCGGGTTTCGTGTATGGTTTCAGATTTAACCTTTTTTATTTCTTTCAGCAGTTCCACTATCCCCAACACTTGGTTAGGTTTGACTTCCTGTTTTATCCCTTATTTATACTCACCCCAATAAAATGCTGTGTTTTACTTATACACCTGTCCACGACTGTCTTTTATGCTGTGCCACACTCATACCCCTGAAACGGGACGTTAACAACACACAAGAGAAATTATCTTTACCTCCCATGTACATGCCTGCTCGTACCCATGGTGTTGCCCCAATAAATGTTTGAACAGTGTCAGATTTTAAGATGGCTTTAGTGTTAAAAGACTGTATATGAGTTTGTAAAGCAGCTCTCTTCTAAATCAGACTGCAGACCAATGTCCTCTAGGTGTTTTTGACGGGTCAGAAATGCACCATGGTTGTTGGTCTCAGCTAGAACTTTTTCAGCTGTTACAGGAAATTCATCATCTGTTGAGCTTTTTGAGTTTCTGTGTGATGATAACTCCCAAGAAATGGAAGTGGTCCACAGTAAGCTGTGGAGTCTCACAGGGTGATGAAGGTTTAGGAACTGGGCTCTTTCTGAAGACCACCACCTTCTCCACTGGTTTTACAGTATCACTGTACCAGGTAATCAGATTGTTTATCTTCCACCGGTATGCAGGGTGATAAACAGTGAGGGTGAGCTTGTTCGCAGACTTCAAGAGCTGGATGGACTGAAAACGGGAGCTGCAGCTGTATGTATACAGGAAAAAGAACACAGGATTGGGAGGATTTAATGCTGGTGGTTTGTGAGTCTGAGACGTGCTTTCTTGTGTCGCCTGTTCCTTCCTTTCTAACAGGAAATCAGTGATCCACACTGTAGGAAAACTGCATGGGTCCAATAACAGATTGGTGATGTAGTTAAATACATTCAGAGTACAGGAGCTTGAATGACTGTATTACTGTAGAGGATAACTTTGGACCAACATTTTTCCAGCCCTTCTGCTCTCATTGCTTCATGCAGCCAGCTGTTAAACCATGGCTCTGAATGAGTGTCTGTCTGTCTTTGTAGAAGTAAACGTCATAAGTCTGGCTCCATAGAAGAAGATGCTGACAGTCCAGGAGGGGAATATTATCATTCACCTTCATCTCCCGCAAGCAGCTCCAGAAACTGGACTGATGACATGGAAGGAGGTAAACATACACAACAACTTATTCTCCAACAAGGAAATGACTCATACAGTCTATCTCACATGTGTTAGGTGGCAGTAATGACAAGAAATGAATGGATTTCCCAGAAGAAGAATAATACACCTTCCTAGAAGTTTTTAAAAAATGACTTTATATTCTACATCCACCTGTAGCATTCAGCGCTTTCTTTTAGAATAGAATAGAATGCCTTTTATTGTCATTATACACATGTACAACGAGATTAAGCCATCCCCAGTGTCAGTGCAAAGAGAGCAGTATAGAAATAAATAATAAATAAAAGATCTAAGGTATAAAATATTTACAGAAATAAAACAGATGTGCACACTCTAGTTATTTGCAGATATAAGTATGATGTCTATGTCTGAAAAAATAAAATATATTGCACGTTCAAAGTATTATTGCACGGATCATGATATGTTGTACATGTCATGTGACAGAATGTATTGCACATATGTTGTTAGTGTCCAGCGTATTTCAGATTTGAAGTCCTACAGGAGTTCAGGGCAGTTATTGCTTTTGGAAAGAAACTGTTTTTGAGTCTGTTTGTTTTAGTCCTGATGCACCTGTAGCGCCTCCCAGAGGGCAGCAGGGCAAACAGATCAGAGCCAGGGTGGGAGCTGTCATTTATGATGTTTCTGGCTCTGCTGAGGCAGCGGGAGGTGTAAATGTCCGTCAGGGAGGGGAGAGGGCAGCCAATGATCTTCTGTGCTGTCTTTACCACTCTCTGTAGCCTCTCCTTGTCTGCTACAGTGCAGCTGCCGTACCATACTGTGATGCAGTATGTCAGCAGGCTCTCAATGGATGAGCGGTAGAAGGTCAGCAGCAGGTTGGAGTTCAGTTGGTGCCTCCTGAGGACTCTCAGGAAGTGTAGCCGCTGCTGAGCCTTCTTGGTGATTGACGTGATGTTCTCTGACCAGGAGATGTCGGCCGAGATGATGACGCCAAGAAACCTGATGGTGTGGACCCTCTCCACACACTCTCCATTTATGTAGAGGGGGGCTGGGTCTGTGCTGAACCTCCTGAAGTCGATGATGATCTCCCTGGTTTTCTTGGTGTTGAGAGCGAGGTTGTTCTCAGAACACCAAGCAGCCAGCTTCAGGATCTCCTCCCTGTAGGCAGCCTCATCACCCCCGGAGATGAGTCCGACCACTGTAGTGTCGTCAGCGAACTTGACGATGAGGTTGTCATTGTGGGCCGGCCTGCAGTCATGGGTGTAGAGGCAGTACAGGAGAGGGCTCAGCACACAGCCCTGTGGGGAGCCGATGCTCAGCGTGCTGGTGGAGGAGAGGTGGGGACCTAGTCTCACAGTCTGGGGTCGGTCTGTTAGGAAGTCCTTTATCCAGGCACATGTGAGAGGGGGGAGGCCAACAGTGTCCAGTTTTGTGCATAATCTGTCCGGGATTATTGTGTTGAACGCAGAACTGTAATCCACAAAGAGCATCCGGACGTAGCTCTGCTGCTGCTCCAGGTGGTTCAGCGCAGAGTGAAGAGCTACAGCTATGGCGTCCTCAGTGGATCTGTTCGCGCGGTATGCGAACTGGTGGGAGTCGAAGTCTGGGGGGAGATGGTCCTTGATGTGCTGAAGAACAAGTCTCTCAAAGCACTTCATGATTACCGGAGTGAGGGCCACCGGTCGGTAATCGTTCAGGCTGGTGATGGGAGATTTCTTCGGCACCGGGACAATTGTGGAGGATTTGAGGCAGTGTGGGATGACTGCCTGAGCCAGGGAGAGGTTGAAGATCCTGGTAAGGGTGGGGGCGAGCTGGTGGGCGCACGCTCTGAGCACCTTGCCAGGTACTCCGTCTGGGCCAGTAGCCTTCTTGGTGTTCACCGCCAGGAGCACCCGTCTGACATCGTGCTCCTGGATGGTGAGTGGGGTGGTGCGGGAGCCAGATGGGGGTGTCGGTGTGGGTGGGGGTGGGGGCATGGTTGGAGCAGATGCATGCTGCTGAGAGTCGAACCGGGCAAAGAAGCAGTTTAGCTCCTCTGCCAGTGTTGCGCTCTGATCTGCTGTCGACACATCACAACCTCTGAAGTTAGTGATGTCCTGTATGCCCCGCCACACCTCCCGAGTGTTGTTGCTGGACAGGTGGGACTCTATGCGCATCCTGTGGTCCGCCTTGGCTCTTTTTATGCCTCTTTTCAGGTCAGCACGAGCAGCACTATACAGTGCTCTGTCCCCTGACCTGAAGGCAGCGTCCCGGGCTCTGAGGAGTGCGCGGACCTGGCTGGTCATCCAGGGTTTCTGGTTAGGGAAAGCCCTGATGGTTTTGTCCACAGTCACATTCCCGATACAGAACTGAATATAGTCCAGTACCGTTCCTGTGAGTGTCTCCAGCTCCTGTTGTTCAAAGATGTCCCAGTCTGTCTGTTGGAAACAGTCTTGGAGTTTGGCGAGGGCATCATCAGGCCAGGTTGTTACAGTTTTTGTGGTGGGCCTGTTCCTACGTCTGAGGGGGGTGTAGGCTGGGGGAAGCAGGAGGGAAAGATGGTCTGACTGTCCGAGGTGGGGGAGGGGTACGGCCCTGTATGCATGCTTGATGTTAGTGTAGACATGATCCAGGGTGTTCTCCCCCCTTGTAGCACACTTAACATGCTGGTAGAACTTCGGGAGTACAGTCTTTAAGTTGGCCTTATTAAAGTCCCCTGCAATAATGTGAACACCGTTGGGATGAGCCCGCTGTTGTTCGTTTATGGCGTTCAGCAGGAGAGAGAGCGCCGTGTTTACACTGGCGTCGGGTGGCACATACGCCGCTGTGACGATAACAACAGACAGCTCTCTCGGCAGAAAAAAAGGCCGACATCTAACAGACATGTACTCTATGTCCGGACAACAGTGTTGGTCTATGATTGTCCCGTTGTTACACCAGTTATCGTGCACATAGATACAGAGCCCCCCTCCTCTGCTCTTACCGGAGTCCTCAGTCCTGTCCCAGCGTAGCAGAGTTCGGCCTGCGAGCTGCACGCTAGCATCGGGTATGTCCGGGTGAAGCCAGGTTTCAGTGATGATCAGTACACAACAGTCCCGGACGTAGCGGTTTCCAGCGAGTAGTAATTCCAGGTCGTCCGTTTTATGTACCAGGGATCTGGCGTTGGACAGGTACAGGCTCGGAAGAGGTGGCTTGTGAGGTTGTTTTCTTAGCCGTAGCATAACGCCGGACCTGCAGCCCCGCTTCTGCTTCCTCTCCCTCCTCCGTCTGCGCCGCCTTCCAGACCCGATAACAATCCACGGAGAGTCCGGTGGTCTCGCTATGTCGTCTGGGATGTTGTGCGTGTGGTGGAAGTCACTCGAAATAGATATCTGGTGTTGGTATCCGATATCCAAAAGCATCTGACGGGTGTACGGGATGTTCGCACGGCCAGTCGTGCACAAAAGACAGAAAAACGACAGAAAAAGAAAGAGAAAAGAGCACTGGAATGGGGAGCCGTAATCACACTCCACCTTTTACAGACAGTTCTCTGGATAGATTTTGCATCAAACGCACAAAATTATTAATATTAGCAATGCTAATGACAACTATAAATACACAGGAGAGAGATATTACAATTATTAGATAATGCTGTATATTAAGACCCTTTAATAAACCTTAGTAGGTGGCCATTAGACCATTAGGAGTATATTTGGTGTTTGTCACCTGTTTTTCAGGCCTGTCTCCTCCAGTAAAGAAGGCAGAGCTGGACAGTCCATCTCACCAGGAAGACTCACCAAGAATGGGCTCCTTCATTCAGCACCACCGTCCTGTCATAGCTGTGCACAGTGGTTTGTAGCACGCAGCCTCACACACATATACATACACACAAATTATTGTTCGAGCAGCATTCCTGAGCACAGCATGACACTAATTTTGTTTCTAATGATTATTTTATTTTATTCCAGTTCTATGGTTTTGGTTTCTATGTTCTTGTGTTTTTTTTTATTTGAACATATTTATATTTTAACAGTTTATTTAGTTGGTTTAGTTTTCAAAGTTTTGTAAAGCACTTTGGTCAACACTTGTTTTTAAATGTGCTATATAAATAAACTCAACTTGAATGTTGACACTTAGAATAATAGAACGAACAGAATATGATTTCAATTTCTTCTCAGGTCTGTCTCGGAGTCCTCACGCCTCTTCATCGCTTCACTTTCCATCTTCTTCTTACTTCCCTCACGGAGCAATCCGCTATCCTCCACACCTGGCTCAAGACCCACTAAAGGATCTGGTCTCATTAGCCTGTGATCCAGCAAATCAGTCCCCCAGCTCAGTGAGTACAGCTACATCATCCAAGTCCAAGTATATTTTCCTTGCTATATCCCTAACCAGGTAACTACTAGTTTAAATGCTACCCAGAAAATGATAAAATTCTTTCTCCAAAATTGGGTCCAAAATAGGGTTTTACATTGACTGTAGGAAATTTTTAGCAAAGTTTGAACCAAGTTTTTTGTGAATTTTCCAGCTGAATGGCAGCACCCAGGTTAAAGTGCCCAGCCATTACATATCCTCTCAGATGTTGGCACCCCCAGGACCAGCACCCTCCCTGACCAGTCCTCCATCGTCCCTCCCCAGAGCAACACTTCCTACAGAGTCAAAAGCCACCGCATCCTCCTCCGATGGGGGAACAAATTCCCCAACATCACCCAGTAAGTAATGATAAACTGAGAGAAGCACGATCATATTTAATGTTCATGTTTCTGTCTTTTCCTGAATTCCTTTTGAAACATTCAGACAGTGAAACACACAAAAAACAAACAAAAACAAAAAACACTCATTGAGAATTATCTGTAAAACTATATGCAATTCACACAAAACAGATGTTGGTTTGGACTGGTTTAGAGAAGAGCTAACATTGTTAAAGCTGCTGAATCATACAACCTTAATTGAGCTTGAATGTTTGACTATGAAACTGATGTTACTGAAACAAACTTCCACAGCGTATTCGGCTCCTGGGACCCCTCCAGCCAATCGATCCTCCTTTGTTGGAGTCACCCCTCGAGACCCAGGTGGACTGTACCAAGCCCAGGTTAGTATTTAATATTAGTATTGACTAACGATTATTTAATAAAGCAAATCTATTTTCACTTTCTCATGGTAGTATTGCATATTGTAACTCAGCAAAAGTCTGTGACAGATATTGCTGTAATTCAGTTTCTTCCTTTATTCAAACTGTGATGAAGTTGGATGTTTTATGAATACTTATTTAACCTGAGTAAACTGCTTTTCCTTTCATGTTTTGCTTCAGTCTAAAAACAAAAAGCTTGCTTTTATGCAAGCTACCCCTCATGCTGGTGTAACAGCTTTATGTAAAAAGTCAATGTTTCACAGCCTAAATACATTTATAGGCAAAAGATTTCTAAATTTCTCACTGAATGTGACGCTTCAATACTGGATGTTGGATTATTCATACTGACAGAGACACTCTGAAGTGGCAGCTGAAGTGACCGTTTCAGTTGTGCCAGCCAAGTATCAGGTTGTTGAAGGGGTCAGTTTAGCTTCATTTCCAGGAACCAGGGGCCTCATTGACCAATATGTTATGAATCTTCTTAAAATTTTTCTTAATTTGTACTTGAGAAGTTTTTAAATCAAACCTCTCCATCAGATTTAAAAAGGTGTTCATAGACTCAAAATTGTTTTTAAGGGGAAAGTGGTGCAATGTAAAAAGTAAAAAAAACTTTTATCTATCTTTACATACTGTACTTTCTACAGTTTGTAAAGAAAATTGTCGCCTGCTGTGTCCAAACACATCCAGCATCCTTTTAAGATGCGGTGCACCGATGGAGTGAGTGCATGCATCCGATTAAATAAAACCTTCCAGTGAGTCTGAAGGTAGGCCAGTGGTGTTATTAACCAGGGATAGCCTTGATCTCCTAATAACACTGATAATTATAATAAAAACCCACTGCTGTAGTAAAAATTTAATTATTAAAAACCACATTCAGTCAGTGGATCTTTCACAGGTGACTTTGACGTTATGGAGTGACAGTGCATGTGGCTGAGGCGAGGTTGATTTAATGAGCATGTGTGCGCAGTCTATGGCACCAATGGTGCTTGAAAGACCAGGAGTACAATTAAATCTTGTCTTGTCTGCAATTTTCCTTGAATGATTAATATGAATGAAAAATAAAAATGAAAGTTTTCCCCTGGGGGGAAATTATTACATTAGGACACATTCTTAAATGTTTTGCTGTATATTTTAGAATAACAAAATGCTTTGTAAATTACCCAAAATTATTTTAAAAGCATTTAAAATCATTACTATAATTTTGTTATTGTGTTTTAATTAACTGAACAACAAAAGGCAACACAAATGCTGACTGACACTCAAATGTCCGTCTGAATATTCCTGAGTGTTGGTAGAATTTCTTTTTACCTGAACACAAATCCAGGATACGAAGATTTTCATGAATGCCAGAATCTTTATAATAGTTAGTAAGACTTAAAAAACAAATTTGTTTGTAAGACCAGATAGTTAATGAGGCCTCAGGATCTTTTAGAGGTCCCGTCCTCCATCTCTTTGTTTCCACCACAGGAACCAGGAGCTTAGATTAAAATTAAAGATTAAAAAGTTTGAATTAATGTAGGTAACAAGCACTTTCATGTTTGGAGGCTGATTTGATAGACTGATTTTGGTATTTTAACACCAGTTTAGGTTTATCTCTAAGTATTTCGATATCACACACAAACACATACACACACTTTATTCCACCATTTTTCTGCAAGAAGATATCAACAAATCTGAAAGTTATATATCATTTTTTTTCCTGTTCATTCCAATATTGCATGTAAGGTCTGATGGCTGATGAAAAAGCTGATAAGATGGTACACAGGTTAGTGAAAATAGTTTGATCACAAACCATCGCAACACAGATGTGCTGCATGCTTATAAAGTCCTGGGACAGGAAACAAGCTTCCAAATCTGTATGTTATTTTCCAATAAACACGTCATAAATGAGTAACCACTTCTACAAGGAATAACATTAGATATAATCACAGATTAAACTGTGTTTTCTAGTACATTTATGAATGTTTACAGTGTGCTTCTAAAGCTTTTTAGATATGTATATTAATTATAAAGATTGTCCACAAAGTCTTCAAAGAGTAAAAAGTACAGACTGAGCTCATACATTTATTGTGAGGTGTGTTTTCACTTCTGTTGCAGTCGTGGTATCTGGGTAATAGATTAAGGAAAAAAAGACAGTTTATGCCTAAGAACAATGAAGGGGAGGTCTCATTAGAAAATGGTTTGTTTCTTCTTAAACTGGCACTGTGTTTTTTACTGTGCTGTAGTAATTTGTGTGTATTCAGTGTAAGATTGAATAGAAAGCTTAGCCTCACACTGACGTCATTCTGCTGTTAAAGTGAAGCTCACTGTCTTGGTTGGATTTCTGAGTTTCTTTTTAAATCTAGAAAATAAAATGAAATTGCAAACAGTGATCATGTTTTTTCTTCTGTTGCAGTCATGGTATCTGGGTAACTGAACGAACTCTGGAGGAGACATGATGCTTATGGAAGTGCTGTCCTGGAGGAAAGGAGACAATCCTGTTGGGACGTGACCAGAAAAAGAAGGAAAAAAAAAACGCATTCAGCACTGTAGAAACACAACACCTGATCATATATAAATATACACGATACTATATTTATATATGTGTTTGTATCCAGAGGAGACCACCTGGATGGAAGATGGATGCTGCACAGCTGTTTTTGCAAGTCACTACATGACTGTCACAAAGTTGTGATTTTCAAGGAAAAGTAGTAGATTGGTGAAAGGTTCAGGTAAATTACAGACCAGAACTGGCCTCAACACAGCATATCCGAGAAGCTTGTAACTCAACAGTGTCCCCAGGATGAGGCCTGAATTCCTGGGATGTATGTCAGCCTTTACTCCAGGCCCAAATAGAGCCCCAACACCAACAACCCTAACCCAGAATGCCCCTCTCCGCTGCAGGTGCTGCTTATAATATATGCAAATAAGCCTCCATTATTTTCCAAACTGACTATAAAATAGAGCCTGTTGAATAATGTTTTTTTTTTTTTTGCACTTTTTAACTTTTATTGAAACAAGCTGAAATGGCGCATTAACCTCTCTCTTCCCATCCACCAAAAGACAGAGGCTTTGTCTTTTTTATTGACAATCAGCCTGAAACCATTCAGTTGCTTTGCAAGGCTCATGTTTTTTTAAGACTACTTGATTGTGCTTTTTACCAGAAAACACGGAACAGTGGAATTTGTGTTCTGTTTCTGCCTCCAACCCAAAACAGACAGTGCTCCAGCTGACGCCAGTACAGGTTGGGTGCACGGCGGGACCGTGATGTTACTGTTTCAGCAGTGACAGATGCAGTGTTTGAGTTAAGTGGCAGCAAAGCCAGCAGCACTCTGTCTGCTGAGTTTCAAACTGTAGCCTGCTGTGGGGAGTTCCTGTGTGTGTGTGTGTGTGTTTAGGTTTTACTCATGTTACATGTTTACACACTCACATTTCAGACATGTCTCTTCTCTATAGGGACATCAAGTCCTTACACGTGCATCATCAAGTACTAAAAGTGAAGATGAAGTTTTGGCTGTTTGTAGTTGAGGCTACAGGAAATGAATGTACACAGCTGCGTGTGTGTGTGTGGATGTATGTCTTTTTCAAGAGATATTGTGTGAATTTGGTTTGTGTTACAGATATAGAAAGCACCATACTAAGGCACTAAGTAAGTTTCTGATGCTGATGAGCTCGTTGTGAGCATGTGTGTCAGTGCTCTTGACTAGTTTGGACCTGTGTGATCAGTGTGTGCAGCAGCAGCTGTGTGGTTCTGGTTCAGGCCGGGTGAGACTCGGGTGAACAGGACAGGTGAGCAGCAGGTTGGTTTCAGGTCCAACCAACACATGGAGCATTTAAAGCAGGGTTGATCCTGAGCTATCTGTGTCCAGCCTTGACCCTGTGTTTGCATCCTCACTGCACTGCAGTGGCAAAGTAATTTTTTGTTTTCGCCGAATTTCACCGCTTCTAAGACTTAGTGATATTTCAAAAGTATTTATTCTGTTGAAAGCTTACCTAATGCATTTTAATGCTGATTAAACAGGTATTTTCTTAGGTCCAGACAGTTTTTCCTAACTGACAATGTAAACATCCCAAAACCACATGCTTCTGGAAAGAATAGAGTCATAGCGGAGGTAATAAACACGTCTGTATTGGCATTCCAGAAAGAGCTCCAGACCCTGTACTCCTCAGACTTTCCATGAGGTGTTCATCATTTCACTGATTATTGTGGAGATAAACATTAAACACTAAACACAAAAGAGTTTTTAGGGATGATAGTTTATAATTGGTGCCAAATTGTATTTTATCTGTAGTTATGAAGTAGCTTTTTGGTCTGTTCCCTGTGGTTGGGAACAAAAAAATGTTTGGTGTTTCTGCTGTTTTTTTTGTTAATTTTGCTTTTTTAAAATAACTTATGTTATCAACAGCAGATTGTCTGTCTGCTGACGTTATTCCAGAATTCGTTCATACCGGATCTGCACTCCAAAAGTTAAATTTAGTGGCAAATCACACAACAGCAGGCATCTGAAAAGATGGAAGCAAAGTTCGAACCGACATTTGTAACCAGCAGTCACCTCATGTTCAGATAATTTCCTCAGGCTCTGTGTCTCAGCACATTCAACAGGAAATTAAAAACAAATGAAGATTATCTGACGTGCCAAGTCTTTTTAACTTTGATTTCAGTAGGAATACAGAGGAATGAGGAGATTTCATGTGTTCTGATGCCTGTGGGTCTGAGCTTTGACATTCAGTCACTAAAAAGAGATCTTCTACAATATATGAAACATTAAAGTTACTGCATGACTGCCTGGCTATGACTCAATCCCTAAATATGTTTCTGTATATTAAAACCACACCAAGCATTGTCTCACTCCATACTTATATATCCATTATATTCATTACATTATATTAAAGTTGGACTCTGATAGTTTAATGTTGTATCCAGTATTTATTTCATTCTGAATGTACTGAAACTCAGAGCCTGAAGAATAAACACGTGGCAGGGAGCAGATAGTTCATCTAGAAGTTTGGTTTTAGTTTTGTTTAATTTTCTGGAGGAGGCAAACATCTGTGGGATCACAAAGAACAATAAAAGTACAACAAGCAAGGGAAAGAGACCATGTTGCATCATGAAGTGTTTTGCTTTTAACATGTATTTGGTTAAGATGTGGACAGGTGTGTGTTTGTGTGTGCAGGACAAAAGCTCCAGTTTATCTCCTTTTTCCTCTTTGCATGTCTAAATGTATCAGTATTGGAATGAGTTTTTTTTTTCCCTACACAAGCATGTGCACACACACATACACACGTACAAATACACAGTATAAGGCTTCTAAACTTTCAGATGTGTCTTCATTTGATTTAGCATCTCTTTGGTCCTTGTAAATCAGTCTGTTCACTGTATGTACACAGGCTGCACATCAGCATCATTTCTGTAGATCCGAAGTCTCTGGTGGGAGAAGTTTGCTTTCTATGATGAGGTAAACCTTATTCAGGGGTTTGATAAAAACCCAATTGTTTTCCTTAATCTAACCAAGCAGCTGGTAAGGTTACCTTGTACCTGCATGGACTTCCAGAAGGCATTCTGCAGGAAGATGGGAAGCAGACTTCTCTTGATCTCTCTTCCTTTATCTCTTCAGTGTGTCCCAAGAAAGGTTTTTGATGTGGAGAAACTCCTCATATAAGCCGCCTTCTGGTTTATGGTTCAATTGGATCGGCTTAAAGCTGATGTGGGCTGCATGGTGTTGCTGTGGTCGCTGTGCTAACCTCAAGAATGCATGGCTCAACCTGACGATACCTCCTCATTTCTATCCTGCTTTTCCTCCTCTTCCTCCCTCTGCTCTTCATTAGAGAACTGTGGGTGGAAAGGTTGTCTGTTTCTTTGAATTTTGATAACAGCCATGCTCTTAAAAGCTTCTATTTTGCACGATGTCTCATAACACATTATGTGCCTTGCCTTAAGTTAGAAAACAGAAACACTTAATGGGAAGTGACGACACTTTTCATGGATCAGCTGTTAGCACTTCTAAAAAGCTGCATGTGGGATGGCTTGACTTTTCTGGTTAACGATTTTAGGTTGTGGCAGGTTACCCTACAGACTCAAACATGCTAAACTGACTTAAACTGATGGTTATTACAGAGGTTCCCTTTTTCTTTCTACTGCTCCCATCTGTAGATTTCATTGGATGTAAATCTGGGAGGGTGAGAATAGCTCAATGTTTGACTTGAAATCTGATCTGAATCACATAGAGTACATCCTGCCATCAAACCAGCTGAGACTAACAAAGCTTTGAAACAACAGCAGTGCTCAGATCAGATCAGCGTTTAGAAAAGCTTCAAAATGTTGGACTGTTTTCTTCTGTCCTGCAGACTGGAAGCTGATGTTGGCCACACTCAGGTGTTCTCGTTCAGCGGCTCTGCTGTTTAAACTGATACAATGGCTGAAATGCGAAATAAACATTAACTTGTAACGTCACTCACGCTGCTGAATTTCAGTGTTTGTCTGTGTGGCAGCAGTGTGTGGTGACATTTTGGCTTCCATGGATGTGAAAGTTGAAGGTTTTGGACTTGGAGTTTGTTTAAATGTCCCAAAAAAACAAACACAAAAAAACAAGCCATTTTTAGAGAGGATAGTTAACTGTGTCATCATGTTTTAATATTCATCATTAATACAGACATTCCCATTTGATAGTGTTTCGTAGAGGAGAATGTCCTCTCTGTGTTGAGCATGCAATGTCAGACATTTAGCCTCTCATGCTCCTGGAATTGAAGTATTTAAAACTTCAATAGTCTGCAGTTCTAAAACTGGTTGTGAAAAAACTGCATGTGACTGAAGGCTGCAAAGGGCCACACATAACTTAGTTCTGATCTGAATCACATAGAGTACATCCTGCCATCAAACCAGTTATGTGTACTTAATACTACTTTTACTCCACTCGTCTTTTTTTGGGGTTAATTTGTTATTTCTTGTAGAAAACACAGCCATGTGTATAAAGATATGTACAAATTATTAGTTATAAAACTTAGTTTGGATTGAGACAGTAAGTGAACCCATGAAATGGGGAGACTGTGGCTGTGTTAACATGTAGTTGTGTGAGAGATGACGAATAAGGATCATTTCAGACATGAAGTTACCTGGATAACATACCTCTGTGTTCTTTCAGTGTTGGCAGCCAAATTTTTAGACATAAATCAATTTTTATTGGATGCATTTTGCAGAATTACAAATTAAATTGAGTTGTTAGTTTTTTTTTCTATGTTTTTCTGTTGGCATGTTATCCATCATGTAAGTTAATATCTAAGTTAAAGTGGCCATAAAATGTATGTGACTTAGAATTTAAAAACAGCTCATTCATTTGGTTCACTGAAAATTTGCTGACACATCTGTAGACGATACAAATTCATGACTTTCTAGGACGTTTGTAGAGGAGGCCCATTCCATGGTGAACATCCTAAATAAACCTGCTCCAAACTTACCCAAAACTGAATATAAAATGTGTTTGATGTTGACAGATCCAAGCAGAGGGAGAACTGCACTGTCTGTTATAAACACTCCCCCTTAATGGGAGTTCTGTCAGAAACTATAAGCCTAATTGAAAAGTACTTCCCACAAAATGATGGTGCTTCAGCTTTATATTTGAAGCTGTTTTACCCTCTAAGGTTTATTGAAAAAAAAAAACACTGCTGAAAGACACACCAGTATAAATTAAATGAATCAGCTTGATGGAGGGCCATTTATCACAAGTGAAAACATTTTAGGATGAAGTTGTTCTTAGATGGCATGAAGACAGAACAAACACAAAAACTTCCAAACAAGGATAAAATGGTTTCCATGTTAAAATGCTGAACAAATAAAGCCCTGATAGGACTGACTGTGGCTGAGTCGGGTCGTGTCTGGGATTAAATGCTGGATTAGCATCAGTAAAGAAAACTAAAACTTGTCAAGCTACAGTTTCTTGGTTAAATTGACAGAGTAAACCCAAAGACAAAAACACAGTGAGAGATTCCATACATCAAACTGGGAGTGCAGAGGTAAATTTCATTTCTCTGCTCCAGCTGATTGCCATGATGTGCATTCTGTGTTTAGTTACCATATCCCTGCTCAGATCTGTACACCAGCAGCACCAGCTGGCAACCGTGAGCATCCATCAATCTGTCACTAAATAATCACTGTCCTCATGATCTTTGAAATTTCCTAACCTCGAGTCAAGAGACGGATGCATTCAAGGGTTGTCTTAATATTGTAAAAATGTCATCACTGTTAATTCTTTATTCATTTAACTTTGTGTTTGAGTGTTAGTTATTTAGAGAAAAAGAGGCCAAACAATAAAAAATTTACTAATTTCTATAGATATGATTATAAAGTGAGTTATTTTGGCCACAGTGATTCTGCAGTGAAAATCTGACATAACAGCACTATGTCCACACAGAGGAAGAATACACATTATCTCTCGGTCTCCATTCTGATAAACCAGCAGGTCAACAGCAACCAAAAATGATCTCAACAAGCAGTGCCTGTCTCTGTACTGCTACTTTCATCTTCAGTGTTTTGTAAGCTGTGCTTAGCAGTACTGGTTGTATGCAAACACTCAATGTTGCCATCACAGTGCAGGACCTAAGGTGACAAGCCATAAAGCAACCCAAAGAGTTAAGAAACTGTAGAGAAAATGCAGCCACTGACGTTGGAGGCTTCGTGCTTCTTCACATTACACAGGAACTTAAGCTGTGTCCTTGTTTTTGTTTTCTCAAGGTTGCACTTGCAAAATATTTTACATGCAAAAAATTATGAACAGCTACCAAGAACAGAGGAGGGGAGAAAATCAGCAGCTTCTCACTTACTGATAAATAGTTGATGATGTCTAAAAGTGTTGGAATGTTTCTTTATCTGCTTTATCTTCAGCTCAGCTCTGATGCCACAATTCTGTCCACCCAGGACATGTTAGCCTGTCTCACAGTTCTGATCGTGTCTCAGTCAAAACATATGATCTGATGTTATTAGTACACGTGTCGTGTTTGTACTAATATGGATAGGAAGTCACTGTAGACGGCATCATTAGTTTGCTCATCTTTTGACCATTTTCATATTTTCTTTACAGTATTTGTTAGTGATCTAAAAGCTGATGGCAGGAGTAAAATTGAGGTCTTATGACAGCAAAGACCTCATACTGTCTATCATAAGGCAGACTGTGTTGGCTTTATGCTCTAACTCAGCTTTGTCAAATAATTACCAACAGGAAAACCTATCATATTTGGTACACATTTGTTATGTATGAACAATTACTATTTTATTCATGAGCTTTAACTATGCAGCAATTAGTGCTTCCTAACTAAAGTTATAAGAACTGAAAACTGATGGCTGACTGAAAAATCAGATTTCTTGCTTAATGTGGAGAAGATGTGGCCAGGAGCTGAGTTCCTCTGACAGTTGAATATCAGTAATGGTCAGTACTGACTTTGTGTTTGCAGAGATGTCATGATTATTTGGTGATTCTGTTCTCTGTATGATGTAGCGCAAAGCAACTGCTGCTTATATTGCTGCTGTTCTGCTGGCAGAGGATTTTTATAAAATTCACCCCATCACAGCCGGAGTTGATTTTATTGTGATTTGAGTGTGTGTCGTGCTGCAAACTCATTTTACAGCACAAAGCGTAGGTTTTGTGGAAAATTTTATTTGAAAACCTTTGTTCTGTCAACTTTTCATGTGATTTAATACTCTACTCTCCTGCTGCTGTTTTCTGCAAAATTACCAGAGTTGCAAGAATTTCAAGTTTCCTTTTGTGTTTTTCACGACTTTACAAAATCCCTCCTCTGATGTTAAACTCAGCGCAGATGAAAAAATCTTTAAAATTTGCAGAGGTGCAGCCTCCCTGTGACGGGGAAACCACACTGATCTGACAAGTTTAAGTCTGCAGGTTTGTTGCTGCTGCGCCGTTTACTCTGTATGCTGAAGACTGTGTAATGAATGAAAGGATTGTTTCTCATAGATTTTTATGCTTTTTTATCATAATTTTTCAGATATTGTAAAGGACTGCTTTGCTTGATTTCAGATATATTTATATATGTATATGTATCCCTTACATCAGAGAGAGTGTAGGCATGAAGTTTCCATATGATATTGCATGAGTACAGTCCACACAGGCCTTTTCTCAACAGCTGTGCACACATGAACTGAAATGCTTTATTTGGCCATGAGATAACTAAATATTTTTACAAACAAACATGAGGTCTTCCAGATAACAGTCGACCAGATTGTTGTGAAGCAGAGAGCTGTGGCGTCCATCAGTCTTGTTATCTGCTGTACTCAAACACTTTAAAAAAAATGTTAAAAAAAAAAAAAAAAATTATAATAAAAAATAACAGTATTACTGCTTTGCTTATTCATCGTCTAACAAAGAAGTGTCCCAGAACTGTCTTGTCTAACCAATGAACTCATCTTGATGACTCTAATTAACTGTACCATTGTACAGTTTTAATACATTGTAGCCACTCAGAACTGTGCAGTAATGCACAACTGGTATACAAATATTTTGGAAAAAAAAAGAAAAAAAACTTTAGATGAGTTGAAGGTACGTTTACTGAGATTGTATTTGGAAGATGTGGACTGTTGACCTCTATGTTTACTGTGGAAAGGGCTCCTGCTCCAGATTGGAGCAGTTTTAACAAGACCGCTGACAGTTTGTTTCAGATATCATCAGCCTTTATTTCCACAGTAAAGTTCTGGGCTTCTGCTTCAAGTTTCTGTTCCTTTGTGAATGTATCATGATTTAAGTGACAGCTTTTCTGAACTCGTGCATATGACATATTATTCATCTGCTGTGGGGGATATTAACATATTTGATAAAATGTCTTTAGAACCACATTTACCATTGTTAAACAGATTCTAATTCATTACTGAAAACGAATATGTTTCCCTATGCAAAAATATTACATCAATAAACAAGCTATACAACTTAGAAACCTCGTGTTTGTTCATTTGGTTCATATAACGTCCTTATGGTAATTATGATTGAGAAGAATTCTACAATATTACCAAGTTTGATGGCAGTTGTTGAAAGGAAGTACAGTAGGGTGTCCTCTGAGCTGCATGGAAATGATTAGAAAGGAAGTTCATGGCATAAATCAAACATGTCTTTTTCTGACACCAAACGTCTTCTGAGACATTGATTACAAGAACTTGATATATTTTTCTCTTGGTTTGAAAGATCTGATTTCTTAAATGATATTTCCATGTTACACAAGTTTCTTGTACCTTAGAATGACTTGGTTATTAGTCAGGAAAGTGTCACAAATCTATTTAAAAAGTTTAACATTCATAAGGCTGCTTGCCCTGATGCATTATATGGACACACACTACGTCACTGTGCTAAGCTGCTCAGCATGGTCTTCACTCAACTAGTCAATCAGCGTGAGGACAGACTGAGATCATGCGTGAAATAAGGAAGGATGACAGTGAGTGTACTGGTGTAGTCCAGGCAGGTACATAAAGTGAGAGATCGGGGTCCAGGCCAAACCTGTGCCATTCTGAGGGGTAGCCTATCATCCATGTTCTCACCAGCTCTGTTTCTATCAAGTAAAAAGTAAATTAAAATTAATTATTAAGTTCACTTATAAAATAAAATGGGTATGCCAAATTGTACCCATATTTGTGTCACGTGACGTACAAAAGTTAAAATGGCTCTCCTGTGTCGAATGACACCTTTCATGGTTTGAATTTTACTTTAAAATTACAAGAGGAGTAGAAACTAGCTTCTATGGACGACCAAAACTGCCAAAATTAAAAATACAGAAATATAAAAAAGGTTCAGTAAACAAATTGATGTGCCAATAAATTATATATATATATATATATATATATATATATATATATATATATATATATATATATATATATATATAAAACCTAGGACATGTTATAGCCCGCCATAACATGTCCTTCCACTGTCATGCGGAAGACACACAGATATACCTCCCGCTGAGACCATGGGACACTGGAAGCCTAGCTGCTGTGTTAGTGTTTCAACGATGTGAACAGTTGGATGGCACAAAACTTTCTACAACTCAACAGTTCTAAATCTGAAATGATCTTAATCAACTCTTCTTACTCCACCGCCCATTTTGAAGACAGTCTCGATCCTCTCTCCTCTAACATCACCCCCTCTGCCAGAAACCTAGGTGTCATAATTGATTCCAATCTTAATTTTCATCTTCAAATCAAAAAGTCACCCAGTCCTGTTTCCTTCACCTCTGCACCATCAGTAAAATCAAACCAGTCCTCTCCCGGCCCGATTTAGAAAAAGTTATCAATGCTCTAATTTTCTCCAGACTCCACTACTGCAACTCCCTCCTCTCTGGTCTTGACAATAAATCCCTCTCTCGCCTCCAACTTGTTCAGAACGCAGCAGCTCGGCTTCTCACTGGTTGTAGCAGACAACACATTACCCCTGTTTTCACTGCACTGGCTCCCTGTACGTTTTAGAATTGATTTTAAGATTTTACTGATTACTTTTAAAGCTCGTTTAGGTCTGGCACATAGCTACATTACAGAGTTACTGACACCCTACGAGCCTCCCCGCAGCCTTAGATCCTCAGGCAGGTCCCTTTTAGCTGTGCCAGGGTCGAAACTCAAGACCAGAGGTGACCGAGCTTTTTCACTCGACTCTGGAACGACCTGCCTGAGGAGGTAAGGCTGGCACCATCAGTATCATCTTTTAAGTCACTTCTTAAAATACACTTTTATCGACTGTCCTTTTAGTAACCTATTTAATTATTTATCTATTTTATTTCTGACTTATTTATTGTCAGACTTCTATTTGTCGAAATGTACTCATGCATGTGTCTTTTGTCTTCTTTGTGATTTTATTATCTTACTTTGCTGTGTGCTGTTCAGCACTTTGTAAACCTTGTTTTTTAAAAGTGCTATACAAATAAAGATGTATTATTATTAAGTGAATACAAATATTTTTCACAAAACGCAACTGGGCACAGCTCATGAAGTTGGTTTCTGACTTATAGCCTCCGAGATACATTACAGAGCGCACTAAAGCACTCTGTTGTGAGTTGCCTAATTGAGTAACAATAATTTTTTTTACTTGAGTTCAGTGAATGAAAGTTACTCAGTTATTTTACAAAACATTACAGGGTGCGCTACAGCGCCATATTCATATTTTTGCCCACTTTATGCATTGACACCAAGCGCCAACCTCGGCCTGTAAAATGTGAAGCCTTTGCGGAATTGCAAAAAAACTGCAGTTCACCCCTCATCCGCTAGGGGCTAGCTGAAAAACAGAGCAAATCCCCATAGACTCCCATATTAAAAATACCAACTTTATAGCAGAAATAAACATGTTCACAGTCCCCCTCTCAGCTCGACCTCTTTGCCCATTGGGAAATTCTATTGCAGACCACAATAATTACCACCACAAGAGCCCACTACAATCACCAACACTGCAATCTCACACTGCAAGGAAAAGCAGATCTACAAGTACAGTCAAGTGACCACCACTGTTAGGCCAACCACACTGCATGCGAGGTGCAGATCCCACCTGTATTCTCCGCAGTTTTCCTTACTGCCTAAAGAAAAAAAAAAGGACATAAAAACAGGGGTGAATCTCCACTGGCTCAGCTTACAAAGATGTAAAAGACATCATTAAATAGCTTTACAGAAAATGTAGCAGTTAGTTGTTATAATAATGTACACATTAAAAAAACACAAATTTGCCTACCAACACACAGACCATTCATAACTGCTAAATTAGGCTAAAAGAAAAGAAAAAGAAAGTTCTTCTGAGTGATACTAAATGAAGAGACATTTGGGAAGACGAGCCAAAAGAGCCGAATCTTCGAAAATACTTGCCTCGTCCATCACTAAGTACCACTCCGGGTCGGTAGGTGGCGCTGATGTTGGTAGTTTTACTGACCGGAAAGAGTTAAATGTTTCGTTTTCCGTTTCTAGGACGATTCAGTTGGCGGCTGAAAAGCGGCAAATTACAAATGTCGATGAGAAACAAAGTGTGTGGTGAAAGTTAACGCTGTCCTGGTTAGAAACGGCGAACCATGGAGGAACTATTCAGCAAAGTCTTACAAGTTCATGTGCGGTGCCGAGACTGTGAAGAAAGGTTGGTGTGTGTTTTAGAGAGAAGAAAGGGGTGTGTTCTTCAGCGGGTTTAACTCAATTAATTTTAACGGTCAGTGAAGTGGTTTGACCGGATACCCTATTCACCATTTTAGACTCCGATGTTGGAACATCGACTTTTCTCACTGTTCTTATGTTAAATTATATATTACATAAATTTCATATAATGATGGTGTATTTTTTTAAAAGCTACACAGTCTTCACGATTTATATTTAATACATGTTACATGCTCACAGCAGACTGATTCAACATTTTAAATCTCAACAAGAAGTTCCACATTTACATGCTGGACAGTGTTATATACATAAATATATGATTGTATGAATTTATTCAATCCTCTGCTGCCTCTGCGTTAGGTTTCCTTCTATATTAATGCAGGTTTTAAAGATTTATTTGCCCATACCTCACACTGCACCTTACAGATTAAAAAGCACATTGAGCCCTAACTTCAGTCCAATCCTCATTTCTGTGCATGCACGGAAAGTGACACCTGACATAAACTTTGCATTATGTTATTAATTAATCCCTTGAAGTAATTTGTTTACCTCATGAGCTGATCACTCTATTGTATCAGGGATGTTAAATGCTGCTTATGGCTACAAGATACACTGAACAGGCTCTAAGCTGCTATCACACATACACATGTAGTTTGATTAAAAAGCGAGTCCTGTTGCTCTCAGCATCCAGCTCATGAAACACTTGCCTTTAATGCTTGTCAGTAGGAACGTCGGGATTAAACATTTGTTTTGGTACAATTATTGTAAGAACAGTCATCACGATTTTACAGTTATCTTGATTGTTATGTGTTCATTTTCCAACATTATAAATACGTCAAATTAAATGAAAAGGTCTGATAGATTTTTCAAATTTAATTTCTTTCTATATTTTAGTGCTAACATGACAAAATAATATAGAAACAAAGTAAAGTAACCACAAAGCCTCATTCTAACAAAATATGCTATGTAAACAATAAATAAATGGCCTACTCTTTATAAACTGTATTTCTCTCAAAGAAAAGAGATGGAAAAGGCTACTGAATCTACATCTGGTCTTGGAAAATTCTTTCTTGTTCTGCAGTGACCCAGCTACATCACAAAAAATGTTTTTGTACATTTCTTCTGAACCTAAGAAGAAAATTTTGAAATGCACTGAAAAACATCTATTTAGCTTTGGAATTGCAGCTGCTCTGTAGCAGCATAGCTGCTGGTTGAAACATACATAATACTGGAACAGTGAGAATAAAGATATAAAACAACATATTTCTGAAATTAATAACGGTTTCTTCTACAGGCCTTTGCACACTGACAACTACAAAATATTTCTTTTTAAAAAGTAAAAATGCACCGACCTCACGCTAAGTCTTATTTGAACTGCGAAACTCTCCGTCACAACTACATGGGTATGTAGTGTAAAATTTTTATTCGTGCGCAAGTTGTGCTCATATGCCTGTATTGTTTGGATATAATCCTTTATGGAAAGTGTCAATACTGAGTGACTTCTGTAATTGATTAATTGTGGTGTTTTAATACTGCAGTTAACTGTGAAATTAAGTAATAATGACAACCCTACCTGTGAGTAGAGTAATCCTACAAAAGATGCAGTTGAAATAACCTTTCCGGCTATATAAACATTTTGACCGAAATGTTGGGGAAACTGAACCTTGTACTCTGGCTTTAATTCTTCTGGTACTGATGAACTGATTCTTGTATCATCAGTACTTCTCAAAATGATGATAACCTGATTTAGTAACTTATATTTACAGGAAAGCAAATGTCCGCGTCACCATTGAGCTTCAGTTGACAACAAGTCCCGTACATAAAAGGGTCAGTGGAAGTTTTGCATGAATAATTCAAACTACTTGTATAAATAATTGAAAGTACTTTGTAATTTTAAATTAGACATATGTTCCTTTTGGTGTAAATTTGATTAAAGGCAGATATTTTCGATGACTGAACTTCTCTTTTGTTCATTTTAGGATCTTCTGGTGAGATTAACTGATGATGTAGATCCATATTTTCTCTTCAACCTGTCTATATCAGAAGAAGATTTCCAAAGGTTCGTATTGCTAGAACTGTGTGAGGTGTAATGGTTCATGTTTGAATACTGGACACTAACAAACTCTTTTACACTTGTGGTTTTTGTGTTTGGTTAGTTTAAAAATGCAGCAGGGCCTGCTGATAGACTTTGCATCATTTCCTCAGAAGTTTATTGACCTGCTGAACCTGTGCTGCTTAGAGCAGGAGTCAGACAATCCAAGGTATGGAGAAATGCTACTAGACTTTACAGTGTGCAGTTAAATTGTTATGTTTTAACTTCTATCAGTCTTGATAAATCACTCTTCCTGCGTACCTCATCCAGTTTTATGGAAACATTCTCAGTGCTTGAGGAAAAATTCTTTAGAATGCAATGCTTAAAAAATTTATTCTACAAAGAGTTTTGATTTATTGCCCATATTCATATAAAAGTGTACCACATAAGGCAGTCCATATGTGGTGTTTTCTTTTCTTCTGACTCACTTCATGGTTTTGTATGATGCACAAGCTGATACTTTGAGGGTTAATAAGACCATTAATCTGGTGGGTTCAGAGCTTCATCTGTCAATACGCAGCTCCAGACATGTAAGAAACAAACATCAGTTCTGTCATCCTTGAGCATGTTCCAGCTCTTTGACAAACAAACCAAATTCTTTTTGTACCAGATATTTTAAAGGCTCATCATCTAATCATAAGACTTGTCTCAGTTTTTCTGGGTTCTTGCTTCTTGTCACACCAGAAAATACCTTCATAAGACTTATTAGCACAACACATAGTAATGATGGTTTGGAAGTTAAACATGTTAAGCTGGTCTGCGTGGCTGATAAACTGTGAGAGTGGCTCCAATAAATTCCACAACATCAAAGATCTATTTTTAGAAGAGTGCAGTCAAAAGTACATAATATCAGTCTAATGCTAACAGCTGCCAGCATGCCATATTTTCCTACAATATTTTACAATTTGCCCAACAAATGTAAATAAAATCTGTTTATAGTGAATAATATGGACTTCTAATATAGAAGAAATGAATAACCCAAAGTGAGTAAAAGCTTTGCACAATACTGTGATGTGAAACTGAAATTCTTGACAATATTATGATGATATCTACCAGTTAAACCATCCACATAGAATGAATACATTATTATAATTTTTCCCCAGGTTTTTACTGCAGTTAACATGCCAGTCTTCCCTGCTGGAAGGTCCTGTCAGCTTCAGTGTTGTAGAGACAAATGCATTCAAGCACCTGAACCACTTGAGTTTACGGCTGGTCCAAGGCTCTGACAAAGAGATTAAAGACTACCTGGCAACGTGTCTTTCTACTCTGAAGGTTTGCTCATTCCACATTGTGATACTACCTGTCATATGTGACTTTAAACTGATGTCAGGACAGGGTGGGATATTGTCTGTAGTTTTCTGTATCATTAGTTTTAAATGAGATGGAAGATTCGATGACAACATTCATATGGACGTCAGCCGATGTTGTTTGTTTGCTACTTGCACTCAGTCACCAGCACATTCTTGTAGCTCAGCAGTAACAGCAGTACTAGACTGACAGTGGTCATCTTTCAGTCTGGGTGTTGGCGATTTCATCCCCTGCTTCCTCCAGTCTAAGTGTTGAAGTCTATAAAACTTATATAAATGCAGTCGATTTAGCCTTAGGTTGTCCTGCAGAGCAGCTACAGACTAATGACACGGCTGTGAGCTGTACAATAAACTTATTAAAGGTAAATACAGTGGAAACAAAAACACAGGATTTTTCATTTGTGATTTTATCAGACCCTGATGGGACTTCTGATTAACAGCTGTCTCTTCAGCTGATGTTTCTGACTCCTTGTGCTGTCTGAAGCAGATAACCTCTGATAAGAGCAGCTGTAATGGGAATTTGCTTGTATTATAATACACTTAATGAGTATGAAGTGTATATAGCAGTAAAAAGAAGGAAGCTGTCACCTATCGACAGTAGGCTGCACATACTTTGTCTTTTACTTTTCTTATTACTTTTGCATAAATATTTGTTCATGCAAACACTGAAAGAAAATATTTGCTCAGATTGACTGTGTGACTTTGTTGTTTCAGGCAGAAAAGCAGGCCGTCGACATGAAGCTGAAGAAGATTGAAGATGATCTGAGCCGACAGCTGAGTTATGCCCAACAGGTTTGTTTTTTGTTTTGGTTTTGTTTGTTGTCTCATAGAAAAACAACATTGTAATTCTGTTGGTAGTGCTAGGTGGGTAGTGTATACATTCCTCTTGTCTTTAGTTCGGCTGGTACTTTTATAAGACAGGCCACTGAGAAAATACTGTAAGCTAATATTTACTAGTTCTTAGTCTGAGAAATTCATTACAGAGCTACGGCTTTTGACCATGATAGTGGCATGTTTAATATTTCTCTCTATGAGTTGGGGCTTTGTGTCAAATAATTTTTAGTTTTTTTATTGTCATTTTCTTACAGACTCTATCAGAGAAGACTAAAGAGTTGGACAAACTGCGTTCAGAGTGGACAAATCAGAGCAGTTCTTTGTCCAGCCGGCACTGTCAGGAGTTACAGCTGGAGAGGGAGAAAGTTTTAGAGGTGAGAGTTTCCTCTGTCTATGGTTCTGTTTAATAATTTTGTCAATGTGACCTTCATTCTTTTCCAGTGTCAGTCTCCAGCACCACCTGGCAGGTGTTCCATGTTCTTCTAAGTATTCAGAATCCCATTTTGTCCTGGTACACAGTACACTGTCACCACATTTTGCCTCAATGACACAATCAGACTCAAACATGCAGTTTCACAAGTTGCAGCTGGTAAATGTTAAACTTTAAAGTACACATCTGTCTCTAGTGTTTGAACTGAACAGCTCCTGATTCAGGGTGGTTGCTGAACAAGCTTTCTCACTGCAGTTTACTTTGATTTAAACCTCATATTCCCTACATAATGGAAACTCATGAAACAGATGATGTATGTTTAGACCATCAGGATATGGATCATTCCATAAATGATGCTGCAGGAGTGGTTGGAGAGATTGTTTCTGTTTTTATGCTCAGTTACAAAGCAGGTTTCAAAATGAGACTGAGCACCTGCGTCAGGAGCTGGAGAGCACTCATCAGAAAAGCAGCCAGCAACTGCAGAGCAGAGTCACAGAGCTGGAGGGCTCCTGCAGGGAGCTGACAGAGAAGAAATACAAAAATGAGTCTGTCATCCGAGACCTGAAGATTAAACTAGTGGGTTCAGAGGAGGTTGGTGAATCTACTGTATTACTCTATTGGAGCTATGATGATGACAGTTGACTGATTATTTGTCTGCACACAGATTGTGCATTTATTTTTATTTAACCTTTATTTAACCAGGTAAAAAAAATGTTTGAGAACCAGTTCTCATTTACATAGTGTTCCTCTTGTCTCAGATATGCACAGACTTACTCCTACTTCTTTCTTCTTTGTGAACATAACTTTACAGACTCAGAAGATCTCCTGTATTGTAACATTATAACTATGGATTAGAGTGATGATCAGAATCATGTGCGAGTTTGACTTTATCTGCTGTTGGATTGCATTCTGTTGTAACCTTTCATGTGCAGGAATGTCAGCGTTTGAAGCAGCAGGTTCTCAGTTTGCGGAGGGAGAACAGCACTCTGGATACAGAGGTCCATGAAAAGGAGCGTTTAGTGAGCCAGCTGCAGATGAGAGTAGCCGTTCTGGAGCAGGAAAGCAAAGATAAGGAACTGTTGATGCGCCGCACAAAAGAGGTGTTGGAAGCAACTCAGCAGCAAAAGGTAGGAGCTATGCCTGTCATGCTGGCAGTCAGCAGCATGCCTCTGACATCTGAAATGAACTATGGGCTCTCCATTGACATAATGCATTCACTACTATCTTACCCCGACCTTCTAAATATGGTCTTTGATTTGTGTCTATTTTTATATATAAAGTCCTTTTTCCCCCTCTAGGAATCAGTGGAGGAGAATGCAGAAAGTAAAGAAGTTCAGTTAAGAAAACTTGAAGCAACAGTGAAATCATTGTCAGATGAGCTGATAAAGGTTTGTGAAGCTGTTTGCAGGCTGCATCTTTGCTACACACAGTCCTATAACATACCCACAACTAAAATTACAGTCTGGTTGTAAATCTGACCTTCGAACGTTCCACATTCAGTCATGTTCGAAGATTAAAGAAACAACATAAAAAAATGCTGAGACATCAGATTTTTGAACGGGTGATAAATGAATAAAAGAACTAAATTGGAAAAAATCTGCACAAATATCCTGCAAACTTCTTTATTTATTTATTTGTTTATTATGTATGTGTGTGTGTGTGTGTGTGTGTGTGTGTGTATGTAGGTATGTATGTATGTAACCAGCTCTGTAATGACTTGGTGACTTATTAGAAACGTTCAGATCTTAGTAGCCTCTTACACATCCGCCTTTTCATGCCTGAACTGATGCTTCTTTGTTGCACATTGTATGGTGTGAAAGTACAGAAACAAATTGGAGGTCGAAATTGATCCTCTGCTGATACACCTCAGAGCTGACAGGAGCGGCAGTAATGGAGGAAACGGGCTTGCCTCCTGTAGAGAAATGTCATGATTACTAAATTTAACAATTTCCTGTCATAGTGAAAAACTTTGTTTGTACTGTTATCAGTTAGCCCTATATTTACATGCAGGAGTTATTCAAGCTACGGTCACATTATCTGTGTATGTAAGTCAAGGCTTTGATGTCATGTAATTTTGGTCAAACTCAAATGTTTACATGCATTTTAAAACTAAATCAGTTTTACTTATGAAGCACTTTTCATACAAAAAATAGGTCAAAGTGTTAAAAACACACAACAATTTTAAAAACACACCTGATCATAATCTCTCACATGCCCTCATACACACACAACATGCATCCCTTCCCCCTCTGTCTCTTTAACTGAGTATTATTATGGAAAGGCAATACTATACACAGTAGTGTCATGTAAGTGTACTAATGTGGCTGTGATAGTAAAGCCGGTTGCACTCTCCACCTTTAAACCTTTTTTCATCACACATCAGTTGCATCTCATCAGCACAAAGACAGAATAAGCTGTAGGGAAAATGCTGTCATTGATTAGAATAGTGAGTTTCACTATGAGAGCTCCATTCATTTAACTGGATTATTGTAATCTATTTGTAGGACATGAGTGAAAATCTGGTGAGGTTTGAGGTCATTCATGCATAAGTATAGAAATTTTAAACGTTCTTAAACAGCACAGTCACTTAATAGAAATACGAGTTGCTGTTATTTAGGTGGATGGTCCCACCCGAGAGAACAATTAGTTTTTAGATGCTAAAACTATTAAGAAAAGCTAATAATATTAAAAAAAAGAAGAAAATGGAACATTGTATTTGTCCTTGACGCTGGTCCTGTTTCTTACTCAGGCTAACGGTATCATCAAGAAGCTTCAAGGAGAGGTTCGAGGCCTTGTTGGAAAAATAAAAGTCAAAAACACTGTAACTGTGTCCCAGGAGAAAGTTCTTCAGGACACATCAGACAAACTTCAGAGCGTTGAAAAGGATCTACAGAGTGCTCAGCTGCAGCTCAGTACCAAGGATGAGCAGGTATGCTTTCAAAAAAGGGAAATACTGACACACTGCTTACATTAGTCATTTTGTAAAGCAGAGCTTAAATTAGCCTTCTTTTCATGCTCAGATCTCTCTCTACTTGTGTAATACAAATGTTTTTGTTTGTTTTTTTTCTTCTAAATTTATGTTCATTATCAAAGGTTTTATGCCTGATTTTCCATAGATATCAGTGTTAAAGATAAATATGATGCCAGGAGAGCATTCCTAGAGGTTGCTTTATAACCTGAAATCAAATGTAAATCTGGGCTTTAGTAACCAGGTCTGGAGGACCTGGGTTTGCAGGTGTGCCAACAGAGGTAATTTTTGGCCCAAACCTGACTCTTTGTCAGTCCAATGCAGAGACTGGCATGTTTTACTTGCGTGATTGATAATTATAAAACTAAACTGATCTCATCAGTGATCTTTTAAAACTATAAGTGCAGAAAGCAGCAGAACATGATATGAACAAATCAGGTCGCAGTGAACAGGAATCCTTTGGGCTCAACACAGTGTCTAAAGCTGGTAAACACACAAGGATTTTCTAAATCTGAAGAGATTTTTTTGTGAGATTTTTTATTTTACATTTAACAGTTTTGATCGTACTATGTGGTGTGCTCCGATACTCGCAGCACAGAACAACACACACATAACGCTTCTGTCCTGCAGCCGATCTAGAATCTAGTCCTCTAAACCAGAAATCTTGCGTGATCAAATGTGACAACAAAGAAGAGTTTTTGTGTAACAAAAACAAAGAAGAAGAAAAATAGCAACAACTGGAAAAACGAAGAAGAACCATGGCAACACCCAGCATGGCAGAGGACATACATGATGAAGTAATGATGGTGGTCTTGCGACTACTGTTAACAGAAAAATCCAGAACTGAAAAAACAGACTGAAGACAGCGTGATCATGGACTTTATATCCTTCCCAATTGTTGGAACTAATTTGTTCTTCAAACACCTCAGACCACAGGATAAGCTTGAAAGACTTAAGATAATCAGGCGTTTGCTTTCCTTGGATGGGAAGAGGGAAAATCGGGACAAAAACAGCCCAATAATCTTTGTGTGTACCTAGCTTTAGCTTCTTCAATGAGCTGCCAAAACATTTACCTTGAGAAAAGTGCATCATTATTGTAAGTTTACAGGTTATTTAGATCTGTTTATATTATTGATACAAAAAACATCACATTCATGCAATTTTTTTCTATCTTTCAGATTTCAAAACTAAAGGAGCAGCTTGAGATAACGATGCAGAAGCTAAATGAAAGCAGAGAGGTGTTAAAAACAAATGAGAACGGTAAGCAAGCTGGCCTGACTTGTTTTTTTTTTTTTCTTTAAACAGGACTGAATGCTTTATTTAAAAAAATAAAACAGCAGATTCCTGTGTATAGATCCATATTACCTTTAAATCTGCCTTCTCTGTCCTTAAATTGTGGTCCATTTTTAAATGCATTTAGGTTTACCAAACAACCTCAATGCTGATAATGGTTAGGAACAAGTTCATGTAACTAACATGGTCCTAATATGTTTTCAAGTTTCAGCTCAAAATACAGCACAATGTCTATTACATTACTGATGATTTAAGTGCCGTTCTCTGTATGAAGGCAGAGGATCATAAACTCCTGTCCCTTTCCATGTGTTTATTGTTTGCAATTACAATAATCTGGTATCTGAGTTATTAACAACTCCCATCTTCTGTTGTATTTCTACTGCAGTTATAAGTTGGCTTAACAAGCAGCTAAATGAAAACCAGCTGTCCACAAAGACACAGTTTCCTGAGCCTCTGGAGAATCCTTCAGTTCTCTCCACAGCACCAGGACTGAGGGTATGGCCTGTTTCTGTGCGTCTGGCTTCTTATCAGTTTTCTACACTAATTTTATAGCAACAGTTCCACCTTTTACTCTGCTGCCGGTTGAACACATCTCTGTTTTTGTAGGCACAGTTTTATCCTCAGACAGGCAGAACGACTGCATCCTCTGTGACGTTCAGTCCTGCTGAGCCGACAGCCGTCACACAGCCGTGAGTTTGGATGTTTGCTCTGTTTCTCCAAATATACTGAGGTTTTTATAAACTGTTTAGTGTTTAGTTGTTCAATTTTTAATCTCTTTACTGTACCACAACATACAAATAAAAACTATTTAAACAAAAATATTACTTTCTAATGTCAGCATTAAAAGAGTAATAAAGTTTTAAGAAAAGTTTTGTTCTTTTTTTTTATTAGATGAAAGGTCAGATTCTGTTCACTTCTTAATTAAACAAACTGGGCGCTTAAGCAAATTTGATAAGAAATTCTGCTGAAATATTTTAGTCTGATGGGTAAAAATGTGGAACGTCAGTATATGCTCCTCCGGCTGTGGTTTGCTCAGATCCATGAATTAAAGAGAAATTTTTAAGCAATATGATCTGTATTTGTGTTAAATGAGAGAGTGTGTCTATGTTTTTGTTGTTGTTGTTATTAGAGACTCTGCTGGCCTGGATCCTAAGTACTTTGGCAAGAAGGATGTTAGCATCCCGCTCTACACTCTATCATCCAATCTGCCTCACAGAGGTAAAACTGCTCCTCATTTGTAGCCCTACTTGAACTGTTCACATCTGTTAAATCTTATTTAGGAATGGACTGATATCAAACATCACTGCCTCTCAAAAGCCTATCAATGCCGTAAATTCCTTGTGTTTGTAATGAAGAATAAGGATTTTGATTTGCACATTGGATGATCTTTTGTTGTTTTTTTTTTTTTTCCTACCCAGAGTTACCGCAGCGTACAAAACCCTCCATAGCCTCAGCGTACTTTTCTGCATGAAAGTGAAGCTGCTGGTTCCAGTGATCCACAACATGATGTTTTAAGTTCCACATTAGGAGGAAACCTTAACCACTTGTGTCATGCTCTCAGCTCTTGTATAAAACTTTTAAAGAATATATGTTAAATAAAATGGATTTTAAATTTCTGTTGTTGACGTTTTATTTTACATATTGATGATTTAAGTGATTGGTGTAAGATTTTTTTAATTTTATTTGAATCTTTATTTATTCCACCATTTGGACTCCATGTCCTTCATAAAAATAAAAATTTTTATTTGTATAGCACTTTTAAAAAACAAGGTTTACAAAGCGCACAGCAAAGTAAGGTAATAAAATCAACCATGAAAAGATATATATATATATATGTATATATATATATGTATATATATATGTATATATATATATATATATATATATATGTATGTATATATATATATATAAGCCAGTCGATAAAAGTGTATTTTAAGAAGTGACCTAAAAGATGATACTGATGGTGCCAGCCTTATCTTCTCAGGCAGTTCCAGAGTCGAGCGGCTTGGACCGAAAAAGCTCGGTCACCTCTGGTCTTGAGTTTCGACACTGGCACAGCTAAAAGGGACCTGCCTGAGGATCTAACTGTAATGTAGCCGGGGGCCAGACCTAAACGAGCTTTAAAAGTAATTAGTAAAACCTTAAAATCAATTCTAAAACGTACAGGGAGCCAGTGCAGCGAGGCTAAAACAGGGTAATGTGTTGTCTGCTCTTCACGGAGGTGAAGGAAACATAACTGGGTGACTTTTTTGATTTGAAGATGAAAATTAAGATTGGAATCAATTATGACACCTAGGTTTCTGGCAGAGGGGGTGATGTTAGAGGAGAGAGGACCGAGACTGTCTTCAGTGTGGCGTCACTGTGTCAAGTAAAACAAGCGCACCCTGAAGAAAGTGAGGACTATTCGCTCGAATTAGCTCGTATTCTATTGGCTGGAGGAGGTTTGACAGACAGCTCTTTCTGCAACCCAAGAGAGAGGAAAAAATATCCAAGAGCAAAAGTTTTGAGTGCGCAGATAAAGTGTCTGAGTGTGAGTGAAAGAGACCAAGTCTGAGCGCAGAGTTTTGAAAGCAAGAGGGACTTTCTGAGTGTGAGAGCAGAGTTTTGAGAGTGCGCAAGATGATATTTGAGCGTGAAAACCAGAAATCTTGCTCTCAAAGCAAACACTTACACTCTTGATTAAAGACAGAAAAATACCCCCATAGAAGTTCACATGGACAGCAATCCGTTTCGGAGGTCTGTTTGGCGGCCATCAGCTCCACTGGATCCAGCTCTCCAATATGAGGATCAGTTGACAGCTCCAGCAATCTCTTCAGATGAAAAACCAACAAAACCAAGGACATTTATGAATTGCCTTATGTTAAAGTATGATGTTCAATGTGTTCAACCCATGACTCACAGAAATCCAATAACAACCCTGTTTGGGTTCAAGTCCACCAGAAGAACCGATTTACAACTTAATCACAGATGTCTCATTTCTGCACAGAGACCACGTACTGTGTGCGTGACTGATGAATACATGGTCATATTTATTAGCCACAAGTATCGATTTACAGATCAATCCTTGTTTCTTTGCTGTATCGAGCTGAGCTCTGAAGCATTCAGTTATGATCGCTCCCAAAATATTTCTGACCTTTCTAAACTAAAAGCATGTTGCAGACATTCAGTGCAACAGTTACACTTTAAAAAAAAATTTTATAAAAAAAAAAAGCTTGTTTCTCATTTTTCTCACTGCAGAGAGAACACTTTTTTTGTTTTGTTTTGTTTTTTCTTCACTGTCTACAGAACAAATATAAAACCTAACAGAATATTGAAAATGTTAAAGCAGAACCTGAGGATGAGATGACAACTTGGATGATGGCAAATGTCACTGTTGCCACGGTTACTAAGACATTTTTCTTGTAATATATCAATCCTCCAGCTGTACTCGTGAAAGACAAACTGTCAAGAGCTGAACACAGGAAGGAATCGAAAGTGAACTGTATAGGAACTGTAGAGAGATTTTCCATTTCCAAGATGGACGGTTCCACCTGAGAACAATGAGCTGCTGACCCCATGGCAGTCCAGATGGATTAATACACATGGGAAAGAAAGAAACTTAGATACAAACAGCTTAAGTTTATGCTTTTTAATCTCTCATATACACAACCCATGGAAGCATCAGAGGCAATGTGGGGTTCACTGTCTTACCCAAGAGCAGTTCAGTACTATGTGGTCTGGGTGAAGCTGAGGATTGAACCACTGACTCCACTTGATGACAGCTGTTTTTTTCTCTTTCCTTCTGTGGCTGCTGTCAAATTTAAGACATCTTCTTTATCACTTGCCTCTTGTGTTCCACAGAGGTCCGTTATGGAGCCTTTGTTGTTCATTTCATATCTGCTCCCTCTGTAGCATATTTTAAAGACATTTCTTATCATTTTTATGCTGATGATATTCAGCTATATTTTTCTTTTAAACATCACGATGTTTTAAAGATACAGATCTTGCTTGGGTGTTTGGATGCTGCTAGGAACTGGATGAATGGCAACTTTTTTCAACTGAACAGTGCAAAAACTGAAGTCACTGTATGTGCCCCTGACAGATTTCTCCCTACGTTAAAAGTCTTGACCTACTTGTCTCATTTATTAAGCCCTCAGTCAGGAACCTTGGGGTAACTCTTGACCCTGCGCAATTCATTGGATGCTCATTAAATTGCTGGTTTGTTCTTGTTTTATCATTTAAAAAATATTGTCAAGGTGTGTCCACTATTTTCACATGTATGAGTAAAATATCTCTGGAACGTCTTCAGGTTGTCCAGAGCGCTGCTTCAAGGCTAATAACACAATCTTTGAAGTATTCACATGTCACCCCTACACTAATCCAGCTGCACTGGCTCCCTATTCATTATGAAATGCATTTTAAAATTCTAGTTTTAACATATAGAGCTTTAAATGATCAAGCACCAATTTATATCTGACCTTTTGCAGGGCTCTGAGATCATGTGATCAGGTCTGCTGGTTGTGAAGCACATATGGGTGAAAACCAAAGGTGACAGAGCCTTCCTCCCTCTGGAACTCCTTTCCTCTCAGACAGAGCTCTGCTGGCTCAGTGATCTCTTTTAAAAAACACATCTTTTTGAACTTGCTTTTGCTTATTTTTATCTGTTTTTATGTGGCCTGTGTTGTTTTGTGCTTTATTATGAAGCACTTTGTGATTTTTATCCTAAATGGTGCTATATAAATAAACATATGCTTTCTTACTTTATTTACCTACAGCTTTTTGAAAACAATATTTATCAAACCTGTAAGATGGAGGGTAAAAACTGCTGCTTAATATTTGTGTGTGGATTCAAACACACATTTACAAGAACCCAAAGTTACACAGAAAATGGTTTATACATTTAAATAATGAAATATGAATTTATAACCACTATGAAACTAATTTCACTCCAAATACATGACTGTGTGAGAATGTGGCTTGAAGTGTAAAAATGCATGTGTGAGTTTTGAGACTACTTACAGTTCCACAAATACATGCTGAGTGCTGATGGAAAGTTTGGTACTTTGGTTTTTAATCAAATTAAAAGTTATTTCTCTCTATAGTTATTTCAAAGTGGGAAGGACATTTTCTCTGACTGAACAGTTCCTCATCCCTCAATTTTCAGATGGATGGATCCACCCCTCCTCTTTCTCTTTTCTCACACATACATACACACATGAGGTCAGTTAAGCAGATCTTATCAGACTCTCATTGTCTTCTTCAGTTCTTTATTCACACTTTTCTTTCTGAACACTCTTTAGAGGATATATATCAGATTAATCTGGTGTGAAACTTCTAATAATAACCAGATCCACATCATATACTCCATACGTCCAGGCTCACCCTGTTGCCCAGGATCCTGCTTTTATCTGGACTTGAAACCGTCATCCAGAAACAAACTTGTAGAGCTGATTGAAGCGGGCAGCTCTGGGAAAACCTCGGGGAGGTGAGCACACTTTTTTGCCACAGAACCCTGTTTTATTGTAGATGTCTTGAAGTCGACAGTTCATTAAAGTGTGATCATTGTGGCTGGAGCTTTAGAGTCTGACTGAAAGGAAGAATTGTCCTGTAAGATCTTTAGTTGCCAAACTACCCTGACTGTACTTCCTGGTGGTGACTAAATCAACAAATGTAGTTATCAACTAAAGTTATTTTACTCTTAAGTTTCTTGCATGTTAATCAATCACAGGATTTCATTAGTCTCAAAGTGCCAATGAGCTGAAAGTTGTCCAGTGGATGGATTTAAGTTCGAACATGGTGCATGTTTTTTTTTTTTTTTTTCAAATTAAAAAAAGATTTCTGATATCACGGTCATGCACAGGATGGTTAAACTATGCTGCTCAGCAGAAACCTGAGGCCAGTTCCCTCAGCCTGAGTGTCAGTCTACCCACTGAATTCCAATGTAAAAGTCTTGGTGTTTTAGATGTAGAGCAGACTGGGAGCTCCAGCTGCAACATGAACCTCTCTGGTCAGATCAGACAGTCATGTTTGATCAGCATGAGTAGAAAGGGAATTCCTCGGGTTGGAACAGTACCCCCATCACTTATTGGCTGATTAAAGAATTGGCATTCTGAATTTCTTCAGATGTATTGGACAGTGCTGGAAACATCATACCATCCTTCAGCAGTGAATCTCATAAGCAATCTGAGACTCCAGAAACAGGCCTGTGTGGTTAAGAAACATTCCTTCAGCCTCTGACGGGATCACAGGTTCCGCTTCGCCTCCTTCCCCTGCCATTCTCCTCATGGTCCGTATGTCGCTGTCCTGCTGCTGCTGCTGTTTGTTGGGAATTAGAGTGGGACTCATGGTCTGTCCTGGCCCCACAGAAAGGGTGTGGCTGGAGGTGTCAGATGTTGCAGGGCCACCCAGGTTAGTGGTGGAGATAACAGTTTGTGGAGCAGGAGGAAGCACGGGCTTGGCTCTGTTGAGTACGTACATTTCATGGCCGCGTTCATCACGGTACTCTTCCAATTGGGCAAAGGTGGTTGGACCATCTGAGTAGTCGTTTACATACAGGATGCTCTCTTCCTGGTGGGAAAAATTTATACCGATCACTTTTAAAGTACAAAAATATACAATGGGAACAGTTGCTGTGTTGGAAACATTTTTCAGTGAAATTACTTGACATTCATTTGTTTTGTTACCATGTTTATGCTATTTTTCTAAAAAAAAAAAAAAAAACTGAATGTGAAATATTCCTGTGTGGAATCCAAGATGGGATCTGTAGGATGTATCAGGCAGTGATTCTGCACCAGTAACACTGAAGCTATCTACAGATCTGACATGAAAACCATTCAAACAGACATCTAGATTACCATCTTCTTGTTGTTATGATGGCAGCAATACATCTGGTGTGTATATTAAATTATCTCTCCCTCAGGAAGTCATTGTTACATATCAAGTTGGGAATTTTGTTGTATTTTTTAAAAAAATGTAGTTTTGTAGTCAGAAATGTGCACCTTTTCAGCCCCGTCTGCTTCCTTGTCTCGTTGGTGATGTCGGCTGTAGATCATAGCAACCAGCAGCAGAGCAGTCAGAGCCAGCAGGGAGATACCCACAGCGATGGCGGTCTGTGTGGCTGCTCCCAGAGCACTGAAGGCCATGCTGCCCAAAGCGTACAGGGGCTCCCGGCTCACATCCGAACCCAGAGCAGGACCGTGGCTTCTCAGTCGGGGCCAGGCAGGGGAGTACGGTGAGGACACCTGAGACCATGAGGCCCAGATCGAGGAGGAGGAGGAGGAGTTGATGGCGAGCTGAAAGGTAACTCTCGCCACACCTCCTGCGTTCCAGGCCTCACATTCATAGAAACCTGCGTGTGCAACCGTCACATTACTGAGAAACAGCATGCCGCTGCCAGTGTCAGGGTCAAAGCGCTCCCCAGCAGTCTTCTGTAAGCTGACTCTGCCTTGCTCTGAGGGTTCCTCTGGTCCTCCCACTACACCTCCTCCTGCACCAAACTCCTGAACCAGGCCTCTGGGAGAGTGCACCAGTTTACCCTGAGATGCCTTCCTCCAGGTCACCTGCAAAGGTATTTTATTTATTTTTAGGGATCTTAGTACAGTATTTAAGAAAACTGACACCATTACATACAGTCATTTAGAAAAAAAAATGCTGTTACTGTTAGAGAGAGAAATCAATGATGACATCTTTCCCACTATAGAAGTATAAAACTGTTTTACAGTTAGTCTGCATACCTGTGGCCGAGGGTAGCCAGAGGCATGGCAGGACACTCTGAGGCTCTCTCCCAGCCGCACTGCCAGCCTCCTGGGCTCTAGCTGCACCAGTGGAGGAATACACACTAGGCTATTGAGTGGGACTTCCACCAGGCTGAGGTGGGAGAGGCGTGGTGGCTCAATGCAGACCAGACGACGCTCTGCAGAGCTGAGCAGCCGCTGACCTTCCTCATCAATCCAGCTCCTGAGCCAATGGAGAGCGCAGTCACAGCGCCATGGGTTATCTACAGCAGAACAGATGGTGTCTTGTAGCATTTCATAGTGAATCTCCTGAGTCTCTACAGTATGCATGTCAACGGTTCCAAAAGGTCAGGAATACTTTCATACTGAAAAACAACTTGCTTTCTGAAATAGCTCAAGCAGAAAGTGTCTCCATCTATCTTAGACCCTGTTAACTATATGGCTTGAATTAAATCTTTATTCTGGTCATTACCATGACAACGGTCTTATTTATGTGCAGTTTTTAAAATATACAACAGTTTGCAAAACTGAAGATCCTCAGGACTGTCTTTATCAGTGACTGCTCTCACCTGTAATGCGTAGCACCTGCAGACTAACCAGAGGCCGTAGTGATGCAGGACCAATGGTGTGAAGATTATTTCTGCTCAGATCCAGGAGAGCAAGAGAGCTCAAACCAACCAAGGCCTGGTCTGCTATCATTTCTATGCTGTTATGCTGCAAATGGAGCTCCTGCAGACGCTGCAGAGATTGGACACATTATTCATGAAGCTTTACACAGGATTGAGAAACAAGTGTGTCAGCAAAAATACAAAACTGAGAAGTCAAATTACATAGTTTTGTATCAATACAATCATTAAATAATAATCTATCTGGACATTTAAAAAAAAAAAAAAAAAAAAAAAAAAAAAAACTCATAATGTTTTTATATTTTTCACCTGTAACCCACGAAAGGTGTAGTCAAGAAGCCGTGTGATGTCATTTCCTGACAGGTACAGAATACGGAGATGTTCGAGTCCCTGGAACATGTCAGCTGTCACCAGATGGATCCGATTCCCATTCAGAGCCAGCTCCAGCAGCTGGCCCTGGTCCTGGAAAGAGCCAGACTCCACCCCTGAGATGGTGTTGTTCTGGAGGAGGGACATGAAGAGCAACAAAACAGAATACTGGTGACTGTTGAAGCGAATGGCTCACAGTTAATGCTGATGATGTTTGTTGATGAGACCTTATGGAGGTTTGTTACTGTTTGTTACTAAATGCAGCCGTAGGGTCAGTTTCCAATTATGGAGCTTGACTTTTAAACATGGGGGGCAAGAGGGTGGGCAACATCTTTACATTAA
Source organism: Melanotaenia boesemani (assembly GCF_017639745.1). NCBI lineage: Eukaryota > Metazoa > Chordata > Actinopteri > Atheriniformes > Melanotaeniidae > Melanotaenia > Melanotaenia boesemani. The sequence continues at coordinate 17,503,138 of NC_055695.1, read as the reverse complement.
TAATCTGGGCCATCAAATGGAAATATTTGCAACAACTTCAAAAAAGTCCACAGAACGATAGGTTAGTTGTTTTGGGGTGCAGTATGTGGCACTTGATGTAGTAGTAGGGGGCTCAGTGGCTTCTTCCCCTGGGTGTTCTAGCTTACTGTCTGATGATGGTGGTAAACTAGACCCATGTGCCTGACAATAACATCTTATATAGCTTGCATTACATTGGGAGATGACCGGTCTACTGAGACTGGGGCTGGGGTCGGTCTCAGCCTGAACTGTGCCATTTCTCTTTACAAAAAAAAGTCAGAAACGTCTCCCTTTCTCTTCATTGTTACGTTTTTTTATACAAAATAAGACTCGTTACAGGCTATATTTCTCCACATTTTCACGCTGTAGCTTACCTTAGAATCACCTGCCAGCCTTGCTAGTTGTCCCTAAATACTTTAGCTGAAAACTAAATATGACATGGTTTCTCCACATTATCTCAAAACCAATCTAGTGTCACCATATAACGAAATTAGCACTGCTATGTAACTTCAGGCTAACATCAGGTTAACAGCCATTCATAACTAGTGTTGGTTAGTAATAGTGGTTGCACAGGGACAAAATCTGTTCTGGAAATATGCAGCCAAATGTCAACATTTTTGAAGGATAACTAATTAGAACACCACTTTAAAATTTACTTCAAACTGGTGTTGTGTGACACTGGTGATCAATGTTTGTCTGGAAAGGACACTTCTCTCCTCTTCCATTGACCTGTCAATCACCAGAGGTGGCACCTGTGTCACACAACATACATGTCTCCAACTGCAGGAGATTTCAGTCCATTTCTAACCTAAAACAGTCTGTGTAAAAAACACACTTAATTAATATTATCTATATAGTAACTAATGAATTCTATTACATAATATCAAGACATCACTGAAAGGGTTTGAAAGTATTTCATTTAATTCAATTTAATACGTTAATCAAAAGAAATCAGTGGTGTGATTTAGTTCCTTCCAGTCAACTCCATCTTCTTCCTCCTGTTTTCCTTCTCCATCTCTCCTCATCCCAATTTTGCCATCTTGAGCTAAACAAAACTAAATCTCACCAGGTAACAGTGGTTGTGAGGGAAAGTGATGGGAGAGAATTTCTTACAAGATGGTGCTCCCATCCTGTGTGCAAGACTGTAAGACAGACTTAATTCTCTATAGACCATTTACGTGTTCACTTCCTTGCTGTAGGTTGTTTAATTTAAAAGCATCCCATTTTGATGAGAGGGACGCAATGAGTCCCGTTCTCAGATCAGAAAAAAACTTGCTCTAATTACAAACAGTGATAAACCAAACTTTAACAGCATCCTCAGAGAAGGTGTGTGAGTGTGTGTTTGTTACCTGCAGATACAAGTAGTGCAGGTGCTTCAACAAAGTGAGGTCTTGTCGACGGATTTGACTAATTGCATTGTCCTGGAGGAAGATAGTCTGGATATGGAGAGATGGCAGGAGGGAGGAGATTATTCACTGCATATGATTGTGTCTGCAGATCTGTGACAGGTGGAGAGAGTTTCCAATTAACCCACCTGAGTGGAAGGAGCAATGTGTTTAGGAATGTTCCTTAGGTCAGTGGAGCCACACTCCACAGTGAGGCTGTAGCAGCGGCAGCCCACAGGACAGGAGGGAGAAGCTGGAATATGTGGAGACAGGAGCAGTACAGAAAGAAGAAGCTCCAGCAGCACAGCCATGGGATCAGAAGACAGGACTGAGGAAGAGGAGAGAACAGAGTGCAGGACAGTCGGGATCAGAGCTGAATTAGGACCAAACAGCTGACAGCAAATTCAGAGATAACCCACAAATTCCCCCTAATCCAAAAACAAAACAAAAACTCAGCCTAGCCACAAAAGGAGCTGTTTAGACAACTCTGCTTCTCTTCAGTTCTGTCCGATGGAAGGTATTTTTTAAACAAAATATATTTAATTTGAATGTTTTTCACAACGCAGGACTAATGTGTGTCTCTTTGGACACTAAGAACAATAAAAAGAATTTTAAAGAATTAAATCTTGTGTCTTCAGACAAAGCTGGATAAAAGTTCTTAAAATTTAACAACAGGTTGTTTTAAATTGATTGTAGAGCGGAACAGGGTGATTTCATTCTGCTGGTGATAAGTTATAAAGCAATTTGTTATTACCGGTATGTTGCTTCTTGCTCAGGGAATTTAAATCTGTCTGCATTTGTTCAATAAAATCAAGTCATCTACAGTTAAAAAAAGATGCTGAGTGAAGTCATTTTCACATTAAACAATAAAACAGCATCAGAGTCAGCATGCTGCGTTTATGACTATTAATTTAAATGCAGGAGAATCACAGCATGACTGAAGGTTTCTCTGTGTGGTACTGCTCGGTTTTTAAGGTCTGCAACAGCTGAGATGTCCATGTTAGGTTTATTGTAGGTTTGCTAATACACAGGAGGAAAGGGCATTGTCACTTGAAATGTTGTAGCTGCTGCTATGTAAACAGCCTCGTGACATTATGCAGCTGCTACAACATCAATACTCAGCACAGACCACATCTAAAATGTGGATGTTTCCGTAGAAGTGGATACCGCTGTGAAATGTTCATGTCAGTCATAACCTTACATCCTTCTGGCCAGCAGGTGGGAATATGTTTCATATGTGATGGGCTTATTGGCAACAAGTCAGAGTCTGAGTGAAGCATTAACTTGAAGGTTGATTCACATGTAAATTCAAGTCACATGCACATTGTCTTCATCCCTGACTGGTGATTTGCTGTCATTGATCGAGACATTTCCTGCAGCTTTTTTGTTATAGCTTGTTGCCATCACTTTTTGTTTCATTTGTTCGGGATTTTCAGAAAGACAGACTCCCTATATCTAATCGTTCAGAGTTTTTTTCATTACACAAAAAGTATCTTCATTTTTTAAATATTTGTTAAAATGATGTGACATCAATTTGAAAACGGTTATGAGGTAATTTGCATACTTTTTGGAGTCTGTCATTCTACAGTGGAAAAGATTACTCGGAAGTGGAAAACACTGAAGACAGCTGCCAATCATCCCAGGAGTGAACATCCCAGCAAGTTCAGGCCCAGGTCAGATTGTGCAATGTTCATAGCAACTTCAAAACACCCAAGAGCTGAGCCTCAGACTCTACAAGCCTCATTTACCATCTTCAATAAGAAAAAAAAGTTAGTAAATATTGCTTCTTTAGAAGGATTGCAAGAGAAATCCTTCAAGAAAAAAAAAAGAAAAAAAAAAAACATGGCAGCAAAGTTTAGGTTTGCAAAGCTGCATCTGAACAAACCACAAGATGTCTGGAACGTCTTTTGGACAGACCAGACCAAAGTGGAGAAGTTGGGTCATAATGCAAAGCAGAACGTTTGGAGAAAACCAAACATAGCATAGCAGAAAAAAACCCATCTCAAACCAAATTTCTAGCACTGTGAAGGCAGATAATTTGGACTTATTTTGCACAGGACCTGCACACCTTTCTGTCATTGAGTAGATTGAACTCTTCTGTACACCAAAGAATTCTAGAGTCAAATGTGAGGCCATCTGTGCAACAGCTAAAGTTTGGCTGAAATGAGCTCATGCAACAGATCAATGATCCCACACACAGAAACAAATTTACAACAGAATAGCCAAAAAGCTAAAAAAGTCTAGACCCTCAACCTGATTGAAAAGCTGTGTATAAGTGAATGTCGCAAACCTCAGTGATTTGAAGCAATGCTGTAAAGAGGAGTTGGCCAGAATTTCTCTAAAATTATGTGAGTATCTGATAACATACAGAAAACTATTACTTCAAGTAATTGCTGCAAAAAGGTCCTTCTATGAGCTGCTGAATCATGGAGTGATTTTTCAAACACTGCTTCTGACTTTTAGTTTTTCATCAGTAAATAATGATAATGATTCAACATATTGAGCATCAGAAGTTCAATTTATGATATCCTCATAAGTAAAACCTTAAACTTAAAAGAGGGTGGACTTGCATTTTCATGACTGTTGAAACAACTAAATAGACAGTTTATCTTCCTCAAGCTTGAATATTTCTCACCTTTGCCTCCATCTGAATAAAATGATCTATAACAGATTAAATATTAGGGAACATAAAGGTCTGTTCTTCACATTCAGTCGTGTAACAGCAATCTCAGCACTGATGCTGTAAACAAATACAGCTCAACTACATTTAGTGTTAGACACAAACAACCTGTAGGTGTGATCAACACATTATTCAGGTATCTGCAAAACTAGTTAAATGCTGCACAGGTGGCTAATTTGTGTTGCTTGGTATACATTGAAGTAGTTTTTTGGGTTTACAACTTAATCATTTTTTTCCAGTCATTTTCACATTGTCTTCAGGTTTGCTTAAATAATTAAGCTGGATGATTATCTGCAACTCATTTGAAATTCTGTTAAATATTCAAACTTATTTGGCCCGAGTGAAGCGTGATGAAGGCTAATGATCCAAGCACCAAGAACAGTCCGGCAAAGGAAAACTCTTCCTCATCTTCATCTCAGTTTGTGAATCTGTCACCAAGAAAACGTTTCATGCAAGGAGACAGTGAGTTGAATGAGAAAATATAGCATTAAGGCCTCTTCTTTGTCTGTCTTGGAGGTGGACACCTGCGCAGCATCAGCCTGCTGCTGTTTACCTGACAACCACCATCATCACCATCATCCTGAACCGATGACTTACAGGTAGATGATGCAACTGACTGATGAGGACAGAAAGCAACATAAAGCCATTTTTTTTATCAGAAAGCCGCAGCAGGCCACCTCCACAGCCTCAACCCACACAAATGTTCTGATCCATCTCTGCCCACACGGTTTCGATGTGAACCAGAATGATGCGCAGCGGCGGATCAGACAAAACGAGACCGCGGTGATGATTCTTTGTTACCTCGCGGAGGAAGACGAGGAAGACTCCGACTATATGTCCGCTCTGCACGGCGTTTCCTATTCGATGCTGGTGGCTGGTATTTCGTTTCAGTTTAGTAGGTTAAGCTGCACGCATGTCACGGCAGCTCGTGAGTGATCCACAGCGCGCGGGGAGGAGGCGGCGGCGAACAGTGGAGATCCGAGGGTCGACTGTGTTCGATGTCTTTGTTAAATCCCATCATCATCCTCGTCCAGCTGTGCTCGCATCCAGCGCTGCTGCAGCCCCGGAGGACCAGTCAGCTGTTCTCCAAACAACACATACAATTCCGACCACAAACCTTCACACTAACACATAATCACACTCGCTGCATCACATTTGCTGAAAATCTGCTCCTCTCTCTGTCTTGGAAGCACAGACACCCGGTATTTCTACACTTTACAAGCATCAGTACAAACCGTAATGATAGTGACTAAAAACAAATTAGTAAAAAGCAAAAGATAAAATAAAAATAGTAATAACAATGATATTAATCTGCCATCATATTTTATCAAACCTACAAATCCAACGAGTCAGCCTCTAGAAAATGTGGAGAGGCACCAAAACATCTGATGGTGCCTTGATGCCAACACCAGCAGAGCTTTTAGGCCTTTAGACAGCACAGCCATACAGCCATAATCCCCAAAAAGTTGAGATGCTGGGTAATAAATGAATAAATAAAACCATGTCATTCACAAAATACCATACACATTACACATGTTCAAATCTATATATTTTACCATTTTGTGAAAAAATGTTAGCTCATTTTGAACTTGATGGCAGCAAATCTCAAGAAAGTTTGAACAGTGTGGTGTTTACCATTGGGTAACATTTTTCTAAAACTCTTCCACAATTGTCAGTCTGTTGCAGACTGGTGAACCTCCACTCATCTTTGACAGACTGCTTCTCTGAAATTCTTTACTTATATCCATTTGTTACTGACCTGACCTGTTGCCAAAAAACCTAGTTAGTTTTCAAGTTGTTTTTGATTTGAGCCAACTACTTTTCTAACCTTTTATTGAGCCTGTTCCAACTTTTTGAGATGTGTTGCTCCCATCAAATTCAAAATGAGCTAATATATTTTATGTAATGTTGCATTTCAAAATCTGATGTTATGCTAATAATATGAATAAAGTATGGGCTAATGATATTTACCAATCATTGCATTGTTTTAACATTTCACACTGTGTACCAATTGTTTGGAATTTGGGGTGAATTTTTAAAAAGGCTAATTCAATTTAAAATAATCCAAAACATCGTTAAATGTTTATTATTTGAGAGGGTTTATCTGTTAAAGTGAGGGTAAAATTATACCACACTAATACAGACACACATATCTAGACACTTCCACTCTTTGCGACAAAAAAAAACAAGAAAAAAAAACAAACCACAACTTATGTGTAAACAATAAACATAAAATCCCTCCATGAGCTCACAGGTTGATGAGAACAGAAACCAGCAGCCATCAGAGATTTTTAATACTCATTAATTTATTGAAATGTCATCATCCTCATATATGGTAGCATATAAAACAATTTATGAAAGAGTCCATCCACAGAGCTGTGGGTAAAGAAGCTGCCTGGCAGCAAACTAATCAGTAATGTCACATCCTGACATCCTCCCTGCTCATCTTTGGCACAGCTGGCTTATTGTCCCAATTCAGTGATGGTACCATTCCTCCCTTCCTTCTTCAGTCAGGGTCCTGTGGCAGCTGTTAACATGTAGGGAATGTTTCTCTGGATTATCTTGGAGAAGATAATGTAGGTTCAGTCCCACTACAGGACAGTGTCCTCAGTGAGAAATAAGAACTTGATTTTACCTCTTCAACCAGACTGATGCTGTAACATCTCTTGTTCTCTTGTAAAAAGCTGCTTCAAACTAGTTCTGTGCGAACACAATGGGGTAGATTTGGTTGTAGTGGTCCACAAAGTGGACTTCAAGGCCTTCTGTAATGTAGTCTGGCAGGTCAGAGAAGTCCTTCCTGTTCTCATCTGGAAGAACGATGCAGGTAACACCAGCACGACGAGCCTGATGGGCACAACAATATTCAAGTTCACATTATGAGAAAACTTCCACATTATCACAAATCAATCTCAAAATAACTGTAGTTGCTAATGATATTTTCTGGGTGATGTTGTCAGAGGTGTTTCTTTTTGTGGTGTTTTTGCCGTTTCCTGATGTTACAGTGAGATATCCAGAGTGATTTTAGTCCAGCAACAAAAATCACCACTCCCTGGTTTCAGACTGCAGTGTGTGTGGATGGATTCAGACTTCCTGCCTCTTGTGCTCCGTTGTGTTGGAGGTGAATGGAAATGTGATTATGTCAGACAGGAAGTCTTCCCATCTCTGCTGCAGGTCTGCTAACAACATGGGTGTGAATGTGTGTGTGTGTTCCACATACTGCTATAGTTTTCTCTTTGATCCCTCCTACTGGCAGGATTTTTCCTGTTAGTGACACCTCTCCAGTCATGGCTACGTTCTGACGCACAGACCGGTTGGTTGCCAGGGACAACAGTGCTGTGACAATAGTGCAGCCAGCGCTGGGCCCATCCTTGGGAGTTGCCCCCTAAGACAAACAGACAGGAAACAACATCATTAGTTGCTACAGTGGAGGAGATTTTAGACCCAAAAACAGGGACAGCATGGATATTCTGCTGAATATGATTGATTACTATTCGATATTTAGTAAAGTAAAAAAAAAAAAAAAAAAAAAAGCAGGTCTATAACGGTAGTTACCTCAGGGACATGCAGGTGCAAGTGAGAGTTGACCAGGAAGTTGTTCTCTGGTTCATGCTTCATGAGGAAGGCTCTGGCAAAGGTTGAAGCAATCTTTGCACTTTCCTTCATAACATCACCAAGCTGTCCTACAGAGGAGCATCCACATCTTCAATATGCACAACACATCAGCATGGTAACATATTTACAGCAGGACCTCAGTGTGCTGGAAGCGTATTCAGTTTTTTCAACATCTGCAGTAGTTGAACCTTAATGGTTTCTAAGAGGTTGTAAAGAAATCTGTAGACATGGACCATCTCACACACACACACACACACTCCTCCTTGAAGCACCTTCTTTGTTTTTTTTCCAAACACCTGCACTGCATGTCACAGGTTAGATAAACAGGGAGATTTGCACCTTATTGGCAGCCAGTAGAGCTCCTCACTACACTGATGTCATACTTGCTGCTGTTCGTGTGGCTATATAAACCAATGGTTCTCAGTCCTGATCCTGAGGACCCACTATCTTACATGTTTTAGATGTTTTCTTACTCCAATAAACCCGATTCACATTAATGGACTTCCTCATCAAGTTCTTTGTAAGCCAGTTAATAAGCCCTTCATTTCAGCCATGTGTGTGAAAGTATAGAAACTTCTAAAATATGAAGGGCAGAGGGTCCTGAGGACCAGGACTGAGAAACACTGGTTTAACTAAACATAATCTGTATTCTTCTAACCTGTCTGAAACACAATGTCAGCTGGAATAGGCTGGTCTGGTAGAAACTGTTTTAAAATTAGGTCTCAGATTTTTGACAGAAAACAAGTTTTTTTTTTGACTGAGTACATCACAAAAGAACAAAATCAAGGAACCTGTATGTTTCCACACTACTACCCAGCTTCATCTAACAGCAGCCTGTCTACATTTATATGACTTAATAAAACTAACTGTAGAGTCCTGAACTCAGAAGTTAGCTTTGGAGTTTCTCTGAGTGTATGATGTGAGGGTGAAACAGCGTCAGAGATGTCTGGACCATGTTTGGTGATGTTCCATCATAACTAACCTGTGACCTCAAGTGAACCCTCTCCTTTAGCTTCTGCTCCTCCAGAAGGCCGGCGCAGTGACGTCTCAATGAACAACGTCGAGCCTCCTGCAGTCGACAAAAACAAGTCACACCTTCAGATTTGACATTTATTTTTGGTCGTCAGGTCTGTGTGCTGTTGTGCACGTGTCTCACCCAGAGCAGTCCACGCCAGTCCCATGACCACTCCTGGTGGCGTGACATCATACATGCGGTCCACTGTGAAAACAGGTTTACCCACATACTGCTGCAGGTTGTCAGGGGTGACAGTCACAGAGGTTTGTTCACCATTTACGATGCAGAACGCCACTTTACGGAACACCTGTGGACGGACGGAAAAACTGGATTACACATCTCACGTATGTTGAGTCTGTATAGAAAAGATGAGTCTGACTCATTCACAGAAGCTTAGTAACTCTTCTGTTGGTGTATGACCTCCCAACAGTTCTTTTCTACACTCTGTTAGGTGTACCCACTGTCAGTTAAAGGTTCAGCTCCGAGCACGGTTGTGAGTTCTGGTTCTGTAAACCAGCAGCTGCTCAGAGTTTTACCTTTTCTATTTGTTTCTGCAGGTTCCTGACTCCAGACTCCCTGCAGTACTGCCTGATGAGCAGACTGAGGGCATCAGCAGAGATGGAGGCCTTCTCGTCCGTCAGGCCACAGAGCGTACGAAGCTGAGGGACCAGGTAACGCTGCACTCAGACACACACAGAGAAGTGGAATGAAGACCATAATGTCATATAAAGCCATAAAAAAAACAACAACAAATAACAATCTCTTTTATTTCAGCCCCGAGAATGTAAACTGAGCTTGAGTTGACACTGTGTGTGCAAATGTAATTAATACTGATATACAACATACATTTCAAAAGGACCTTCAGTTAAAATGAAGATCATCAGAAGCCACATCAGTCGTTGGGAGTCTATAGATCAGCTGTAGCGACTCTGGAGGTTCTAACATCTAGAACCAACCTGAACATCAAACTGTGCTCCAATCTGAGCTTTCTGTTTCATCTCTGCTTCTGGGTGTGGATCCCCATGATTACCTCAGAGGAGAGCATCATGTCTGGTTTACTTGAACATTCAGGAATGCAACAAAACCACCTGAACTTGGATTTAAGTCTAATGAGAAACTTAGAACTGAAAAAGACACATCTGCACCCAGAGTATCACTTTGTGTGTCAAAAAACATCTGTGGACTGAAACTTTACACTTAGCCCAATGAGTTTCTGTCTAATGAAAAAAATAAGGTTCAAATAAGACATAAATTATTTGCTCATGGTGTATTTCTCATCTAGGATGTCTCGGGACCAGCAGGAGGTGATGGGCTACCTCAGCGATGGCCAGTTTCTCCTGGGCCACATATCCAGACACATTGATCATTTCCATTCGGTCTCTGAGAGGTTCTGGGATGGTGTCAATCACGTTGGCTGTGCAGATAAATAAAACCTGTAAAAGAGCACCAGATGAACAACCCTAATCCAAACTCCACATTAAATGTACATGTTCAGCTGGACAGTGAAACCACCTCCTCCTACCTTTGACAGGTCCACTGGAACATCCAGGTAGTGATCAAGGAAATTGGCGTTCTGTTCAGGGTCTAAAAGCTCCAGTAGCGCAGACGATGGATCGCCTTGGTAACCACGGCCTATTTTATCCACCTAATTATTATAAGTTAGAGAACAACACATCATCAATATAATTAGTTGCTGCAGGTAAGGCTGCTGAGGTTCTTCAGAGCTAAAGCTCCATCTGTTTGAAAGTGAACCTGAGGACCTACAGCATTACAGCCATGTTTGTTATGTACATATATGGAAACTCTTGCACAGTCCTTTTTTAACAGTCACATGAATGCAACGGTTAGCAGAACTAGACAAGAGTTTCTCCTTCTGCAGCCTCTGACTTCACAAAAAACATTTCTCTCGAGTTCTCATGGTGTTCCACTGTCTTAAATCCCTTTCTCCGTGTTCATCTCCATCATAATGGTACCACTGGCTTCATCTGACCAAAGAATGCAGATCCACAGCTATAACTGCTGTGAATGTCACCTCCTGAAAGAGGCATACATCACTTCTCCATCAAAAGTTGTGAGTTTAAATCCAAACTTAACAGGAGAATGTGTGTGTTCCTGTACAGAGCCCTGCAGGTGGAAACCTTGTTCTATCACACCTTCATGTCCAGGTTTGTCCATCTGTAAAGCCCACTGAAACTTGAAGATGTTTTTGTACAAAGAAAAAAAAAACAAACTAAAAACCAAGTCACTGCGTTAACACTCGTCCACCCAACTACAAAAAGGCATAATCAGCTGAGCTGAAACACAACAGAACCAAAACCCAATACCAAGGTGCGTACTGAACCAAAACTTAGTGCACTGCTGCAATAATCATTGACATCACATTTTATCAACAGTTCAGAGCAAACAGCACCAAGACATCAACACACTTCCTGCAGTACTGACCTCATCTATGAGCACCAGAGGGTTCTCAGTCCTAGTTTTCTTCAGACACTGGATGATCTTTCCAGGCATGGCTCCAACATATGTCCTCCTGAAAACAAAGTCCAGTTGTGACACCCGTTCCAGGACATGCCCACTGCTGGTACCTTTATAATTAGCTCATTAAAAATTAACAGTTGCTTGATAGCAGATGATAACATTAATGCAGAGCCTCAAGCGCACATGGATACAAGAAATTGGAACCATCAATAAAGACCAACCAGTTGTGCTTCTGAATCTTTGTTACACATGAATGAAGATGTGTTTGATTCAGGTTTGATCTGGGAAGCTCTCACCTCAGTTCTCTGTAAATTCTGATGGAAGATCTAAACTTGGATGATCCTCCATCAGCTGCCCTACTCCACCATCTTCCATATGGATTTTTTAAATCATATCATTAACTCTTTGTTTTACTGGTTTGTTATGAACATAATTGAATCACTACAATCACTGTAATGGTTCATTATTATACAACATGTAGATTTACAGGTTTGATCCCATTTGCTGTCAGAATCTTTTGCTACCCCACACATGCAAAGTACCATCTCTTTTCTAACGGTGGACTCCATCATGATGTCACTCTGGTGTTGGTAAAAAAAACAAAAAAAAAAAACAAAGACACACAGACCTGTGTCCTTTGATTTCAGCCACGTCGGTCATGCCTCCCACGCTGAACCTGAAGTACTGTCTGTTGAGTGCTCTGGCAATGGAGCGGGCGATGGAGGTCTTTCCTACACCTGGAGGACCATAGAAACAGAGGATCTTCCCTTGGGTGGAGCCACGAAGCTGACTCACCGCTATGAATTCCTGCACGCAGACACAGATGGAATGGGGGGGTTGTTTATCTGAGCATCTGTCATCAGTTATACATAAAGTACTGTTCATTTCCTGCGTGTCCATACTGACCAGTATGCGTTTTTTAACATCATCCATTCCATAATGGTCTTCCTCCAGTACTTCTTTGGCTCTCTCCAGGGCTAGGTTTTCTTCACTGTTGGTGCCCCAGGGCATGCTGGTCAGCCAGTCCAGGTAGTTGCGGGTTACACTGAAACACACAGTGGAAGCATGCCAAAATATTACTTATGAAAACATGCAGTTTTCAACTTATTAATCAAGAACTGAAAACTTGGGAGGAGAACTTCACAATGTAGTCAGATGCAGCTGCATCAGAACGCTTGCTATGTGTGCTAGAGGTAATACCAGATGCAAGTCATGTGACATACTGCAGCAGGATGCCACCAGTGTGTTTTTGTCTTCACAGTCATTTTAAAAATAAAGTTTTTTGTCAACTTTTGTTTTTGTGTCTGATGTACAGGAAAAACTACCAGAAACAGACAACAAAAATGAGGACTAACTTGAACTCTGAGGAGTGGTTGTCCAGCAGGCCCAGTTTGTTGAGTTCTTCATTGATGACATCCATAATGTGCTGAGGGACAGTTCTGTCTTTTAATCTCTCTCTAAACTTCTCTTCAATCGCTTCTTTGTCATCTTTTTCCAGACCCAGCTCCTGAAAACACACGTACACACAGATATGAAGACACATCACTGTTCTTGTATCAAAAGAACTCACAGCCCATCTCCTTACAGAGATGTGATCAGGATACATGGATCTAAAAATCCTTCAGTCACATGACCCATGTCTTTGTGAGCCAGGTTGTGGTGCTGATGAGGATGGTGTGGATGAAATTAGCTGTAATGAACAACTTTATGATATAATAGGCTACATCAGAGGGAGAATCAGTCTGAGATCTGCTGTCATATAGGTCATGTGATCCTCAGTTTTTGAACAGAAAGCAATTGGACACCTCTGACCCTTTTCACTTGAACTAGCTGCTGGGAGGTTTTCGGGACTTTTACATCACCACACATGTGACACACATGCGTGTCACATGTGTGTCACATCCTGTGGGTGGTCTGTAATAACGCCACCTGAAACTCCCAACCAGTCACACCTGGAGATGCCTTCTCGATCAGAGGTGAAACATCTTCCATCTGTTCTGATCTCAAACACTGTTGGTCTGTAAGAATTGGGGGTGGGACAAAGGAAAGAAGCTTCCAGTCTAACGTCAAGGGGTTTTATAGTGAGATGGGACATGTACTCTTGTTGTACCTTCTTGATGATCTTGAGCTGCTCCTGAAGCAGATACTTCCTGTGGGTCTGTTTGATCTTCTCCTCCACCTGAAAACACAGCAGGGGGATAGATGAATGATGGAAGAGGTGAGAAAAGACCAGATGGTGCTCATGCACGTTGGATGGTCCCTCCTACCTCCCGGCCAAGGCGCTGCTGCAGTTTACTCAGCTCGTACTCCTTCTTTAGCAGAGACAAAGCCTTATAGAGACGTTTTGGGATCTGCAAAGACAAAGAAAAACGCTTCAACTTAAACCCTCAACAGTTTCTTTGAAGTTGCGTATGAGAGGTGTTGAGAAGCACCTCTAATTTCACTAAAGATGTTGTGCTTCCTGCTTCCTGTCTTTTGCTTTTTTAAATAAAGACTAAATAAAAACTTGAAGTGTGAATGAATTCAGATAAAGTGAACATTACTGAACACACGTGTTGTTTCTTGAGATTTCTTTTTCGCCCTGCTTATCCAAAGTGCTGCTTAAAGGAAATTTTTGGGGTTTTATGTAAAGTGCACAAACCAGAGGTGTATGAATAAATAAACAAATAAATAATGACATAACAATTCAGAGTTAGAAACACTGGTGTCAAAACTTAACCAGGAAATGATTAGTTTTGGTTTGATTTCTTCTCTTTAAAATCATTTTACACACTTTACATTTGGCTATAATTAAGAGATTAGATTGCTCACATTAGTTTCCTCCAGGACGTCCTGCAGCTCATGTGACTCTGCTCCTGTCAGAGCTGCTCCCATGTCACTGAGGTAGATGGGATTATCAACCACTCTCTGACCAGCCTGCATCATCTGAAGGACCGACTCTCTGACACAACAGTGAAAAAAAAGTCAGAAAAAAGGATGGCCACCATATATCACCTAACATCTAACAGGGGATCATAAATCTAGTCTTACAGAGTTCTTCTAAAAGATTCAGCTGCTCTCATCAACGCACAGATAGTGCTGTGTTCATAAATATGTCATCATATGATCAGAATGAGTGTATGTACAAGTAAACACTAAATGGAAAATGCAGGCAGTTAATCAAAGCTTGAGGTATATACTAGCTGTAGAGATGTGTAAATGAAACCCAGTATAAAGAATATGAGACCAGAGAAGTTTCAGGACTGACCTGTACAGAGGGTTGAGTGCGATGATGTCTCTGATGGTCTTCACTATCTCTGCTGTTAGAGCCTGTACATAGAGAGTCCACTTATTAGATGCAACACATTTCCTCTTAGCTAGGTTTCAGTGTTTAGTAAAGTGGAAATGATCTGATGAAAGCTGCTGTCTGACCCCATGTGGTGCTGTGTGATGCTTACCTTGACCTCCTCTGTGACAGTAAACTGTTCGTGTTGGACGTTATCAACTTCAACCATCAGGATGTTAGATGAAGGTAACGGAAAGAGCTCTGGACTCAAGTCTGCATCTGAAACCTGACCAACATGGAAAAAAATTAATAAACAAATATAATGATATATTACTGTCAGGACCAGCAGCAGCAAACACGTGACAGTGGGTAGGCAGGTGTGTGGAGCGTCATGATCTGTAATCATCTGCATCACCACTGTTCCACCACTTCAATGACACTGTTTTTCTCACCACTGTCACCTGCACCAACCAGCTGTTGGTGTCACCTACTATCACTCTATGCCTCAGAGGGAGCTTTCTGTCCATCGCACACACCTTGTCCTCCATCTGGTCTGTCAGAGAACCTGGCTGCTCCTTGCGGCTGCGTTTGGATTTGCGTCTTATTGAAGGTTTGAGTTGGGACTCCGGCTCAGACTCTGACAACTCGGGGGATGTTGACGCATCCTCGGCCTCCACCTCCAACTGTCTTGTGATCCGGATCCTGACAGAGCAGAGCATTCAATTAGCAGAGGTACGACTCTCAGATCTCTCACCAAGCAGCAGCAGTAATGTGTCTAACCTGCGGTGTCCCATGACGATCATCCTCAGCTTATCTCCCAAATCCTGCATCTCATGAATCTGAACAAAGGTCCCGGTAGAGTATATGGCGTCCAGAGACTCCACCACATCTGACTCATTACTATAAGACACAGAAATCAGTGTTTACTAAAAACGGGGCTGTAAGAAGAAAGTCAAGATCTCAGCTCATCTCAATTGGTTTCTGGTTAGTATGACAGTTCTGCTCTGTAAAACTGATCACATCAACACAAATGATGGATATTTGAGGAAAGCCAACAAATTAAGGCAGATCCAAAGGTCGAAAAGTAACAAACACATACAACTTATGACATGCTAAGATGACTACACTACTTTCAAGGGATGAACACTTTTTCTGAAAGTCCCTAAAAATAAAGATTTTTCATTAGAACCGGTTAAATTAAAGGCCAGGGTCGTATTCCTGAAGATCCTCAGTACAAAGAGTTGCTCCTGGTGGCCAAATTCCTAGAAACATTTTAGAATCATGATGTTTTCTTAGAATTTCCTTTAAAAGTGAATACTAGATGCTAAAGATAAAAGTTATTCCTAAAAAAATCTTAGCTCTTAAGAGAGCTCCCAGGGTGAGATCTGTTAAGAGCAGGGAAGAGGTAGGGCTGGGCAATATGTCGAGATTTTCAAATATGTCGACACTTTATCAGACACAATATAGAAGGAGGGAATATCGTTTATATCGAGATAGCTTGTTCTGAGTTAAAAGCATCTTTTCTTTTGCATTTTGCAGTATTTTTGTTATGGTAATTGAAAAATATTTTTATTTATTTTGTTTTAGGAGCATTTAATTTAATATAAAGGTATTTTAATTTCAGTCAGCTGTTTTAACGCACATGTGCTGCTGAACCTTAGGCAAGGCAAGGCAAGGCAAGGCAAGGCAAGGCAAGGCAAGGCAAATTTATTTGTATAGCACATTTTATGTACAAGACAATTCAAAGTGCTTTACATAAAACATTTCAGCAGGGTGCAGAAAGCAATAATAATAATAAAAAAAAAAGATTAAAAAGATTAAAAGAAATGCAATTAATGAAATAAAACAGATAAAATGCAAGAAATAAAATTTCAGTGTGGGGAAAGACAATAAAATAATAAATTACATTAAAATGATTAAAAGCAAGATAAGTTAAAAAGTTTCTGTGCAGATTTCATGCATAGGCGCATGAGAAAAGAAATGTTTTTAACCTGGATTTAAAAATGTCTACATTTGGTGAAAGTTTAATCTCCACTGGCAGTTTGTTCCACTTGTTTGCAGCATAACAGCTAAATGCTGCTTCTCCATGTTTAGTCTGGACTCTGGTTTGGACTAGTTGACCAGAGTCTTTGGATCTAAGAGCTCTGCTAGGTTTATATTCTCTGAACATATCACAGATGTATTCTGGGCCTTAATAAAAGTATATTTAGCACTGAAGGCTGTAAATTAGAACTGTCTCTTTGGTTACTTGACAAAAAAAAAAAATATCGAGATATATATCGTATATCGTGATTCAGGTAAAAAAATATCAAGATATAAGATTTGGTTCACATCGTCCAGCCCTAGGAAGAAGCTTGGAGTTCCCTAATCAGAGGAGAAAAGAGTAGGTAGAAAAGGCAGGAGAGATATTCTCCAAAAACTGGATAACAGTGAGTTACTAAACACAACAACTTGGATGATGCAGGAATCATGTTCATTGTTGTTCATGAAATCTACCTCTCAAAACACTTTTATGCTCTTTGACCAGTTGAGACAGGAGCAAACACTGTTCCTCTATCCAGTTGGGTTTTCTTGTTCTTTTCTTCTCAATTGCTGTTCACTGGTTTGTGGTAGATATAAATGCCAACCAACACTGCTTCATATAGGCCAGTCACCAATCACATACACTGATGGAAGCTGAGCCATTTTACTCACGTTAATACAAAATGGAGATGAAAGTGAAAAAATGACCAGCATAGTAAATAAATGTAAGCAAATAAATATAACTATCAGCATGTGAATACTGTGCAAGTGGGCCTGGGTTCCACAGATTCTGCACAATAATTTCAAAGTATAGCTCACTATTCATTTATTACGAGTTTTTCTTTTCATGTAAAATATTATTTATAATTACTCAGTCTTCATAGAGATTAGATTCTAGGATTAAGTCTATTGATTTGATGGTCCATTCTATATTATTAGCTTATCAAGCTTTTAGGACAAACAATTACAGCTTTTGCAAAGATGACTCATACCTAGCAACAGGGTCAACCACACCTCCTCACTACGATAGGTGCTTCTGTCCATTCCTTGCTCAGAGTTCTCTGAAAATGTTCTGGAAGCATTTTTAGGATAAGTTAGGAGCTCTTTGCGAGGAATTTTAGAATCTTTAGGAATACAGGCCCTGGTCTGTAACTGAGGAATCTCAGAAGAGCAGTGAATTATCTGACTTACGTATCATCTCGCTTCATAAAGACGCCAGCATAAGGCTGAGCCAGACGAACCTTTCTTCTCAACAGCTCCATCAGTGCTGTGTTCTTTACCTAACAGAGAGAAAAATAAATAAATAAATAAATAAAAATCACACAGACTCCAAAAACACAGACATCTGATTTATCCCTGCAATCACTTAGTTCATGGTCCAAAGTGTTTGAGACAGGATTGGGCTGTTTTGGGACGATATCATGACAGCTGTGAATGGATCAAGCATATTTAACCAGTTAGCTATACATATAGCAGAGGTTGTGGGGAAAAGTTAAAGAGGTAAAAGTATGTCTATAGCCGAAGGTCTTTTGTCCTGACTAACTGCATTTTGAATCAACGATTTTATTGTTATTTAGGTTTTGGCTTTCTTTGCTGTAGTTGTGATGATTGTGGGTTAAAGCTGTGACCCAGACTTTGTAGAAATGTGGAATCTACCACTTAACTGACATAACTGAGAAATATCTGCAGGATCATTTTCAGACTCTGACACCCGGACTGACCACCACCAATGAAATTATTGTCTTTTGCTATTAAATAACAAAACACAACAGAGTTCCAGTGAAACATAAACATTCTCTGAATAACTGTGAATCTTCTGAAACTAAACTCATTTGGATATATAATAATACATGCTATTTTCATGGCAGGCAGACGGAACCACATGAGAAGTGACGGTGTGACAGCTGCTCGTGTCCTTGGAGCCAAAGACAACACTGGATAGGAAACGTAACATTACATCATCCTTACCTCTATGATCTTTATGAAACGAGGAAACACCGGGTTTCTGCTCACAGCAATCAGAGGCACGTTTGGGAAGACTTCCGGAACCATCATGGGGGTGAGAGCTGTCATCTGAGGACCAGTGTAAGGTGCTCCCCCATCTCCTCCAGACTCTTCCCCCCCAGAGCCTGCGCTCTCCCCACCATCCTCTCCAGAGAAGCCCGCAGCACTGCCTCGATTCCCGTACATCCTACCTTGAACAATAAAGGGTCGAGAGGTCGACGTAAAAACGCCGGTTTGAGCGAGATGAACGGCCCCGACCCTTACCCATCGGCTGGGTCGTGCAGTCAGTCTACAGTTCACTGTCATTGCTGTGTTGCCCGGAATGTTACACGTGTAGTGTGTGGTCGCGCGGCTACTGTAGCACCGTGAGGACTGAAACCGATTCAGGGCCGTCGTCTCCGTCAGATGAGAAACCAGTCCGGACCTGAAATAGTTTCCAACAAGAGCTGAAGTTCTGTGGAGCTGCCTAGCAACTCCGACCATCTTCATGTAGGAGGCCATGTTGATCTGGAGCTTTCTCTCAGCAGCAGGTGACTGGCAAAGATCACACTTCCGTCAACGTTTGATGACGTAGTACTGCTTCGCGAATACTCCACCCCACCCCCCTTTTTGAAAGAAAGAAAGAAAGAAAGAAAGAAAGAAAGAAAGAAAGAAAGAAAGAAAGAAAGAAAGAAAGAAAGAAAGAAAGAAAGAAAGAAAGAAAGAAAGAAAGAAAGAAAGATGCACTGTTCTTTGTCAATGAACTACTTGCAAATATACTCCAAGCCCCATTCAAAGAGAACAATAAAGAACAAAAAAGTAAAATAGAAAAAAATGCTTTAGATTTATAAATCACTGAGGCCTAACTCATATATTTATTGAACTGCAACACGTTTTCCAGGTAATGGAGACTGTACACAGTTTGAAAAGTATGAAAGGGAGAACTTTCAAACACATACATTTATAAGACAGAAAGAGAAAAAAAGAAACAAAGGCTCAATAAAGAGATAAGGTGTGTGCAAGATATAAATTACTTAACATCAGATATATTAATTAATAAAATAGGCAATTTTACATAACATTTCACTTTTAACACCAGAGTTTAGTGGTACAGGGTACTAGATTGTGTTGATGGACCTTATAGGTAGAGATCTCTGTAATGCTGTGCTCTGCGGATGGAGCGACTGTTCACTGTGCGGCTGTGCTTCACTCTCCTCTGAAAGATAGAAGTTAAAGTTTTTATTTTTCAGTAAATGTTTGTATTTCAGTCTCAAAGTAAGGAATAAAAAGTCAGCTTCTGTCAGCAATATGTTTTGACAATAAAGTTAGGTTTTGCAGGGTCACCTTGATAAATAACAATTACAGATTTAACCAAAATTCCTTTCTCATCCAGCCCAGAAGAAGAACATTTTTGTAATTTTTACCATGAAGCTGTATCAAAATAATCTTTATGTGCACTTTAATTTTTTTTAATCTGACCTAGCATTTTCTGTGCATGAGGCTGCAATTAAATGAGACTGCTGAATTGGGATGATTTTTTAAATTTAGCACCAATTATAGTGAAATGCTAGACTCAGATCTGAGAAAAAACATGAATAACTCAAAATTTGTCATTTTCATAAGCAGCTGTTGATTCCCAAAGAAAATTCTGGAAAGATAATGTCCATTTAGGTGTTAATTTAAATGCTTTATGCTTAATTTTCCCAATAATTAGAACCAAAAATATAAAGTATCTTTAGGAAGAACCTAATAGAAAAGTTATATGAATTGAAGGAAAAAGCCTAAAAGCTTTACAGCAATTCTCAACATGTTTCTGTGTAAACTGCAGTTATAACTTCTTGCTGTCTTCCAAGGGTAACAAACTTCATAATCCAGAAACCGAATTCTTGAAGTATTTTGTGCATCTAAAGGAAAACTGCTTAATTTTTTAACCTTGGTCCCAAAGTACATAAAATAGCTCATTATATCTTGTTTTTGCATAGTCTTATTGTAATCTGAGCCATAATTTGCACACTATGAATAATCTTCTTCTATAACTCCTTTAGCCTCTCTCGCTCTCTCTCTCTCAATTTCAATACTCTTACTTACAGAGCAGCTGTGGAAGATTTGCAAACACTAACTAGTTATGACTCAAGGTCAATTGAGGCAGATTTATATATTTACTTTTGGAAACATTTGAAAATATGTAAATGGACTGCATTCATGCAAGCACTATTAGACCTGTCTGCTCAAAATTTGCAATACACTCCACATTCCTAATGCTGAAATTAACACAAACTTAGCACAAAAAGTAGGGAAATGTGTGTTTGTTTGGTTGTTTCTCCTATTTAATTATACCAGCTGTTTTTGTATTATGTATCATTAGAAAGCCAAACGAATCCCCTTTGCAACAAGGTGTAAGTTGTAACTTTGCTTCTGTGGAGTAAACAACACAGATAAACATGTCGATAGTCCCAAAATCTCCTGCAATTTTCTCCTGTTGGTACTCTGTTTATTATTGTAACGTCATCTAGAGCTGTAAGATGATGCAAACAGCTAGCAGAAAATCTCCCTTTTCTTCTATTTTTAAATTGAACTTTTATGTGATCATTTTAATTTTATTTCCCATTGTTTACTGGTAGAAAACAATATCAGTTCTTGTGTCGCTTTGCAACTGGACAGCCAACATGTAGTTGTTAAGGACCAGAAAAGAAGATATAACTCAAATGTGGGATATCAGAAACAAGTGGAGAACAATCCGGACTGTTACTGTGGAGACTGAGGCAGAAGACAAAGGCTGAATGATCAGTCTGTAAAAGCTCTGGTCATAGTTCTGTTTGAGATCAACTTGATCTCCTCAGGACCTATCTTAGATGACCACAAAGCCACTCCGGTGGTTCAACAGAGACATCAAAACCATTTACTGTAATGACTGACTGACTATATCCGATGTAATTTGTAATAAGCATTTACACCTTTTAAAGTTGGAAACATTTTATGTTTATTTTCTTTTATGTTTTCAGGTTTATATCTTTTTGTTTTTTTGTCCAACATTTGTTCTTTTAAATTTTGTGAAGGCTATTATTAAACTTACTTGTCTTTCTAAAATGCAGTATCTAGGCATGTTGCTGAATAAACTCAAACATTTGTTCAGGGACATAAAAATACTTTAGAAATTCTGTTAATCGTCATCTTCTTCTTCCTCTTCCTCCTCCTCTTCCTCCAACTCCTCCTGGGCAGATTGCTGCTCCTCCAAAGCTTCTTCATTTGCTTGCTCCTCGTCCAGTAAAGGGTTCAGGGTCTCTGTGATCTCAGGTCCACGGTGATATTCTTTTTGCGGTGGTGGGGGCAGTGGTGGGCTGCAGACTGCCCATGTACACTTCAGACCCCATCCTACATATATGTTCTCAAACTTCCTGCATTACAAGAGAAAACACGAGTATAGGTGAGCTCCAGCCCTTCCTTCAGTATGCAGTGGGAAGTCAATGGAAGTCTAAACAGTTTTATGAATTCTGAATTTACTTTTCAACAGCATATGCATGCGCCCCTGGCCAGAGGTTAGAATGCAACACAGCTACTGCATGCTGAGGGATGAGGGTGGAGGACAGCCTGGAGCTCCAGGGAGAAATGTTGAAGATTTCTGAAAGACACAGATATTAACAGTGAAATACTTCAAGAACATCAATGTGATTTCAGAAGTGGAGGTAATTAAGGTAATGAATTCATAAAGGTTTTTTATCTAAGAACTATATCACCTGTCTGCTTCAAATAATATGTCTGAGTAACATTCATCATTTGCATCACTTAATTGTGTAAGACACCAACTCTGAAAATAATTGAGATAATTTACAAAAAACAATAATTTGTTTTCCAGAGTAACCCCGTCATCTTTATGATACCCTTATTCATCCTAACACTAACAGTAACGGCCAATAATTTAGAAAAAAAATGAAACAATGTGTAGCTCAGACAGTTTATTCAGAAAAAAACAAACAAACAAAAGAACAGTATTATAACATTGTGAAAAATCTGGTTTAGTTTTGTAAGTGAATCTGAGAAAAATATGGACCAAAGTCTGCTAATAAACTTTACATTACATACAAAGCAAAGATGCCATGAGGTAGAAACAACAACAAACCTTATCAGAGACCATCTTAGTAGCCTGTCATATATTTATTAACTTACAGGTCACACTGATGTAACAGTGTGACATTAAAGGATGATTTTCACAAAGCCTACCTGACTGAAGTGTGTCATGTTGGACCAGTATCTGGGGGACCAATAGTGTGTTGTGTTTCCATACTTGTTAGGAACACAACATGTCATGGCATTATTAATTGTTATCATCATATTTATCTGACGTGAGGTTGTTTTCAGAAGTTAAAATAATGCAAGCAGCACACTTACATAAAATAATGACATATTATTCACCATAAATCACAGGAAGGTAGCAGCATGTTCTCCATTCTTCCATCCTCCACTGAAGTCTGCTGAAGTCTATAGAACTTATTATAAAGTCTTTCTTTGTAACTGCTTTTTTGTTTTAATACCAGCTTCTTTAAAGCAATGCTACTTAATTTTGGCAGATTTTTACAAGGTGCCCCCTAACAAAGGCTAATTCGGCATCTGTCTTGCATCCTGTCTGTTCTCGGAGCTCGCTCTCCAGCCAGTATACACCAGTCTGATGTTGACTCTTGCCTTATTTCTTGCTCTGTCACTTTCTCTCTATCTTTATCTCACTCTTTCAGTAATGCCCTCCTACATTTCATGGCTGAATCAGCCACGATGCATGTTCAAAACAGAAATGTGTTCATATTCAGACGCTGGTGTATGACATGGTGCCGTAAATCAAAATGCAACTGTTACATGATGTACCAGGATGGGGGGAAAAAAAAGTTGTAAAGCACAGTTTCTCAGCCTTGGGATGCTGCTAGGCAACAACGGCTCCAAGAGCATGCATAATGAATGTCAGTGTGCCATCAAAATGAGTCAGAAACAGACTTTTAAGGTCATAAGCTCATATAATGTTGCTTCAATCACATCCTCTGTTGGTAAACCTCTGTTGGGAATGATTGTAAACTGTAGTTTTGTCTACTTTTAAAGGAGCACTGCTGAACTTTGGCAGATTTTCTCAGTGAGTTTCCTCTTCACAATGGCTAATTCTGTGTCCATCTTGCATCATACCTGTATTCCGAAAAGTCAGTCCCATGTCGACTCTTGTCTTATTTCTTGCTCTGTCCCTTTCTGTCTTTCTTTTCTTCTGACAATGTTCCCTTTTGTCTCTTTAATGAATCATCCACGGTGGACTTTCAAAACAGTCAGTGTATTGATATCCAGTTGCTGGCAAGTGATGCAATGCTCAAAGTGCAACTTAACTGTATTTTTAAAGGCTGTAAAAAAATTGGTGCAGGAGTGGTTTCCTAGCCACAGGATGCTGCTGGGCAATGACGGCAACAGGAATATACATGACAAATGCCACTGTGCCATCAGAATGAGTCAGAAACACGTTTTTAAGGTCAGAAAGTACTACTTTAATCTCCCAGCAGTCACCGCTGAATCAAAGAAAATCCTACACTGGAGTAGTTCAGTTCACAACCTGTTCATGGAAATAATGTGCATTATCGAATAACTTGTGAGACAGTGAAAGAGACCTAAAGTGTTAATTCCTGAGTTCCAGTTTACATGTGTAAACACCCAAATCAAAGCAGAAAGTCTGCCTTTTTGGTGTCCTGTTAAACATTTAAAACAAAAAAAAAAAAAAAATGTTAATTTACAAAAACCCAGCCAAAAAGGCCAGGGGCACTGTTGGAGGGAATGCAGTAGTCAAACTGAAACTATAAAAATGATGGTTTTGGATGTAAAAGGTCTCACCTGCATCTTGGGAGAGAGGAGTGAGCAGAGGGGGTCCAACTTCTGGTTCCGGCTCATCAGGCTCCTCTTTCATCTCATCAGCCTCTGCTTCCTCATTGGAGTCATCCTCGGGTTTCAAATTTAGGTTAACCCAGGTGCAGCGACCCTGAAGCCAATTTCCTCACATTAAATTTCTGAACATGACAATGTAAAATGTCCAGTTGTTGCACAGACCAGAGTCGTACCTGCTGCAGGATGTGCTGAACATGATGCACCCAGGTGGACAAAGATTCACTCATTTCACCAACTGGAAGGCCCTCAAAATCAAGATTCACCTCACAGCTGTCCTGATTAACCCCATCTTCCTCATCAGCTTCTTCCTCCCTAACCTGGTAGTAGCCACTAGGGCTGACCTGTGTGCCGGCAGAGATTCGAGCAATTTGTGCTCTCAGATAGTTGGCTTCATTCCCAGGAAAAGGTGGGTAGCTCTCAACTGGTGCGTCCAGTCTTCCAGTGAAGAATCTAAGAATCTTTCGAGCTGTAGTGATCTGAACTGGACTCACTGAAGGAAGCTTTACCCAAGGAAGACCAGGCTCTTTGCATACATAGTACACAAACTTGTTGGTACCTGTTCCTATGGCCTCTTTTGGTGCCAGAGGGGGGGGTTTATAGATTGACTTGGAAAGGGGGTCCATCTGAAATGAAGACACCAAAGATTAGATAAATCCTTCACAGAGGATTCATCTCACTTCTTAAACATAACCCTGGACCGCTTGACAGATGAAAATTATAATCTATATATTTATAATTAATAGATTTTGTTAACTGAACGTTTATTGGATTGGATTTAAACAAAAAACATCCATTTTTTATGTTTACCCATTTGCATAAAGTTTGCAGGCAACCGTTTTAAAAATGAATTCTTCAGGATGATTTTAAACTGGAGAAGATCAATAAATCCACCGTAGGGCAGAAGACATGTCAAACTGTATAAAACAGGATATTAAGAAACATACAGATTCTGTGGTTAGAGCCAAGAGCTCAGAAACTTATGTATTAGATATGATGCATTTGGTGTAACAGGAG
Source organism: Melanotaenia boesemani (assembly GCF_017639745.1). Lineage (NCBI taxonomy): Eukaryota > Metazoa > Chordata > Actinopteri > Atheriniformes > Melanotaeniidae > Melanotaenia > Melanotaenia boesemani. Next base: position 17,477,765 of record NC_055695.1, on the reverse strand, counting down.
ACAATGTTTAGGAAAACAGTTAAGTTAAATGTTATTGAAATAAGGTAAATAAAGGGCCTGTTCACATCTGGCACTAACACACGTCTCCAATGATCACCTGCTCTATATACAAACAAACACACAGTCGACGTCACACAGTCAACAACAATCAGTGGAAAGCCTGAGTGACATTAAGCATGAGTGCCATACTCTTGTCAACAGGCTGTAATCTTTTATTTGTTATTATATCCTTATATGGTCTGACCCCACTGTACCTCGCTGAGCTGCTTTTCCCATGTACCGAGCTCTAGGTGGAAGCTCAGAGGGGATAGAGCCTTTTCGGTGGAAACTGTGGAAGTCTTTGCCGCTACAGGTTAGAGAAGCCCCATCGATGTTCATTTTTAAAACCTGCCCGGAGACTCATTTTTATGACATGGCCTTCGATCTAGCATGAGACTCTTGTTTTTATTGGTTCTTAGTGTTTTATCGTTTTACTGCTTTTGTTTGTTTTTATTTTGCATTTTTAATTTACTTTAAAATTTTATTTTGCTTCTTTGCTGCGTTCAGCTCTTTGTTTCAGCTCAAATGAGAAGCAGGAGGTTGTTTTGAGAGATACATCCTGTGAATTTGGATTTTTCCAAAAACCACAACTTCTGGAAGGTTCTTATTCTTTATGATGAGGGTGGTCTGTCAATATGGGCAGGTCACATTTATGTCCACATAGTTATGATAATGTAAAAGAGTAGTCTGAATATTTTAACTTGGTTTTACACATTTTGTAACAAAAAAAATGTTGGGGCACTTTTTTATGAAGAATTCGATAATATTAGATGCTGTCACCTACTTCATCTGGACAAATTAGTCAGCACTGTTAGGATAATGCTCTTAGATTTGCCAAATTCTTTTAACACAAGTCAACTGGTCAATAAATTTGTGGGATGATGCAGAATCACTTAATTTTGAACACGAACTAAACAAAAAAGACGAGTGTACATTTTAGGAGGAACAGGAGTAAGAAAATCATTATTATCTACCCTGGAAAAAGAGGTGGATGTCTACAGATACATGGGACAACATATAGAATAGGAAATGCAACACCATGGCTATCCAAGACTGAGACTGTTCTGAAACTCTTCTGCTAATTGTGTTGGGAAGAGTGTAATATTACTGAATGATAACATTTAATACAAATACATGATGACAGTTTTTCCTCAAATTCAGCATTGGGTTATGCAGAGACAAAATGACCAAATACTCAGACTTTAATATATTCTGTACTTTTTCTCACCTCATTTCCCTCATTCTCCCAAGCATCACCCTCCTTGTCCTCTTCCGCAAGTATTTCTTCTGTGGTCTGTTCATACTCTTCATCTCCTTCTCTGTATTCAGCTTCAGCAACAATGTAGTTGCTCTCTATTCCCAAAATCTTGCCCCATAGTCGACATCGTGGCAGGCCTTGTGACTCTACAAGATGTTTGACTGCAAGAAAGATCCTCTGCATCTCTTCTCTGCCCAGACCAACCCCAGCTTGTTCCAGGTAGAAGCTAATCTCATTGAGATTAGGAAGAGCTGACTCTATCTGATGAGGACCACAGATAAGTGCCACATAAAGTAAATTCAGCTAAACATACTGTATATGTTTTCAGATTTGTTTAGGTGAAAAAATGTTTAGTCAATATTATAATGATAATGTACTTTGTAAGCAACTCCACAAGATTAATAATACTGTCATGACTCATTATAATCTCACTAAAGACCTCTATGGCGAAAGAAAAAAAATGCAGTGTGACAATAGTCAATAAAATACAGCTAAGATGGCCTCAATAAATCTGAAACATGTTGCAGACAATGCTCAGAAGAAGCATACACAGACAGTACCATTTCATCCTCCTGGTCTACTTCTGGCCGAGAAAACAGTAGACGTTGCTGCTCAGCCAACATCTCAGCAGCTGAAGTTTGTGGAAGGTCTCGCAAGGTACTCTGCATGTCTTGAAATAAACCCAGCTTCACATTCAGACTCATTTCCTCAAACACATCCACCACGTTATCTGGACGCTCATTCATCACCTTTGTCAGCAGGTGGGTAAGGTGGTCATAGCTGAGACAATGTAAAACATAATCAGTGAAGGATTCCAGATTACAATATCACCAGAAACAATGGTACTAGTTAATGTCCCAGAATTTCAAGGAGCTTAGAGTTAAAATTAACTTTAAACAAGTTGAAGGAGAATTTAAGGGGCCACAGCTCTCCTAAATGATAAATGTTTCCCCTTTCAGATCACTCATGTTCATCATTTTATAAATATTTTTGACTCTTTATGTTTGGGTTATTGTTTTAATATGTGTAAACAGTTTTATGCATACAAATGTTTGATAAGTTAATTAAGTTACATTTTAACTTAATTTTTATTCTGTTTTCACATTTATGATTACAAAAAATATATATAATCACATATGACTATTAAAATTGTCAAGAGATTGTGGTTCATTTAGCCCAGACTTTGTGCAAGTTACAGTTCATGGCAGATCACAGGCTGTGTTGAAGGATGGGGGACATAAAATACTTCTTTCTTACACCATGTTAGTGTAACACATCTATTCTTGCGTTGTTGATGGGTGTTACAAGTCCGTAGATGGACGTGGGAAACTCAGCACACGGAGAGGGATCAACTCTGCGGGACAGGTGTTTATTTCTCTTCCAACGCTCAAGAGAGCACTTCAATTCTAAACGTCTCCCCGGGACCAACGGTCCACACATATCCTTCCGCCCAGGAAAAATAGTACATTTCATATACACATGACATCAATTAATCTTACAGAACTTGAGGAAACATAAATCATACTACATTAGGATACCAAATGCCACGTGTACCTGAACTTAGTAATGTGACTAAGGCTATTTTATGAGTGGAGCGCAACATTCAGGTCTTCAGAAAACGGGATGAAGCAGCAATAGATCGATAAACCATGTAAGCTAACAGACTACAGACTCCAGTACTACAGCAGAAAGACGGAACTTACAGATTTGAGTTGCTCTTCGGGCTGCTTTTCATTAAGAAAGCTTTAAACGCGGCAGCCTGCTGCCTGCTGTCTTGGTCTACGACCGGAGGGTCCATCCTCTTCCACTGCGGGCCGGTCTAACTCCAGAGAGGGCAAACGGTAACTGGTACTTAGTTTACAACGGTTGCTATGGTTACCACAACAGAGTGGTTGCTAGGGCTGACACCAAACCGGAAACACTTTGCGTGAATGGCCGAGCGGGACAGTCGTGTGAATAAAGGGCATTATGTAGTTTTACACTCTGCTCTGCAGAGTGCAGGGAACCTGGAGGTACAGGCAATGACGAGGGGCAGCAGATCAAGTATGTAACCAAGGATTTCATTGTTTTCCTGTAATTAGACAGGGTTGAGTTTTTAATCATGTTAGCTGCAAACCAGACAGAACCTGACTGCAAAAACTGATGTCATTCAATCTTATTATATAATATGTATTATAATTATTTAAGACTATACATTGTCCACACTGAAAGTAAAATGAATGCACTGTCAAAATGTTCCAGCAATGATTACATGAGCCACAATACACATTTGTGCATACAGCCACACCATTAAAAGACTCCAACTGGACACTTAAGGACTCGCAGCAGTCTCCTTTCTCTGACAGGCTTCATCACTGGAGGATCAGTGATTCTGGACTTCAGGAAGCCTCCAGCAACTACCATCAATACACCTACAGCCAGGAGATGCTGCCTGCTTTTCTTCTTCATCATCCTCTGTTTCCTTTCTGAGAAGAAAAAAACACAGATACAGCCTTTGAATACATTCTCTGTTCATTTGTGTGGTTATCTGTACGGGGTCACTGATAAGTTTTCCTTCTGTTTTGCCTAAACGATTTGGCCTGCTAGAAGCCAGTCCTTACTGCAGCCATCCCATTTTCAGAAATATCTCTGGCATCTTCATCTGTATTTGTCAGAAATATTTCTTGTCTACAGACGGAAGTTATTACAACAGTTCGTCTGAGGTGACATGACTCCAGCAGCAGCAGTCAGACACCCGTGATATTCATTTATACTTCTACAGTACTTCTGCAATTTTTTAAACATGTGCTGTCACCACCTAGTGGCACTTAGTCAAAAATGCATCTTGTGACTTCATTTGATGACAGACTTGAAACTGAGATCTTTTACTAACCAAATTAGCCAAAAACAAACACATTCTTGAAAATATCACAACCAAGGCTGCAGAATTTGAAGACAAGAGGCAGATATGTGATCAATTTATATAAGTATACACTGCTGCACTACTTTGATATAGTTAATAACTCTCAGAAGTTAATATATATATATATTGCATTGGATCTACTGATGTTTGCATTTTGCTCTGATTGACTAGTTTACTCATGATCATTCCATATTTACCACCTCAAGATCAGAGCTGATGGGTGAAGAGTCATAGGATGTATCGGAGGAGCAGAGGCTGTCACCTCGGATCACGCGCACCATCTTTTGGAGAGGTCTATCCTCTGCTCCGTCTGCAGACAGAGTCACTTCTTTAAGGGACTTTTGCTGAAGGGGAAAAGGAACATTAAGGAAATAAGAGGAGAAGCCTTGATAGTAAGCATATGTTGCTGTTATTATGAACCTGATTATTTGCTCACTTTTCTTGCAGGCTGAACACTGACATCCATATAGTGACCCATCTCAGTCATCTTCTGGACATTCTTTGTCTTTGAGAAAAAGGTTGAATACTATAATATTCAACCCAAGACATCAGTAAAATGATCATTAACATAGATCTTGTGTAAATAAGATTCTGTACAGGCAAGTCCAGAATGTTAGTTTCTTGTGGTTGGAAATATTGGTGGGTTTTGTTGCATTTATTACAACATATTTGAGTATGGTAATGGGAATTAACTTCTTCAAGGGTCTTTTTTCTGCCAGTGAAATAAATTTCTCTGTAAGACAAGAGAACTGGATTAAAATTCTGATGAAAAGCGTTCACTGATCTGCAGTAAAACTTGAACATAAGCAGCAATGAACCTTTCAACAGGATAGTAGTTATTATGGAGGGTTTCATATACAGAGAAATGCTAGCAGCAATAACAGAATAAACTCACTTTTGCTTGTGCCAATGAAGGTATTTGCTTTTTTATCTGTCGTTTAATGACAACGGGATCATCACCGTGGACATCAGGACCACCTAAAAGGCTTTTTGTGTCTGGAGAAAATCTCACTGACTGCTGCGTGTTTACTCTATTGCACCAGGTGATGACTAAAATCTGATAGTGTTAGGTTACAAGTCAATAAGTCACACCTTGGTATAATTTTTCTGCATTTAAACAACACATCTATTCGATATTGGTTTCAGCACCAAATTTTACAGAGATCAGAAAGTTTTTCTCCATACTGTGCTATGTAAGGATACAAGCAGATCCAGGTAGATACAGCCTATCGATGACAGAAGCCATGGCCTCACTCTCATAAGAAACTCAGAGTACCATAGAATGCTGTGTAGAGGGCACCAGACATTTAGATTTTATTCATACAGCAACAAATCACAACAAAAGTAATCTCAGTGCACTTTCAAAGATAAAGTTAAATCCAATTAAGTTAAATTTATTGTAAGCAATTTGTCAAATGAATTTTAATTTAGTGTGAAATATAATTTATTACAAAGCTGCTATACTGAGGAAACCAGCAGATTCTATATGATCTTCATTTTCTTCTTCAGTTCAGTCCCCCGTCATGAGCTGCATGGTGGTCATGACAAAAATTGTCAGTGAGGTTCAAGTCTGGATTTTGTTGTGGCCAATCCATGTGAAAATGATGTCTCATGCTCCATGCACTCTTTCACATTCTGATCCCGATGAATCTTGGCATTGTCAGCATGGAATATACCGGTCCCACCAGGGAAGAAAAAAAAAAAAAACATTCAGTATATTTAAGTAGCCATCTGAGTTCATTCTTTGGACACATACTGTTGCTGAACCTAGACCTGACCAACTGCAGCAACACCAGATCATAGCACTGCCCCCACAGGTTTGTACAGCAGACACAAGGCATGATGGCTGCATCACTTCATCTGCCTTTCTTCTTACCCAGATGCACGGATTACTCTGGAGCAAGGTATATCTGGACTCATCAGACCACATGCCCTTCTTCCATTGCTCCTGAGTCATATCTTCATGATTCCTAGCAAAACTGAAATCTTTTTCTCCAGTTAGCCTCACTGATTAGTGATTTTGTTTTTATTTACTTCTTCTGGCTACACAGCTGCTCAGTCCCAATCCCTTGAATTCCCTTTGCATCATGCATGTGGAAATGCTCTTACTTTCAGTAATAAACATAGCCCCGAGTTCTACTGGTGTTTTTCTATTTGATTTCACAAAACATTTAAGTGATCACTAATCACCATTATTCAGGGTTTTTTTCTGACCACATTTCCTCCTCAAAGACAGTTCTTAACCCAATCTCCTTAGATGTTTTTTCCTTAGACATTAGCTCTGCTTGATGCATGCCAATTATTTGACCCTTCTAAAACAGACTAACAACTTTTCCACGACCATTAAATGTGTCTTTCTACATGGTTGTTTAAGAAATGAGAAAATACTTATTCCATCACTTGTGCTTAAATAACTTGCTGCCAGCTGAAAGAAAATCACCCATGCAGTAATTAGTTAAATCCAGGTGGCAACTTTTTCTTTTGGCCAGACAGTGTAAAAATATCCATTCATTTTTTAGGAGAAGTCCTTAATCCACTTGGTGAAGAATATTTATTGAATATTTGTATTTTACAACAGTCCCAGTACAGCAACAAATCCTCAACAGTAAGCCTTATGCAGATTTTCAGGTTTTAAATAAATTTTGAGTTAACCCTGCAACCGGACCAGCCCATCTGCATACTGGAACTGGTCACTGTTCTCGTACTCCAACATGTCAAGAGCAACTTCACAGCTCTCCTTGACAACACGTTCTTTGTCTTTACGGTAACACTGGAGCACAGCCAGACACTCCTCTTTTCCAATGGAGCCAAGAGCCTCTGCTGCCTCGTGTCGGACCATGGGGTTCTCTCCAGAACGCTCCAAAGCTGCCCTCAGGGCCGGGACTGCTGCTGGGTGCTGCATCTGACCAAGGACGTAGCCAATCTCATGTCGGAACAAGGCACTGGAGCACTGCAAGCCTAGAGACAAGATGTGAAAGTTTACTGTTGTGCATGGAGAAGACTAACAATTTACAGGGTTAGAGGGCTGACAACTGTATTTAAATTTTAAATTCATAACTCTGAGCAGAAAACTGAGCCAAAGTTACAAAAAGTTCGAGAACAGATGCATAAAATGTGCAGTTGACACGGATGGAATAAGAAACTCCAGTATGCCGTACCGTCTCCTAATGCCACCACCGCCTCCTCAGTTCCAATGTTCCGCAGGGCAAACATGGCACGGTAGCGTTCAAACAGTGGAAGACTTTCATCAAGCAGAGCAGACCGAAGCTCTGGTACACTCTTCTTCAGTGCTGGAGGGGCTGGGTCTACAGAGCAGTAAGGGTTCTTATCTGTACTTCCATCCTCCAACTGGTTCTCTCCACCACTCTGCATCCATTCCAACCGACGGACAGCCAGCTGACACGTCTCTGCAACCTGAACCGATCGGACATCAGGGGGTAACGGTGAACAAACATATGACCTACTAAAGGAGACTGTTGTGCGTGGGCTGTTTTATCACTGAAAGGTTGCTGACAAGAGGAAGAAATTAACTAGAATTCATATGCTGGAATAACTCATTGTGGGGCTTATAAAAAATCTAACTTTTATGGAAAAGCAAGTTATTGTTGCATCAGGTCTGTTTTAGTGCTAGAATGGGAAAGGAAGGAAACTCAAGCTCAACGCTTCATTAACTTTTCAGCTTAACACAGCATAAATAACAACTCAAATCAGACCGTGTGTATTCAGTAGTACTCACTAGACAACATCATTTTTGTTTTTGTTCCAGCCTCCCGTGTTTTGGATCATATGCCTACCTCTATGACAGGATCCTGACTGTACTGTTTCAGTAGGTCCAGAACCACAGGATCACCAATGGCTCCTAGAGCCTCCCCTACATACAGTGGAAACAAAGTGAGACACACAGATTAAACATGTGGTGACCGGGGTGAGAGGAGTCCTGGATTAGAGATGAGCCCCACGACTGTGGTGTCATCAGCAAACTTGACAATGGTGTTACCGTGGTGTGCAGAGGTACAGTCAAATGTGTAGAGGGTATAGAGCAGAGGGCTCGTCACGCAGCCCTGAGGGGAGTCGGTGCTGATGCTGATGGCTACATGTACGGTCTCCCACTCTAACCCTCTGACTATGGTCTGACAGGAAGCTGGCCACAATTAAGTTTATGGCCACAATTAAGTATCTTTAAGACTGAAGCTAAATATAGAGTATAATGGTTGGCAATTCAGTCTGATATTAATGAAATCACTTGACCTGGAAGGACACAAAACACCCATATTCTTAATTTTGCAGAGTCTTACTGTAATATAAGCCATAATTTGTACACTATGGGTGCATTTAATGAATTATCTTCGTTAAATGCGTTATGTTTTTAATGCGGTCCTGATCACTTTCATTTGTTTATGGCCACAATTAAGTATCCTCTAAAGCATTCCTCTATAACAATACTACACTAAAATAAAGCTGTCTCAAACTGAGTAAAAATATGTGATCAAGAGTTTAGCAAACTCCGTCATTTCCATCTGGATAGAGAAGAACTATTTTCAGATGTTGTAAAATGGATTTGAAGCATAAAAGTGCAGCTCTATTAATCTACTATTTGCTACTAAATTATTAAATAGATAAATAAATCAATAAGAACAACTTGAGAGATTATGCATTTTATCTTAAAGTAATCCCTTTCCTGGCACAGTCCTAAAAACACACATATGTTGGGATACATATTAATAATGTGCTCTTTCAGGGTGATTGGTAGGATGTGTGTTTACCTGCTTCATGTCGGACCATTGGCTCCTGCTTCTCATCTTTGAGGACAGCAGTTAAAGTGGGGATGGCCCGCGTGTCCTGCATCTGTCCCAGGCAGTAGGCCAACTCGTGCTTCAGTAAGGCTGAATCGTCACTGAAGGCCTTGCTGATCCATTCTACAGCTTCAGCACCTGACATTTAAGTTTTCTGAGTTCTTTAGTTTTTCATAAAGTTTCCATTATTACAGAGCTATGAATATTCCTGACAATCAGAATGAACTGTGGGTGAGGCTTACCTCCAAGGTTCTTCAGTGTAAATAAAGCCCTGAAGCGCTGGGGCAAGTCCACACCTGGATCCACCAGAACCCGTCCTACTGCTACCACCTGCTCCGCATCAGCCATCCTGCTACACAGAGAGACTGGCAGTTTACTAACCTGTTCACACTAGAAGCAGGCGGGAGCCGGTTCTATTTAGTTTTTGGATGAGTATTGTGAAGATAATGTTATGATCCAGTCTACAGAAACTAAACAATAGAACAGATTTAATTTATTACGGTTATCCAGGTCCCTCTGGATGAGGAGTAACTTTTTCTCTGCTTTGGTGGTGTCATAACCACACAGACAAGAGCCACATTTCAACCAGACTGCACGCGCTCAACCAGCTGAGAGACTACATAACCCCACACCTCTGAAGCCAGCTGCTCACTTCCGGTGTCAGAGCGTCATTTCTATGGTTGAACTTTTCAATCAACAAAGAGTTCACGAGGAAAAACTGTCGGCTAGAAACGATGGAGAAGTCTGTTGTTATTCTAACAAACCTTATAAATCAGCTGAGGATGTTGAGAGGAGTCTCTGCTGCGGCAGCTTCTTCGTCTTCCTCTCCCTTGTCTTTGAGATTCGCAAATAACAGATTGGTAGATTACCGCCACCAACTGGACTGGAGCGAGCACTACAGTTCAAACATGACATGTTTCACCTCTCCATCAATAAACTTCTAAGTGTCGTTGGGAATGCCCCCCTTTGGTAAGGAAGTGTCAGATCCTCTCCTCATCATACAAGAATGAGGGGGAGGGGGTGGGGCATGCAAAAAACTGGATTGATTGGCTGTGTTAGACAGAGATAGATTTATCTTTGATGTGAAGCTGGAAATGTCACATAGCCATGTTTGCATTTAATGAAGTCCGTTTGGGAGCTGCAAATATTTACTTATGGATTTATCAGCTTTGACTGTGCAAAATAGGAGTTTGGTTCAGCCACCAGACAGACCTATGGAAGATGTGATTCATATGTGAGAACTGTTCTCATATATATATATATATATATATATATATATATATATATATATATATATATATATATATATATAATTTCTTTTAGATTGGGACTTACCCACGTGACACGTATGCATCCTTGACCCTTCTCCAAATTTTCACCACCATTCACACCTTGGATCTTGAATCTTGTGGATCAAATATCTTGCATATAGGTCAGGCAGCTAAAAACTCACGTGTGACATTGAGCTGAGATGTCAATAGAATGGATAGATGACTTTAATGACTTGCAGTTTTCAGAAGACAAAAAAGAAGTCGAGCTATTCCCTGTTTTAAACATTTAGACATGTAAGCATGTCTACTAAAAAGTAGACAATAGGGTTGGGCGATATGTAAATTTTTTTCAATCGCCTATCGCCAGTCCAGCAAATGGCGATAGGCGATATATTCGCGGACGTGACGTCAGAACTTTTTTGCGCGCTGAACACCTGTTGAAGCAATTTAGAAGACAAAAATTCATTGGACTGAGTTTAAGACAGAAATCTTGTAAATGCAGTTGGCTACTAGGTTAAACGAAAAAAGAAGCCAGAATCTTTTTTGCACCATTGTGGTTATTTATTGTTTTAATGGAAGCGCACATGCTCCCAGCCCAAGGAGTTAATTTTATTTTCTATTGTTTTAGGTTAATCTATTGTTTCATTCACTTGGCCGAGTTTGAAAAATTGAATCACTGTAAAGACCCCATAAATAGGCTACAGTTATAGGTGAAAATAAAGAAGTTGGTCTTTGATTCCCACCATTGTGGTTATTGATTAAATAAACGTAATTAATTTCCGAGTAGCCTACTTCTGTCATTTTTTCTTTCTGTTAAGTTTGAGTAGCCTAAATTGGTGGAGGCAGGTCACAGGCGGGGTGGGAGGTTATGCACGGTCCTTTAGTGTGTGCGCGTGTGCACGAGACTTCTGAAAGAAGGCAGCACCAGGTATGGAGAGAGGCTGGATGATGGAAAAAAAAAAAAAAAACTCCCGACACCTGCTGCACGAGCCACAGCGTGCGCCTGCGTTGTAGCTAACTAAACGTGTTGGCTCATGTACATACATACATATATATATCTCTCTTAATATCGCTCTTATATAAACGATCGTCGAATGGCTCAGCCTATCGTCGATGGTCGATACATTCGTTCAATCGCCCAACCCTAGTAGACATTACTTCATCATGGAAAAAATCACATGGGTGTGTTGATGCAGAAGGGTGTCCCTCAAGAGCTTGAGATTGGTTTAGCTAATAAATAGTGTGCACACAAGACAAATAGAAAAGCAAAAGACAATGAAATTTGTAGGGAATTGTCATTGGCAAGACTTTAATCTGTGGACTATTATGTAACTCTATTAATTTATTCATCTGGAACAATATTCCAACGTAAGCTTTAGAGAACTGCAGGTCTTGACTAGATGCTGTGGACGGGGAAAAATCCCTTCTCTTCCTCCTAGCCAAGGGTGGCACTGTAGTTAGATCACACAGTGGCGCTCGCGCTGTTTGTGAATAGTACTTCCGGTGTATTGTAGTGGTAAAGCTAGTGTACTTTTAATATTATTTTAGGGGCCATTTGGTGAAAAAATAAAAATATATTAAACTGCATTGGCCCGCTCAGCGGTTCGCTTGAACAAGAATCCGACATGGATATCCCGAACCCGCCCGAGGGTGAGCAATGCTGATTGCCTTCTTTTCAGTGGATTGTAGCAAACAGCCATGCTATCTGTTTCTTAGCTAGCATTAGCACTGTGTGTAGCATCCAGGCTAACGTTATCTAAATCAGAGCTTTATATGTATCCATTTCCACGTAGCAACGTGAATAATGCTGTGAAATCTAAGTGTTCCCGGTGAGTTAGCTGTCTTCTTGAAGCCTTTCTTTAGTAAAGTTAGATAACTTTCACGGCGGCTGGCTTTTCTGGTGGATCAATACCTCAGAGGCTAACGCAGAGCATCAGATCACGCTTACCGGTCTGTTAACTGCTTCCTGAGATGTCTCAAACAGTTCAGGTTGTTGCAAAGACAGGGTTTGTTCTGATGAGGTACCGAAAAAACCTACAGTCCTTTTATTACTAATGAATAAATCATTACAGGGCTTCTGTGAAAGCAATGTAGAAACCATGCAAAGAGTTTTCCAATATCTTTGAAAAAAATGTCAGTTGTTTTGAAAATGTCAACTAATGATAAGTCACTTTCATGGCTTAGTTGTACTACGTTTTATACATATATTATTTTGTCCTTTTCTTTTTCTGTTGCAGATCAAGAACTGAGGAATGTAATTGACAAGCTGGCCCAGTTTGTTGCCCGAAATGGACCAGAGTTTGAAAAGATGACAATGGAGAAACAGAAGGACAACCCTAAGTTCTCTTTCCTTTTTGGAGGAGAGTACTTCAGCTACTACAAGTGCAAGCTTGCTATGGAGCAACAGCAGCGTATGTAGTTAAAGAGGCAGCCACCATAAAAACATAATTTTTACACAAAGGAATTTATAGAGGAAACTTTAGATATGAGATGCACAGCATTATGAACATTTCACAACCTGTTAAAGCAACAGCTTTCAGTCATTTAGATATATCCCATTTATGTTTATTTCCCTTAAGGCTTCACTTAAATATTCTTGTGAAAGTGACAGACAGAACAGAAGAGACAGAAGAATGCCCGTTCAAACACCAAAATATTCAGCTTCTGTCAAATTACTGCACACCTGTAAGAGGCTCGTGAGTGTTCACTGTTAAGTTAATTTGGTATCAAAGGTTAGGTCTGATCCACGGTTACACAGATTACTATCATAGTAACTTCAACTTAATACAGCTTGTACAGCTAAAAAAAAGAATAGCTACAGTTTACGCTGACATAGAATTTCATGGCTGCATTCTTTTTATCAGTACTACTGGGGGAAGCTGTTGCTTGAACAATCAAATGTTCTTGTAATAATATTTATTGTTGTTTTGAAGTGGATATGTTCAGAGCCTGCATATGCACTTACTTCATTGCAGTAGTTTGCTTTCAGTGTCTGCTGTCATATTAGCTGTGTCCTACTATTGTATGGTCGTACAAGCTTATATCTTGAGTTTTCAAACCCTCCTTGTACTCACAGTTGGCATATTTTTGACCTCTGGCTACAATACTGACATGTTACCTTATTAGATATTGTAGTTTTGTCACCAATCTACATGCAGATCCAGATTCCATTGTCTGATGTTTTGTACTAATTTTACAATGTTGTAATACAAGTTTAAGCTCACAGCCAAAAATGCTGTTTCAAAACTAGTTGATTAAATAAATTCACAGTCATATGAAAAAGAAGGCACACCCTCTGCTCTGTGCAGATTTTTCATTATCAACCACCTCCTCAATCCCTTGATGATACATTCCAGAAAAGAGATCTGGGAGCGTTCATGGTGGCACTGAGTTGAGTTCTGTCCCAGAATCTCCTAATAAGCTCTGCAAAAACAAATACTGCAAACCTCGATGGACTGAAACAATAGCTGCTGAATCATGTTGTGGAATTCATTTGTCATACACTGCCTCTGGCTTTTAGTTTTCATTTTACAACAGAGAAATTAAATTTCAATGTCCCTATCAAATGAGCAGTAAAAATGCATTGTTAACCTAAATTTAAGGGTTTTAAACTTGTAAAAGTCAGATTTTGAAAAGTTACATATAACATAAAAGGTAATCGCACAAATTTGTTGTATTTGAAAATCGATTAACCTCATTTTAAGACCTGGTGAGGACCAGACAATTTATTAATTATTAAATTATGTCCCAATACTTAAAACCTCATAACTGAAAGAGGGTGGACTTTCATTTTTATCATGACTGCACTTATAGCTGTCCTTTGTCTGCTATCCTGCTTTCTGGTAACCTCACTCCCACAGTCCTGATCATCTTCGTCTTTTTGCCACCACGAAGCCACGGTTATTCAGTCTGCATGACGTCTCACTGTTGTTGCTTTAGATGTGGAAAGGTGGATAAGTGAATCATTTTCATATATGTATAGGAGGCGACCGATAGTGAGTCCATTTCAGTATCCATATCTACTCTTTATGATGATGTAGAGGTCTATGTAGAACAGCAGTGGGGACAGAACATCCCCTTGGTAGATGCTAAACACATTGGTAAACTGTGCAACTGCCTTGGAGTTAGCTTCCATGGCTGTGTTGATCACCTTCTTGATGAAGTTGATCAGTCCTTGTCAGCCTTGCATAGTTCCAAACATTCCAGGATCCATATGTGGAGTATTGAGTTTTTTTGGTAGGTACTTTGCTCAGCCCCTCTGTGTATTATTTTTCACTACAGATGGTATCCCCTCACTGTGGCAGGGATCAGCTGTTTATTGTGTGTGTAAAGCTGAGACAACTCCACTTTGTATATATTACATTAACAGTTTAGAGACGTTATTAGACTAAATAAGTTTGTTGGCTTATGGTTCTGAGGAGTTCTTTTGTGAGTGATCATAATGACTGAGTGCAATACTGCTCAACTCCCGCGAGGAAATAGGAGATCCATCTTTAAACCCATACTCATGGTCAGTAAACCTACTCATTTATTTATTATACATGTACAAAATATACTGATGCTCTCTGAACAATCAGCAGTTTGCTGTATTTCCATGTCATTATTCAGTATCGACTTAGCGTGCTAAGTGGGGGCAAAAATAAAAAAAACAAGCTGTAAAAAATTTCTTTTGAAATTTATGAGAGCAGGATGTAAATCTGTAGAGCAACTAGAGAACTTCAATACCGATTTGTGTGACTGCAGAAGCTCAGGTTTGTGTTGCAGGTCACCACAATCATGATTTGTCCCAGGAAATCAGCAGGTTAATTGTTCAGACAGGTGCAGTTGCTGTTGTGTAAATGGAAAACAATGCCAGGACTGCATAGGAAATAATAATAAAAAAAAAACTTTAAATACTACTAATGCACATTAGTCCAAGCATATGGGAAAGGTGAATGAGTACTAAATGCTAAGTGGAAGAGCAAATTGTTGCTTGAATGTATAGTAGCAGTTTATTTAAAGAACAAACTTGCTTTTTAATATATATTTTCCCTCCTATATAAAAACAAATTGTTGAAGCTATTTAACTGGAGTATTATTTGACTCACCAAACAAGCGGAGGCAGCCTTGTACGACCTACAGGTAGAATCTGGTGTTTAGTATGCTCAACCGCTTGTTAATAAAAGTGCAGTGTTGTGCAGGTTTGCATGCAGTTCTTCTGTGCTACCACTGAAATGCATTAAAGTTTGCTTTTCTCCACTTAGATCCCTCTACCCGCGATGGGGAGGAGTATAAATGTGAAGGTATTTATTTGTAGTCAGATTTATTTGATGAATTGAAAATTCCACTTCTAACTTCTTTTTATTTAAAAAAAAAAAAAAGATTATTTATGTACATGTTGCCAAACATTACCTCCCTCATGAATGCTTGGAAGCTTTGTTTTCATTTGCTTTTATCATGTTTATGTTTCCTTCCTGAGTTTTTACTGTATTAACACATGTCCACCAAATCTTTCTGATGAAGGGGATTAAAATCCTCTGTCATGCTGTTAGCTTTGTCCAGAACAGCAGATGAAAGAGCCTGGTTACCTGTGTACAAACAAGGCCTGTTTGTTTCATCTGTTTGTGTCTGGAATATGTTTGCACTTATCTGGGGACAGCATTGTTTTGGGTTTTACTAAAATCTTTGTAACTGTGTTCATTCTTTGTTAAAGTGAGGACCCGATCAACATTTCATTGAGCTGCAGTCGCACAGGCTATAATTTCTGTTGTGTGTTTGCAAGCTTTGGTACTTGTGATCGTTAAAGAGCAGGAGTAGATGGAGAGTTTTGTTTTGTTAATGTTGCCTACATGTCTTATGTTTTGCTCCTGGAAATGTTCATCTGCTTGCCATATGTAAATCATCTTATTTTACTTACTGGAGGTCATTCTGATTGAAACTGTCAATGATATATCTGTCTTGTCCATTACTGGATTATTGGAATACCTTATTTTCATTGGTCATATTCATAATCTCAGCATCATCATTCTCTGGTCCAGCATCAATCTATTTTTTCCCAACTCTTCAGACTTCAATTTTTTTTGCTTTCTTTCTGTTGTATTTATAGATATGTACAACCCTGGTGCAAAGGATTTAGTCGACATCCCTCCTCCACCAATAACGATGATTGCTCCACCTCCAGTCCCTCCTCAAGCTACACCCTCTATTGATGAGATGATTCAGCAGAGCCAGTGGAATCTGCAGCAGCAAGAGCAACACCTACACACACTCAGACAGGTAGACGTCAAGAAAGAAAACAGTCTACATCTGAAGATATTTAAATGCTTAAATGAAATAGTTCAACACTCTCTAAAGGACTTTCCTAAATATATGAGTAGTCGAGTAACTCAAGTTTCAGCAGGGAGATGTGGGGGGGGTCAAACATGAGCCTGAGCTTGATAGCTTCAAAATGTCCTAAATTTGGGTTTTGTTTTTGGCTGTTCCAGCTGTGAAACTGATTGAGGTTAATTCTGGGTTCCTCGTAAGCCATTAAAAATGCAAGCCAAAGATAAATGGAGAAAATGGGCTTGTGAACTAAGTTAAAGCCCATGGTGCAATAAAGGCTGTAGCTGCTTTCTTGCTTGTCAAGATTGTGGTTGCCGTCAGTAAGGAGACGACAACATGTGAGTTGAGCTAATTTTGACATGAGCTAATGTTCTTTTTTACTTATTTTTCAGGATGTCCTTGGAATATTTATGATAAAGATAGACTGTACTCCCACAAAGAATCTAGGCCATCATGTAATGAAACAGCTGGTCTTAGTTTAATACCAACACATGAAACAATGAGGCTATAAAACCACTAAAATGTGTACCTATACAAGCAGAAACAATGCAGGATTTGTCATGAATTATCTTAACTGTATTCATCCATCCACACACAAAGAAGTTACAGGCTTCTAAGCTTTTCCATGTTTTCATCTGCGAGGTCGTGTAGAAGCTTGTCTGGAGGACCAGATAGTTTCAGATATTGTGGAAGTGAACTAAAGGGCATTTCTCCAGTTCAAAGCTTAACTCTTTAGATTAAGATACTTAATGCTGTGGTCCTATTAGACTTTGGTTCATGTATAGGGATCTACGCCATCACAGCTTGAACTTCTTCTAAACTGTGGAAATACTCGGATAATGTCTTACCTTTTCCTGGCACAACATTAGTCATTTTGGTCTGTTTCATCACGACTTCATGCACCGTAAGTACCCGAACATTAGGAATAACTCTGTTCTTGCTGAACTTGAAGGAACATCGCAAGAGTAGGGGCAGGTTTATTTTATTTTATTTTATTTTTTTTTTGTTTGTTTTGTTTGACAATGTATCCATCCATCCTGATACTTTTCTTTCTGAAGGAACAAGTGACTGCAGCCATTGCTTTGGCTATGGAGCAACAGACTCAGAAGCTTCTGCTGGAAACTCAGTTGGACATCACAGAGTTTGACAACCTGCTGCAGCCCATCATAGACACCTGCACCAAAGATGCCATCTCAGTAAGCACGTTGTCATGGTGATTTATTAAGGTATCCTTATGTAGAGCCCTAAAAAGGCTTACATCTTAATACTTTTTTTTCTGTCAGGCTGGTAAGAACTGGATGTTCAATAATGCCAAGACTCCACCGCACTGTGAACTGATGGCATCCCATCTTCGCAACCGTATTACTGTTGATGGCTCACATTTTGAGCTCCGTCTACATCTCATCTACTTAACCAACGATGTTCTGCATCACTGGTATACCACACTAAATAATTCATGTTTGGATCTCTTTACTTTTGCACTTGCCTCATTAAAATTATGTTGTTACATGTAAATTGCTTATCTTGGTGATTGAATTGATATTTGAAGATGTCAGCTCAGAGAGTGGGGAAAAAAAAAACAAATTGTAGTTACTATCATGAAATTGAACTCCTGATTGTAGTTGGATTATGAAACTGTGTAAAGAAGCTTGGCATGGTTTTGCATTATGTATCAACATACTGTTTTTGTGACACAATGTGTGTTTTAATGGTTCCTTCCAGTCAGCGAAAGCAGCAGAAGGATTTGTTGGCAGCGCTGCAGAAGGTTGTTGTTCCCATCTACTGCACCAGCTTTCTTGCTGTGGAGGAAGAAAAGCAACAGAAGATTACCAGGGTAACCACCAGTACACATTTTCAGCATCTTCATTCTTTGCAGATTAAAGGAATTTAAATACTTGAATATTCATATCCTGAACATAAGCATGAGCATAGTTTCAGTAGGATGTTGTCAGCCACATGTACACATCAGTCACTCTTTCATTGGAAGCTTTGATAATCTGGTACCTGTTTTTGGTTGTGTAAGTTGTATCTGTCTCTGTTTGTTTTATCTCCCTCTTCCTTCCAGTTGCTGCAGCTTTGGGAGAAAAATGGCTACTTTGATGAAGAGACCATTCAGCAACTCCAGAATCCAGCACTGGGCCTTGGCCAGTACCAGGTCAGTGGAACAGGTCTCAGATCAGTCATAGGGCAAAAGAGTGCTAATTTCAGAATCTATTAAACAAAAAGACTTATCTTAAAATGATGTGCAAATACATTGATTTTACAATGTTTTTCTGTTACAAATTTCAGCTCTTGACACAGCTTGATCTTGTAGTGGATAAATGTCTGTTTGTAGTAATACAGGTAAAATGTATAATCTTAATATAAAATTCTACAATCAATAGTGTTAAATATCAGTTTATATTTGTTTAGTAAACTTAAAAAAGTTGTGAGAGATAAAAAAAAAAAAAAAAAAACACAGCTGACAACCGTCCTGTCAAAAATACGAGAGAGAACAGGATTCTTTTTGGTCCAAAAGCTGTTTTACAAATTTGACCCATAAACATTTGAGTTGGTAGTCAAAGTATTGATGAAGAGTAAAACTGAGTTGAGCTTACAGAGTTGGAGGAAACTTGGAGAGACTGAACTGAGGGTGGAGCTTATTAGCATATTCTCACTGAATGAGGAAGGAGTTGTAGTCATATATTGTTGTATTAAAGCTGCACTTTCAGTCCGTACGCTACTGAACTTTGAGCACTACTGACCTAACTTGCATCCACTTTAATGTTCTGATTGTGTTTAGTTTTAAAGAAAATGCAGCAGATTAAGGCCCAGTATCGGCAGATATTCCATATGAAATGATCAGATCTGTATCATGTAGTTTTCAATTAAGTCATAATGACGCTGACAGTCTTGTGTTCTCAGGCGTCCCTGATAACGGAATATGCTGCAGCAGTGCAGCCTATTCAGCTGGCTTTCCAGCAGCAGATCCAGTCTTTGAAGACACAGCATGAGGAGTTTGTTGTTAGTCTGAAGCAGCAGCAGCAGCCTGCCCCAGTAGGACCATTGCCTACCCCCGCTGAACCTGATAAGGCTCCACCAATGACCACACCAGCTGGTGAGAAGAGCTTCACTCAACAAAAACACAATTACACAGCTTTATGGATTTAGATTAGAGTAGTTAATTTAATTGTAGCTGTTAATGTTGATATAAAAATAGTTGATGTAAACATGCCAGATCATAGCAAGAAAATTCATTTCTGTCCCAAGACCAAGAACCTAGCACCCCACCCCCATACTTAGAACCTTCTGGATCACCAGATCCAGAATATCAACAACGTGATTTGGGTCAAACAATGTCGGACTATAACATGTACCATGATGTTATCTTGTAATTAAATTAATTAATTAATTAATATTTTTAATTATTTTTTTACCAGTGATTCTGGGCACTGGCTGTTGAATTAGAAGCTGTAATGGCACAATTATCCATATCTTCCAATAGTAAAGAATCATTAAAAACCTCCTGGATCCTGACGGTGATCTGGATCACCCCGAAAGTGTAATCACTTGTTCCTTCATTCCATTACTGACATTTCCTGAAAATTTAATGAAAAGCCATCTATAAATTTCTGAGTTTTGTTGCTAACAGACAGACAGACCAACTAATGCTGCTAAAAACATAATTAAAATAAAAAAAAATTTAATGGAAGAAAAAGAATGAATGCAGAATAAGCTTTGGCTATGCTCCAACAAATGAATGAAGATAAGGGAGAAATGATCAGGACCATGTTAGGAGTAGACATCCTTGACAAGATGCCAAGACAGTATTCATCTTCATCAAGCTTCAACTAGAAGATGGCCTGTTGTGGTGTTTTATAACGTTTTGGACATCACTGCACTGAATACATAGGTTCTCTACTGGAGCTGCATCGATGCCAGAATGACCTGGCGTGCGTTCATTATTGAGCTCTTGATGTGCAATATAATAAATGAATATCAGCTGACATCCAGCGTTACTTTAGCATTATATGATCCTTTTTTAAAAAAATGTTAACTGGGTACCAGAGTCAGGCTTCTATATTGTAGATTAATAAATTCTTCAAGGAAGAAGAGCAAGTCAATGCAGAACTTACTGAAGAAAACTGGAAATATAATTTTTTCTTGGATGTTACAATGACAAAAGTGATTTATCTTTCCTGAGTTTGATTGTTTCTTAAAAAGTGAGTCTGTTGTCTTAATATGTTCTACCACTAAATGATCTATAAGCAATAATGTACTGCATGTTACCGGCTACATCTCTGATTTCATTATATTGTGTGTAGGAGATGTGAAGCCCCCCATGTCAGGTCCTCCCCCAGGAGACTTTGATGGAGCTGCATCCAGACCACAGGACTCAAATAACTCCAGTGGACCCTCAGATATCCCTCCCAACAAACCTGCGTGGTATGATCCCCAGCACGTTGGACCCTGGAACCCCAACCAGCCGGTGAATACCTTTGTGTCTTTATGTTTGTGTGTACACACATGCACATGCTTAGCGTTACACACTTCCTCTGTCTCTGTAGTTTTTAAAGAAGTGATGTGTACAATACCTCAGTGCAACAAAAGTTCATTGAGAAAACTGTTTTTTGTTTGACTGTTTTGCTATAGGGGGTGAATAACTGGCCTCTAATGAATATGATGAGAAATTAATTCTAAACTCTACATATTAGAAGTTGCAGAGATACTGCATATAAGTAAAACTTATCCAGTCCAATCTTCAAAAATGTTTCACCTGTTTTCCAACCAGTTCTCACTGACTGGGTTGTTACTGACCAGAACTTGCTAGATTTAGGGTTTGTTAATAACTTACAGCTCGTATCAAGATTAGAGGGTTCTTTAATCTAAACACAAACCATTACCTGGTCTTTTACTGCCATCAGCTTCTGTATCTTAAGGTGGGTGGTGTTAGAAGCTTTCACCAGCTGTCTGAGATGTTCCCTGTCACAGCTGAGACAAAGGAAAAGAAGCACATTCTTATTAAGATAGCTTTTTAACTTGTTGTTATTCAGACTCATCCTACATCCAGACAGTAGAGATCTAATTTGAAAAAGAAAATCATGGACAGGTGTAATTGTTTTGTCCTACGTTCTTCTCACAGCATATGATAATTACAACATACACTTGTGTTTTTTTAATTGTTTTTATTACCTCAGCATCACACAGCATTTCTAATTTTTATATTTTCTTAGCCTCCTTTTGACCCAAACCAGCCCCCCCCTCCTTGCCCTCCATGGAACAGCCATGAGGGGATGTGGAATGAGCAGAGGGACCCAGGAAACTGGAGTGGTGGTCCTCCAAGAGAAGGAGGCCCATGGAGCGGCCCAGGTGGGTCTGACCCTGGCCCTCAATCATGGAATTCATTTGAACAGCAGCCGCCATGGGGGAACCAGGCTGACCAGCCTCCCTGGGGTCAGAGGGAACCCCCATTTCCTCCACGCATGCAGGCATGTGGTGTTTGACTCTGTTTTCACTTTGCTTGGATTTCTGTATTCTGCATCATACAGTGATGTTATGGTGTGTAATTTTTATGAATGGCTTTCTTGCCAATCTTGCACTTTTATAGAGGCCACCACATTTCAGAGGACCTTTCCCTCCCCACCAACAACCACCTCCTTTCAACCAGCCGCCCCCACCACCACATGGTTTTGGACGCTTTCCTCCACGTTTTATGCAGGAAGACTTTCCTCCCAGACACCATTATGACAGACCGTACACTCCACATCGTTTTGACTATGCCCAAGGAGATTTTCCTGGAGGTTGGTGTATGGACACAAAGCTCTCTGTAATGGTATTGATTTTGTTTTACTGAGAATTTTAAAATCACTCAACTTTGTTTGCCAGACATGCCAGGTCCTCCTCCCCATCACCATCCCAGTCAGAGACTCCCTCCACCAGGTATGGGAGCTGAGCATCCTCCCTGGGGTGCAGGCCAACACCCAGAGTTTGGCCCACCCCCACATGGCTTCAATGGTCATTCTCCCCACATGCGTCATCGGCAGCCTCCAGTTCAGGATGATCCAAGTCTGGTACCCAATGTACCATACTTTGATCTGCCGGCTGGTCTCATGGCTCCACTGGTCAAAGTAAGTCTTCTGTTTGTGGTTTAGGACCCATATGGTATGAGTAAATGCTTTCTAAGGCTCTGTAAAACCTGCAAGTCTCATGGTCTTTGTAATGTCAACTTCACAGCTTGAGGACTGTGATTACAAACCACTGGACCCCAAAGACATCCGTCTGCCCCCTCCCATGCCACCCAGTGATCGACTGCTTGCTGCCGTAGAAGCTTTCTACAGCCCTCCTTCCCACGATCGGCCCAGAAACAGGTACAACAACTCAACACTGTGTGGAAGTAAAATAGTACATTGGCCACAAGGCTATAGTTGACATGGATGATTCAGACATGCGATTATTTTTGTGTTTACTGTGGACAGAGCCCTGTTTGACACATCAGCACAGATTTGAGATGAACAGGTCTTTTTTAAATAAAAAATCTTATCATTTTTAGCCATTTTTATAATCGCCATCTTTAATCTGCTACAGTGTGTGTCCTTTAAATTTGCACAGCGGTGATTGGTTAAAAAGAAGAATAGTACACATCACTTCTGCCAGTAGCCATTTCCATTTTAACATTCCATAGAAAACATTAGCAATTGTCTTTGGTTAAATAAAACAAACAAACAAAAAGAAAAAAACCAAACATACTTCATAAGGGTTAAGTCATTCTTATTTACAGTCCTTTCTTAAATTAAAATGTTAGTGGAGCTGAGTCCCTCCTTAGTACTTTGGCGTGTTTAAGTGAGGAAAATTCCTCTGTGATTATTAGCCAATGACCTGCTACCAGTCAAATTGTGCATGCTTCACATAATGATACAAATAATAAAGTAAGAAGATGAAGTTAAACACCACACATCATTTAGATTCGTTGGGGCACACCTTTTTGAGCCACACAGTCAGAGACTTAGACTTTAAAGAGCATCTTTATAAAACCGTCATGGGTAGTGTGACTGGATTCTAGTAGAAAATGCTGTAGAAATGGACTTAAGTGATGCTGTGGTCTGACTCCATCAGTGAAGGGTGGGAGCAAAATGGCCTGTACGAGTTCTTCAGAGCCAAGATGAGAGCCAAAAGAAAAAAAGATCAGGAGAAACGAAACAGGTAGGTGTTTGTTTTCTCATGTTGCGTTTCTTCTTGTTTCACAGTCAGAACTTACACATTTGGGTTTTGTATTTAGCTATCAAAAGTTCTGCCTTACTACATTTTTGTGGGTTACTAGATACCAGAAAGCCGCCTTATGTTTTTGTTGGGATGATTTTGCATCATATTTTTCAAAAGTGTATCAAACATCTCTGTGTTATCCTCTCAACCTTCTAACTCCTCATATGGGTCATTCTTCAGTGGTCGTGGAGGCAGTCGCTCCAGGAGTCGTTCTCGCAGCAGAGGGAGGTCTTCTTCTCGCTCCAGTTCACGCTCCTCAAAGTCATCCAGGTCGCGATCCCGTTCATCCCACTCCCGCAGCCGCTCTCGCTCCTACTCACGATCCAGGTTTGCATGCATACATCATGCACATATCACACACACACACACACCTGGCCCAGTGATACTTCTGTTCGTATGCTAAAGAGACCCGTGGGTCAGTGAGAACATTGACACCACTGACAGGTTGCATGAAGTTAATAATTTCATAGATGTAATACACCTGTCAGGGGATGCCATGGAAGGAAGTAAGTGAAAAGTTGTAAAAAGTCACTTCTTGATAGCAATATGCTGGACATGCGATGAAATAAAGGGTTGTATGGATGTGAGTAGCTGTGAGCCAAATTATACTGGCTACATGAAGCGGTCAGATCATCTCTGGTTTGTGGTGTGCAGCCTTTAGAACCTGCTGGAGGTGAATAATGAACTGCTGACTGAGACAAGTACACCGAGGGCAAAAGCAGATCTGTTTTATCCAGTCCCACAGAGGAGCAGAAGATTGGGACACTGATTTTACAGTGTCACTGTAAGAACTTGCACATGCATGGGTTTGAAACCTTTCTCTTTTTGAATGAGTAAGGTTGTCATGGTAATTCTGTCCAGCAGGTGAAAGACAGCAAGTGAATTACAGTGAAACCGATGTGACCTGCAACTTTTTCTATGTTCAGAGCGTCACATTCTTAGTATGTATTGTTTCTACGGCACAGTTTAATATGAGTCCCGCAGAAAACTTTTTTGATGTCTCATTGGTTGACTTTTCCTCAAAAGTTAATATTACACCATAACGAATACGTTCATGTTGGAGACTTTTGTCTGAACTGTAAAATTAGTTTAGTGCTTAGTAGATTATTTATAAGAGCTGTAACAATGGGGTTTCTCTTACATTCACAACAATTAGTAATAATGTATTTAAGCCATTTGCATTTGTCAGGTTAACTAATGTCAATTAGATTTTTATTTTATTATAAAAACATTTCCACAGAACAGTTGCATCTTATTAACGCAAAATAGGGCATACCACATTAAGCTTTTAGTGTTTATTAATTCAGAGCAAACATGGTGCTCAGGGCCCAATCAGCATGGCTAATGTTTTCCCCCTGAATACTGTGAAGATTACAGTCTGATGCAACGTCACACCACATTTCACTAAAGTCAAAAGGTGTAAGCTCAGGATGGAAATCAGCGAGATTCAGCTCCTCTAACCTGTAATGCTCAGGGTTTGACATCAGCTACCAAGTTCATAGTGGACAAAAGCTGCACGAGTCACACTTGTCAGCATTGCCAAAGAGGAACAAATTTAGGGTTAGTATCACCTTCTAAGCAGAAACTCAATTTATTCCAATAAGTTCAGGAACTCCATTAAGTCAGTGACTAAAAAGCAGTATTGAAGATGCAGCTATGAGTCACACGTTTCATTATATGTAATTAAAGCCTTTTTTCCTCTTGTATCTACTCAGCTCTACTCAGTTCTCTGAATGTCCCTTGACGTCATTTGTATGTGAAACAAGCATGACACAACAGTGGAGGAAACTGAGGCGATGGCATACCTGCTGCTCGGCCTATGGCTTTTTGCCAGACTCAGGGTAAAAGAGGGAAAGCTAAAGAAGGCAGCTAGACAAAACACTGTAAAAAGATGAGAGAGTTTTCATTGTCATGATTCATCCAGTGATGTCACTCCCTGACCAAACAGTGGCCTGCAGTCTATAAACGTCACAGTTTTGGCTTGACTCAGTTTGGCTTGGCTCGGCTCAACTCAGCTGCTTGGAACCCAGACCAAGTAGGTACTGGTACCAGGTGTTATTAACTAAAGGAAAGCCCTAAAACAAAAGTAGGCAGTGGAACAAGTGGAACAGATTAGCTATGTGTTTTAATCAGCTCAGCTTTTAACGGTTGGATTCAGTTATTCTGCTCATAAAGCTCTGAGTGCTGCCTGAACACAGATGAGTAAAGCTGCTGTGTTCTGCTTACACCATGTCAGTCTTTTCCAAGTTTCTTGTCAGTAGAGTATCACATTATTCCTCTTGTTTTCAATAGCAAACAGCTTGTCAAATTTTGTTTTCTCCAACATTATTACACCACGTTCTGACTCTTTTTAGATCCAGGAGCCGCTCCAGGTCATCTCAGAGTCGCTCCGGCTCAGGCTCCAGATCACGTTCGCGTTCACCTACCAGGCGACGTCGTGGTGCTAAATCCCGGAGCGCCTCCCCTTCGTAAGTGACAGACAAAATTTAGTAAGAGGCTTTTCTGAAAGCAGCAGCTGCTGTAACAATTTTCTCTCACTGCAGCTCCACCGCTGGGTTGGGAACGGCATCTTCTAAACTGTCTGCCGATAACCGGTTAGGGGAAGAGAATAAGGGCCACCAGCTGCTGATGAAGATGGGTATGCTTCTTCTTTATTTTTGTTTCCTGATTTAAATTTAAGGTTCTCTTAAAACAAATTATTGTAATGAGTAGATGTCATGTTCCCGTTATGCTTTAGGTTGGAGTGGTTCAGGTGGACTGGGGGCCAAAGAGCAAGGCATCCAAGATCCTATCAAAGGAGGAGATGTCAGGGATAAATGGGACCAGTACAAAGGTGTGGGCGTCTCACTGGATGACCCTTATGACAACTATCGCAGGACGAAGAGCTACAACTTTGTTGCTCGCATGAAGGCAAGAGAGGAAGGTACAGACCTTTAGAGAAATATGTTGAATTTAATTTTTATCATTTATTTGTATTTTTTGTGAATTTATTCTCCAAATCTGACTGTTCTCTCTTTAATTCCAGTCAACCGAGAACCACAGGAATCTCCATCAAATGAATGAGGGATTCAAACAGCATCATCCACTAATTAGCTCATCTTCCTGGTCACCACTTTCACCAGGAATCTGAAGATCACTGTTTTTCTTCCAGGATTTTAGTCACCATTCCCAGATCTTTTCCACCTTCCCATAAAGCAGAGTGATGATATAATTTCAACCTTCTTGTTTAGCTTGATAGAGAGCAGAGACTTGTTCCTCTTTGAATAAATTTGATGTTCAGGTTTGTGAACACTGACTCACTGAAATCAGCAGATACACAGAAACTGGTCTGATCGACTAGATCATTCACAGCCGTCACATCTTCTTTCACTTAGTTTCATGTTTTCAGTTGCTGAATGAAAAGTGTCAGACTTTCTTCCTTTCATCAGCAGATGACACAAGGTTCAGACTGCACCTCAACGTCTGATACTTTCCATAGAAAACTCTGCACAGCATCTCTGTAATTCATGTACATACCTGAATGAAGTAATGTCACTCTTACAGTTAATTTTACTCTTATAGTTTGAAAGTGATCCATGAGATTGAACCGAAGCTGAACCTTCAGAGGAAACTTAGTAACACATGGTGGCTTCCTTTCTAAATTGTGGTTTTAATTGCTTATTGTTGTCAAATTGTTTCATGTGATAACTTCATCACTATGTAAATCTGTCATTTTGGTTGTAGTAAAACAAGC
Organism: Melanotaenia boesemani; assembly: GCF_017639745.1. NCBI lineage: Eukaryota > Metazoa > Chordata > Actinopteri > Atheriniformes > Melanotaeniidae > Melanotaenia > Melanotaenia boesemani. Next base: position 17,450,227 of record NC_055695.1, on the reverse strand, counting down.
CATAAATGGGACATGTGTATTTCTTTCCACGAGCAAGTTGTAGAGACAAATAAACACACCTGACCCTCAGATGTAACTTTTTTCACCCCAATATTTTTAGTGTCATTCAATCATTCAATAATTTTGATTCTATAGGTATTTCAGGATGTTGAGCAAGTCAGTGGTTTGATCCCAGGCTTTCCAAGTCCACCTGACAAGGGGTGTGTGTGCATGATGATTTTTACTCTGCTTCAAAATTTATAATATTTTTTACTCAATATAATTTAATTGTTGAGGTTAACTGGTTTATTAAATATACTCAATACCTGTACAGTTCACCTGGATACATATTTAGGTAAACCTCCATATTTTGTGGGAAAATATTACCATTAGCAGCTGATATGTTGGATCCGTCTTCAACCCCACTGCGTGTTAATGGATCACGAGCTTGCCGCTGCAGTGCACCGTACCCCACTTCCAAGGTGGTAAACTAAAACCCCACTGACCAGGCTAGCTGTTAGAAAAGTTGATTAAAATCACCTTAGCAGGATGTTCAGGGACAGTACTATGTGCAGGGCAGAGCTCAGGCCTTCTCATGTTCCTACTGCTGCAGAGTTGGAAATCTAACTTCAATGAGATTTATTTGAACTTTCTTTTAGATATTGAAGAATTCTGAGTTTAAATGGAGCACACTGCCAGGGTCCAGCATAGACCAAAGACCAGCTTTTACTATTCTGTCTTTGGTCTATGTTGGACTCCTTTTAACTTCAGTCACCTTTATTATAACAAACTTGTGGTACTTATTTAATGACAGACTACTCAGAAAAACTATCAAAAGATTATCCGATTAAATTATTTCTTGTACAATTGCTAATTTGTCACCTTTCACTGGTTCAAACTGCAGGCAGCTTAGCATCAAAATATTGATGTGATTTGATGATCCTTGGGATGTTTTTCTTTCTCAATTTACTTAACAAGCGAGTAATGATGTAGTCAATAAGAATGGTGGATGTACCTTGATCTGAAGGCAGATACACCATCTCTGTCAGCTTGAACTGATGGCCTCCAGCCTAAGCACACGTATAGATCAACTTCTGCTTATCTTTTTATTTATTTTTATTCATTTATTTATTTTTTGAGATATCGACTCAAATGTGCCAAAATTAAACCTCATTTGATTTCTGAGAGGAGCAGCGTACCAGCTTTAGAACAGTAAGAAACCCTGAAACAAAAATCATGCAAACCAGGAAGTCATTAAGATTAATCTTCTCCCTATCTACAAAAAATGCGAAAAAATGTTCTTATGGCTGCAATGACAGGTTGTCTGACAGCAAACTGGGAGCTTCTTGGGAACAGAAGCACAGATGTTTCACACATCTGTCACTGCAAAAGTTTATTAGCAGCTGCAGCTAACAGAAGGATCCTCTGCTCACTGTGCTTTTTTCAGATGTTTAAATGACAAGATTAAAGACAAATGAGGTCATAATTCATAGACAGTTGACTGTGACAATGGTATAAGCTGAGACCTCATGCAGTGCATCACTGTATAACATGTAAAACATCACGTATGTCCCACATTGTCCTGTTTGACCACTTGTACAACGCTTACATTTATTGATCAGTTCTATTTGATTATCATGGTGAAAGCAGCTGTGTGTCTTCCATTAACCTAAGTGACTGTGGATGTTTCCTCTGTCTCTTATGATGCAGGGGCCACTGTGAGTTGGATGAGCATAAAATGCAGGTGCATCCACAGGGAGGTGCTGCTGTCCAAAAACTTGAATCTCAAATAAAATAGTAGTAGAAAGACCACAGAAAAAGTGTAATCAAGACAAAGTAGTGTTTAAAAAAAGCTTTTTCATTTCCAAACAATATAATATGATGTAAATGAAAACAGATTGCAATTATTAACAAACCTTTAAAATAATTTTATTTAAACTTTCCATTTCATGTTTATCTTTCATGTTGTCTGGCTTATTGGCAGTGTTAAATGATGTGTTATAAACTTAAACATCCAAAGATAAAAAGGAGAGGTATACAGGTTTAGTATTGAAACTTGATTCATCAGTCATCTCAAAGTCAAACTTTTTTTTTTTTTTTTTTTTTTGTCAACCTGGCAACTACCTGGTCAAATTCTCTAGGCAGTGCAGTCCAGCTAGATCTTGCACATTATCCACTGTGGTAATTTTCGTTTGGTAATGAAATGCACAACTGAATAGAATGGCTACTTAGCATGTGCTGTGATGAATAGTTAAAATTAGAAGCTAGCTAGCGAAAAAAACACAAGAAGATGTAAGTTGGGAGACATTAGTTGCAAGTGTTTTCCTAGGTTGAACTAGCAGGCACTAGCAGTTAGCAGCCAGGGATGGGTCCTGCTGTGTGTGTGCTAAAGCTGTGAAAACAAGCGGGTTGCAACATCATCAACTGCTCAATCACCCAGCACTGTCCAGGTAAACTGCAACGGTTCATGAACAAGCTAGCGGCCGGCAGGCTGTGAGCTGGTCTAAGCACCCCCACCCACACTTATTTATTTTTAAGTAATCATAGTTGCTTGTGCTGTGGATGGTGAAGACCAATACATCCATTTAACTAAACTATTCAGTATTTGTAAAGGAAATTCATATTGTGGATGACTGGTTTAGCATCTTTGTTATTTGTCCTGGTCTGATTTTAATAAAGTTAAGTAAGAGCTTGGATGTTAAGTGAGCTACACCCAGCTCTTGACAAGTAAGGGAATGGCTTTGTTAATCCATTGTCTATCATCCATTTACTTACACTATATTGCCAAAAGTATTCACTCACCCATCCAAATAATTGAAATAGGGTGTTCCAGTCACTTCTATGGTCACAGGTGTAAAAAAAATGTTTCTACAAACATTTGTGAAGGAATGGGTCGCTCTCAGGAGTTCAGTGAATTCCAGTGCAGTACTGTGATAGGATGCCATCTGTGCAAGAAGTCCAGTCATGAAATTTCCTTACTCCTAAATAATCCATAGTCAACTGTACAACAAAGCGGAAGCAATTGAGAACAACAGTAACTCAGCAATGAAGTGGTAGACCCCGTTAAATGACTGAGCAGGGTCGGCAGATGCTGAGGAGTCAAGGTCGGCAACTTTCTGCAGAATCGATTGCTTCAGACCTCCAAACTTTATGTGGCCTTCAGATCAGCTCAAGAACAATGCAAAGAGCTTCTGTGATTGGGTTTCCATGGCCAAGCAGCTGCATCTAAGCCATACATCACCAAAAGCAAAGCGTTGGATGCAGTGGTGTAGAGAATCCCGTCATTGGACTCTGGGTCAGTGGAGACGTGTTCTCTGGAGTGACGAATTGCACTTCACCATCTGGGGATCTGATGGAAAAGTCTGGGTATGGCGGTTGCCAGGAGAATGGTAGTTGTCTGACTGTATTGTGTCAAGTGTAACGTTTGGTGGAGGGAGGATTATGGTTTGGGGTTGTTTATTTGGGAGCTGGGTTTGTCCCCTTAGTTCCAGTGACAGGAACTCTGAATGCTTCACCACAGCATAAGATGTTGGACAATTTGACGCTCCCAACTTTGTGGGAACAGTTTGGGAATGGCCCTTTCCTGTTTCTACGTGACTAAGCTATGGATGAGCAAGTTTGATGTGGATGAACTCGATTGGTTGAGTCCTGACCTCAACTCCATAGAACACCTTTGGGATTAATTAGAGTGGAGGCTGAGAGCCATGCCTTCTCATCCAACATCAGTGTCTAACTTCACAAATGCGTTTCTGAAGGAATGGTCAAAAATGTCTAGAAACACACTCCTAAACTTTGTGGAAAACCTTTCCAGAAGAGTTGAAGCTATTATAGCTGCAAAGGGTGGGCCAACATCACTGAAATCATTTGATTAAGAATGGGATGTCTATAGTGTATCTTAGCAGGCTTTCTATGAGAAAACAAAACTATTGCTTGTTGTCTACATTGTTCTCCATGTTCCTACTTCCAGTCAAAATCAACTACTTATTTTAAGTTTTTGTATCTGTGTTCTTGCCAAAACAACAAAGAACAAGAAGATGAGGAGGTGAAGACAAATGTTACTTGTGGCTACTTGAACGCTCTTTTCCCTTTGACCAGTACAGAAACAGTGCAACTTTGTATTATCAAACAGTTGCTCCACAACAGCAGATATTTTGATCCACTGTCCTCTTCGTCTATCTGATTATCCCCATTTTTAAGTGTATTTTCAGTGGTTTTGTCATCACTGTTCTCTCTGTCAGTGCGCTTGGGTTCAAATTTAAAAGGCTGAACAGAAAACATTAAACCTACATATGTACTGCTACATGGGGCCAACACCGCAGCAACCATTAGAAGTCATTACCCAGAATGCATTAAAATGTTAACAACAATGGCAAGTGAAATCAAATTGTAAAGATTTATAAAACATGAACATGGCTGAACATGCACCAAAACTCACCAAATTTGGCGTAACAATGTGATAGTGACAAGAGTTTTACTCTGAGCCATTTCTCTGTCTGTTATGACACAACCAAGTTCAAGCTTGCTCAAAGACCACAAAACAAATTGATAACTGTGTCCTGTGAAAACAGTTGGTAAATGCTGGAGGGCGTGTCCATGGCAACGCAGTGAACGTCAATGTGACGTTGTTACAGTATAAATCAATATTTATACTGTAAGTCCCTTAAATTTCAGCTGATTACCATCAAACCCACAGTGTTTGATCAGAGTCAAACCTGAACAGATCAATATGCCTTTTTCCTGTCAGTGACTTAGTACTGCCCATTTACAACAGGAAGTGCTTTTTTTCACACTGGGGTGTCCTGCTTCTCATTTATTAAGGCCGTTATACTTAAAAGGGCTTCACAACATCTTAAATCCTTTCATGATACCACAGTACAACTCTGAATTAAGTTGACTTATATTTTTCAGTTTTCACCAGAGTGCCATCCTGTTTGCACATGACTACCCACCCAAAGTCAGAGCGCCACTTAGTGGCCATGCGGAATTACCCTGATGTGAAAAGCATCCTCCCATTTGTGTGGATTTAACACATGTCAAAATTAAGGTTATGAATGCGTCAGATGTCAACACTGAGCATACTTAGAGTAGGTGCTAATGTACCCGTGGCAGAGATGATGACCACCTAATGTAGAAAAGCCCGACATGAGTGAGCTCATGGCTGAAGGTGAGAACACTGTGGCAGGGAGATCACCAGGGGACACAGTTGCTGCATAGGCAGCGCTGAAGGTTCAAGGGCCTTCATCGCCGCTTGCTGCTTTAATTGAGATCACATTTATATAGTTGAAGCAAATACTTATTTAGATAGATAGATAGATAGATAGATAGATAGATAGATAGATAGATAGATAGATAGATAGATAGATAGATAGATAGATAGATAGATAGATAGATAGATAGATAGATAGATAGATAGATAGATAGATAGATAGATAATTTTGTGTGCATTTGTGTAAACTCACTACTATTCCAGGTAATAGTTGGAAACAACTCTTCTGTTGGCATGGTAACCTTCAAGTCACAAGTCTGGTTTGAGTGCTGTCCAGCCCAGGACTCAAACTTGCTGTGTGGTAGAACATTACACTCTCTGACCACACTCACCCAGGTGGGCTACCCAGCCCCCAAATCTTTGTTTGGCTTGAGTTGCCAGGTGTAGTGAGTAGAAAGCAGCATGCAAATTAAAAGAAAGAAAGAAAAAAAACAAAACTTTGGGCTCATCGCTTACCATAAATGCTCCAGAAGGTGTACTGCTACCTTCACACACTGTCTCACTCTGCTTTTCTTTTTTTTTCTTTGAAGTTGATTGTATGGAGGTCAGAGGATGTTGTTGACGTTTACTTCATCACATGCCACACATCTCACACACCTCCAGTGCATCTCTATAGAACTCTATAGAGATGTAGCTAGCAAGTGCTACCACACAGGAACCTTTACTAAAGGCTAACAAATCCTTTTGTTCCCTTTCACCTGTATCATACTTCTGTTATATCACCAATGTTTCAGCAATCATCCTAGTCCAATAGACCCAATGATGTGTGTGTGACATGATGAACCCCCTCCCCAGTAAACCTGTGGTTTTACTGCATCAAAATGTGTTTTCAAAACCACACTCAGCATGATATAGGTGTCTTGTGTGTGTGTGTGCGTGTGTTTGTAAAGCTCTTAGGCAATATTAAATCTACAAGCTCAAAGTGAAGGTCATTCAAAATGTACCAAAAATCAAATTAAAATAAACAAGAAAATAACCTCCATTCTGCTTTGTGTGCTCTTAGTCAAAGAGGAGAGGTGCATATTTAGTTGCGCAAATTAAAGACCTCCCATGAGGTTTGTCAGACAAGGACCTGAGTTTAAACAGAAAGCTATCAATTACCACCAGACGCCGGCCCTACCCATCCATTACCACATCCAGAACAAAAGTGGGGACCTTGTCTTCCTGTCTTTCCTTTCCTGTTTTCCTGCTCCAAAGTCTTACATGAACCCATGGAAGTTTGATGGAAGCCAATCACACAAACGCATAACTGCAACTAAAATCTGTTGATCCACCAAGCAGAGGAAACCCTGTACCTCATATAATTTTACTTTTGGTCAGTTAATGTAAGTTTACCTTAAATATTTGTTCAAATTTAATTGTAAAGGGATTAATTTGAAGTGATGGTGAAAGATCAACAAACTTGTTGTGTTTCAAATCAAAACTCTGCTGCTTTTCGTCAGATTTAGTGTTGCAGAGTTTATGAGGTTCCTGAAAGTAGATTCAACAAACTGAGTCTAACCTAAAACTCTGAGTTAACTGAGTATCCTGTTCCAAAACAGCTGCTTTGAGCTAGTTCATTAGAGCATGAACTATCATCAGGGGAACTCTGATTTCTGGATACATTATGCCAGCTGCTAACAAGAAGTCGATCCATTGTCTTTACCCACTTATACCTACAGGGTCGCAGGCCTGGAGCCTATCTTAGCACTTACAAGGGGAGAGGCAGGGTACACCCTGGACAGGCTGCCAGTCCATTGCAGGGCCAATACAAAGAAACAAACAACCACTCACACTCAAACCTTTGGAGATACACCAATTTACATAGGAAGTATGCTTTTGGACTGTGGGAGGAAGCCAGAGTACCCAGAGAGAATCCACACATAAACTTTCACATAATCTACTCTCTGGCATACCCACATGGAAATTCTCTCATTACTTAGAAATTATGAGTGAAAAAAGACACCAACAACTTCAGGAAATGTACTTGTGCTTGGTTAATAATATGTTTCTTTTATTGTATTCTTTATGATTCCGATTACAGTCAAGATTAAGTTGATTAGTATAAAGGTCAAACAAAATATTAGTGAAATTTGTTGGACTGAACTGTTATCAGTGAAAAGTCATAAAGTGTGGAGGCCAAGTGGTTTGTGTGTGTGTGTGTGTGTGTGTGTGTGTGTGTGTGTGTGTGCGTGTATTGTAACAACATGTGGAATGTTGTGAGAAACAGTCCATGCCTAAAAGATTTTGGCAGGTGATTTCTGTAAACGCTCACATCTTAGTAGAATTACAGATCCAGTATGTCAACATATTTTACACTATAGCTGTTGTTCCAGGGTGCCCCTGGTTACTCCTAGCAACCCTCAAAAACACATAGTTGCCATGGGCTTTGGCTCTAATTGCTCTTAAAACATATCTGATTTAAAAGAAAATGAAATCCAGATACCCCCACTTCCCAGCCTTAAACACAACTGTGGTCCCATTGTAGAAGCTGTGTGTATGCATGTGCAGTAAGAGTGTTGGTGGTAGGTGGCAATAAGGCCAACTGCAGTGATACATTAAATAATTAGTTAATAAGTCAAAAACACACATATATGAGGCTGGAATACCCACCACAGTTTAGATCTATTTTTGGACCAGATCTGTGTTTAAACCAGTGTTTGGGTCTGTGTTTAGGCCAGTGTTTAGATCTGTGTTTAGGTCTATATTAGGACTTGTGTTCAGTGGGGTATTTCAGAAAAGAGGCTTAACAAATGCTGTGATAAAACCTGTGCTCAACGTTACTAAATCCTGACATCAACCCACGCTGTTCCAATAGAACCTGGTAAATAGAGACTGTGATAATGAGACCTGTGATAATGAGGACTTTGAGGAGGTTGTCTCAGGAAGCTAAAGAACCTTTCAGAATGCATTGGAATGCACTCCGTGAACCATATGGAAATTACATGCGAAAACTGAGAGTAATACAGATTATGTCAACGTCTGTTTGGAAACTTTTACAAGAACAGTGAGATGCTTTCTCAATAACAAACCTTGAAAAATAAATAACCTGAAAAAGGTTTTTCACACTCAGGGTGGGATACAAGGAGTTAGAAACAAATGTGAAGATCTTCTGATAGAAAGAAATCTGATAGTTTTAATAACCCACAGTTACAGGACCCTCATTTTCAGCACCATAAGTTGAGCTTTTGTGTGTGATGTAAATGTACTTTTGAACATTTTTTTTACAACAAATCAATGTTTTTTTTATTTCTCTGGTGCACACATGCCTGCTAATGAGCCATTCATTTAAATCAGCTGTGTTTAAATATGAAAACCTCTAAAACATGCAGGGCTGTGGTCCTCAAGGACCAGGATTAAGAAACACTGATAGTCTTCTCTAACCACTTTTCATCACTTGTCATGGTTTGTGGAATTGGTAATATTTTCTGTTTGCTGTCCTTCGATCTCTGCCTTGTCCCTTGCCCTGCATATGAAGTGCTTTTGTTGAACAGCCCTCAACAAAATTCAGTGACCCTGAATTTCATTGAACAAAGAAAATGAAAGGATGGAAATGATGCATGTGAATCATCTTAAAAAGAAAAATATATATGTGAGCGGTCATATTGAGAAAGATTGTAGGAAAAGCATTGCATTTGAAGCCAAACAAAAGTTTTAATTTAAATCTTCTTACTATGTCCCTGCTATACTAATGAAGACCATGCATCTCTAGCAATAGAGTTGTTTGAAAGCATACCATAAATTCATTATCATTTTGCACCATCCATCTTGTCTTAATAAACTTTCTGTTTAAACAACACAGTTCAAACTGAGATGGAGATCTGATGTGCTTGAGGTAACTGTATTTGTCTGCACATTTTGCTTGCTTGGTAGTAGGAGGTGGAATGGTGCTGTGATCAAAGAGCTGACACCTCCTGTTTAACACAGCTTATTGAAAACACACAGCATCAAATGTTTTGTAGGTTATAATGCTGCTGCAGAAGGTTTGGCCTTCCTGCCTAGCTACCAGCAGATACACACCTGTTACAACTGCACAGGAATGTGTTTGTTTTATTGCTCTTCAGGCGACCAGCCACTGGATGAAACATCAACGTTGAGAAGGCAGCATTGATGGAATGTAGCTGTTAACCTCTGCAGGTGTAAAGTATTATCTGATGATTATGGTTCTTCAGTAGATGGTGAATGTTTTCTGACTGTAGGTGGGATGAGCAGAGAGGCAATGTGGAAAACACACATTGTGTTTACTTAATGTTATGGAAGCTGAAAGAAGCCGTACATTAAAAGAAAATGTTTAAATGCCATCACCCTAGGAGCACAATATAAATACTTCATGATCTCAATATAACAAAGCTTGTTTTGTAGGTACAGTAACTATAATATTGCCTTTATAAAAAAATATCCTTTAGTCATGATTATGAGTAAACTAGTGTTGTTAACAGCAAAAGTGCCAGTTCTGAATTAACTCTGGGAGTGGTGAATAACGGTATGAACACTTTGAGTTAATTTAACACTGGCATTGGTAGGTTCAATTTTCAGTCAATGCAAAAAGCTACAGTCTGAATTGAAGCAGAGTTGGTCAAACTACGTTCTCTGCCCACGGCCTCGACAGCCTCCCAGTGACTCGATCAAGCCAGGGCCCTGGACACATGGTGCTCGCTGAGTTGAGTGTGCATTTATAGATCACGACTGGTCCTTGAGGCCCTGAGCTCATTCCAGCTGGTTTGTAATGTGTATGGATGTTTATTTTGTTTTGTTTTGTTTTCTTTTCTTTTTTCTGTTGGTGCCCATGTGCTCGAGTCTTTTGTTTGTGTGCTATGTGGTGTGCTTGATTGGAAGATGGTTAGTGTGGTTGTGTGTGATGACATTTCCTTTGTTTGTGCTGTGTGCTTCTGTGTGCAGAGGGCCACTCTTGGTAACCTTGTGGTAAGTGGTACAATAATAACCTGGAGGAATGTCCCAATCATTTGAAATGGTTTGGATGTAGTGTATGTAATGTGTGCACTAAGACTAAGAAGCCCTCTTCTCTGTATTTTTGGCTTTTGGGAAGTGTGCAAATAATTCATGCCATTAGGTTGATTGTATGCATTTGGATTAGGAAGCTTCTTTAGAGAGGATAGAGAAGTTAGGGTGAGGATATTAGGGAGGATACAGTAAAGCTGAAGTATAGAAAAAGAATGGATGATGAATACTCTAGTAGTTTACTTCAACACATCCAAGTCAAATTGTTGTTGTCAGGTTTTGCACAAGTCTGTTAATGAGCCATTAATTTTTGCCATGTGAGTGTAAGTAGGGAAACAGCTGAAATCTGTTATAGTTACACCAGGTATATAAATAGTTGAGTTATGGCATGATTCAACTGCAAACAAAGATAACAGAATAAAGATAACACAAAAATATTGAAAATATAGCAAAATGAACAAATATATATGCTTTGAAAGAGTTTCAAATGTAAAATGCAACAGCTGCTTTTTACCTCTAACATTTTTTTTCTGGGCTGCACGGTGGTCAGCACCGCTGCCTCACAGCAAGAAGGTCACAGATTCAAATCTTGGCTGGGGGGAGGTTCAAACCTTGAGGGCGGTGGCCTTTCTGTGTGGAGTTTGCATGTTCTCCCTCCGGGTACTCCGGCTTCCTCCCACCATCCAAAGACATGCATGTTAGGTTAATTGATGACTCTAAATTCTCCATAGGAGTGAGTGCGAGTGTGAATGGCTCTGCGATGGACTGGTGAACTGTCCAGGGTGTACCCTGCCTCTCACCTGTTTATGCTGGGATAGGCTCCAGCTTACCCGTGACCCTTAATGGACTAAGTGGTTCAGAGAATGAATTAATTTTTTTCTTTTTGTGGTAAAAATGAAATAAAACCTTTAAATAATAATAAAAGCTTTGTACAAATAAAACCTGAAAGAGACAAAAAGAGTTTTATGAGTTTCACAATTAAGAAACTGATGATAATAATGATCTATATCCTCTAGGAAATAATCCAGTCCAAAGATTCCTGGTCTAATTATGCAGGTTTATGAACAGGACCTGGTCGAGGGTGTTCAATATACCAAAATGCAGTGAAATAGCTCACATGTCCATTTAAAGGCCCCTTGGCTTGTGTTTCCATATTTTCGGGCTTACCTGCAGTCTTAAAACAATATTTCATCATCTTAAAATGGACTTGGCACAATCATTCCCACTTGGTTGATTCTCAGTCTACACCAATTATAACCAGATGCCATTTCACAACAAAGTAGAGCTTTCTTAGTTTCTCCTCTGGAAACTGATTCTCTCAGAATAAAAGTACAGTATTTGGATCGATATACATTTATATCAGGGATAGCTTTCGTGCAGAGGGTCATAATGAAGACTTATTTAAGGCAATTAAAGGCCACACATTGAATAATCGAAGACAGAAGCCTATGTCAGCTTTGTATTTTACATATTGACTGCAAAAGAAAAACTTTCTCTGTTTGCTTCTATGGCATAATGTAGCTGTTTTAGCAGATTCCTGGATGGTTGACTGTTTTGCAAAAATATCCTGTTTTGCAACCATGTTGAGAATCGTTCTATTCCAATAATGACAGCTTTCACACATAATTGGTGTGCTTGTTGGAAAAATTTATTTTTATCTTGAGCTCACTAAACTGAGTGATACTCTCCTAACATGCTGCCCATAAACTGATGATCAGGACAGATTATTTAAATCTCTGCTCTTTGTTAAGAATTGTAATATTTTTTATTCTTCATCTTAATGGCTTTTATGTTGTCTATCTGGTATCTTGTTTTATATGCCATCCTTTCTATTATAAAAACTGCTATAGATTTAGATATAAAATGTCTGCCGTCTTGTTTTTCTTATTTTTATTATATTGTGTGGCAAAACATTCCATGTAGTATTTTTTTTGTCTTGTATTTAACATCATCCCTTCGTCTCTTCTTTGACTCATCTTCTTTGAGGTGCAGAGACACTATCATTTCTCAAATGTGTGCTAATAATTGTATTAAAGTCAACATTCTCCATATTGTGTAACATCCAGTGGAAACAGAGCCTCGACTGCTCTGTCAGACCTCCTGGCTGGAGGCCCAGAATCAGTGGGAAGCTGAACATGCTTCTTGTGAACCGGAGGAGACAGTAAGCTTTGGACTGTTTAGTTTGGTATGTTCTCTCTTCTTTATACTCCATTTGTTCTCTGGATGATTTTTGCTATTAAGTGTTTTTTTTTTATTTTTATTTTTTTTATATTTTAACAACCTCACACTAACAAACACATATGTACACGCAACATGAGGTGTAATTTATTGAGCTGTTCAGGTAAACAGCACAATTAAGATTCTTGATTTCTTCCTCATAACCACATTCCCTCAGTCACTGATTACCACAGGCTGGAACATATTTTCTCCACAGAGCGTTACAAATCATCTTTTGTCTGCATAGCACGCGTACCTGTGGCTTATTCTGTGAAGCTCTCACAGTGTGTCTGTCACCAAGACTATTTTATAAATGACCGAGTAAGACACTATAAATAACCACCAAATTGTTCTTTGCATGCAGGTTAAATTCAGGTAGTGCTGAGTCCTGATGGATGTTGTATTTTTCTTTATGCTGGCTCTGCACCAACATCTTTTTTTGTACTTGTGAATAAATAGTTTAATTAATGTTATTATACATGACAAGCCATGTCTTACCCTGGACTTGACCAGTACAATGGTGGGTAATGAAGAAAGGCCAAAGTGTGTTGTAAATCTCAGTACGTCAGTATGAAACAACTGAGAGACTTCTCATCCAGAACACAAAGAAAAGCCCGTTGATTACGTCAAAAATAAACTACCCAGCTGTGGCAGAGCTGTTTTACTAAAGCAGCATCCATTTCATCAAATACTCAGCTCACCTCAAAGCAGTGTGTAGAGTTTCCTGGTCTAAAGAAGCATCACACAATAGAGGATTAACTCATATTTCCCTCCGCCACTGATATGGTTATAAATGAAGTAGCAGCCAATAAAATAAAGACCATTATGCAGCGTGCTTCTTCATGTGTTTCATTTTAAGTGCTGTAGTGCATGTGGTAGTGGGATGGGGGGACTTGATGTTGTTGGTGTTGATGAAAAGGGGGCCCTGCAGAAAACATTTGAGAGCAACTATCTATCTATCTATCTATCTATCTATCTATCTATCTATCTATCTATCTATCTATCTATCTATCTATCTATCTATCTATCTATCTATCTATCTACCATTCCGACACACTATTGGTTTTAATGTGATACAGCGGACCTGCAAATGACAGAAATCATGTCACAGTCCAGCACCGACATAGCACACATATGTAGCCCAGTACAAAGATGTCCGTGCCAGAGACTCAAAAGAACTCAAAAACATCTTGAACTGTTCAACATTAACATTTTAAATATAAAATTATAGTCATTATGGCATTTAGATTTACATTGTACAAGTTACATTATATCCATTTTTCATCCAGTCCTCACTCATACCTGGTGATGGTACGCTGCTTGTGTAGCCACAGCTGTCCTGGGGCAGACTGACAGAAACGTGGCTGCCTATCCGCGCCTACGGCCTCTCCGACCATCACAGAACATTCATCAACTTTCATTCACCAGCGATGTCAACACTGGAGGCAAGGAGGGTGAAGTGTCTTGCCCAAGGACACAATGACAGATGACTGGAGGAGTGGGAATTAAACCGCCAACCTTCCGATCATTGAACGACCTGCTCTACCGCCTGAGCCACTGCTGTCCCAAGTTGTTGTCCTTGATGCCACTTTTTTTTTTTTTTTACATTAATTTTACTTTGATGTTTTGAAACCAATATTTTTACACTTTTACTTGAGCAAAAAGCTTGAATTGACACTTCAACTTCTACAGAAGTCTTTTTAAACCCTAGTATCTACTTCAACCTGAGTAATGAATGTGAATACTTTGACACTTCCGTTTCTAAGAAATGGTTGCTTAACATTTTGTGGTTTTATTCTTTGATTGCATTGGATCTGATGCTTGCAGGGCCTACAAAGCCACTGAAACAAGAAATTGTGTTTTTCATTTTAAACAGCCATGTATAACATTTGGCTCTAGGGCTTAGAACTGGTCTGTTGCTACAGTTTCAACACAGAAGCAATTTAGTCACAATGTGCACAGAACACCAAAGAAAAACACAATGGTGTGCAGCAGCAGGAAGTCAGAGTCTATATGAAGTAAAACTTTCACCTGTATACTATTTCACAACTTGTTACCTCTCACATTACCAGCTAACGCTAAGACCACGGTCGCCACCGCAATCAAATAGACACAACAAATAAACACAAATAAGACCAAAAAAAAAAAAGCCATTTGCAGGCCATAACAAACAAGTGCATGCTGTGGTTTTGACTTCAAGAACTCAGTTTGGATTTAAATGAGCTCAATAAAATCAGTTCAGTCAATTTCCATTTCTTCTGCAACAAATTCATGCAAAAAGTTCAGAAGGGACAAAAGCCCTTTTACCAAAGTCCATACAGACAAACGGGACAGCAACAAAAGGTTTTGTGAATGGAAAAATAATAATCACCACCTCTCTGAGCAACCAAGGAACACAAGTAGGTAGTAAATAGCATGTGGCAACCAGACCACCATTCTGCTTGCAATGATGCTGAATGGACAAAGTTAAAAAAAATAAAAATACAGAGAAAAAAAAATACAATATGATATCTTAACAAACTAATGTATGACATTTCTCTAAAGCAGGACATCCTGTGGTGACTGCAGGTTATTAACTACTGCTGCTCATCACTTTGGTTGATTTCACTGACTGTGACCTGTTAAAGCATGATTTTGTCATTTTCATTGGTGTTGTTTCTGTTAGTGCTCCTAAAGGAGGACTGTCAAACTATACATGAGGTCATTGTCATGTGATATACAGAACAGACCATCAGACTATAGCTGCATGTGTCCACACACGCACGAGTCCCCTGTGGAGCATGTGTGTATAAAGATATAACAGAAAGGAGCTGAAGTCAAATAATCACAGGCATGTTTCCACTGTTGCCCAGGGAAACGTGGCCCAAACACTGGGAGGGAGTGCAACACACATTTAATTTCTTTTCTGAGCTCACATCCTCTTTCAGCAATCACACACACATTCATAAGATGCTGAAATTCAGCTGCACATTCTACATGAACACCAGGACATAACACGAGGCAGACCAGGCGCCCTCCCGACTTTTCTGATCCCTTGAGAAATGCAGGCGTGTCCAAGGAGGCTTTTCTAGCAGAATTTAGGGTATTTTCCAGAGAAAGCCTCCTCTCCATTTGCCTGGCTGGCCTACAAAGAGGTTGTAGCAGTAAATCTACCTCTCAGTTTGTTATGGTGCAGCAGCTCTGACAAGGAAAAAATGTCACAGGGCTCTGCTGCCAGACCACAGCTAACGGCTGGCTAAAGACATGAATGAAAGCCA
The DNA here is from genome assembly GCF_017639745.1 of Melanotaenia boesemani. Taxonomy (NCBI): domain Eukaryota; kingdom Metazoa; phylum Chordata; class Actinopteri; order Atheriniformes; family Melanotaeniidae; genus Melanotaenia; species Melanotaenia boesemani. Next base: position 17,434,570 of record NC_055695.1, on the reverse strand, counting down.
AGAGGGAATTCCTGCATCACACACGTGACCAGGTCCTGGAGGAGAAAAGAAGCGCTTAATTTCGAATATATCTGTGGTAATTATTCATCCAAAACAGTAATTTCCATTTGTGTTGCTGACTTGTGTAGGTACAGTACTGTAGGTGGCTCAATAAGAGAGGACATTTTGCCTCTACTTTAACAAACTTGAAGAACCACAATTGAACCATCAGTCTGAGAGTGAAATTCTCTGTTGAAAAAATAAGTTTTATATTTGAGTCAAACAAAAGATCCTTGTTTAAAATAAGCCCAAGTTTCCTCACTGTAGTACCTGAAACAAAGTTAGGTCCATCCAGAGTAATTACATAGCCAGATACTGTCTTCCTGAGATACTCATGTTTAAAGAAAACATCAGTCGTGTCAGAATTTAGAGGGAGAAAATTTAGTCATCCAGGTCTTTATGTCTTTAAGGCATCTTTATAATCTGACCAACGTACTGGTTTCATCAGGTTTTATAGATTTGTATTTGAATATTATTTAATAAGCAAAAAACATATACACTGTTCTCTCTAATTTTACCTAATGAAAGCATCTACAAAGTATCAGATGTCTGAGAAAGTCTCAGTGTTTACATGAAAAAAGATGCCAGAAACTCCTTGTAAACACATTACCCCAGAAAGTGCAACTCCCAGGACTATCTTCCAATCTCTACACTGTGAAGTCCTCCTGTTCATCTGTCTGCCACTTTTCAGTAAGTCAGCTCCCATACAGCCTGCCTTCAATATCCTCCAGGAGGTAGTAAGATTCCAAGTAGTGTTTCTAAACTACCTCACCGCAACTCTTGTCATGACTTTCACCACAGCTCCTGCCAAGGTCTTCGCCACAGCTAGAGCCAGCTGACAAGTCTAAAGACCTCCAGCACTGACAGCCCAGAGGAATGCAGCCATTATTACTGAAATCCAGGGAAATTGTAAATGATCCACACTTGCATCACTAGATATAGAGAGCATACATTGTATACATACATACATGCACACACACACACACACACACACACACACATATATATATACATACTTCCTAATCACAACTGTCAATTAGAGTAAATATCTGGATATGCACCTGCATACATGTGCAGATGCATATCCAGAATGCAAACATACACAAATGGTCATACTTGAAAGGCAGCATATTTGTTTTACCTGGAGGCTGACCTGAGCTCATGCTGCAAATATGTTCACACCTGACATGGAGAGGAAACAACAGGAAAATGAACGAAAGAGCACAGTAGAGGGGAGGAATGGTTTCCATACCCCACCAAGGTTAAAGCCTGAAGCAGGAAAACAGAGTCAGAGCACAAAGGGGGTAGAAAGACAGAGATTCTGACAGAATGCCACAAAGTTCTTTCAGCCTAAACAAACCTGACAGTTTTCTCCTTTAACAGGTCTGAGAGAAAATATTTGGCCTCAGCTGTCAGTTCCAATCATAACAGCTCCTGGTAATACATCACCATAATCACAATGTTTCTGCTAAATGCAGCCATCATGTTCATTTAGCACAAAGCAAACATGCAGTTTGAAAAAGCACCAAAATGCTCTTTACACCCAGTTTGTAGTTCTTCAGTTTATGACAGTATGGATGATCCTTTCATTATGTTCCAAAATATATTTTTTATTTATTGATAAGTTTTATTTTTCATTAATTTGTTCATTTTGAAGTCTTTAACTTGAGCACAAACCATTTGGAGTTAGATATAGCACTGCAGTTTTAGGTTCTGGTCAAGTCAGCAGACACATTTACGTTGAAATGGTCCACAATGGACACGTTACATGTTATAGAAAATTTCAGTGTTGGAGTGTCTTATTCAGGTCAGGGAGTTAAGAAGGATATGTTCCAGTATCATCCTGTACTAGCCTGATGTTGTTGAGGCTTATTTAAATATCCACAATAATAATATACAGTACAAGGAACGTGGAACTGCCTTCTTCAGAGCAAAAAATTCAACAAGATGTTGGAAACATTCCTCAGAGATTTTCGTCCATATTGACATGATAGCATCATACCGTTGCTACAGATTTGTTAGCTACACATCCATGATGAAAATCTTCCGTTCCACCACATCCAAAAGATGCTCTACTGGACTGAGATCTGATGATTGTGGAGGTCACTGGAGTACGGTAAACTAACTGTCATATTTTAGAAACCACACAGCAAATTCAAAATCTCAAATTTAATTCCATTAAAGGGAACATACTTTAACATGTAAAAATTTAAACGAATAATTACTTTTCTGAGTAATAAGTTATTTTAAATATACTGTAACTCTGAATAATTCAGTTACTTTTGGGAAGAAGTAACTATAATTAATTGCTTTTTAACATGCCCAACACTGGTGACTTGTAGCCTTAGTTTTCAGTTCTTTGCTAACAGGAGTGGCACCTGGTATCTTCTGCTGCTGTAATTCATGTGCTTCTGAGTTGGGTGTATTGTGCTTTTAGAGATAGTATTCTGCATAACGTAGTAAGCTTTTCCACAATTTCTTAAATTTCTTGATGAAAAGCAGGGTAAAGTATGCCAGTCTTACCAGTTGAGTATAACTCTCAACTAAAAAAATTGTTCACGTTATTATACCTGCTGTAAAAACTTAAATTTAGATTGTTGATGCAGAGCCCAGCAATGAGGTTGTTTTATCGACGTCACCATCTGGGAACCCCCAGAGTTTCAATCTTTTAGTGATGCAGGATGAAATGTAGATTAAGAATAAAATGATAATTGCAGATAAAAATAAAATAAAAGTAAGATATTTTAAGGTATTTATCTAGGATGCAGCTGTTGATTATCTAAATAAAATCTCTGCAGAACTCCATTTTAAAGCCTATTTTTCAAAATGCTGTTTAATTTATTAAGCAGAGCCCCTGGTTTAGTCTACAAATCGCAGCATACCTGTACAGAAATATGATGATGATGAAAAATTTATTTCAAGCATGTCAAAGTCTTAAATGAGGAAAACTAAAAAAATGCTGTTATTGCCAATATTTCATGACACAAAATCAGTTGGAAAATAATTTCTATGTGGCGTAAACTTTTACATTGACGTGCCCTAAAATATCTCCTGATTTCTTCCTTTCTTTTAGTTGCTCCTGAAGTTCTGACTGAAGACAACCACCGTTAGCACGGCTGACACTAGCAAGAAGTGCTGTGATACAAATGAAAGCAAGCATTTACCTGAACCTTCACACTCATTTACATGAGTATCAAAGACGACAAATAAAAAAATGTATTACTACAGCACTAAAAGCAGCATGAAACGTTTGGAAGCACTAGTGCAAGCGATGGTAAAAGTTAGTCTGAAACCCTGTAATGCATCGTTCTGTTAATTTGAGAGATGAATGAATAAACTCGTCAGTGCTGCAGATTCCTAAAATTGTTGTGTTGGTAGTTGACAGAGCAGCAGTTAAACTATAATTTCAGCTCTTAAAACAGTGTTTAGACGCGTGTCTGACGTTAGCCTGCAGACTCACTGACTGTTTGCATTTACAGTCTTTATGGGCAATTTAGTCTCTTATTTGAGTCACTGGTCCTGTTGTGGGTTTTGTTGTTTAACACTAAAATACTTTAATACACCATAGTCATGCTGTGAATGACCTCCTGCCTGTCTGCGTGTGTGTATGTGAGTGTATGTGTGTGTGTGTGGAGGCGGGGTGGGGGGTTTAAGTGTAGAAATGATGCATCATCATACTTGTCCTGTCATTAAGGTACAGTAAATAATACTTGCCACCAAGTAAAAGCACTCACAGGCAAAGAAGGAGACGAACACACACATATGTGCATGATACAGTACATTTAGACTTGACACTGTAGGCAAGAAAACAAGATGTATATGTAGATTTTTGTGTGTAATTTTCCTTTATATCCAGGTTCTTGTCTTTTCTGGTTTTATTGGCGTGAGCTGACTTTCAGCTGGAGTTTGTTTTCGGTGTATACTAATTGATGCCAGACAGATAAGCTTTTGCAGCTCCATGCAAACTGAAGAATTGTGAGCCTCTATCCGAAACAATGTCTGAAGGGATGCCATGGGTATGAAAAACATGAAGTATTGTTGACTGTTTCCATAACAGAGGGCTGTGTTGGCAGAGCAATGAAGTGCAAAGTAATGGTAAGACTGTTGGTATTACCATGAGACAAAGGAAGACCTCTGATGAGGACCAATGAAATATGCAAACAAGGCCACCTGGGGTCTGGTAAGCTATTAATGGGATAATTTTAAGATGCAAGCTAACAGAAAGAACCAAATATCTACCAGATGTGCCTCACAGGAAAGGAAAGTGTGTGCTAAATGGTAACAGGTGAGACAAGATGAATGACATGGTCTGAGACTGAATAGGCAGTGGAACAAGAGTTGTTTAAGCCCCCCTCAGACTCCAAATATTGAGCTCATCTCACTGTGGACTCGATCTCCAGGTCAGTGCCGACACAACAAAAACAGCGTGTAAATGGTTTTGGTGGCTGTGTGTTTGATGGTGACAAACTGTCTATAGAAAGCATACTGGGCCCAGGTTCTTCATCTTAATCAGCAAGAGCGATTATGGATACCAACTCATGAATGGGGCCACCATCAGTCACCTCCTACACATGGATGACATCAAACTGTACACCAAGCAGATGAGCTACAAGTACCTTAAAATACCACAGGCAAATGGCAACCATAAAGATACCACAAGGAAAGCTGCAGGTTATGAAAAAAATGTAATGCCTTGGAATGAGAATGTGCTGCCAGATTCCATGTGACGTGCAGATATACTGCCATCATACATTTTTTTTTATCAAGGAAAATACTTTTTATTCTACTCTTGAAAAGTTGGGAATACCACTCTTTTTGCATGAATTTTCACCTACCTTTACAAAGGGATGACTAAGTGTTGCATTTCTCAGAAACTTGACAGAAATGTTTAAATTTTATATACTTGGTTTCTGAGATAGAAAGTTATGTTTTCTCTGAGAATGTGTTGCAATATGAATTCTTACAATTAATTTCACCAATAAACAGCTGCACATGTGTATGTCTATCACAACATCCTTATCTGCAGAATGTCGTTTCGGCAATGAACATGTTCGTACTTCCATTTCTAGACCACAGGTTGAGCTCAATCAAAGGCACTAAGGGTAACACAACCCTGCGGCAGGTGTGGCCTGCCACTATGGTTGTATGCAGCTGGAGTTGCAGCAAACTCAACCTACAGATAGAAATGCAGACGTTATGTGACTATTTTCAAATAGCTCCTGCTTTTGAGTTTTACCATTAAAGTAAGAATGTACAGGTGACCATTAAGAAATTAGGGTTATTGAATAGTGGATGCTATTTAATGGTATCATCAATACCTTAAAGTAAGGTACAAGTAATTGTTTGCAAGTCCAAGTCAAATCTCAAGTCTTGAGGCCCAAGTCCAAGTCAAGTCATTACTTTTAGTTGTAATACTGTCATATGCCACCTGCCATCTAGTCTACTCAGAACACTACATTTTAATATCCAATGAATTTAAAATGAGTTTTCATCCTCTCTCTAACAGCATTTTGTAACAGCACAGATCTTTAGCTTTACATTTTTTCTCAGTCGCTTTGGTTCATTTCTCACATCAGAATTAACATTTGCATAGCAGTTTGTGTGTTTCTCAAAACAATCAGTATAAACTGCAGAAACTTGTGGATAACCTGCAAAAGTGTGTCACTTGCTAAAAATAGATAGTTCATTCCTCAAAAGCAAGTATTTATGTCAAGGAAACTGTCAGAGCCATCAAAATGAAAAGTCCTGTCACCAATGAGTACGAACTAGGTACTCAAATGGCTTAGTCATGTTTTCATTATGAAAGTCTACTCTGTAAGTGTTTTTGAATACAAAAAGTCAGATCTCGGAGACACTAGCTGAAAATGCCCAAGACAGCACTACACACTAGATGTACAGCCATTTGAAAACTACAGTAAAGTTACACATTACTGTTGTTAGTAGTGTAACTGAATACATCACACGAAATACATTTTTTTTTTTCACATTTTGACATACAATGTTTGCCATCTTGTTCATAGCATTACACAAAAAATATACTTATATACAACAAACCTAAAGTAAGTATTAACCCTTGGTAGAGTGATGCACAACTGTAAACAATATATTAACAGTACATGCATGTACAGTAGATTATATGTACATATGTGACCGATGTGTGATGTCCTCTCTGATTGTGATTAACTCTCTTGGAGCTGGTCAGGTCTGGGTAACATCCAGTTTATTCTGCATCTCGTGGGAATCCTCCGTTACTTTTTTTTTGATTACCCATAGTTCACAAAAAAACATTTACAGTATTTAACTGTACAATACATGGAGTGATCGTATAGTGGGTCTGATGTCATATAAATGAAATAAAATACAATTAAATTAATTACGCTGTTTCTTTCAGCTTACCAGAATTACTAGAATTAAACAAAAAATATTATAAAATCTCTATCAATTTTATCACTGAACTGTTACCCTTTTTCCCAGCATTTTTCATGTTAAAACATTTATCAACTTCAAAATACAATTCGAATAAATAACCACAGGAACATTTTATCTTAAAACAAACTTCATACAGTAACATACCTGCATCAGTAACAAACAGGGAGGAATGTCACCTCGAGCGGACAACAGGACATGCTCACTCTGGAAACGTGGCACATGTTAATGTTAGCTAGCCTAACCCAAATTTTTCACCAGCAATAAAACATACAAAACTCAAGTCATTACTTAACAAAACCATGGTGAAATTACTCTAAAACATATAATATAAAACTAAAAAGAAGTCAACTTAATTTTAATGCATTTTTCAGTGAGTTTATAGTAACATTGTCCACGGACATTCCATCTGCACCCTACCTCGTGGGAATCCTCCGTTACTTTGAGGATTACCCATCGTTCCTTGCTGTCACTATTATGCTAAGGGATGCAGATACATTTTACACCAGCAGGTGGCATTGTTTTCCCCATTTAGCAGGATTTAACCTGAACCTATTTAACTATGTTACATACACCCCCCTTAAATTCTGCTAAACTGGGGCATGACACAGAACAAAAAAAAACACAACAACCCAAATAAAGCAACCAAAGAGACACATTCCACAAAACACTTGTGTAATAGAAGAGCTTCACCAGTTCAAGTCAGTTAGAAACTTCCCATGTGGGATTATGTTAGTAAGGGATTGGCCAACTCCCTAACTAAAATAAGACACAAAAGATGCCGTATACACCTCTCATTTTGTAAACATTGCTCTACGATAAAGATAGCTAACACTCACAATTAGGTACCAGTGCAAAAAAAAATATATCTCAACACTCAGCAACCTATCCCGGAAACAAGTTCCTCACAAAAGAAAACAATGAATCCCCTTTCGACACAGGCTCATCCACAATCTGTTCGTTCATCTCACAAATGAGTCTGGCTGGGGGCTTTACAGATCTACCCAACCTAGTGCAAAGTGGAGGAGGCTGTGTACAAACTACAGCGTCATATGTGAGCGCACTTGTCTGTGCTTCAGCTACATGGTCAGGGGAGGGGACATGTTGAGCTGCTCCTGTCGAGCGCAAGGAGGGCTCAGGGGAGGGTAGCTGTATAGCATGTGGGATCACAGTCATTTCAGTCACTGGGGGCAGGACATCCACAGCCTTAACAGGAGAACCGTGCAGATCGGCTGTGGTGCCTCCATCACTTGCATCTTCCATTTCAAGGAGCCAGTTAATTGTCTTTGTCTCACTGTCTTGTACTTCAACAGAAATATCAGGTTCACACTGTTCATCTCCAGCAAGTGATGAGCAGCTCGACTCCAAGTCACTGACACCTCCAGCAGGAAGAAAACTCACAGGGAGGAGGAGGTTTCTGTGGACGACTTTATCTCTTGATGTCACTGGATCTCTGATGTGATACACATTAATTCCAGGCTTTACAGATACGACCTCATAAACTGTGGATTCCCACTTGTCTGCAATTTTCCTCTTTCCTCTCTCACCACGATTTGCAACCAAGACTCTGTCTCCAACCATGAGTGGTGACCCCTTTGCTCTGCGGTTGTAGTTCTTTGCCTGACGAGCCTGTTCCATCCGGCTGTTCTGCTGGGCAATGCGTGCAGCTTCAGACAGGTCATGTTTTAAGCGAGAGACAAACTCCGGGTGGTCAATAACAGTGCTGTTATGGATGGCATGCTGGAATACAACATCAACAGGCAGACGAGGGATTCTCCCAAACATGAGGAAGAATGGTGCAAAGCCTGTCGTCTCATGCTCAGTGCAGTTGTAACAGAATGTCAACATTTGAAGCATTTGTGGCCATCTGGCTTTGGAATGTGGAGGCAGGGCTCTTATCATGTTTCCAAGAGTTCTGTTATAACGCTCAACAACTCCATTCCCCATAGGGTGGTACGGGGTAGTGTGTGATTTCTGGATGCCAGCCATCTCCAGGAGCTCTTTAATGAGTTGACTCTCAAAATTTGCCCCCTGATCTGAATGAATGCGTTTTGGGAAACCATATATACAGAAAAAGTCATTCCAGAGACGACGGGCAACTTGTTTCGCCGACTGGTTCTTGCACGGGAATGCGTGTGACAGCTTGGAAAAGTGATCTGTTACAACCAGAACGTCAACACACTTCTTGTCATTTTGCTCTGCAGTCCAAAAGTCAATACACACCAGTTCCATCGGTTCAGAGGTGTGAATACTTTCAAGTGGAGCACGATCCTTAGGCTCTGGTGTTTTTCCAACCACACACCGAAAGCAGTTACTCACATGGTTAATAACATCACGTTCCATACCTATCCAGAAGAACCTCTGTCTGGCAAGAGAAAGCGTGCGGGCCTGTCCCTGATGACCAGCTGAGTCGTGGAGGCCGTGGAGGACTTGAGCCTTCAGTGAATCTGGAACAACAAACTGATGAGTGGTCATATTTAACTGTCTGTCTTTCTTTACCTTGTATAACATCCCATCCTTGATGGAAAGTTTAGGCCAGTGTCTCAGCAGTTTCACCACTCCACGCGATTCACTAGCGCGTTCACGTCTGGTGGGTCTCCTATGACGCTGGATGTAGAAAAAAACTCTGCTCAAGACAGCATCCTGCTCTTGGACACTGACCAGTTCACTCTTTGGTAAGGATGCAGTGTGGTCGACACCGGCAAGCTGGGAAATTGCTGGTCCCGTGCCTCTCACTCGACTAACACCTTCCCCTTCATGTGCCTGCAGCAAAGCTGAGATATCCTGTGAAGACAACGAACCCTGGGAAGAATGTGGAGTGTCGACAACTTCCTCATCAGACTGATCAGCAACCAACTGACAGTTAGTAGTACATCTGAATGCATCCTGTACTGTCTTATCTTCCATTCCGTTCATATGGCTCAGCAGCAAAGCATAAGGTTCATTTACAAGACGATGGCCTATGCATGACTGAACAAATGGCTCTCTACTGAGTGCATCAGCAACCACATTTTTTGTGCCAGGAACGTAGTTCAGGTCAAAGCTATAAGCTGCCAGCTTTGAAACCCATCTTTGTTCACATGCATCCAGTCTTGGCTTAGTCAAGATGTAGGTCAATGGGTTATTGTCTGTCCAAACTGTGAAAGATTGCCCTTTTAGCCAGTGGCTGAACTTGTCACAGACCGCCCATTTAAGAGCAAGGAACTCCAGCCGATGTGAGGGGTAGTTCAGTTGGGAGCGTGAAAGTGTTTTGCTGGCAAATGCCACAGGCCTGGCAATTTTTCCATCAGGGGGCAACTGTGAGAGGACAGCTCCTATGCCATCAAAGGAGGCATCAACTGCCAGGATAAATGGTGCATTAAAGTCTGGATGTGCTAATGTGACGCTGTGCACCAATTCATGTTTCAAAGTCCTGAATGATTCACTGCACTCCTCAGTCCAGTCAGTCGGAGACAGTTTCACCTGGGCCTTTTTGAATTTTAGTTTATGGCCCCTCCCTCTTTTCTTAGGTGTAGCTGGCTCAGCAACGAGGTTGAACAATGGCTTGGCTTTTGCAGAACATCCTTCAATAAAATGATGGTAATAGAGAACCATCCCTAAGAAGGATCTGATTTTCTTAGCACACGGTGTCTCTCCATCAGCCTCCATCAAATCAGCTTCCTGCACATCATTAATAGCTTCCACTTTACTTGGATCTGTCTGAACACCGTTTCCACTTATGATGTGCCCTAGAAACTTTACAGTCCGGCGAAGAAAGTGGCACTTCTTTGGCGCAAGCTTCAAGTTGTTGGCGGCAAGGCGTGAGAAAACCATCTCCAGACGCTCCAGGGCAACCTGTTCGGATGGAGCATAAACCATGAGGTCATCCAGATAGCATAACAGGCTTGTAAAATTCTCATCGCCAAAGATGGACATCATCATTCGCATGAAGGTAGCAGGACTGTTTGTCAGGCCTTGTGGCATCCTGTTATATTCATGAAGACCGAATGGAGAGGAGAATGCTGTGTATTTTTTGTCGTCCTCGTGCAGTCTGACATTGTAGAAACCTGACGTGAGATCCATGGTTGAGAAGTATACGTTACCACCAAGTGCAGCGAGGGTGTCTGTCTGATGAGGCAACGGATGGGCGTCTTTCACTGTTCTTGCATTTAGCCATCTGAAGTCATTACAGATGCGGAGATCACCATTTGGCTTGCCAACCAGGACAAGGGGGGACGAATATTCACTTTGAGACTTGAGAATTATCCCCAATTCTTCCATCTCGTTCAGAGCAGTTCGAAGCTTGTCATAATGGCATGGAGGGACCCGCCTGTATGGAAGCCTGAAGGGCTTGTCATCCATTAAGCGGATTCTGTGGACAAAATCTTTCGCCTCGCCACAATCCATTTTGTGCCTCGAAAAGATGGACTCATACTTCCCAATAATCTGTAGCAACTTATCTTTCCATTCAGGGGAAACCTCACAAGATGAAATGTCCAACTCCTGCAGACCCATGTCACTCAAGATGCGTGATATCTCCTCATCAGACTTTGGTGCAGGTGGGGGGCCATTTGTGAACTGTGCACCGACTTGTATCCGCTTTGGCTCCGGTAGATCCTGCACTGAAAGACAGGGAGACACATCTGCAATTTTTGTATTCCTTTTCAGGGTGAGTGGCTTTTCAGTGGGGTTAACTATTTTTACTGGGACCCAACCGTTTCCCCATAATGAAGTTACAACTCTTCCCACCAGGATCTGTGCAGGTCTGGTCTTGGACTGTGTAGGCTCCATTATGACAGTGGTTCCCACAGCAGAAATGTCGAAGGCTGGCAGTTTAGCCCACACCAAATGTTCAGACATGGGCTGTAAGGTGACACATCTTTTAAGTTTAGCAGTGCCGATCCTGTCTGGCATAGCCCCACCTTCCCATTCATCTGAGCAGGACAGTAGAGATAATAAATGGGGCAAGTTATCCGTAGGAGCACTGTTAACTGAGGGTGTGATCTTTTGGCTACTAACAGTCATTTTCATCTGTGAAATCAGCCACCTAATGGCATTACTGCCAAGAATCATTTCATCAGTCTGGCCAGGCACAACTAGGACAGGGATTATTAATTTAAACCCACATACGGACACAGTGAGTTCATAAATGGCAGACGGCGTGACAAGGTGGCCCCCACAACCAACAATGACAAAGTCCTCAGCTGATTTCTTTTCAGTGTTAGAGATGGTCTCTGCAAGTTTTGTCTCAGCCGTCTCACTTATAGTACATGCCATAGAGCCACTGTCCACTAAAGCTCTGAGGACCTGCCCACTGTCTGTCTTCACCTCTGTGTAGAACAGGCTATCAGTCTTTGAGAGTCTATGCAAGCCTTGTGCGATCAGTATTTTATGTGGTGGCACCATGCTGCTGTAGTTATGACACAATGATTCATAGTCATCACTGTCTGACAAATCGAAGGTGGGAGGCTCGCTCACTTGATCTGCGCTGTCCTCCCCCGCACGCAGATCATTCAGTTTCCCTGCTGACTGTTGAGAGGAGAACGCTTCCCCTCAGGACAGTTGTGTCTTGAATGGCCGGATGAGTGACACAGGAAGCAAAGTCTATTTTCCCTACAGTGGATGAGGGCAGAGTGAGAACCATCATTACATATGGAGCATGGTATGTCATTCAAACCCTCTACTCTTGGAAGTCTGTTGTTCTGGGGCTTTTTGTTAGCTCGAGCATGACCCTGGCCTTGAAGTAACACTTTCTCTAGCATTCCCATCAATCTCTCTAGAGTGGAGGTGTCTTGACTAAAAGCTGCTTTCTGTTCGGGAATTTCAGGCACTAGAGTGGCTTTAGGGCTCACCTCAACTGAGTTCATATTAACTCTGCTACTCCTTCCAGTAGAAGATCGGAGTCCTTTCTCCAGGTGGTATTCATCTAGCACTTCCTGAACTTCACGAGCTGTCCATTTATCGATTGTCTTGGACCTAAAGGTAAGTGCTAAATCTCTATTGGGGCAATGTCTGATGAACATGCGTGTGACCTCAATACTGGGGTTGTCAAATGTTTTGCCCTGGTCTTTAAGATAGCTCGCCGCAACATCAGCACTCCTATTCAGTCTGAGCCAGTACTCATAGGGGTCTTCCTGTTCTTTTGGTAAGGTGGAATAAAAGTCAGCTAGGGGCACAGAGGAGCACTGGTTGGTACTGAAATGTTTGTGCAGGAGTCCATAGATTGCATTTGGGTTTTGCTGGACATTAATCTCACCATTCCTTATTCCAAATCTCACGACGTCCTTCGCCCTGCCTCTCAGATGGACAAGAATTTCCTCAGCTTGATTTTCCAGCTGAACACCAGTTTTTCTGATGTAATTCTTCATTGATTCCTCCCACTCATCATCAGTCAGCGTATCCAAACTCTCTCCTCGGAACACAGGTGGGTCCTTGACACCTCTCTGAGTGACAAACTGGACTTGGGAAAGGTCCAGTGTGGGGCATTGGAAAGAGTTCTCATTTTTGCATTTGTCAGAGTTTCCTGCAGCCACAGGGGTTGATGTCTTGAGGTGTGACATAATGCTATCAGCTAGCTGCTGCCCAATCTGCTGTACGATTGTATTCATTTGGTCAGCTAGGCTTACTTCATTAGAGGGCGAGTCTAAAACAGACGTGCTACTACATTGTGGTGGGTGTAAGTCGGCTATGGGCTGACTATGTGTTGGCTGTGAGGTGTAACCTGGTATCACATTATGAGGAGGGGGGTCTGGAAGTGATGTGCTAATGCTCTGTGGTGGATACGTCTGACTATGAGGTGACACTACTTCCACCTGGTGGTCACCAAGCAAAAATGGAACAGGTGTGATATGAAACCCTCTACCTCTACCAACACTGAGAGGAGTCACATTAGAATCAGTAAATTTGCTGAGACTCATGTTGGCTATTCAACACCTCATTCATATAAAATTACCATTTAAGGAAGTATGGCTATTACTCCTCAGAAAGTTCAGTTCATACACAGCAAAAAAAAACGGATCACAGCTCCAGTGATGCAGTGGCGAGAAGACATCAGCCCGATCCAGCGTGGTTAAATCCGGGTCACGGCACCAATGTGACCGATGTGTGATGTCCTCTCTGATTGTGATTAACTCTCTTGGAGCTGGTCAGGTCTGGGTAACATCCAGTTTATTCTGCATCTCGTGGGAATCCTCCGTTACTTTTTTTTTGATTACCCATAGTTCACAAAAAAACATTTACAGTATTTAACTGTACAATACATGGAGTGATCGTATAGTGGGTCTGATGTCATATAAATGAAATAAAATACAATTAAATTAATTACGCTGTTTCTTTCAGCTTACCAGAATTACTAGAATTAAACAAAAAATATTATAAAATCTCTATCAATTTTATCACTGAACTGTTACCCTTTTTCCCAGCATTTTTCATGTTAAAACATTTATCAACTTCAAAATACAATTCGAATAAATAACCACAGGAACATTTTATCTTAAAACAAACTTCATACAGTAACATACCTGCATCAGTAACAAACAGGGAGGAATGTCACCTCGAGCGGACAACAGGACATGCTCACTCTGGAAACGTGGCACATGTTAATGTTAGCTAGCCTAACCCAAATTTTTCACCAGCAATAAAACATACAAAACTCAAGTCATTACTTAACAAAACCATGGTGAAATTACTCTAAAACATATAATATAAAACTAAAAAGAAGTCAACTTAATTTTAATGCATTTTTCAGTGAGTTTATAGTAATATTGTCCACGGACATTCCATCTGCACCCTACCTCGTGGGAATCCTCCGTTACTTTGAGGATTACCCATCGTTCCTTGCTGTCACTATTATGCTAAGGGATGCAGATACATTTTACACCAGCAGGTGGCATTGTTTTCCCCATTTAGCAGGATTTAACCTGAACCTATTTAACTATGTTACACATACATACATGTTACTGAACAAATCAAATCACTCCTGTGTATCAAGATGTTCCTGTCTATCTGGTCATATATTTTCATCTATGTCACATCGGATATCACCCGATGCAGCAAGGAAAGTATCTCCTCAAGCAGCGAATCTTTGCAGGACTCTGCTGTGATCTAATTGCATCCTGCGTCCATGGCTACTTGGACAGCCATTTGTATATGGATGCTGGTCAAACACCTTCCACCTCCCGGCAGAGAAAAACACCTCTATTGGATTTAGTGAAGGCTGAGGGTCAGCTGAGAGCAGTTGTTCAATTTAGGAGACATTCCAGGAAAATATTACAAAGAAATGTTTCTGCTTGACAGATTTTGAGTTTAACACTTTTGTATGTAATGACTCAAGCAATGAAATAAGGACTATTAGTTTTATATGGAATGACTATTCAGCGTTCGCAAGTATAGTTCATTTTGACTGATATGACATTAGCAAATGATAATGTTATGAAACAGCAGAGAGTTGTATGAAAGTAAGTGATCCATGTCCAAAAGCATTTGCAATTTGTTGGAAGGAATGAGAAACTGCTACTATGATGTGCACAAATGACTAAATGTTGTGGAGGTTGAACTAACTGTTGTGCAAATGTAAACAGTGATGTGATAAATGCCCCAAAGTGACTAAGAAAAAATGTAACTGAAAAATACTCCTACTAATGGCCAATTTCTCGGCTTCACTGAATTCTGCAAAACCTGACATGCAAATTTATTCAGATATATAAATATATGCATAACATATAACTAAACCAGGAGTTTTTACTATAAACCAAAATCCATTTGGACCCATAGAATTTATTTCTAAAGTAGAGGGAGGCCAAAATGCTACAAGGTTTACCAACTCCAGACCTTGTGGTTCTAAAGCCAAAGCAGGGCAGTGGCCCAAGAGGTCCAGATTTGATAATCCCTCAGCTAGTACATTGTGAATAGCTTAATGAAAAAAAAGTACATAAAATATTAATATTAAACTTTTAAAAATTGAATAAAAAAACCTCTTTATTTATTCATGTAGATCAATTCCACAATATTACAGGTCTAAAAAATATTGTAACATTACTAAAGCATCAACACTTGTAACCTCTTTTAAATAAGCAAGCCCAGTAGAATCACATTGTTAACAATGGGTGTGATAGTTTATTGGCCCTAGTTTGCTGTTATTGGGTCATGGCCATTCACATACAAGCTACCGTTGATTGCTTATGGTGGTCATTGCTTACATAGATGCTCACATTAAGCTTTCATATTAGAGTGACTAACCTCTCTAGGTATATTTAAAAGTGGATGAAGGTGGATGTGGTGGATCCAGTGCCCTGTATTTTTATGCTGCATGAAGAAAACATTCAAAATAAAAGATTGTTCTTAAGACTCTTGAGAATTGCAAGTCTAAGTTGAATCTCAAGTCTTTTGAGTGCAAGTCCAAGTCAAATCTGAAGTCACCACGTATGCACTTATTACCAAAACCTAACACAAAATTATTTTATTCTCACTTAATGTAAATTTAAAAGGTATCCAAGTAGTCCAAACTAAACTACATAGAGTAATACATGTGAGACCAGGCTGATGGAGAGTCAGTGGTACATAAAAAAATAAAACTGACAGTGGTAAAGAGTCAGTGGTTGTAAGGGCTGAGGGTTTGGAAGTGGGTAGGATCCCATCCAAAGAGAATGTAAGAGGTGATGCAAGATTCATGAGAGAAAGAAATGTTCACCAGTTTGTTGTGGCAGATTCTAGTTGTCAAGGCGACAGAGGGGGAAACCCACACAGCTGGTGTCCAGCTAATGTTTCATTTACGTCATCCACAGTATGAAATGTACGCTCTGACTTTTCTTTTCACCAGCTGAACTGAAGATTTGCTTTGCATTACGTTTTTCTTTAGTACAATTTTTAGTTATTTTCAGTTAATGTGGGTTTTAGATCATTCTCCAACAAACATCTTAAGACTAAACATCTATATTGACATCTATATATATTCTTTGCTTACTAACATAAACTGTGTCAAATGTGATCTCAAAAAGAAAAACAAAATCATTGTCAGTCATAGTATGTTGTGTCTTCATTACCCTAATTATATTAAGAAAAGCATGATGTTTATGAAGAGAGTGCATGATGAAGGCAGGTTGAAAGGGACTGAAGTATGAAAGCTGGAGGAGGATGGGCTGTTGAGTTTGTGTAATGTCTCCTCAAGGTCTGCTGGCTGGGGATTGGCTCATGTGGGAGGAGGAGGAGAGACCAATGACATTATTTTAGTGTGCTGTTGCGCAAAAGGCTGGATTTCATCATGTAAGGGGCCCAGAGTACTCCATAACACAAAGCAGATGTCATCAACATTAGCGATGCTTCTAACACTCTCACTGGACTAACAGAGCAATTCCAAAATGAGAAACCGTCTCCATCAATGTAAAAGTATTTGTTTTTGGCACAAACAGGCTCAGGGTGTTAATATATCCTTGTTGAAAATGTCTGATATTACAGAAAGGATTCCTCAGAACAGCAGTCTGGTCCCTCACAGTCATAAAGTGATTAGAAATTGCAACAATCCTGACTGACACTGTCTGCATGTAGGTGGATGTGTTAATAATGAGCTGACACACACATCTCCAAGAACTGAATCTTATAGTAAACAAACATAAAAACTGAAACAAAACATGAAGGGAAGGGAACATGCAAAAGGTTTGGGTGTTGTGGGTATCCTATGAAGTGATTCATAACAGTGTTAAAAATATGCTAAAGAAAATTAATATAATTATCATTATCATTATTACAAACTTGAAAGGGTCAGGCTGTCTCAAGCAAATTAGGAATAACATGTCTAACTGATGTTGTTTCTAATGTTTTCTAAAGTAATTTACCATGAGTAAAGAACTCTACATCAAGCTATGCGCTGCCTGTACAGCCACGTCAACACACAATTTATGACATGTTTTTATTGGAAGTAAATATTGGTGCAATCAGGAGTAATTTACGTACTGTAAACCTTAGCAAATCATATAGTGTGATTCATCTAAATACTGTCCATAAATTTTGCACTTTGAAAGGGAAACTTCCTTAAATACATATACAACAGAACCCATGGTAAAACCCCTAACACAGGGTATTCTTTTGCATAATTTTTCATATTTGACACAGCATATTTTAAGCTAATTCCCTAACTGTAATGAAATTGTTTTGGTGCTTAAACCTCACTAAAAACAAAATTGAAATGAAAGGAGAAAAAAACATAGTATTACAGGCCACTTCAAAGGTAAGTGAATCCTGTTATTCAAGGCAAAGAACTAAAATCCAGCCTGATTCTTGCAGAATTTCTTTTCTCCATGTAAATTCTGTCTCTTTCACACAGTTTCAACACATTTCCCCTCAGAATCAGAGCATAGTAGAGGTGAAGGATTACTGGTGGTATAATGTGGATGAATGTTCGAGAGACCATTAATCTGTCCCAGGGCAACTGTGGCTACACATGTAGCTTACCATCACCATGTATGATTGTATGAATAATGGATACAATGTAATGCACTGTGGGTGCCTTGAAAAGCACTATATAAATCTAATTCATTATTATTATTATTGTTATTATTATTATTATTATTATTATTATTATTATTATTATTATTATTATTATTATTATTATTATAGTCTCCTGTATGACCTTCTTTTCCTTCATTCCAGATATTGTTAAATCTTTAAGCACTGCTGCTTAAAGATTTATCTCCCTCCAGTGAGCCCTGTTATCTTAAAAATGGAAATGGGAATTGTTTATTTTCATTTATTGGTCAGCATGTGGCAGTGTGTGATAATTTACACACTGAAGTGTCAAATACACCATCCCCACTCATGCATGTACTGCAAAACAGCTTTTGAATGACACCCATTGTGGTGAGTAATATGCATAACAGGGTTAATATGTCTTTTTCCTTACAGTAATATGACTCATACTCTACTTCAGGAACCTGATGTTAGCCCCTTATCTTTAAGCAACAGCAGACCAATCTCTAAACAGTATTTTTTTTTCTAAAGTTCTATATAAGGAAATTCATGGATAGTTGATAAAAGGTTATTAATCATAATGTTTTTACAGCTTGAAATCTGGTTTTAGACATTTCATTGCACAAAGACAGCACTTGTTAAGGTAGATCCGCATCCCCTCTCTTTTAATTCTTAACCTTAGGTATCAACGGTATTTGGTAAGCCTAAGGTCTACACGGTAATGGGGAAATAAAGAATTTACATTGAACAAGGAAGAGCTTCTTTAGACAGACTGATAGATAGATAGATAGATAGATAGATAGATAGATAGATAGATAGATAGATAGATAGATAGATAGATAGATAGATAGATAGATAGATAGATAGATAGATAGATAGATAGATAGATAGATAGATAGATAGATAGATAGATAGATAGAATTTTTTTGTGTAGATAAGTAAATAAATCAGTAGTATAGTGGCACATTGGCCAGAGGGCCATTAATTGTCATAACTTTCTCCTTTATTGTGCCATATCACTGAACAACAACATAAAAAAAGAGTAAGCTCTAACTGCCCTTTAAAACAACTGCGTAGACTACATAGATGCACCCTTTTCTGCTCTTATTTATCTCAGTTTCAGATCTTTAGCTTTGACATACCCAGATGCTTTCGCTCTAACAGACTATCCAAACATTTCAGGATTTTATGCAGCCACGAGGTTTGACTGAGTTTACTCCAACCAGTCGAGGCTCAGATATAGCAGATGTAGAGAGGTTTGGTTTATCTACTGTAACATATAAGAAACACCTGTTGTTGTACAACCAAGTGATTCTTATAATGTGTTTGGACACACAAACACCCACACATACACACACACACACACGTAGCCCACAAAGCCAATAAACAACCAAAAAGTGGCTCTTTGTTTCATCTCAGTGTTACAGTTTCACAGGGTCAAAGCGTCTTGTCTTTTCCAGTGTTTTTCCTCACAGATGTCATCTGACACCCAAAAACATCTAAGAAAAGTGTAAAATAATTTTTAGCTTTTTAAGTCCCTTCACAATCAGTCACAGTGAGTCAAAATCTCAGCTTTTTGAGCTTCAAATAGAGTTGAAAGATCACCCTGTCAAACATGGATCTTTTAAATAATTTTGTTTATTTGAATGAGTTACAGTAACAGCTTGATTTGTCTAGTTTCTATAGTAGTTACTTCATGTTTACAGTTTTTTATATAATAACCATAATAACCATGAATTTAAAAATATATATACAATAGTACATATCTATAAATATTAGAAATGGAGGACAAAGCACACTGTGATACAGTCTTTGAGTTAAACTTCAGCTAAATCTTCTGTCAGAAGTGAAGCTGCTTCTTCCTCCACCACCACCCGCAGAGTCAGTAGTGACACGGTAAGAGCTTGTCAAACTTTTTGGGTTGTGGGCAATATCATTCGTAGTGGCTAACGGCATGGGGAATTATGAGAATAAATAAGAAGATAGATTCCAGTTTTTTCTTTATTACACCAAAGAGCTGCAACACAAATGTCCCAGGTTTGATGGAGGAAAATAATTACATCATTACTGTTTTCATGTTGTTGTTTATAAAGTCGCACTGTGTAACCTTCCGACCTAACTCAGTGTTTCTGCGCTGACATTCATTATGCACATTTTTAAAACGGTTGCAGCGCAGTAGCATCACAATGCTGATAAACTACACTTGAGTTTTTCTCCTGGGATGCCGTGTGGCATTGCTGCCAAGTTTTTGATTGATTGATTGATTGATTTCTGAAATTCAAAGGATAAAAAAGGCATTCCAAAGGGTAATATGCTAAAGTATAAAACTTGTTTCCAGCATGGTCCTTGGTATTAAAAACAGAAACAACACAGACAAGAGCAAGAGAGCCATACTCTACAAAGACATGTAGAGTATACATCACATATGTGTTTTATACACAAGTCACATAAATTCAAAACAGCTGTAAAAGCCCATCAAACTTCACTAAACAATATTCACTTTGTTCTATAAAAGCTGCTTAACCTGACTTTTTCTCTGTGATGTTACAAGTTTTATGGAAGTTGGCAAAGAATTACATCCCATAATACCATTGTACTTAAAAGATTCTAAATGAGATTACTTGTAATTTATTTTTTTTTATTTCATACTAATTCCAGAGAACCAGGCAGAACATGCATAATCCAAATGGCATTGAATTAAAGACAACATCAGTAAATTCTTTACAGGAAAACGAAGCACCATGGAGTTACACAAGTAGCCCTAGTTTGCATTTACCAACAGTGTTGTGCATGAACAAGTTCATTGAACACGCTAGTTTTTCTGTGAATGTTGAACTGAAAAAAATGTATTTGTTCTTGAAAGTGTACTCGTTCATATTATCTGAGGTCCCACAAAAGTCACTACCTACAAATTTACCCTGTTCTACACCTATTTCACACTATTTACTCATGAATGAATGAATGAATGAAAAATACTTTATTAATCCCAAAGGGAAATTCAATAATGATGCACACTCTAGCAAAACAAACCAGCAATACTTCGCATCAACTCCTGTTCAGAGAAGCTGCAACACAGTGTGCACATCAGATGCCTCATCTGCTTATAGTTATTTATGGGAATATTACATACTCTATGAAGTACCGGCACTGTTTAGTTCGCTTTAAACAAAGGCCGGTCCGCAGCTACAGATATTCTGATCCGTTTAGAATAGTGTGAATGTGCATTCGGACTATGATGCGGAGCAAAGAAGCAAACACTGGTCCACCTAAAAGCTAGGGGTCTCTGTCGGCTTGCAAATATACTGGTCTGGTGTGCTGACAGTGGGAATAGAAAGAGACCATCCACTGGACCAAAGAGAAAAAGTGGTGTAGGACACGTCATACCGTAATATGTCGGATAATTAGTTGCCTTTCCTGCTGCTCATACTAGACAAATCCTGGTGAAAACCACAACAGGTTTGAACTAAGTAATAATAAAAAGACTAAATAAATTCATTGTTGCTCCATGTTTATTTGCGATGGACGAGACAGTTTCGGCCCCGGCTAATCAATGAGCAGGATTTTCTTCTTTCTTCCAGGTCAGATGTTGTTTCGGGGAATACCTTTCCCCAGTGGCCTCATCCAATTACTGTGTGACATGGTTGAGGCTGTTTGGTTCACTTAAGCAGTGATTCCCAACCTGGAGTCCTAAAGAGCACAAGGGGTCCCCGAGGTTTTGGACATTCAGACCAAATGTGATCAACACATATGTAGCCTTTATTTTAAGAAAAAAAAAATTAAAAAAAAAGAAAAAAATACAAGGGTATATGTTTTTAATTTAACTTTAGTTCTACCCAAGGACAGGACTCAGCCAGAATACATTATTTTTGGTGAGAATCTCACTTTTGAAAGCATAAAACCAAGCATGGTTTCAGCATGGCGTGAGACAGGAGGGCCATGGCTTTTTAGTATTTGCAAGAAGGGGGTCCTCAAGGAAAACAGGTTGGAGCCACTGTGCTTGAGTAAAGTGCAGTGTGAAAGCAAACCAAACCCATTAGCCATTAGCACAATCGTTCCCTATTTTTTCTGCTGCATTTACTTTTTAAATATTACAGTATCTCTGTGAAATTAAGCTAAAGTTTTGGGGGCTTTCATGAGCAGTCATTCATCATGCCTCCATCACAGCAGCTCATGGGTGATACAGCCTGTGGTTTTCTGGGTTTGACTGGGGAAAGGTTTGGTTGCCCTGAACATCAGCATTAAAAGTTCAGCAAAACAGATTGCACACATACACACTCACATACACCCACACACATTCTGGCTTTTAGGCACACATTGTGTGCATACACAACCGAGTGCAGGATGTGGTTTTACTCATTCTGTGTAAGAGGAAAACACCTCTGATGTTTGTTATGTTTTGCAAGAAAATAGCAGTTGTTCATGCAGTTGGTTTGACTGCTGTCAGCCTAAATTTCACAAGTATATCAAAAGCAAATCATTGTTTTTTTTTTTTTGGTTTTTTTTTTTTTTTTAATGGAAACATGAAAAATCCAAAATATCAAGTACAGAAACAATATTCTGGAGAGTCACATAATATTGCATCACTGCAACATTATGTGACTTTAATCATTTCATCAGTTGAATTAGTGCTACACCAACTCCTTAAGAGCAATATTAGTGTTTCAGTTGTTTTGTGTTACTTTGAAACTTTAAAGTAAAGTATGTGGTGTGTTGGATCAGGGAGTGTGACTTACTGACTTGTGGTCAAAGGAATGTGGAGTGTTTACATGGCCTCCTGCTCAGATGATAATAGACAGAAATTAGTCCAGTTTACTTGGACAAATCCACAGGAGTCATGCTTTTTTATGATTGATCATTTTCTTCTCATTATTCAGTTTTCTTATTTGTAAGTGTAGCAAAATAAGACTTAGGACCAAATTGTATGTTCATTTTAAGAATGACATTTTCTAATATGTTAATAATGATGTTAATCATATTAATAAACTTTATTTATTATGCATATTTACACTATCACTAGTTGTTTTACAAGTGGAAATACAACCAGACAAAAATTATTATGTCTGTGAGAGCCAGACAACATTCATGGCACCAAAACCTTTTACAGCCTTATATGCTTGGGTCTTTTTTGTTTGTTTGTTTGTTTGTTTGGTTTTGTTTTGGGTTTTTTTAATGGACATACCATAACTCATGTAGCTGGGTCATCACCCACATGTTTTATTTGTGTTTTCCTATAGTGAAGATAAATATAATGTTAGTGATGGCCAGGATGCTCTCAGTGATGCAGCAGCAAGTTTTTATTCACTTTTCTTCATTTTTTTTGGAGGCATATTCTTATCCCAGCTGCTCCATACTTGCCAGTTCCAAACTGACCCAGTGCCTAATGGACGTCTCACTCAGTTAAGCCAAAAAGCAACGTTGTAGTCCCAAACCATCCAAACTGGAGACCTTCTGGTTGTGCCAAGAAATTCTGTCTATAAAAATTATGAAGTGAATAAAAGAAAAAAGGGCAGCAATAATGGAGTCCAGCACACACTGGAAATTGAGCTGACTTAATGCCAGCAGTAGACACACATTTTAGCTGTAGGGAGACCTAATGGCCCATAATAAGGGGGAAGGATGTCCCATGTTCACTTTTCACCTGTGTTTTCATTGAGTGATGAGGAATATAAGGTTAAAAAATGGTGCAATACGTGCACAAGGGACACAGTTTTAAGCCTTTTTACAAAGTCCACTGAGCACATGAAGACTGGTTTGGCAAAATCCCATGCATCCTCTAATATCCTTGCAAGAGTAAAAATCTAAAAATCTAAAAAATTCCCAAACCATGACAAAACACGGCATTGCTCCCACCTTCCCCAGAATCCAAGATTTGACTGAGTATTAAACTCTTCTGTCCCAACCCCTAGCAATTAATTTCCCAGGGAGGCTGAAAAGTGTGATCTTCCTGTGGCTGTAACACACTATCTGAACCAGTACTTAAAAAAAAACTTTGACCTCCACACACCTGTATGGATGAGTCAACCATATTTACTAACCGAAGAAACAAATGTGCTTATGGTTCTCTACTAGCACTTTGTTTAATGTTAAATTTCCCAGCAAGAAAATCTGACTTCTATGCAGTGTTTCTTTTTTTTACTGTTCACCTGCTGGTAGTTAGAAATAGTCATTTCCCATTTGAAATCTGTACATCAGTCCCAAAAAACAACCATGGTTAAGTATTGTCTATATTAACATCATTTTTTTATGTTAGCAACTAAAATCTTAAAATACAGAAGATCAGAATGACAAGAAAGTCAAGATAATGCAGACCCATATGTGAATTACAAAGTAAACATTTACTTTTATTAATCTACCAACAGCTTTCAGGTTTCTGATGCTGTTTTAGTAACTTGGTTCAGCTCAACACATGACTCAAAACTGACCAGCTGCCCATGTTGCTGCTGATGATGGAAATGTGAGTATTTCAGGGGGGAAAAAAAAAATCTGTCAACATTTTTTTATTTTCTGAGATATTTATTTACTGTCTCCCTAGCTATACATATATGTATACATATATGTATACATATATGTAAGAGATAATGCCCGACGAGATGGCCATTATCAAAAATTAATGGATGACGCGGAGGCGTGAACCTTTCGACGATGTTGTTTTTTGCCAGTAAAATCCTAAGTTTTTCACAAGAAGTGGCTGAGTAGACTATTTCGTTGTGACGCGTTGCCAAGATAACAGGCTCTGACACAGAACCTGCAGCTCGGTGGGCAGTTATGTTACACAAACATTTCAGAGGGCCGGTGCAGCTCTTACAGCTTGTGTGTGTCCAGAGAATGATGCGACATTTTGTTTCAAACAGTCAAAGTCCACAGATAGTTTCCTACATCGTTCACTATGCCTGCAGGCTGCTCTGATCGGGTGTCTGCTGCCGGGCATCTGAGTTTCTGTTGCCACGGTTACCAACTACTGTTTAGTCAGCGCAATAATTTACAACAACAAGTCTATTTGACCGGAACTTCTTTTATAGGTGTCCATTATCAGTTTTTAATGGATACCTTCCAGCCAATCAGAATCGAGTAGAATAATAACTGCCTTTCTTCTGGTGCTGAAGAGCCTTTCAGTGGCAGTGCTGGCAGCAGGGATGTAGAGGTATTTCTTGGTTCAACAGTTTATTCAAGGAAAGTTTACCTTGTACATTTTCCACAACATGAGGAATGTAGTCTACAGGTGGACAGTTTACGTATCTGTGTGGTTCATCTGGGATTTTCTCTCAGACATGTTGGCTCTGTTGCTATGCCCTTAAAAGCTTCCAAGAGTCTTCTTTGGTCTTTTTTATGAACTTTGGGTCAGTTGAGTGTTTTCTGCAGTTTCAAAAGAGTCCAAATGTAAGACAAAAAACAAACCTGCGTTAATGCATGTTGGAAAAATTAATGGCATTAATCAATTAATGCGTTATCGCGTTTACATGCCTAGCCCAATAAATTACATCTATGAAGGCACAATCAATGCTGGAAAGTAAACAGAGGACCTAGAGCTACAGATGTTCCCATCCAGACAACATCTCTTGCAGGGAAAGCCTCTCAAATTTGAGCAAAACAAATGCTAAACTACATACAAGCATGGCTTCACAGGAGAAGAGTTCAGGTGATGCAAAGGCGTGTCTGCAGTCCAGATCTTTCACCAACAGAAAACGTTTGGCACATCATGAAGCAAAACTTCTAGTAAGAAAGGCCCAGGACTGTTTAGCAGCCAAAAGGTAAAAGGTCTTAGCTTTAACATGGTGTTTATATTGTATTAGAATTAAATATGAGTTTATGAGATTTGTAAATGATTACAAATCATTTTATATTTATATATTTTTGGGGATTGTTGCTGTAGTTAGTAACTTTTTTTTATGTTTATATTTAGTAAATTTGCCATTGTTATTTCTCACTACTGAGATTAGTTTAAGTTTTGTTTAAATTCTGATACTATAACTACATAAAAGGCAGACTCAACAAATCACTTTTCCCTTAGCTAAATAACTAGGACTGATCAGTTAGGGATAAGTGATGTTTGAACTGTGTGAATACAGAATGTTTAATGTCAGTTCCATTGCAAAATAAACTCTAAATCATGGTTTGGTTTTCAGAACATCTAAGAGGATGATTTCATTTCAACTTTCATGTAAAGAAAACTAAACACATCAGTATGTTAGTGTACGATGAAAACTTTTTAGTTTAAGAAAAACTGTCTGGAATGTTTCTGAAATTTCTCTGTTTTTCAATGTTAAAATGATTACAGTTTTTAATCTATGTTAAAATAATTGATAATGAATGCCAGAGCATTTTTGTTTTAATTGCTGCCAAATCATCTTCAGCGTTCATGATGGCTTTGTGTGAGTTTACCATCTCGGAGAGAAAAGCTGTTGAAATACTTGGACTTAGCACGTTCTGAATGCTACCCCTGTTTACTTATCTTTATCCTTTCAGAAAGCTGTCTTTACCAATTGCGTCTAAATCCTAACGATACAAATAACAATGATGAAAATTCCACATAGCTCTGAGAAATGTGAGCTGTAACACTTTTCCTTTGCTGTTCATCTTTGTATCCAGACTTCCGCTGGTGGAGACTGCAGTCAAAACAAGGAGGAAACAAATGATGGTTATGATGTGCAAATAAAAGATGTGTTAGCCTCAAACAGGTCTGGTGATGAGTGGGTTAATATGAGGCTTTTTCATCTTGAGTACCTCCCCCCTCCCCTCATCCGGACTAATTACAAGCAATATAAAAGCCTGTGTGTATCTGATGGTCTTCAAATATCTGAGTCCACAGGAGAGAGTCTGTCTGCTGGTTAATAACCCCCCAGCAATAATACAGGTCATCTCCAGGCTTTATGAAAGGCAAGGAGCAGCTTAATGAAGTAGTGAGAGGAACACCTACCACTTTGAATTAGACTGAGCCTCTACAGTGTGTTTTTCTGTTTCTTTGCACCTCACAATGAGCAGGTTTATGTTTAGTCTTTCTTTCTGTGTTTTTCAGATAAGTCATGGTTCTCCTTTTTATCAGCAGTACTGAAAGTCATAAATCTATGTATACATTAGTTAAACATAACTCTATATCTAAGCTATATTATTTGGATGTTTATCTGCTGTGCATTTCAAATCCAGTTAGCTCACTCACTTTCAATATCTTATAAAGGCTTGACACACCGGTTACAAACTTAATTACCAAATAAACAACTTATTACTAATCAACTCGAACATTTTCTAGAGCCAAGCAAGTGGTGTGATGAAGGATTTAGCAAATATCTTTCCCAGCATATCCCTGTTGTTATGACTAACTCTTTTACCAGTTAGAAAACTCTGTGTCCAATTTTCTATAGGAAAATCACAACTTTAAACCCTTTAAAAATGAGCTTGTCAGCCAGGACCTGGTATAAAGGGTCAGATACAGACCAATGCCCACAACACTTATAGAAAAGGAGACAAATGTTTTAAATTCTTATTTTTTTAA
Source organism: Melanotaenia boesemani (assembly GCF_017639745.1). Taxonomy (NCBI): domain Eukaryota; kingdom Metazoa; phylum Chordata; class Actinopteri; order Atheriniformes; family Melanotaeniidae; genus Melanotaenia; species Melanotaenia boesemani. The sequence goes on along the minus strand of NC_055695.1, from coordinate 17,407,179 downwards.
AAGAAAAAAATCAAGTGAACTTTCTGTTGCATGCCACATAAGACATATCACATAGGCCTAAGCATGTGAGAGGGATCACATCTATGTGTCATGACAATACTCAAAGTAATAGGTGTGATATAGGTGATGAAAAAAAGTGTGAAATGGGGTGTGATAAGACAAACCAAAGGAGTATACAAGCAGCATAGGTGCAAGATGCAAGATGCAAAGCCTTCTCCAGCACATCGCAAAGATTCTCAATGCGGGTCAGGTCTGCACTCTGTGGTGGCCAATCCATGTGTGAAAATGATGTCTCATGAAACACTCCTTCATAATTTGATCCCAATGAATTCTGGCATTGTCACCTTGGAATATAGCCGTGCCATCAGGGAAGAAAAATTGATGGAATGGCCATTCAGTATTTTCAGGTAGTCAGCTGACCTCATTCTTTGGGCACATAATATTTCTGAACCTAAACCTGAGCAACTGCAGCAACACCAGATCATAGCACTGCCTCCACAGGCTTGTACAGTACACAAGGCATGATGGCTGCATCACTTTATCTGCTTCTCTTCTTACCTTGATACGTGGATCACTCTGGAACAGGGTAAATCTGAATTCATCAGACCACATGACCTTCTTCCATTGCTCCAGGGTCCAATCTTTAGTCTCCCTAGTAAATTGAATCCTTTTTCTCCAGTTAGCCTCACTGATTTGTGGTTTTCCTCTGGCTACACAGCTGCTCAGTCCCAATCCCTTGAGTCCCTTCACATTGAGCATGTAGAAATGTCCTTACTTTCATTATTAAACATAGCCCTGAGTTCTACTGGTGTTTTCTTCAATTTGATTTCATAAAACATTTAAGTGATCATTAATTACCATCATTCTTGTTTTTTTCTAATCACATTTCTTCCTTAAAGACAGTTAGTAACCCAAACTCCTTAGATATTTTCTCCTGAGATGGTGTCTCTGCTTGATACATGCCAGTGATTTGACCCTTCTTAAACAGACTAGAATATTTTCCACAACCACAGGATGTGTCTTTCTACAAGGTTGTTTAAGAAATGAGAAGCTACTCATTGCATCAGTTGGGGTTAAATAACTTGTTACTAGCTGAAAAATAATTGCCTGTACATTAATTAACCAACAGGAGGCTTGTACCTATTTGCTTCAGGTGGTTCTTTTGTCAAGACAGTCCATGTGGAGGTACAACTTGCTAAATGATCACTTCTTATTGTTTCTTTCAGATGACAAACTTTATGAATAATTTATTTCCTCACTTTCTGACTGCTACCCTTCCCCAAATGCTGGCTGATAGCTACCCATTAATTCTGAATGTTATATATATATTTCTGTTTTATATATATATATATATATATATATATATATATATATATATATATATATATATATATATATATATATATATATATATATATATATATATATATATATATTATGACTATATCAAAAATAGTGTGACAGTAATATGAATATGAAACTAACAAACTGGAAACAGCCAAAAATTTATTTTATTTTTGTGCCCACTAAAGCCTAATCCAATGCAGAGTCCTCCACAGAATTCATCATACCAAAGATAAATTAGCCAAAATTTACTGCACGGTAATGATGCCTGCAACAGATGGAAACAATCCCCTGCCTATCACATGTTTTCTAATTTATGTAATTAGTTATCAGCCACCTTTATCATCCCTCCTGACATCAATCTCTCTGTTGGTATGAGGCCAAATCTAGCTTTCATAATCTTGCATGAACATTTTACTGATTTCATAAATGTCCTTTTAATGTTTTCTGACTTGCCACCTTGAGCACTGCTACGGTAAATTTCAGAGTAAAAATATCTTTAGCTAAAAACACACATCTCAGTTTGTATAAAGACAGACATCTACATGGAGCCTCAGTCACTCAGCACCCAAACACCAAAACATTCCCTTACCTTCTTTATCTTATGCAAATTAAACAAACTCAGACACAAAACAGAGACACAATTATGTGAAGCCCGTAAGACACACAAGCAGAGCTGCTGTGTGTGCTTTTCTTTTCAGCCAGCTCAGATAAACAAAGATAGAACCAACCAGTGTTTTCCAGCATTTGGTGACTGGCCATGCAGCAGTGTCGTGGTGCCCACTGTTACACCCCGCAGCCAGCCTAAATGTTCCACAAAATCCAAAACATACAATTACTGTATTTAAAAGTGTCTGTTTGGGTGGTTGTGTGTGTGTGTGTGTGTGTGTGTGTGTGTGTGTGTGTGTGTGTGTGTGTGTGTGTGTGTGTGTGTGTGTGTGTGTGTGTGTGTGTGTGTGTGTGTGTGTGTGTGTGCGTGTGTGTAAGTTCTACAGCCACCTGCCTGCAGTAGTCATGATTTTAACTAATTTATTTTTGGGTTTTGACAGCTGGGGAAAGACCACCCTGGCAAAATTCTTACTAAAACCAAACCCCCCTCTCCTAACCACTGGAACATTGAAGCTTTCCTAATATGTGTCCTTCAGTTACTATTCTTAACCCATCAGACACTGAATTGGTTTTTAAATATCTGTCAGAGAGATGTTTGAGAGTTAAAAGTCCTATGCCAGGTTAAAAACAGGGGGTGGGATGGGTTGTTCATGAAGGGTAACAGGCACAGATTTCTTAGTTTATTAATGCTGCTGGTACCTCTGGTACAGAAGCTGCTCTCAAGCAGACCCCAGCACAGTAAATGACCTTTTCCTCCTTCATCACCACTCTCCAGCTTCTTTAGCTGCTTTTGTATTTGTTCCCTTTGACCAAATAGCCTTTTTTGACCCCATGTTATCATAAATTATCTCTGCAGGTGAAATAAACAGGGCTCAGAATCAGATTATTTCAAATAATTCATTTTAAGGGAGGTACCAGGTTTAAGGAGTTTCTTAAAATGCATTATTAATAATTAAAGTGGTACTTCCTGTTCTTTTTCATAAAGAAGTTTTTCTTTCATTGCACAAAATTTGGGGAGAGGAGTATATAAATGAATAATCGTGACCACTTACAAATCATTGCACTCACCTTTAACTGCACATTGCATCACTGGCAGAGATTGTGGAGGAAGAAACAAGAAGACATTAACAGACAGTCTAGAAGGAATCATACAATGCATCTCAACATTTTATAACTTAATTTTATTCATGCTTATTTTCTTTTATTGGGGTTAAAAACTTGTGAAACTGCAATGTCATCACTCATATTTTCACCTGCAGTGTTCCTGAGTGCAGAAGAATATAGAAGGCCAGTGTATTTTCTCATGAAGGATGAGAAATGGAAGGAAAAGAAAATGTTCTCAAAAACTGTTGTTCTCAAAGTCAGTTCTCCGTGCACGCCTCTTGTGTAGAGCCGACTTATCAACGGCATGAATTTAAATAAATGACTGAACATGGACAATGTACTTAATACAAAACTATTGAGCTATTTAGTAGTTTTTTCTTTTTTTTTTTCCTTTCTGCCTGCGGTCACATTCTGTCTGCTACAGGCTCAGTGCCTCTCTATGTTTTTCCTGTCAGAAACCTTTATGGTATTTTTAGATCTCGGTTCAGCTTCCTCTTATTATTATAATTGTTTTTTTATTTATTTTTTTAACAGTCTTTTTCTCCCCTTTTTTTCCTTTGGACTCAGAGTTCCTTCAGCAGGGAACACACCTTTACCACAAAATGGGGGGGGGGGGGGGGTCCCCTTACAGTCGTGTGAACATCGTCACCGACCCCGAGTAATAAGTTTGCCCAGCCTCTCTTTTCCAGTGAACTACCACTGGGGGACCTCTGTGGACACAGAGGAATTAACCAGCTTCAGGCCTGTCTCCCGCAGCTAACACCGCGTACGCCCATGCGACCAGACTCTCACAAGACCAAACAGACCTCCCAGTCTCCCAAACCAGCTTCACAACTTAATTAAATAAAGTACTTTTAACTCTCCAGACTTATTTCAGACCATATTTTGAGTTCATTTATTTCGGCAGTGACTTCCAGAGAACCAAACGAGGGTCTTCCTTACAAAAACAATGCCTGAAAATCAGGTTCAGGTCGGTCAGACATCGTCGTTGGGTCCCCCTGGTCACTCGCAAAATCCTGCCCGACAACTCCAATTGTTGTAGAAAAGAATGAGTAAAAGTATAAAAAAGTTAATTACAGGAGAATTATTGAATAAGGAATTACTTGCAAGTAATGAGAGTGGTCGTCCCGACTCACGTGAAGTCGAGAGAGACTCTGGAGAGACAAGAGGAAAAACAATAGATATACATTTCTGTAGAAAGAATCCTCCTTCCTGAAGACCTTGGGTGGACACACAACTCCAAGAGCTGGCGTCAAAACAACCTCACATAGTTGTGTCTCCACCAGAACCAGTCTGACTAAGGGTCTGGAGCAGGACCAGAAAAAGGTCTCTCTACAACATCAGGAGGATCAGACCCTACCTGACTGAACACACGACCCAGCTCCTGGTCCAGGCTCTGGTCATTTCACGCATTGACTACTGCAATTCCTTACTGGCTGGCCTGCCTGCATGCTCAGTTAAACCTCTGCAGATGATCCAGAATGCAGCAGCACGTCTGGTCTTCAACCAGCCCAAAAGAGCTCATGTCACTCCGCTGCTAATTGCTCTTCACTGGCTTCCAGTTGCAGCAAGCATCAAATTCAAAGCTCTGCCTCTGGCTTACAAAACAATAACCCAAACGGCTCCGGTCTACCTTCACTCTTTAATCCAGAGCTACACTCCCTCTCGACAGTTAAGCTCTGCCAGCGAAAGACGCCTAGTGCTCCCACCACAACGTGGCGCTAAATCAGTAGCTAGACTCTTCTCCTCTGTTGTTCCCCAGTGGTGGAACGATCTACCAAACTTCGTCCAATCCGCAGAGTCCTTATCCACTTTTAAGAGCAAGCTAAAGACTCAGTTGGTTAAGGAGCATTTCCACACTTAGCTTAACTAAATGAGTTAGAAAGATATGTCCAGCTCTTTGGCTCAGCCAAGTACTGAAGAAGCTGTGTGCACTTATGCCCAAGATGATATTGTGTGATGAAATCATGCACTTATGCCCAAGTTAATATTGTGTGATGAAAGCATGATCTTGTGATTAAACAAAATGACAAAAAAAAAAAAAAAAAATCATATGCACTGCCTCTAGCACTACATGACAGCACCTGGGTCCAACTGGACTCAAAGCAGTCTGACCATCACTTAATTATGATGTCCCATCTTGTTTGAATTCATGCTTGTGTTGTTCTTACTCTCAAATGTAAGTCGCTTTGGATAAAAGCGTCTGCTAAATGACTGTAGAATAGAATAGAATAGAATAGAATAGGTCATCTTACCCTCGTAGTGAACTTTTAACAGAGCATGTATATGAAGAGAATAAACCTTAAAAGTGAATAAAAGCATGATGAGTAAATATGTACAATATAAAAGATGTAAATGAATATAGTAAAGGAAGTAATTATAGGTGTGATTATAATATTATATATAGAGCATAATAAGTAAAATTTCTTCCACACATGACATTGTGAAAACTGTAAAACTTGGGACTTCTTATTACCAGTGGGTGATGACAACATACTAAAATGGTGATGTGTTGAGGAGGGCACTGGTTTCCAACATGTAAAGGGTTGGTAGACAGTGGGTCCGCTCCTTTACCCTCAGCTTGGTGATGACCAGGGGAGAAGTGATGATGAGCAACAGAGGAGGATTTTGAGGTTTTAATGGAGAGAAAAGTGTTTGTCGGTGGAAAGAGACTTTACCAAAACAAAAGGGGTATGGATCTTTCAGGGCGAAATTGACAATAAAAATAAGTTTATAATAAAGCCATAATTTTGTACACGTTTCTTTCAGGTTTTAGTGTGCAAAGTGCAACAGTGTCCATTAGAGGTCTCCAAACATATAAGGACAATTAGTTGGGTTGGAACATAGCTTCACTGCATAGAGCAGCTGAAAAGAATCGTAATACCAGCAGAAGTTTTTTGATGAATCATATTAATGCAAAGTTATCTACTGAACAAATAAATGCCAAACATAATTTATCAAGGGTCATCCAGCTGATTGCCTGGTTTGAATGGAGTGAAAACTCCACCCATCCGACTCGCCACCTGGTCAACTGGTTGGTAAATGGTGCGGACCCACTAAATGGTGTTTGGAACAGAAATAACAACTTCATGTTAAATGGCAAAACATCAACATATAACTGGTGCCATGGATATTCTTTTTAATGAATCAAAATGTTTTAAATAACTTTCAAAAACTTAATAAAAAAAATGATTGTAGACTTATCCTGACCCATGGTTATATGATAATACCTGTAGGATTGATAAAAACATTTAGCCTAGAAAAAAGCCTAAATTTATCCCAAAAAACAGACTAATTAAAAATGGATTATTTTCATTTTGATGTAACCGTGACTTCAGGAGGCTTTTTGTAAATCTTAATAGGTTGCAGTTGTGCACCAAATGTATTTTGGGTCAGTGAATATAGTGAATGTAGTGGGTGGGGCTGAATTATTTGCTTTAGGGCAGTGTTTCTCACCCGATTTCCTCAGGGACCACTACCGTGCATGTTTTAGTTCTTACCAACTCCAGCACACCTGATCCAGATTAATTAAACTGCTTGTTAAGTTCTATGTAACTGGGTGTGTTAAAGCGTGGACACCTCTAAAACATGCAGGGCAGAGGTCCCTGAAGACCAGGATTGAGAAACACTGCTTTAGGGGCCACTGAGCCAATTTTCCACAACCACAGAACATGTTTATGATTTTGGTGTTCGGGGTTTGATTATCATCAAAAATGCCAAGTTTCGGTTACAAATGGATGTTGTATTTGAAAGTTATAAGAACCTCCTGTTTCATGGCCATCAGGGACCAAGTAGTAAAACAGCAGGACACATTAAGTTTTATTCAAAACATTTTTTGTTTGTTTGTTTTTTACCATCAAAACTGAAAATTGTAACCAAATCAAAAACTGAACTAAACAAACTGATAAAAGAGACCAAATAAATATAACTGGACTCAAAATCAGAACTAAAGAGAATTCAAACAAATGAATGAACATAAACAAACTAAGCTCCTGAACATCACACAGAGGAACTTAAGTACAAGTTTAGTAAAAGTAAAGACAAAGGGGGAAAATCAAACGGCTACTACATGTCACTTCCTGTCCCCCGGTGGGCGGAGCTCCAGCACTGAAAGGATGAAGTCAAGTAGATGTGTTCAGGGTGTGGCAATGATTAAGCTGTGAAAGTTTGACACAATTTGGATTTCATATGCTTGATTTATGACAACTTTTACGTCATGGCATGATATTGAAATTCGGCATGCCACATGGGCACACCCTGCAGTGAAAAGTCACAGTTTTCACACAGGAGTGGTCCTGGCCTGCACTGCGCTCTGCGTGGGCAAATACCCTGCTAGACGTTCCCCTTAATTTATATGAAAATACAATTTGCAAGCTAAACCTGCATCATTTACCCAGCTGAAATAAAAATGCTATTATGCAGTCAACACTTAACAGAACAACATTCTGAAGTATCAGTGTATGTTATGTTTTTAGGTGAGTACCAACTCATGTGTAGCATAGAACATTTTCTTTTTGTGAACACAGAAGTGTAAAAAAAACTAAATACTTGGAATACTCTGTGAGTTAAACATATTGTGTAACAAACACAAACAAGCTGGATGAAATTAATTAGATGACACAATCAGATAATAATAGTTTTAGTTCAGGAAGACTAAAAACTGAACTGTAGAGGCAAAACAATAACAAAAACATTAACTGATTAGTTTTATGAGATGATGTATCAGCAAACTGGTTCTTCTCCTCTTTTTTCCTTCATTTTTTAGAACCGGACCACCTGATGGATTCTTGAATCTTTTAATGTCCATTCATTTTTATGTGCCACTGGACCTGAGACTCAAACCACTTCAATCCTGCAACACCGTCAACAGTGTCAAGATGACATTTGTAAATTAATTAACCTGGATGGTCAGATCTTTATTTATTTTATTTTGTTTTAACAATTTCACATGACCTGCAAACAATTATGACACTTTTGGTATATAACCAATACTTTATGAGTGAAATCCAGTTTATTTGGAAGCATTTTGTGGTGTCATTGATTTTAATTGAATCAATGAGATCCAGAGGTTAATCTAAACAAATAAAAAAACAAACTTTAAATTGCTTTGCATCTGTGATTAACACAAATACGTTTACAAGCTGTAGAAAATATTGTTGTTGTTAACCAGAATTAACTAAGAAACTTATAAACATATTTTGTGGTGTGCAAACCACACATCCTACTGCAGCTCATTAAACCAACATGTGGTCTTATGTGCACACATATTCTTCTGCTGTTCCTTCATTGCAAAATTATACCAGCCAAGTGTAAATAAACACTAAAGATCGAGCTGGGTGTGATCAGCAATCAAGCACAAGCACTACCATCTGTCAGACAATAAAACGTTTTAAACAAGCTTCAAAAACAAAAAGCAAATGATGAGTGTCACATCACAGCTAACAACAAATTCAGTTAATGCTGATGAAAAAAAAAAGATTTACTACTTTGATTTGATTTTTTTTAATGATTCCAGATATGTCAAAATCATTGTACGAAACATCATACAAACCAAAACAAAAAGAAAACAATCTTCAACACTAATATGAAACCATATATACATACACACACATATACACACACATACATACACACATACACACATACATGCATATTCTGAACTTTGAATCTCATCCCTTTGGTTTATTTATCTCTCTCTCTGCAGGTAAATGCCTCCAGAGCTGAATGTTTCTGATCAGACAACAAACACTGGGCAGTGTTGTCTCCCTCTGTCTTGCTGTCCTTCTTCTTTTCTTCTTCACTCAACCCCAACCAGTCCAGGTAGGTGTTTGTCCAGAGTCTGGTTCTGCTGAAGGTCTTTTTTTTCCCCTTCTTCTTCTTTACAATATTCTGTTCAACTGAAGTGAATTAAATCAAAAGTAGATACAAATCTTTTTCTATTCAGAAGGTTTTACTTAAAAGAAAGTAAAAAAAATCTGACAGAAGCCTGCATCATAAAACTGTAGCAGCTTTGTTTCAGGGGAAAAATTTACAACCAATGCTTTGGTGATGAACAAATAAAATTTAGCAAATAATATATATTAAATAACCAGGTTATAATGATGAGGAGATGGCTGACAGATTAATTTATCTGCCATATTAAATGCTTCATTCAGTACACAGTTTGACACCAGGTCTGAAATGTTTCAGTGCTGTGAGCAGATGTTTAGCTGAAGCTCCGATGGCTCTTAAAAGTTTATGAGGAAAAGAGATCACCTTGTCAGCTGCTTGTGTGTGGCCTTAAACATAATTTTACACAGGAAAATAAGAACTCACCAATGATCTCAGAAAGAACACACTAACTCAAAAATGATTGTGGAATTAAGTACCGCCATTCAAGATTACTGCAAAATCTCAGAGAAATTCCCGTGTTTGTTCTTTACTGAAACTAACTAAAGCTGTGGCTGCTTTGCCCCAGTAGTTCATCGTTGTTACTAAAGTAAAACAAACTTGGTTGCATCACTAAAAAGAAACTTGAGAATTCAAAACTAGTCTAAAAAGATTATAGAGGTTATAAATAAGATTTATTTGCAGCAATTAGACTAGCTCATCTTGACCAACAACACCGGATCTTAAACAGCCCACAATCTTTTTATTGTAATATTATCATATCAGGAAGTAAAAGATTATTTAAGATCTGGACCTGATGTATTTTAACTGAGCTCATTCAGGATAAATTAAACTGATTAAGTTTGCGGAGGGGTGTTGCCCCTCTCTGTCAGTGCTCACCAGAGTCTCACACTGAGGAAGCCTGCTTTATTTATTCTAAATCTGTCCATGCTACACTCTTTTTGGGGTGTAAGGTGCTTTTGTTTGTACCATAGTAAAAAAAAAAAAAAAAAAAAACTGTAAGATTCACAATTCTCTGTCTCCTCACTCTCTCCGACTGAAATCTTAGTTTTGAAATCTCTCCTCTGTGAATACTTTATCCCTCTAACCCTCTAAAACCCTTGGTTCCTAGAAAAAGTTCCTTTAGTGTAAATGCTGCTAAATGAGACAGTGTTTTAAAAATGGTGACTTTCATGCAGTGCTGCTAGATGGGAATAAAGATTACACCCACTTCAGCTGTGTCCCGTTAGCACTGGGAATATTTCAGCTCCTTTGAATCCAAAGAATCATATTATCTCAATTGATGACAAAGTTTCCTAATTAAAGTTCTTAATTAAATTAATATTTGTTTATTTGTATAATCATGCTGGAAAACTATATAAAAAATATTCTCATGTAGATGGAAATCCCAAAAGATTCATTTCACTTTTGACCACATAATCTACATATAACTTAGCTACTTTGGTTCCTGTAACACCGTCTGCAGACGACCTTATCCCATAAAATGAAATGTTAAAATATGCAAAATGCAAAAATATAAAAAAAAAACTTCAGTATCGTAAAGGTTGGCATAAATTGCCCTATTTAAGGCTGGAAAGGAATGCTTTAAAAATTTGTGGTTGGAAAAATTTGGTTTTCTGGGTCTCAAAATGCAAGAGAGTAGTGAGAATAGTGTTGGTTAAACAGAAAGTTTAAAGGCAGATCACAGTGGAGAACCTGTTCTGTAGCCAGGACACACTATTTGGACAGCTGACACAGTTTAAGACGACATTTTAGAGATTGTGGGACGAGCTGCCCATGAAAATGTCATAGGCCTAACCATTTTTGCTGTCTTGCTCTGATTCTTCTATTCTTTTCTTTTTCCCATATTCTTTTCATCTCTTTGTAAAAAAGACTATCCTTTATTGTGAGCATTCAGTCTGTAATTCCTATCCTTCAATAAAAAAAAGGAGCCTGGGTTTCTGGCAGGCTATCCAACAGCAATCCTGTGGCTTTGGCATTTTAAGTAGACAGGAGGAAAGAAATGGTGGGAGAAATGAAGAGAAAGAGTCAAAGAGGGAAAGAGCTTGTTGTGGATGTTTGAGTTTACCTAAATGCTTCCAACTAAGTTTCAGCTCCAAAAAATTTAAGTCAACCTTATAATTTCCTCTTTAAACAGCCTGTGGACAATCTGTCTCCCAGCTCATCTGATGCAGTTTAACCGAGGCTCAGAGGCAGCATGCGTGCTGTGAGAAATCAGCCTGTCCTCAACCTGCTCCCACAGAAAAACATGAAATCATCAGAAAATAAATGTTGTGTTTGCTGTTGGACAAATAGAAAAGGTTTTTTTTTTACACACATTGTGACTAAAAGGTGGTGTTTTTCAGTGTAAGGTTGCTTCTCTGAGGCTGCAGGGTGGTGTGGCGGTTAGCTCTGTGTCTGCTCAGCAGTAAGGTTGCTGGTTTGAATCTCAGATTTCTGTGCGGCGTTTCCATATTCTCCCTGTGTGTGTGTGGGTTTTCTTCAAGTTCTCCATCTTTGTCCTACAGTCCAAAAACATTGGTCTTAGGTTGTGTGAGTGCTTGTTTGTCTCTGTTATGGACTGGTGAACTGACCGGGTGACCCCCTCCTCTCACTTGGTAGCAGCTGGGATTGGCTCCTCCACCCAATACCTTAAACTGGATTAAGCAGATATAATATTAAATGGATGGATAGATGATATTTTCCATTTCAAAACCCAGAACCTGACCAGACTGCAGCTGGTGGCTGTTACTGTTAGGAAGCACAAACAGATCTTCAACTTCTGAACAGACCTTTTTTGACTTTTAAAAAGATGACCATTAGTCATTTTAATTACAATTTGACAAAATGCAATACTATAATATATAATCCAATCGATGGATGGATGGATGGATGGATGGATGGATGGATGGATGGATGGGCATAGTAATGAATGGTGATTAATCATAATTATACATGATTAACTAATTTGTGAGCTGTGATTAATCTGATTAAAAATTGTAATTAACAGAAGGGCAAGACAACGAAAAACAAGCTGCTGCTGATCTCCTGTACCGAATGAGTTTGTCTGTGTGTTTGATGTAACTAGGGGAGTGTTAACAGCTAACAAATTACTTTTCTCTTCGGATCATAGCTCAGCCAACAGGATCCACATGCAGCTTGTAAAATCGGCCAGTCAACATGAACATGTGCATGCACACGTGCACACACAAACATGCGCACACGTGTCTGAGCTGCTCTGGGATTTTTGGGGCTTTAGATATTAAAAAATTGCTGAATGCTTTACTGACCACTCAGCAAACTAGATATGGGATGTATAGAAAGGTCTGGGACTGTGCTCACCAACATGAATTAATTCCTCCTCTATAAGACTCTGTGTATCCACTGAGACGCCACAGGCCTTCATCACATCCTACATAAATATCTTTCAAAGTATAACTCTTAACATGAACGCCAACTGCTGCAACAGTTGCCAAAGAATTATTCCTTTCGTTTAAATATAAGCTTAAAACATTAAGAATGTGTCTGTTTCTTTTTAAAGAGGTATTTGTAATGTATTTTGGTTGTTCATGTTTTTTCAGCCACTGTCCAAAGATCTGTTTAGAGAAGAAAATAAGTAGAATGAACACAGAGCCTCAGAAAGTGAGGATGACTTGTGTTTTTAGCATATTAACTTTCCTTTTTTTTGTTTTAATCTAAAAGCACTGTACTTTGAAAGTCCCATCAATTCCATCTGTGCTCTGAAACAGAGGAGCAACTCAGTCCAATTCACCCCACAGCTATGCTTGGAATCCTCCTCTGATTTTCTTCATACTGGATTTTTCATATTTCTGTTTTCTCCTTAATTTCTATAACAACTGGTCTTTTGACGCCATGTTCACATCTGGTATTATTGTCCACACTAGTGAGCATCTTTTTATCACAACACTCCTATCTATAACACTGTTTTTCTGCACTTCTTTTAGGTTTTCTCTTGCTCTTTAAAACACTGTGTTGCACTTCAACTTGAAAAGGGTCTTAGAGATGCACTCCCAAACTTTTGCCATCTTCTAGCCCACTATCAACATCTAATTTGGCATCCATCTTGCATCCTACCAGTACTGTGAGCTCTCTCCAGACAGTAAAAAACAGTCTAATGTTGACTTTGGTCTTAGCTCTTGCTCTGTCTCTGGCTCTCTTTTGTTTCCTCTTGTCTTCCGATTACATCTTCTAATATTTCTTTGCTGAATTAGCCATGGTGTATGTTCCAGATTGCCTTTTTGTGTTTTTTTTGCGCAAAGTCACAGTGTCCTATATGAAAAAGTGGCATAGTGCAGATTCTCAGCTGTGGGACACTGTGAGGACAGTGAGAAATGCACATAATAGATGTCACCGTGCCATCAAATGCAGCGTTTTAAGGCTGAAAAGTTACAGAGTTGGTCTTTATAGTTGAGTCCAGTCATTGCATATTACTATACGTTACTTTTAGGCATATGATACAACTACATGTACAATCAAATGAGCCGGATGAAAAAGGCATGTTGCAGGGCGGCAGAGGATGTTAATATTTTAAAAAAGAGGCTCACGACCTTTAAATACTACCTATTTATGTAGCTTACTCTACTCTGTTTTTATTGTTTTTTCACAGTTTCTATGAACTCCTTTATCCACACTTTTATCCTCGTTGCTCTGTTTTGTTGTTATTGTTTGTAGTTTTATTTGATCATTGTTTTTACTTTTTAACTTTTATAACTTCAGTGTTTTCATCATGGAGAACCTGAAGCCATGCCTTCAAAGCACAGAAACGCACAATACTTTTTTCCTATTTGCTAACACTCTGCTCTTGTTCTGCTCTCCTTCAGCTTTTTCTTGACAGTAGCCTTCTCCAAAACAGTTTTTTTGTCAGACTCTATATAGACATCTTTTCTGCCACAATGTCCCTTATGTTTAAGTATTTTGATGTAATAAGCTAGCCAAGCTCTGGCTCTTACTTTATTGCCTCCACAAGTGCTCCAAGCCTCTGAGAGCGAGAATCATGCACGTAGAGGGATACATACAGAGGGGTTGAAGGTGGAGGGACAAATGGTAATTGAGTTTGATAGACATATCACCAACCAATCGTTTAGAACGGGATGGTGTTTTTTCAGTGACAAGTTGAATTAATTACTTGGCTGCAGTTGGGCTTTGAAGGGGAGTTTAAGCAATATAGTAAAAAATGCTCCTGGAAAACATCTCCCTACCTTTCATACTTTTATATTTATATTCAATTAAGAAACAGAAACTTGAGTTTGGAGTTAAGTCTGTGCAAAATAGGATGGGGGCGAGGAGAGGGGTGGTGGGGATGGGTACTTGTGTGTATGAGTGTGTGTGAGAGAAAGTAGGATCAGGCGTGTGGCTGTACTTTATCCACAATGCTGTACAGAGAAAACTAACAAAGTCTTCAGTAAATCCTTTATCCTGAGCATGCTTTAGGCAGGGTTGTCAGAAAAAAACTGCCTTCTAACAGTTAAGACACCTGCTGCAGAACCAGACTCAAAGAGGATGGTCATGTGACAAACACAGAAACCTCAAGTCAGTGATACTTGGAAAGAGAAACACGTTAATGACAACAATGGTGTCATATCTATACATGGAGAGTAAAGAGTAAAGATTAAAGAAGAGGAGCTCAGGGTATCATGCAATGTTCCCTGGCATAGTGTTGCCCATGCCTTTTAGTGAGTATTTAAACCAGAATGGAGAGTGTCCAAATGTCTTTATGAAGCAGGTAGCATGGCTTGTACCGTGTGTAGATACTTTGAAGAGGTATTCCTGTTGATGAAACAAATAATTTTTGAAGGATTTATATATGGAGCCATTTTGAATGCTTTATAGTCCTGAAAATTTTTTATTTGTGTACATGCACATCCATGTTTTGTGTCTGCATTGCACTAATTTAAAGTTAATGTTGGTCTGTCTTGTAGGAGGGGCTTCCAGTATAAAGCTGGAGTGGAAGCTCCAGGTGCGAGATTCATTCATTTGCAGCTAAATGCCTAACTATTAAAATGGCAATGTTTGAGCTCCTAAGGGATGTTTTTGTAGTTTGATTTGGTGTTCAAGTATTTTTTGACCTTTTTGCAGCTGAGTTATGAGTTTTGCAAAGCTGCACTGTCACTTTACTGGTGAGCAAATAAAGACAAGCACCAGGTTGAAGAACTGAGCTTCCACTTTTCCTTTCCACAACCCCCCATACACCTATGGGGTTCGGAGGGTGCACACGAGCCTATATTTTTGAATTGGGGCCAGGTGGGATACAATGAAGGATTACTATTATACTCAGTAGAACCTGTAATTGTCAGAGGACTCCGAATCTGAACTGTACTGAAACAAAACTGTGATCTGTGCCATTGTTGCACATGCTCTAGCTGCTATGATATAGCTCCTTGCTGTGTTTAGATACGTTCAAGGAATTTGTGGGCATGAAAAAGGGAATGGATATAATTCATGTAAACCTCTGTTATGACACTGTGTATAACCAGAACACCACTTCAGGCACTGCTGTCATCACATGTCATTTATGACCATTTTAAGTTTTTGGCATGATGTTTGACATTGTTAAAATACAACAAAATGGTGACAGTTTTGGTGATAGTTTGAGCCAGGGTGTCATCCACTACACCGTTAATAACTCAGCATGACTTGGTGAGCAGTTTGTGAGGACATGACCAGCAGCAGCCTGTGCTGATGGTAAAAAACATCTCTGAAAGATAAAAAAAAAAAAAATCCGAATATTAACAGGTTAGTTTGAATCACAGTAACAGATACTTTTATGTTACTGATGTCTCTGCTTCACATCATTCCTGTCTCCGTATGTTTCCCTCCCACTCTTTGGCTGTAGAAGGTATTTCAGAGCGACACCATAACAAGTGCTGGAGTAGGTCCAGGCTTCCTAACGTCATGAGCTGAACAATTTCCAGCTTCCCTCCCACTCTCTCTCCCTTTCCTACTGCCTCTCTGTGTCTGTGTCTCTCAGTGCCTGGTTCTTTCTGAGCGATCATTCCCATGATTCCCTCGGAGTCGGCATGGCGTGCCGGTAGGAAACTCAGCCAAGTAGGCTTCCTGAGAGAGCAAGAGAGGAAGTGCAGTAATAAGGAATCAGGAAGGGGGTGTTGGTTAAAAATAACCCGCCTATATAAGCTAGGACGAGAGCCCACTCTCCGTCTCCAAGTTTCAGTCTGAGATAGAAAACCACTGTGCTAGGCCCAGAAGCTCTCTCTCTCTCTCTCTTTCTCACTCTCTCTCTCTCTCTCTCACACACACACACACACACACACACACACACACACACACACACACACACACACACACACACACACACACACAGTGTAGTCCAACTTTCTTCTTTCTTATGTTTCAGGGAAGCAGAAAAATAAAAGTAGGTGTTTCTGATGTGAGGTGTTCTTTTGTAAACTGCTTGGTTGTTCATTTTAATGAGATGTTTCAAAAAACATCCTCACCATCTTGTTTACTTTCACATTTTTCTACATACACTGCAAAGGGACAGCTCATCTTTAGCAAAGTCTGAAGGCTTAGAAAAGGCCAGTTTCAGTCAAAGGTGACAAGCACCAATCTCTACTTTTGATACCTTTTGACTTACAATAGATTTATGTAAATAAATATCATATATTCATGTTACAAAAGAAACAGCAGAACAACTTATTCCATTGTTTTATATTTAGGTAAACTTGGATCCTCTGTAACAGAGTCACTAATAAATAAAAAGAGCCTTGTTTGTTGACCTCTTAAAGAACTTTTACATACTTTTCAAGCCACTTTCATACAAACTCATACAACACGTACAAAGGGTTTTTCCTCTAACACACATACATCTATAAACACATCAGAAGCAAATTGAGGTATTGGACTTGAGCCTGAATACCAGACCAGTCACATGATTAAAGACAATACATAATCATACTGAAAGGTCCAATGTTTGTTCAAATCGAGACCAAAAAAAACATAGGGTTATCGATATTCATTTCAGTTATTCGAAACCCACCAGGAACTGACATGAGGAAAGTAGAACATGGGTTTTCCTAAACTGGAAGTCTTTTGATATCTATTGAAGCTCTTGGGATTATTGTGTGACCTGGAAGATTGAGAATTTTGGTTTATTGAGATAAGGGAGGACAACATGCGGCAAAATCAAAATCCTTGCATATGAACCCAAACACCTCCTGTGCAATCTGTCACAGCCCATGCTCTTTGTTTTTCTAGTTTTGATCTTAGGAGTTTTATGCTGTTACTTTTTTCGTGCTATTTTCTTCTTTGTGTGTGTGTGTGTTCCATTTGAGTTTTCTAATTTTACCACAGTGTGTATGTATGTGTTGAACCACTTAGTCACTCTGCTTTACTGTTTTGTAATGTTTCAGATCCTGTTTTTTTTGTTTTGCTTTTGTTTTGTTTTTTTGGGGGGGGGACGACGACGACTGATACTGATGATGGAGCACCTTCAGTCCCTAACAGACGTCATGATGCAGTATTGGGTCATGGAACCACTTGCTGCTAATAAAGGTATTGATACTTTTCAGCACTCAAAAGTTAAATGTTTACTAGTTGTGTACAAGTGCTGCTAAAAACCTAAAACAAACTAAACATGGTTACTAACATGCAGGACATTTACAACTGGACATACCATTCCCCATACGATGCTCAGAATAATGGCTATCCATAGCACCCAATCAGTAAGTTAAAATATCCTGCTTGATTTAAGTCAATTCTGAAAATATCTAAATATATAAAGTTGATATTTTAATATAAATTAGAAGAGAGAACACGTTGAGAATGAAGAAAGGAGAAAAATAAAGATTAAAAAATAAAATATGATGAAAGGGAGAGTTAATGTATCAACATTTTCATTCTTTTCTAGTTTCCTCATAGCTTTTACAGCAGTTTTATGTTTTATTATGGACATTACAAATAATGTTTTGGATTACATTATCTGACTATAGATAGGCTGCCTTCTTTACATTCTCAGTAGATGCATAGGTCCATAATTGATCTTGTTTTGCTGATCTGAGAGAATCTTACATTTAAAATGGGTTCCTTTTTTTTCTTCTTCTTCTTTTTTTTCCACATTTGACTTCATTTTTCTTATAATGTGTTTGGATGTTTACTGGATAATTACAAGAAGTTGAGCCAAATGATATGGATGGATAGAGAAGTGCGGGGATTGTTCTCTCTGCTTGTACCTCTGAAGTATAAGAAGCTGAATTTGACAGAAAAAAAAAAATTATGGTGACGTTAGCTCCTTGCTGCGCTGCATCAGTCTGTCATGACGCACAGTTGGCACGTTCTGACATTTTTGTTTAGCAAAATATTTTGTGGTCATAAACTCAGCGACACAGTATGCAAGCAAGTGGTGCAAACATTTCAGAATATGATATTGAAATGATTAAATAATTATTAATTATTTGCGTAAAAGCGCATCGATTCCAAAAGCATATGGCGCATGGCACCTGTCGCATCTCTACTCCTGGAGGTTCTTTGACTTTGCTTATTTTTTCAGTAAAGTAACTGCTTTTATTGCTGGTACAGGGGCGGTCTCCGTTTCTCTCTGTGCTTCCAGTTGTTGGACAGGTTTGACAGAGGGGCGGGTTTTTATCCTCCCTGAGAAGTTTAAGTACAGTAGTTCTCTGCACTCCGCTCAGGTCCTCTTCTGACTCTCCCACCTCCTGTCTGCTCAGGCTCGTAGGCTGACTTTTTATACCGAGGCTAAATTTAGGGGGTGGTCGGTGTGCGGCGTCCCTATCCTGAACGCACATCCTTCCCCAGTCCTGCGCTGGTCTGATTTATGCTGCGACGTTAACAAGAAAAGTTACTCACAGACGCATAGCTGCTCATAAGGAGCAACAGTTATCGGACAGCATCAGAAGAAAAGCGCTCCCCATCATTTTTGCTGGAGGCTCTGTGGGTTCTGTTGACTTCTCCCACAATAGCTAAAAATACGTCTTTTGGTAATTACTATTTTTTCTAATTTTGTTTATGATAACGCATGGAAATGGCCTTGAGTGGAACAATTTTACCTTCAATTTCTACGTTTTCTAACCAAAGAGAGAAATACTGGGAAGATGTAAGTAGAGCTCTTTTTACTTTTAGCCAATTGCTGCTTCTGGCTCAGCGTATCACACAGCTTCGTGCACTTGTTTGTTGCCATCGATTTCACATATCTGATACAGGGTATTTGCTAGATGTTGACTTTGGATCGGTCTGTTGCTACGCATTTGCTATTTCTGTCAGCTTATCATTGTCACGAGTAACTTGTCAGGGCTTTTTTTTTTTAAGTAAAACCCTAACTGCAGCCCACTCTCTTATCTCGCTCCAGAGATGGAAAGGCGCCATGAGTAGCATACCAGGCGGAGGCAGTTGTCTGGACACAAAAGACGAAGAGGACCTGGATAAGTTCTTGGATCTTGAATTTATTCTCTCAAACACCACCGAATGCAACAATGCGCCAACCCCAGGGACGGCAGCAGAGTCATATCGACACCAGGAATCTGGGGGATCCGCGTATCACCAGCAAGAGCTCCAGCACAGCGGAGCGCCCCAGCAGTTGGCCAGTTACAGTTCAGTCCCAGAGATGAACATTCCTCCCCCGCCCTACAACAGCCTGATGGCAGAACTCCTTCGCTCCGACGTGGATACGAGTTTCCCTGATAACAACTCTACCTTCCAAGGGAGATTCTTGATCAGCTCCACCCCTTTCTCTTCGCAGGATTTATTTTCCGAGCACCTGAGTATAAAAATTGAGCCCACATCAGTGGACGCTTACGGACCTGTCAGTGGTCTGGTGCCTCAGAGCTGCATCAAGCAGGAAGGGAACGTCTCCTGTATGATGTCGTTCGAGCAGCAGCCGCGGCTGGCCAACTCCCCGCAGGCCACCACGGGGAGCATGACTCCGCCGCTCAGCCCGGACGACCTGAGGAACTCCGAGTGCCAACAACCCCAAATGTGCAACTCCACCTCGCTGACATTCCAGCAGAGTTTTCCCCGCCGCGCTCCAGGCGTATTTCCTCAGTTGAACACCGGAATCCAACTTTCCTTCGGGGCGCACAGACACCATCAGTTCCCTGGTGTTTTCGGAGAGGATGCAGCCATGAGCGTACAGCAGCAGCCTACGGCCGGCCAGCGGGTGCTACTTACCCCACCGTCCTCCCCTCTGGAAATCATGGACACCAAGCCAAAGAGGGGTCGCCGGTCCTGGCCGAGAAAACGGACTGCGACGCACACCTGCACGTTCACTGGCTGCGGGAAGACTTACACCAAGAGTTCCCACCTGAAGGCTCATCTCAGGACGCACACAGGTAGACAAACATCTAAATGCTGATAGTGCTGACAGTTGTTCATTCACCCAATATGCATTAAAAAATGACATGAACCATCTTTGTTTTTATGGTTCTAGGAGAGAAACCATACCACTGCAGCTGGGAGGGCTGTGGCTGGAAGTTTGCGCGTTCTGACGAGCTCACACGTCACTTCCGGAAGCACACTGGACATCGGCCTTTCCAGTGTCACCTGTGTGAACGGGCGTTTTCCCGGTCAGATCATCTCGCACTGCACATGAAGAGGCATATGTGAATAAGTTTCCTGGGGACAGAAAACAGGCTACAACAGACAAAGACTACACCGAACCTCACACCTACTCAAGTAAGCTGTGAGGATGTAAGCAACAAGTCTGCAGGTATCCTGTAGGAACTAGTTGTGTCTTTGCAGGATAAACTGTATGATGGGGCCACCACTGAATAAACATAGCCTATGCATAAAACTAAACTGAGTTGGTTCTTCATCAAGACAAGAAGCCTTTTAAATTTGGCTTAGCTTCAGGTTGTTTTATACGGAACACAATTAAGTCAATAACTTTTTCTTTTTTAAAAGAAAAACAATAGAAAAATGTCATATATAAAGCTAATTTCAAAGAAATGGTCATGCAGATTTGACAAAGACAGATGAATTCTGTTCAAACAATTCTTTTTCTTATTTGTTTTATTACAATGATGTAGCTGGTACTACATGATCATGCTAAGAAGTAAGTGGTTACACAGACATTTGGGAAAATCCTGTTTGTGTTTGTATTTGGCTATCAGTGCCTTCGATGTCACATTATTGCACATCTTACGAGAGCCATATTCTCTACTGGCTTTGAGAAAATCAAAGTCTCATTCTCCAGTGATATTTCCATGGACATACGTTGTGACAATGTTTTGCTCCAAACAGCGGTTGGTTTTGTTCTCCTTGAAGACTTGAAATTAAAATGTGTTGTGAGTGAAGCTTCATTAAAGTGGATGTCATCTCAACTTGACTAAGGAGGGACCACACTGACTTTAGAAAAAAATGTATTTGTCTGTGTCTTGAAAATGTTTTGCCATGTAAATACAATGTTTATACTTTGTGAATAGTTTATTTTAATATACAAATTAAATGGATAACTGGGTGTCTGAGTCCTATGATTTTAATAGAGATGCATATGAGCTGATGTAAACACACACACAGACACACACACACTGGTTTCCATTTAAAAAGGTCAGTTTTTACCTCATACAGTAAGTACCTGGAAATCTACTGAAGTATTTCCAATTTATTTATTGAAGAACAATTGATTCTTTCCTTTCAGATTCTTTCCTTGGAATAACTTAAAATAAGTAATTTCCTGCAGGAAATCAGCAAACAAAGAGCATCTAGAAAAATGTAAGGTCTCATAGCAAGCTTGTGTTTGCTTGTTTAGAGATGGAATCTGATTTCAGATATATCTAATGTTTGGTTTTATTTGATGACATTTATTCTGGAGACAGTGATGATATATATCAATACAAGAATATTCCTGTTTAATGCTAACAGTGGTGGATAACACATTTACTGACTTGTGCAAAGCCCCAACAGACTGAATGGTCTGGGACAATGCTGCTACTATGAACACAAACATTATGCTAATATGATCAGTAACTTGACTGGCTGTGTTAGAGCACATCACAGGACCGAATGCCTGAGCACGAAGCAGTGAAGATGAAGACAATCATGTCCTTAGAGGGAAAAAATAAAAAATTAGGGAAAGCTCAGAAAAATCTGTCAAATAGACATTATCAGCCTAATTTCAGAAATAATGTAATTTAGTAAAAAATGCATCATTACTACTCCATGATCTGATTAGAAGAGTCATAGTTGAGGCTTAGGCATACTGACACTTTTCAAAAAAGTGTCAGGTGAATAATTTCTCTGGCAGATTAAACTTACAAAATGGTTACATGAAATAGGTAACAAAAAGGCTGGGCTTTCAAACATAAATGTTTTTCATCGGGAGTCATGTTATTAAAATGCTTCAGCTTAAACAGAAGAGTAAGAAATAAAGGCTAACAATGCCTCAGATGATTTGGTTTGGATGGTATGTGTCACTTATAGACATAATGATTTGGGGAGTTTTCACTGGCCAATACTTCCCCACTTTCTAGTGATTATATTGTGTGCAGGACCTGAAGAAAGGGTTTAAAGCTTTTTCTCATTTCTCTGTTTTTACACTTTCACTTTTCCACACCACCTTTTTATTCCTCTCATCTCAAGTCCTTTGAAGACAGCAGGCCTTAACCTCAGCACTGATGGTTCAGAAGAGTTAAAAACACTTATGATGGATATCCGCAACCTGGATTATTTACATGAACTGCATTTCTGCTTGGTTTTTAGTTTTGACTGTAAACAAAGTCTGTTTAATAGAGCTTAATTTTAAAGGAGAAACCAAATGATGGCCAAACAAAGATCCCTTTGATGAATATAACAAGCACAAGTTGTCCTTCATTCAAATCATTCAGCTTGCTTCAGTACTTGTGTGTTGTAATGTGGGTTGACCAACAGAGATGCTGTCTCTTCATTTTCAGTTACACTAGTGCTGCAGTTGGTTGACTGTGGTTGTAGAAGGCCACATATCTCACTGACATCTCCACAACTGGCCCCATGCCACCCCGGAGAAAAGAGGAACCCAACCTCTAAGATTTGCCTGTTTACTCAAGTGAAACACCAACTGAGTGTAGGCGGTTGCAGACTGCAGAGCATGGGAACTGTGAGCTGTGAAAGTCAGATGGTTTACATTTAATAGATATACAGGTATCTGTATCTGCTGCCAGAAAGTCATGTGATCTGATCAATCACAACATTCTGTTACAGAGACTTGAACACGTTATTGGGATTAAAGGAATCACATTCAGTTATATTTATCTGAGAGATTCCAGTTTGTGCATGTAAACTGTGTTTTTCTTCCACAGCTAAGTAACTTGTGGAGTTCCTCAGGGGACTGTGCTTGGACCAATACTTTTTACTTTGTAAAAGCACCTATTGGATAATATTATTAGACAGCATGGTATAAATTTTAGATGTGCTCATCAGATGAAACCAGCCAAACTACAAGCATGACTGACTACCCAGAGTAACCAACATATGATTAACTCATTCAACAGCAGTGTGTTTCCAGAAACCCTGCAACCCTGTGTATGTTAGTAGAATATGGATTTATTTTTAGGTCAATAAATAATTCAACAAATATTCTGAATATGTGCAGTGGCTCTGAGACATGATATTTTCAGTATGTTAGTAATATCACATAAGGATGGTGTGCCAGGGTTAAAGGGTTTGTACAAACACACTGCTGTTGAATGTGCTGAATGTCATTGTTTGGTACTGTGAGGAGCACAAAGAAAACAGCTGGGGGCCTCCAGGACACAAACTTTCCCTCAGCCTTGAATGTGATATGATGATGGAAGTATTGATGCAGCTGATGGATCCCTGTTTTCCTTTATCACTTGACAGAGAAACCAAAAGTCTTTAATCTGTTTTACCTTTTTAATCTGCTTGAACATGAACCATCTCACATAGGAGCAACAGCACAAAAACTTACTCACCACAGAATGATTAACCTCACCAATAAATCTTCAGCCAACATTCCTGAAGTAAATTGTTCTTCTCAGTTATGATGCAACAAATTATTTTCACTCTGTTTCAGCCTCCATGGCTGCGTTTCATCATCCAGTGTTTGGAGTTAACAAGAGAAGGAAAACATGTTCATATGTTCTAAGCAGCAGCTCTTCTCAGAGGAACTCTCCATTATATTCTTCTTCAACAAAAGCCCACTAAAAGAAA
Source organism: Melanotaenia boesemani (assembly GCF_017639745.1). Taxonomy (NCBI): domain Eukaryota; kingdom Metazoa; phylum Chordata; class Actinopteri; order Atheriniformes; family Melanotaeniidae; genus Melanotaenia; species Melanotaenia boesemani. The sequence goes on along the minus strand of NC_055695.1, from coordinate 17,383,122 downwards.
ACAGAAAGATGGCAATAGAGGCTGTATACGCTACAAGTAAAAATACTTTTTAATGTGCATTTTCTATCTTCACTCTAATAGTTTACATTATTTTTTATCATAAACAGAGAGAAATTCATTTCACTGTCCTGAGAACAGTGAGGTTTTATTAAACTCATAATACAAGCATTTTTCTGTTACTGAAGATTTGAACTTTACCTGCTGTTTGGGAAAAATTTGGCTTATATGAAAAAATCATATGTAGATTCCCAGAGTTACAAGTGCCAGGCAGCACTTTCTAAGGAAAAGTGGGAATTCTGTTTTTTGGTAAGAGGCTGCCATCTACTGGGACAGCAGCACCTCATGAACCTGGAAACCAGTTCCTGGACCTTTTATCAGACTTTTTCTGATGCTAGTGTCTTTGAAACGACCTTGATTTTTCTTTTTATTTCCACATCTCATGTGTGTTAGAGAACAGGAGTATGGCTGCGGTCTTTCTTCACACACTTCATTGGTCTTAGAAAATCAGTTTTATCAGTGACATTAAATGTTGGAAACCTCTCTGAGTGTACAATGATCTGGTTCAGGAGCATCAGAATCAGCTACAGTCTATAAAGTGACCAAAAGAGTTTCAAACAACCATAATGAGGCCATTTTTAAAATTACACTAAACAATAATTAGGAAATGAGTCACTCCACGCCTCGTCTACCCTTTAATATCAATTATCATTTCATATATATCATATCATATCATTATATGAAGGGGAATGTTTCCTTTTCTAAGTCTTCCATTTTTTTCAGAGCTGTGTTTGTTAGCTGTGTGTGCTTCACACTGCCAGCAGACTACAGATAAAACAATAACACCAGACTAAAACAGCTGTATTGAAATATAAACTGTTAATTTTTTAATAAATAAAAATGTATTAGATGAAAACTATGGGACCAACTGCTGGGATCTGATGTTTGACATGGAAGAACCTTCAAACCAGGACGAATGTGAACTGTGTTGAAGTTGTGTGATGACAAAGGAAACAACAGCAGTTTTTTGTAAGAGCTCAGATTTCTTTTTACTTGGGAATCACAGATTATTTACAAAGAGCTCACCAGTAGCAGGGTTGATGACATCATCAGGAACAGCAGCATTTTTTTTTTCTTAACAGCATCACAACCCACCTTGATCGCCCCTCCCTTACAGCACTCAGCAAAGAGCAGTGACAAATAACTGATGTAAAACTAAATTAAATCCATAATAAAAAAATAATAAAATCTAAACAGGTCAAACTTAAATACCTTCTCTAGACTAACCATCTGGTTTGTCCTAACCAGGTAACTAACTCATCAGTAAAATTCAGCTGGAGGCTGATAGGAGTAAACTTAAAAAATGGAGATGTTGGTGAGTTTTCAGAATCATAAAAACAACAACAAACTTCAAGTCTAAAAAAAATAAGAAACATTATAATGTCAAAGTGTAAGTTTTTCTCCTTCATGAGGGGGATGCTGCTGCCTGATCTCCATTCAAACAAGATATTTCTGATTGTTAAATTCAGTTTGTCTCATGCTGCATTTCTTCTACATGTGCAAATCTCTGATAGTAAAACAGCACTAAATGCTACACAGAAATATACACATATTTTTAAAAGTTCTTCCTGCATGTTTCTGCACTTTTAAGTCACTGAAGCTGTTAACCAGCAGGCTGCACCTAAAACACCTCCAGAACCAGGAAGAGGAGGAGAAGGAGGATGATGAGGGAGGTGGAGCAGTGTAGGAAGGCCCAGCAGGTTTTTGGTGCTAATTTGCACCACTAAGTACCAAAGTTAGACTAGAAATCAGTGTTTTTAGAGTTGATATCTGGTTTTAATGAGGCCTGCAGGAGAGTTCAGCTCTACTGCTGGAACCATCTTCATCAAACAGATAAATCAGACAGCAGCTCAAAGTCTTGAAGTAATTATTCTAGTAAACAGCAGTGAGTGTGAAAAGAGGATCACTGTTAGAGCAAACCAACTCTCCACAACTATTAACTAAAACTGGTTCTCTATAATCTGACTTTTTCTCATTAGTCCTCACTTGGTCACTGGTAAGAATACACAGACTGGATGCTTCTGGACAGGTTAGATTATGTTGCTATGAGGAGGAGAAGGAAATAAATTCACCTAACTTAAAGTTAACCAAGTCTAAAACAAGTTCCCCAAATTCTGTTAGAAAAACTTAATTTTAAAACATGTCTGTGAGTTCAAAAGTTTCATGTCAAAATGAAATAAATCTCCGTCTAAACTAAACACGTTAAGCTGTAAATATATTTTTCATTCATCATTAATCCATAAATATTTCTTTTTCACTTGTAGATATTTAAATAATACTGAGTGTCAGAAAGCAAAGAGCTTAATGAACTTGCAGGTAGTCGAACCAAATGAAAGACGGGGACAGAAAAACACAAACATTTTCTACATATCAAGCTATTAACATCAGACTGATCTGAAACATACACACAAAAGTAAACAAAACTATTGCACAGTGGAGAGTTTAACAGGTCACACAGGATGAATGATGGTACCAGTGTAGAACAGAAGACAAATGTCAGACCATCAGGTGCTTCCCTCTGGTACTGACAGACCTGTCTGTGGTACCAACAGCTGGAATCAAACATCTGCAGAACACTGAAAGCATCTCTTTGATCACATGGGTCAGTATTTGTCCTGGGAGCTCCACAGAGCATCAAAACCAGTTCCAGATGAAACCCAGACTTTGATTGAAGTTGGAGTGAGCGCAGCGTTCTGAGCTGAGACCAACCGGACTTCCAAAATTTATCCACCACTTCCAACAAAGGAGGACTAAAAAGCAGAATTTCTTTCAAGTCCTCTGTTTCCAGCATGATGCCTCTTAAGATACACACATATGTGCTACGTAACACACTTTTGTTCATGTTTTTCAAACAGGGTTTACATTCTGATCCCTCCAGCTGACACACCGCAGACACAAACCTCAGGGAATTTTGTGTTTTAACTCCCACTGCTCCAGAAACCGTCCGGCCACACCGATTGTTGTGACCTTGTTAGAAATGAAAACTAACCCTGCGTCCACACAGACGGTGCCAGAGTAGCAGCACTTTCTGCTGTACTGAACTGTTCCAGGTTCAACGTTCAGGTCAGGAGAGGACATGAGGAAACTCCCTCCTTTTAACTCAGCATATTATTACATTATGTAAATCTAATTTCACGTAACAGTGGATTGCATTGCGTTTTCTTTCATTATTTTAGTTGGATGAAGCAAACGCTGTGGTCCGGTCTCAGCAAACAGATTATTTCCTGAAGTTAAAAATCAACCAGCTGAGAAAGTAACTGGCTCATATTGAACTCCATCAAGTCATTTATATTACATCATTTCATCATCTTTCATGATAGAAATGTAAAGGAGTTTTTTTATGTTTTTGCTTCAGTAAAACCTCTTAACGCTTCTTCCAATGACAGATTGAGACGTATGATCCTGAGCTGTAGAGGACTGACTGCAGTCTGCTGAGACTCAACAGTCACTGCTGCTGGAAGAAAAACAAATCCTGTCCATCACATTGTTTGCCAATACAGGCTGATGTTGTGTTTTTGGAGTATGGGGAATAAGATAATATTTCAAAGCTAAGGGGAAGCAAAGTTTTTACGAAGACAATTGGTACAGTCAGAGCTCACACCTGCCAAGCTGAACTTGCTTCATACAGATCACTGGCGACAACTGATTTGATTCAGGATAGACATGAATATAAATACAAAAAAACAAAACAAAACAAAAAAGATGCCATCTTACTTCACTTCTGGCATCAAGCTACTTTTTCAGCTGGCTGTCCGTTTACTGTAAACCTAACTTCAGTATCAACACTAACTACTACAGAACTAAGCTGCTAGAGGCAAACTAACACTGTTCACACTTCTGTTCTCATTTCTGTTGAATGAGGGTGCTCTCACATGATGAAGACTTTTAGCTGCTTCAACATGTCTAATATCTATGTTCATATCTCAACAATCCTTCCTCTTCATCATCAGTTACATGAACATCTGAAGTCACCACAACCATCCAGTTTTTATCATTAACTCCAACATTATCACAGGAACAGAGCTGGTTTCTTTCCTTTCAGCTCTTCATCATCTCTGCAATCTGATCACAGACACTGAAGGCCTGTAATAAAGTTGGTGATAATCGTTTAAACACCTGAAGTTATGCAAGTTCCATCAGACGATGTTCAGCACTGCAGAGGAAGCTGAGAGGGAAGTGGCCACACAAAGAACACAACAACTACAGTAGACACCGTTCAGAAAACGAACAGGTCCTTTTGTTTAATCAAACTAAAACTGCCTTCGGTTTGTCTCCTCTAACTTCAAGTAAATCAATAAAATATATAAAAACAGATAAGTGGTGGATCCAATGATGAAATATTGAACTATGACACATGAAATCTGTCAGTCACAAACCTTTCCAAAGCAGGGCGAGACAGCTGGAAACTCAGTTACCACAGAAACTACCTGATGAAATAAAAACACTAAATATCCAGCTTATGGTAGAAAAATGTGTTACAATCATCACTAAAAAAAAACAATAAAAAAATGTTTCATATGAATGAAAGTGTTCCCTCATCTGCCTTTCTGCTGTGAGATCCAGCTTAACACACTTTACACTCGCTGCTCACATCACAGGAGACCAACAGAGTGTGAACGAGATGTCAGTTACACTGGGAGTCACAGAGGATGAGGAGGTCTCCATCTGTGCCTAACTAGGTTCTCCAGATTCACGGAGAGCCTCTGGACTCCACATCTGTAACCCTAAACAATTTTTATGAAACACATTTTCACACAGGAGGGTTTGTTTTCACAGTTTGTCAGTGCGACTCAGAACAATGAAGGTTTCACCAGGCTGACTGACAATCTAATAGTTGTCTTCCTCGATTGTCTCAGCTAGTTTGTCCACATGGTGGTTTTCTCTGGTAGAGAAGTGCACCGAGAAGCTGTTCGTCTTATCTAAAATAAAAACAGCTCGCTCATGTTGGTGTTGGCTAAGCTCATAAGATTTCAACATGTTCAGTGATGGAAGAACAGAGCTCAGCAGAATCCTCCATCTTCTACACATCTCCTCCTCCATCCATGTTGTCCTCTTTCTGACAGATCGTACAAGCCAGAGCTGCTTCTGCTTCAGTCTCTTGGTTACCATGGTGACAGTTTTCTTTCAGAAAAGTTCTGTCAAATGTTGCTGAGTGCAGCAGCTTTTCTTCATGTAGCCTCACATACACACCATGTGGACACCCTGAGCCTGAGACCAGAAACATAAAGCAGAAAGCCTCAGGAACCACATGTGGTGTGGCACTTCATTTTATATCAGATCAACAGCCACTTTAACACATCCAGCACTCTCAGGGCTTTCCAACTTCAGTTTCTGTGTTTTCTTCAGCAGTGGACAACATATCCTCAAAGTTGAAGTTGAATATGTGATGACATGTGGAAACCAGGTGGGCCTTCTTAGTCTGGACTCCAGGTGGGGGTTTCTGGTCTCAAAGTGAACCAGGCTGTGCTGTAATGTTCAAAAGAAACCTGCTGTTTGGGGAAATCTTCTCACCCAGATAGATGAGAACACGAGAAACATTTTCAGTGCTGTTCATCCAGTTCAGAGTTCAATCCTCCAACAAACCAGTTCTGAGAACATAGACCTAGTTTGTCTTCTACAGTCCTCCACAACAGGCACTGCTGGACCACATCAGTGTGTATCTGTTACTGTGTTACAGTAAAATGAAAACATCTGGACATCCAGTTGTGTAGTGAGTAGTTTGCTCTGCAGCTGGAGGCTCAAATACAAACTGCTGAGGTGATCTGTCAGTCCCTCTGGGCTCCTCTTCATCACCTTCTTCATACTTTTACTCTTCAAGTTTTACAGTGATAAGTTTAGCATAATGTACAGTTTCTGAGTGTGTGTGTGTACAGTTAAGAGTAACTTCAGTGGTAAGCTTCATGTCAGTCACAGCTGTGAGCATGCTGGCATGTTGTTTCTTCCAGGTCACGCGTTTGACATCTCTGCCTTGCTGAGTGCGATGGCCAGCTCTAGGTCTTCCTGCTCCTGCTGTCGGAGCCTCTTCAGCCGCTCACGCTCGGCTCGTTCGCTCTCTCGCTTGGCCCACTCCAGCTGCTGAGCCTCATTCCCAAACTACAAAAACACAAAGAAAAGACAAGATTCAGATTCCAGCTCCGTCTTTAGAAAGCATCAGACAGTCTTTCTGGATATATATATATATATATATATATATATATATATATATATATATATATAGATATATATATATATATATATATATATATATATATATATATATCAGGGCTGTCAAATGATTAAAATCTTTTAATCAGATTAATCACAGCTTTCAAATGAATTATGATTGATCACCATTCGCAACTATGCCTGAAATTTGCCAATTTTTACTGTATTGTATCAACAGAACAAGCCAATACTTACAAATAATTAACTGACCTTCCCTTGACTTAATGTCAGATGTCCAAGGGTCAGTAAATGCAGCATATAATGTGCTTCTATATGTTGTTCTAAATCACCTCTACCATATTCTAGATCATAATGTAGAATTCATATATCATCATCTCACCAACCATCTCCATGGTGAAAATTTCTGTCATAAAACCACCAGATGTGACGACTGAAGTCAACATTGATGAAGAAACACTGATAAAAACTGATGATCTGGATAAAAACACGTTTTTCCTTTTATCACTGAAGTGTAAGTGTTTCTGCAGCATAAAAGTCCTACAACAGCATCACCCAAACTGTTATTAAAATATATCATTGGCTGTTTGTTTCTCTTCACTTTTAGATGATCACTTTAGTGGCAATAATCATTTCAATATTTTAATAAAATCTAGACCTATAAAAAGGTCGCATTTGTGCCCCCATTTTCCTGGTCAGTGCTCCTGCCTGGCCCCACATAAAAACTTTTCTAGACCTGCCCCTGCATAGCTGAAGAATAAACCCTGTCTACCACCAGCTAGACACTGTGTTAGAGAAGGATGTACCAGGAACAATACTTCGGGGTAAATATGTGCCGGTGTGAACCACGAACCACTAGTTTCCTCCTCAGCTGAACGATAAACAAACGCAACAAGAGAAAAAAGCCGATCAGCTGATCACTGACAGCCTTCATGGAACAACTTGAGAGGAGAGAGAAGAAGCAGTGCTGCACAAACATGTAGATGACCAGAGAGCCACTGGAGCAGACACGCTGGTGCAAAATGCAGGATAAAAAAACAAATTAAAATGCGGTAAAACTGCAGGCTCATCTTTTCCATTTTGCCTCTCCACGTCCCACCGTCATGACAGAGAGATGATGGGTGCATGGGGTTTGTCATGCCACACATGCGTTACCAGCTCCCAATTTGGGTTTAGGAAGCAAACACCTCTCTAAATTTAAGATTAGACGGCAAACCTTTCTTTTTAATAAAGCTTGGGGTTAAAGCTGGCTTGAGTGACCCTTGGCCATCACTTCTTATAGGCTGAAGCTGCTGAGGAACATCCCATGATTAGCTGAGATCTTTTCCGCTCTCTTTACTCTCCATGTACTGTATATATGTGACATTATTATGGTCATTAACTTGTGTTTCTATTTTACTTCCTCAGCAGGCATCTCTGGCTTGGAGTGATGGTGCTTGTCGACCCCTCTTTCCTGTCCTCTCCACGCTCTCTCAATCAGTCAGAACTGATGGCCTTTCTTCTTGGTTCTGGTTCCACTGGAGATTTATTCCTGTTAAAATGGAGTTTTCTTCTCCACTGTCACCTCATGCATCTCAGGGTGGGGCATTGAATTAAAGTGAAGATTCAGTGGGGTCTGTTGGTTTCTTTTGCTAGGCAATGTTTTATGAATTGGCTTTATATTAAAGAAAGTCAAATGAATTGGACTGATGTGGATTATAATGGATTTGAACTGGATTATAAATAGATTGAACTTAATCTTTAAAGTGCCTTGAGTTGATTATTGCTTTAAGTGGGTGTTGCATAAATAAAACTGAACTAAACAGAGTAATAATCTGATCTGATGGAGAAGGAAATGTGTTATTTCTCCCTATAATAACATTTATTAACAACAATTCTGATTTCATGTGTTTTAAGAACAAAGAACTTTCTCTAGAGCATTGTTTCCCAAACTTTTTCTGTATCCTTTTACATCGAAAACAATAACTCCCTTCTACGGTAAGAAATACTATTCACAAATAAAAAAAACCTTCAAGAGAGCTATTCTTCCCAGGAGTGCACAGTACAGCAAGTTCGGCCAAAGGTCAGATTGTGTAATGCTCCAAGAAAATGTAGAAATTCCAGGAGCTACATCTCAGACTCCACAGGTCTCAGTACTCAGGCCTAGTAATACTCAGAGTAGTTCAACATAAGACGAAGTTAACATTATCTAACAGAACCACATGTTAAATGGGTCGTTTTTAGTAACAGCAGAGAGATGTGGTAAACAGAAGCGATCATTTAGACGGCTACTGTTTTCAGATTTCACATTGTGTTTGAAATCAAATGCTGACCTACATCTTGTTGACATCTCAGCTTTGATTTGACCTGTTGGGGATTTATATGTCCTGTTAACTACTAGTGACCAACCAATTTCTGATCAGATATATCCAGGATTTCTTTCTTCTTTAAATTGATTTGCTTTTGTAATCTCCTTTCAATAATAACAGTTTTTCTGGATTTATTTTACAGTGGACAGATGAACCAAGAGTTTAGATTTCTGCCGTTTCCTTTGTCTTCGTCTTTATTTTTGTTCAGTAGAGTTGAGCTTGCAGCACTCTGGGAAATTATCTAAATTTCTCCTGACTGTGGACAGCTAATCTTGTGATTAAGGCAAGGTTGATATCAAACACATATAAGTAAACAAGACAGACTGAATCTGTACTGTGACACACTGTGCAGCCTTAGTTCTTGTTTACTTCACTTTGTTAAAGATAAATTATAACCACACAAGCTCTTTTTAGCACACAAAAACACAACATGGTTGAATCTCTTACCTTGACTTTGTCAGGTCCTGTCAGAGGGGTGAATTACAAAACAGAGAAGTTATACAGCAGAAATCATTCAGCTCTTGGATCTAGGCTACAGCACCAGACACAGATGCTGAGAGGGAAACCTGCAGAGTTTCTTCCCAGTCCTCTAAACACTGTAAGTTTTAGTATCTTTACATTCAGAGCAAGCGATTGTACTTGCTTCACCTTGCTGGTGTGTGAGTAAAACTAAGAGATGCTGGCAGCTGCTGAGGCCGAGGCAGACTGCTGTGACATTACTGGACTGAGATGAAACAGAACTGGCAGCAAATCCCTTCAAGTAAAAACGAGCCACACTCAAAACTTAAGACAATTCAAACAAACTCCTAAAACAACATGCAACATGCAGATGGACAAATCCATATTTTGGTGATGTACACTGTGGTGGATTCAAGTAAGATCTAATAAGGAATAAGTAAGGAAGGCTAAAACATCTTTTTAGTTCAAGATCTTTGGCTGGTTCAACCAGGGCTGCATTTTTCTGCTTGGTGGCCAATAACTGGCTGATGATGAAATGCTGGATGTTTAAGATATTAAGCAGAGTCGTTAGAGATGAAGAACCAGGATATATTGATAATGCTGATTTAAATGGTCTTGCAGTGATGGCTTCACCCAATATAGACTAAAAACATTCAACAAGAATAAAATGTGATGTTTTCATATGGAGCATTTGCTCCGATTTGTGTTACTTAAATGATGCTCATAAATAATCTGTATGTGAGGCTGTCTAAAATTAGATGGTGAAGCAGAGAGATTACAGGAGCTACGGTCAGCTAGTAGGAAGAAGGATAGTTCTGGAGAGTGGTAAGAAAATGCCAAATAGTAACATCATAAGACAAATACATGCATGACAGAACAAAGAGCAGAAATAAACATGAACACACACCACACACACACACACACACACACAGGAAGGTCCTACAGGGCCAACAGACTCAGCTGACAGTTGAGAGGTGATACTGCTGTTTCTGATGAGACACAGTGTGTTGAGAAACACTGTTAACACTGAGTTAACTGAATAATGTTGGGTTAATGTAAATGTGGGGATGGGAAGGTGATGTTTTCATGTGTGCAGACTGTAAGTTTTCTACCATTAGCTGATATTAGGTCTCATTTCTACGTTCCTCTTCCCAAATGGACCAGCTCTGTGACCTCTTTGTCATTGTGTTCCAACAAAATGGACAATGGTAGGGTTCCTGCTCACTGACGCTCAGGTGTACGACAGGAATTCACTTGTGGAAGTTCAAATCAGCCCTTTTTAGCACCTTGTGCACCATATCAGCTTTTCACATACATTTTTAAAAGTTTTAACAGGTGTAATTTGCCATCTTCTCTTCCCATCTAAATCGGTTCCATGAACAGTGAGATTTTTACGACAGATGGAGCAGCATGAACACCCAGCTAACAGATCTGTCGCATGGTTTCCAGTTTGACACCAAGAAATGAAGCTGTTGGGGCAACAGAAGAAAGTGATACCAAGCAGCAGTATGATGTTGTAAATAATGGAAAAAACATAACTTGATTAAAAACTTCATATTGTGTCATGTAGCTCTAACCGGACAGAAAGAATAGGAGGTGTATGTTTGTCTCAGTATTGTTGCTATGTTCTTGTAATAAGGTTACACTGACCTGGTTACTGGATAGTTTCCAACCTCTTTTTGCATGTGTTCTGAATTAATTCAAAATGAAAAATTATAAACACAGGTCCATCATCACAGACGAGGTATCGCTCATCTTTGAAAATGAAGACACAGAGGTCATCAGAACAAAGCAACAATAGCAAAGGAGAGACTTAATTTCCTCTCAAAGCATCACTCCAGCAGAAAGCCTCCTGCTGTGATATGCTGATGTGGAAAGATACCGGACCAAACAGCCTGAACCTTCTCCTAAAAGTCTCCACGGTTCACCCGAGAAAACAGCTGTATAGACATTTAATTAGGTTCAGTAAGGGTGTTATGATTTTAAAAATTAAAAAAAGGCACTAACACACTAAGAGTTTCACAGTCTGGACCAGAACTGAGCCAGTCAGTGGTCTGATGGACCAGTCATTAATCCTTTTATTTATTTTCACTACAGAAATGCCCTGATTCCCGCTTCCTCAACAAAAACCTGTTCTATGTGCATTCCACCATAAACACCAGGTTGACCTCAAAGATGGTGCAACACACAGATCAAATGGCGGCTGGATGGAAGTGAGTTTGAGTCAGAAGGTGGTGACAACACCAGATTTCATTGCACAGAAGAAAAAGCAGCTCCTCCAGCAGCTGAGCTGAACAAGCAGTTGTTTTTAATTGAATCACAGAGCAGCTTAAAGCTAAAGCACCAACACAAGCAGCAGCAGCTTAGACTTCTCCACACAATTTTGGTGAAAATAGCATAAAACGTTTGTGAAGCCCTGACACAGAGCAGAAAGAGAACCTCTTTGAGAGCTTCTACAAGAACTGTGCTTAAGATAGTCTACATGTCAAGAAGTTATCTGTGCTCCATGTTCACTGTGTTCACTACACCTCTAAAGCTGTGTTGAACTCAAGATGCATTCATGACTCTTCTTGTCCCCATACAGAGCTCTGTAGCATCCCAAGCCTCATCCGCTCTCATCAGCAGTTTTTGCTGCAGTGAACTGAAATGTTGCGACTGTGCTGGTATTTGTGTGTGTGGCTGTGTGCGCACTAGCAGTTTAACAGTATCACCGATCTCAACTTACAGAGCTGACGTCTGTAAAACCCGAGTCTTTAGGTGCTTTACTTGATGCTGAGGATGGGGCGAAGGGGTCCTTGCCGCTGAACGGATCTCCTGGGCCTTTTTTACTCTGAAATGGATCGATGATGTCAGTGCTGAATGGCTGGAAGGGGTCACATGGTTTGGAGGAATCTGCAACACCAGTTAGGCTAACTGGTGTTGTTTTACCTGAAGACACAAAAGATGAGGCACGTCATCATAAGTTAAAGTTTCTGGCTTTTGCCAGTAAATTCAGACTAATTCAAACACAAAAACCTGTCGCACAGCATCATTAAGAGATGACTGGACATCTTCAGATGCTTTAATTCCTCGGCTCTGTCTTCTTATCTCAGTTCTCACCTTATATTTAGTAACACTAGTAGCACCAATCTGATTAAAATACTACCACTCCCATTTGTGTGGGCCTGCACAGTCACCTCAGATGCCTACCATCTCAGAAATGTTTACAGACCTCTAAAATTCAACTCAAGCACAAATGTCTAATTATAATCTGCAGAACTTAATTCCCCTAAAGACAGGAAGTACTGACAAACAGCTGGTAACAGAAAAAGACACAACACCCAAAGGACCAAAACCAGAGATAACCCAGAACCCACAGGGCATTCAACAGTTATCTCTCTACCCACAACATCAAACACTGGCTCACCATATTATCCACAATCTTTATATTTATGAAGTATTCAAACTCTGTTCCCCATTTAGCAGAATATTTCACCTAAACCGTGTCATTTAAAAAAAAAGTCACTCAGCTTCAGAACAAGCAGACATAAAATGTTCATCATCTACACATTTTACAAATAAATAACCGTTACAGAGTAAACATGTGCACACCAGTTTAGATCTGCAGTATATCATTTTTTGGCTCCTGTTTTTCTGATCATTAAATCTGTAAAATAACCCATATTACCTTTCTTACAATAAATCGGATATACATCTGGATATTATCTGTTTACGGTTTTATAATAGCATATTATATTAGTTAAAAAAAAAAACAAAAAAAACAAAAACAGCTCCAAGAGGACTGCATGGAGGCAGAAACACAACCAAAAATTTGTACCAGCAGCTTCCTGACAACTATTTCAGACTTTAAACTGCTTTTAAAAAGACTGTTTTTTTTGTGTTTTTTTTTTTAATCAGACTCTGCAGAGCCACATGTCAACATGTGCAGAAACAAAACATGGAGCATACCAGTATTTATAATTATAGCAGCTTCTGTTACTGACAAGAAGATGAAACTGGGCCTGCCAGAGGACTGTGGGAACATTGTAGGTGTTAAACCACAGGACCCAACAAAAGCAACACACACACAATATGACCTGCTGCCAGATAACCGGCTGGTAAGGGTGAGCAGTTCATTTCACACTCCATGTTGAGCAAAACTGCAACCCTGCCAATAATTTTTTTTTCTCCTTTTTTTTTGAGTAAACTGTGTACATCCTAGCACACGCTCACACAAGCACACACACACACTTGAGAAACCGCAACTATGGACTCCACCCTGCTTTACAATTCTGTGTAACAGAGGTGGCATCTAATTTGAACTTCTACCACACAATCTCATAAGACCTACCCAGCTTCAGGTCTATCAGCATGATGAGCAATAAGAAGAGCATCCAGCAGAATAACATCTAGAGGAAATACACAATAAGTTCATTTTACTAACTGTATGCAGCTTGTATGATGACCTGCAGCACTCACCCACAAACATTCACACACCCCACCTAAACCCACATAAAGGAAGCAAGACAGGGTGTGTCTGAAAACAACGGGCAGAGGAAACTGCACACCATCTCCCGTACTTCACCACCTCTACATGAGGATGTTCACAAACAACCCAGCAGCACTTTTTTGAGCAATGATAGATTAAATTTATAGTTAAAAAAAACACTGACGTGGCATTTAACCATAGTTTTAGAGTCTCTTTTCTTTCTTTCAGCAGATAACAGACTAGTTCCCCTAAACATGATCTGACTCAGCGTGTTAACACTGTACTGGAAACATGCTGAACATGACATTCTCAAGCTGTCCCATTATGTTTTCGAAAACTCAAAAGAACCAGAATCTGTAGCAATGATGCCAACAAAGCAAATATTATTTTCAGGCCTATTTTCTGCTGGGTAATGGTTGTAAAACCCAACACGAACTGTCACAGAGTGTCCTTGTGTCAGTGGACATCATCGTTTATATCAGAACCACTCTTCTGGAATCTAGGCTGGTTCTTTCTGCGTGGTGTTTCCATGCTCTCCCTTGCATGTGTGGGTTCTCTTCATATTCTTCTGCTTCCTCCCATAAACCAAAAACATGCATGTTAGGATTAGAGCCTTGGTAGAAACTAGAAACATGAAATAAGAATGTGTTTCGTTACAAGTTTGAAAGATAAATCAAAGAGGAGAAAAAGCAGCCTTAGATGTCCATCTGAGAGGCAGTTTCAGCCAAGATGAAAGCTGGCTGCATTGATCTGCGACATCTGAAGTACAGTTTTTTTTTTCTGTGACATGAACTTCTTATCAAGTAGGCACATTTCACTTTATCATTGTTACTGTCCTAAAATTCAATGTAAGGCACTAAATTTCATGAGGTAAGCTGCTTTTGTCTGAGGTAACTGCAGGACTGCTGGCGAACAAGAGATGCAGGAAACCATTCTCTCTTTGTTTCATACCAACCACACAGAACACTTACAGGTGATATCATTAAGAAATAAAAGTAGTTGCTAATTCTTCGGCTGTCAAACTGATGTTATCAAGAACAACAACAACAAAAGCTCTCACACAAACTTCATTCCACAAAGACAGAAGTGATGACTGTTAATATGTTTGGTAGCTCATTTAAAGCTTGTGTACTGAAGCTCTCACCGCTGGGGGGTTTGGGTCTTGGAGGGACGCTCTTCTTCGGAGGCAGAGCTGGTGTGTCACTTTTCCTGCTAAATGGGTCATCTGCAAACACAGGCTGGAATAAAACACAGAGTTGGAGGAGGTTGGTAAGTTCAACACAATGTTATAAGGTTTGTTGACAACATATTTATGTCAGAAAGGTTATTTTAAGCTGTTCTATTAAAGTTACAGTCCTTTAAAACTGAACACTGTGGGGTCTCTGTGGGTCTCTACACACGTGGCAACATATTTTAGTACAGAAACAATGAAAAATACAATCTTATCTTTCACATTTGTTATACTATTGTTCTTTCCAGAGCCCATGTGTCTGCCTGCCCACAAAAAAAGTTTTTAATTTGAAGTTTGGTCTTCAGTACCTTCTGGTAGTCTGGCAGCCAGCTAGCCCGTCCTTCAAAGGTGTCTCTGGGTTTGGACATGTGGCTGAAGTCTGCAAATCCAGCCGAGCTGTTTGTGCTGCTATTGAACGAACTGCTCCCAAACGGGTCTAAAGTGCCAAACAGATCTGAAAGTAATAATCACAAGCTTTGATTACCGGCCTATCTGATTTATTCAGTATAACTGAAACCACTTTTTAAATCCATGCACCATTTTCATGAATTTGCACATCAGCAAAGCTGCCGTTTCCTGTGTTTCAACACAGGTCTTGGATTTCCTAACATGAACTGATGTTTTTATGTGTGATGATTAAATTTTGGCAAACTAATTTCCATGAATGACACTATTAGCATGTTAGCCTGCTGAGCCTTAACATAAAAAGCATCTTGTTGTTGGTTAGAATAAAAGCAGAATTGTTTGATTCAGTTGGGTTTGGAAGAAGCAAAAGAATTTTAAACTCTGATCTCAGACCTGTATGGAATTTCAGTGGTCCTAAAACCTAGAGTGGCAGGCTAGCTAATGTGACTGCAGTCATGGTTCAAGGTTTGTCCACCCATTTAAGCTGAGTTCAAATCACTCAGAAAACTTTAACTAAAGTCTGACATCAGTCTAAGCTCAACACAACACTGTTGCACTGTGGTTTAACATCTTTTGATTTCATTTTTACTTTAAAAAGCTGTTTTATTTCTGCAAGTTATATGATGGAATAAAGAAAGAACTCATACCTGGTCCTCTGGATTTTGGGTGGCTTGAAGAAAATGGGTCAGTGCCTGGAAAGTGACCAGTTTGCTGTAGAAAACATCAAATAAATGCTATTTTATTAATAAATGCAATAAAGTCACAACCAAACAGTAATAAGTCTTCTTCTGCGTTAAAATCTGAATAAATGCCATGGGTCCAAACATGTTGAGCCAATAATGTAAGCATGTCTGTGACCTGTTCAGATGTTCCTCCTTCTGTATGCTGGAGGTTTCTGAGGTTATGTCAGAAATGAAGACCCCTAAAATCCTTTCTGACGATTTTTGCTTATTTACAGTATGTGTAGGCTGCAGGTGGCAACAAGAAGAAAGACAACCTTGGCAAAAATAATAGAAAATGCAGCTCATTTGGCTGATTTAATTGGCCCTCAAAAATCTGATACAAAACTACTCAATCTAGTAGCTGACAAAGACTGAACCAATGTTTTTTTTTTTTTCAGACCAGATCAAGCAGAAGATATTCCCAGTTATTTTAGTTTCAGTTCCTCTCTGTGTTTTCTGATGGCAACTTTGTCTGAGGATTTCACAGATTGATATTTATCAATTAGATACCAACTTTCTGGCCAATAACTGGATAGACCGGTTTTGCAGGATAGGGCCTTTCCAAAGAGCATTTTATTCAGTTTCCAATGCTCTTTGTTGTCCATTGCTAATTGCTCTGCAAATATTTCTTTATTCGCAGACTCATTTACATATTAAAACATGTGTATTTGTTTTAAAAATACAAATAATTGTCAAACTATTTTCACTACTTGACCTGAAAAAGAAATGTAAAAACAAACAAAAAACCAGCTATTTATAAAGGAATGAAACAGTTTTGTGTCATTTTGGGTTTTTTTCTACAATGGAACAGCTGAACAAACACATTGTTTTCTTAAATGAAAACAAATCATATAAAATTCTTTTTTATTCCTTCACAGATGCTGACTGAGTCACCGTTGCTCCAGCTAACACTATCTGTAAGCTGAACTTCAAACCAGCTGCAGGAAGGTAATAAGTGAGGGCATGTGCATGAGTCACTGTAAGGTCACAGAGAGGTTTGTACTTTCTCAGCAGTAAGAGAGACACGTTTCAGCCAGGTTAGATTAGAACCTCTTTAGAAGGTTTTCTGATATGGAGAGCTCTAAAGATGCAAAACATGTTGATGTCCTGATCAGTTTAGACATTTATGCATATGAAGTTGACAAAAACCCTAAAGCCAAAGTTTGTTCTGTTCAGGATTTTAAAAAGCAGCTGTGTTGACACTGAGGTACCTTGGATGGTAAAGTGGCACTTTTACTGAAGGGATCTGGTGCGGAGAAAGGATCCATCTTTGTGGTTTTCTTGAAGAAATCTTCTGATGAAGCTTTGAATGGATCTGCCTCTTTGAACGGGTCTCCTCCAAAAGGATCTGTGGTAGAAACATCAGTCACTCAAACACTGAGTGCATTATTTCTCTAACTTCTCATTAACCAAACTAGGTAAAGCTAAATAATCAATGTTTATGAAATACCACCATCAGTAAAAATGTTTTTTTTTTTATCCACAAAATGACTTACAGTGCAGCTACACTATACATAACACATGTTTTAGGTATTCAGCAGTTGTGTATGAATACACTGGAAAATTTGCATATAAGATGCCCCAACCAGAGTTCTGTGATAAACCTACAGTGTATTCACATTTCAGAAAATCTGTAAAAGCTCTTAATTTCATCTTTGAATGACAGATTTTAGTTTATAAATTATACTTCTGTTAATATGAGAATGACTTCCTGACAATATTTAGAGAAGGGTCTCTGTGACTGGAGAACATGTGAACAGTCTCAGTACAACTGTAGCATCCAGCTAGCTCTGACAGGAAGGCTGTCTTGTTTGAATTACCACGAACAAACTAAAGGAGCAAGAAGCAGGAATGGATCTACACACTGGAGTCAGAGCATGCCAGGGTGTGAGCTTCATTGCTGCATGAAAAGCTTGTTTTCCATCTACTGAGCAGAGAACTGAAACTGTATCATATTACTGAAGGAGGAAGTGCAACAAGAGTTCGAGCACACACATGTGTCAACCAAAGTTTAAGAGCTGGTACCTGGCACTCAGTGAGTGTTCCAAGACATGAGCTACCTTATATTTAAACCTTTAACCCAGGTGAAACGCAGCATCACCATGTGTGAGCTATTACAGAATCAGAAAGATGTGATGTTTGGACTGTGCTGTCAGTCGCTTTGTTTGGTGATTTAGTTAAGAATAACATCAGTGCAACTTATTGAACAGTGCAAGCAGTTTTAACAGTGTTGGTGTAGTCTCAGTGAAGCAACAATAGATTCTCTTCATTAGAATAAAATGCTGCCAGAAAATAACTGATCTCACTGTTCCAAGTAAATACCTGTGGATGATGATGGCTGCTTTGCAAAAGGGTCATTTTGAAATGGGTCACCTATAGGAGCGGAGTCATGTAAAGCAGGAGGAAAACAAAGAAAGGGAGAAAACAGTCAGTGAGCAACTCAAGTAAACAAAAGATATAAGCTGTTTGGACAGAAAAAAAGCAATAACTGCAGAGAGGAGTGGGAAGACAGAGAGACACCATGAGAGGGTACATGGTGAAAGTAAAGTGGTCTAACCTTTAAATGGGTCTGTTTTGAAAGGGTCTTCAGAGTGAAAAGGGTCTGTGTGAAGCTCCTGTGGCTGGCTGTTGAAGACAGGGGGCTTTACTTTGAATGGATCTTCCTGTAGAATGAAAATAGAGTTATTTACTGAATAAGATCTCATCCATCACCCCATCCAACAAACTCCAACAACACACTTCCCTTCCTCCACTCTATAGCAAGTACAATGATCATCAAATAAGTTAAATCAGTTCTCAAACCAAAGACAATAAGAAAGTACTCTGGTCTCAGATGCTGGGGGTGTCGTCACTGAAGATGCGGATTAACAGATCCCAAATCAGTTCTAATGAACTGCAGTACAAACAGAGCTTGTTTCAGAGGAACCAAGGTGAAATCCCACAGTGAAATCTATTAATCCCCACTGTCTCCAGATTAAATTAGTAAAACTACCTGTTGAAAAATGAGGCTGATGTTGGTGGTGACACTAAACACTCTATCATCAACGCTCTGCATAAAATAAATCCACTGAGCAACCACAGATCAGTCATTACTGAAACTTTTGTTCTATGTCACTCTTCACAAAATTAGTCCAGTTTTTCTTATTCACTGCGTTCCCTATCAAGTAAGTACATCCCAATGTTTCTATACAAATGTACAAGCGCTAACAAAGACAGCTCATATTTCAACCCTCTGCTGGGCTTCGAGACATTGATCAAAGATTAACTTTAAATAAATGAAAAAGGTCTGTGCTTCTGACCCTCAAAAAAGCAGCACTGTAAAATCTGACTTGTCGGGAAACTGTGGGATCTGAGAGTCAGACATAAGAAACAGAGTTTTCAGTGAAATATGGACTTAATGACAGAAGAGAGAGCTAATGCTGATTTGCAAACTGAAGATAATGCTTACAAGGGAAAAGACCCAGAGAAACAGAGGAAGTGTGTTTTTAGCTATAATTTTGAAGCACTGATGCCTGTAGAAAAAGTCTGAGTGAGGAACAATTAAATGTGCTGCAATCCGCAGTAAGAAGTAGAAGCCCCCTGACCTGTACGGCCCTCCCCATTGCTGAGAAGCCTCCGTTGTCTCTGTCAACAAAGCCCTCGCTCATGTCGGCCAGGTTGGTCATGCTACCTCCATGGGTTCCATTCAGGCTGCGGTTGTACTGCTCGATGCTCTTCGAAACTTCCTGTTGACTGTCCTGAATCTGAGATAACTTGCTGCGAGCCTGAAGGAAATAAACACAAGTCAGGAACTTGAGGAGCCTAAAATACTACAAGATGTTACACATTTTTTAAAAGTGCAAACAGGTCACATCAATGCGACACTGAAGCTTGCTGCTGAATCTCTGGAACACTAGCAGAAATATAAAATATTCTACATGTTTCTCCCAAGTCATTTCTGACTTAAGCATGTTTCTGAATGTGCTGCAGGCTGAGGTTGCAATCATTAACCACAGCAACAAAATATTTTTCCACACAGCCCTGTTATTTTCTCACTTACCAGGACTAGAAATTGTGCAGCCTATTTTTATCTTTTCACTTCATGTCTTTACCAATAAATGTGCAATTTACCAATAAATGTGCAATCAATTATCATCACTGCTCTGAAAAAGGTGAGAGCAAGGTAAAAACTGGACACACACTCATGCATAGGCTTATAGTTACAGTACTTTAACTGTCCTCTAAAACCTTGGCTAAAAGATTAAAAAGTAAATAAAAGAGAATCACAAAGAAGACCCAGGACTATTGAGCACCTAGAATCCTCTATCAGACCAGAATGGGACAATAACCTTCTCCCAAAGGTCCAAGTCTGTTAAAAGAAGAGTGGATGCTGCACAGTGGGAACAATGGACCTCCATTAACTTAATAAGATGTGTTACTGCCATCAAATTCCAGATGACCTTATCATCTTTCAATGTCTTACTTTCAACATTTGACATGTTTTCTATGTTCTGCTGTGAATAAAATATTGCTTTAAGAGATTTATAAATAATTTAATGATACTTTTATTTACATTTTGCACAGAATCAAAACTCTTGGTTTTGTGGTTGTGATCTGTAGAAAAATACTAGAGATATAAAAGAAAGCGAGAGAGAGAGAGAGAGAGAGAGAGAGAGAGAGAGAGAGAGAGAGAGAGAGAGAGGAGTGGCTGGCAGAAAACAGATAACATTATCCACACTTTCATGCCAAGTAAACAGCAGGTGATGAAGTGCAGTGGCGCCCCCTGCTGGCAGCCTTCAGACACACAAACACTACCTATGTCCTACCTGATTGATCTCATCCTGGGTGGACTTCAGAGACTTAATAATGGTTTCCAGTTGGATCTTGCCAGCAGCCAAGCTCTGCTCCAGCTGATTCTCCTCCTGCTGCAGGCGGCCCAGATCAGCCTTGGCCCGGCTGAGTTCCTCCTCCTGGCTCTGTAAGTCTGACTCCTGACAGTGTATCTGGCTCTGCAAGGTGGTGATCTATAGACAGACAAGGATGAAGTTAAGTCATTCCTAAGTAACTTTAAAATCTCTTGTGCAGTTCTTCAACCACATGGATGAAATCATCTGCTTGTGACCAGGTTCTAAAAGGATACAACTACATCCTTAGATCAACAACACCATGGCATCTTACAAGGTGTCAATATTTATTTAATAAATCTGAGCCAAAATGCAGATGAAGTGTGGAAAAAAAGAACAATCCAGAAATACTGAAATATCCAAAGATCATGAATGAGTCTGTATTTATCTGCTTGGACAGAAACCAGGAAGCTAAAGGCAATCATTAATGAGATCCAGAGAGGGAGATGATTCCACAAGGACAACAGTGAGAGCAGCAATCTTCTAATCAGACCTCCCTATTAGTGTCCAGGAAACATAACATCCGGGAGTTCAGTATGTAGGAAACATTAAGTCTCAGTGTTCACGTGGACGACAATACTAACTCCTGTACAGACTCTGCTGTTACTGCTCAGGAAGCTTTCAACCACAGCAAGGACTCAGTGAGGTGCCTGAACATTTCTGTAATTAAGACATTTCAAATCAGTTTTCCTAAATTACTTGTGCTTTTCTCTTTCTTCTCATCTGCTCTGTTGTTCTTTAGTAGTAAACCAACTTCAACTGTCACAAGCACCAGTCTGTCCTTCCTTACCATCTGAGACTCTTCTTGGCACTTCATCCTCACTTCATTCAGCATGTCTTCCAGTTTATGTTTCTGTTGGTCCATCTCATCCAGGCGGTCCTGAGCATCCTGTTTTTGAGCCTCCAGCTCCTGTAGGCTGATTGTCTCTCTGTCCAGGTCATTCTGCATTTCCTGATGGACCAATCATCAAAACATGTTAGTACCCATCAGCTAACATGCTGGGTGACCTTTTCACACATGCCTTCCATTAACTAGCTAGAAACTGATGATGTTAGAGATTCTCTTTAACATTCTAAGAAGACAGTCTGATCAGGTGGCACTAACACGTATCACTTTTTAACATGTCAAATCTTGTCTAATCAGCATGTCAAATCAGCTGTTCAGCGGTATCTGACAGATCACATTGTTGAATAAATAAATAAGAGTGGAGTTCAAGCTTTTGTCCTTCAGGGTTTTATACTCAGCTGAAGTGCCGAGTATTTTTTCCTCAGCGAATTAAGCCAAATGAACCACAGGAAACCGTTTCAGTTTCTGTCTCATTATAAATCAAAATTTTCAGCTGCTCCATCCACCTTTCAGTTCAGAGCCATAGCTTCACCTCTCACAGACAGCATTACATTTTCCTACAACAGACAGTAGATTTGTAACACATATGTATATATGTATATACTGTACATATATATATATATATATTGGTGGTTATTCATCCTATCCACCTTGTCTGAATCAAGTACTGCCACATTAACAGAATGATGTTTAATTTGAATGTGTGAAAAGGTTTCAGTGTCAGATCCAGACGGACTGTTCAGACTGTTTGATATGGATCCATGTGCTGACATTCAGGAGGTGGTCTCACCTGAACCTCTGCACTCTTGTGTCTGATGGCGTCCTCTGTCTCCCTGATGTCCTGCTCAAGTGTGTACTTCTCCCTGAGACACACATACACAAGTGAACACAGACAGAATAAGTACTTTTCATGGAACAAGGTTAAAATCCACCACCCCAGCTGCATACACATACATGAAAATGGCCCAAAAGAAACTGGACTGAGATCCTATGACAGACACAATCCAGTTCTGTTCCCAGAGAGCTGATGTCCCGCAGGTGTTATATGCTTCCTGCCCCAACACACCTGGTTCAAATGAAACAGATCTCCAACAGCTTGTTGTCAAATTTAGCAACAACTTGATAATGACCTTTTACTCTGAAGCAGGGAAACATGTAGAACCTGCAGGACAGTGGCCTTCCAGAACCAGAGCTGCGTCTCCCTCATTCCATGGATTGGAAACCATGGCTCGCTAACAAATTTTGCTAAAGATGCCATGTTCAGAATGACTCATTGCCTCTCTTTAATTAGTGTTAATTTCATTTTTGGTCACAGGATTCTGCACCAGCCTTTGCCAATGATCTCTGAGGGACCGAAGATGTCTGACTCATGGTCAACTTCAGGTTTACTGTGGGGTCTGTGTGACAAAACTGGCTCATTTTGTACACTGTCTATCACTATGATGATCACCCTTTCTGGAAAACTAAATAAAAATATCTCTCCTCCCTTTCAGACTTAATACCACACAAATCTTATGACTTCCACTGGTGAGCCTCTTCATGACTGAAATCTTAGAGCACAGAGAACCATAAACTGACTCTCTTTAGATATTCCATTAATACAATGATCCAAAGTGATCAATAAATGGTTACAAATAAAACTTTCTGGTGTGGCCCAAACTGGATTTGAATCCCACCCATAACACGCAGAAAGTACTAAAGATCAGAGTGGGAATAAAGAAAAGGAAGAGGTCAGAAGTCCCAGAAGAGATATGCAGAGAGGTTGTGAACCGATACTGCAGGCAGGTGATTGCTGAGATGCATCATGAGAAAGTCTAATTATAATGCTGGTTTTTAGCAGTCATTAAGAATTTGTGATTTTTGTGAGAAAAAGGCAGAAACTGTTAAAAGCTTCTTGTTTATACTTCAGCAGGATGTTTATCATCTTTTGCTAGTCATATCATTTCCAGCCAGGAGAATCCTTCTGGTCAAATACAGAGTCAGTATAGATGTGAGTAACTGTACTGAAACTTATCAGAAGTATCCAATCTGACTCCAGACTTTTACTATGTGGACCAACTTCAAAGTTCTACAATCTCTCCTCTCCAAACAGTTTGTACATGGCGCTGACAAAAACAAGCATATCCTACAGAAGTGAGTGTGAAGTATCCACAGCAATAACAAACATTGTTAATGTGAGTCCCAGAATCTGAAAGATTTAGTTCATGAATGCTGATTAGCCAAGATGTTTACCTGAACGTATTCCACTGCGTAAACGCAAGAGTGCTGACGCCGCATGGAGAACAAGTGGTGAACAAACAAAAACTGGATCAAATACATGCATCAAAGGATGGACGGGTGGATGGATGGATGGTGTGGATAGATGTGTAGAACT
Source organism: Melanotaenia boesemani (assembly GCF_017639745.1). NCBI lineage: Eukaryota > Metazoa > Chordata > Actinopteri > Atheriniformes > Melanotaeniidae > Melanotaenia > Melanotaenia boesemani. The sequence continues at coordinate 17,359,166 of NC_055695.1, read as the reverse complement.
CAGTTTTGTGTTTGTGTGTTTGTGGTTCTGATGGAGATGATGACAGTAAATACAGAACATCTCACAATGAACGTGTAATGTTCTGGCTGCAGAAGAAATACAGAAAAATGCACACACACAAAGACTATTTAAAATCCGAGTTTGTTTCACTATAAGGTTCCACTCATGTCATGAAGGAGGTATATCATATTTCTGAGGTATTGGCTGAACTGCTGGTTACCTCTGTAATTGAGCTATCTCCTGGCTGATGTCATCCAGCTCCTTGATGCCAGTGAACTCTCCAGAACCCACCGAACTGGAGCTGTCCTGCAGAAACAGAAAAAAGGTGGAAGGCAGAACGGTGAAGTGGAGCTTAGTTGTAAAGAGGGCAGGATGAAGAAATGGCACCAAATGAGCAGTGGTGGATCGGACCAAGGGACAGAGACTGAAGGAAAGACAGGAGTGGTGAAGAAGAGAGGATCAGTACAGAGGTTTGACCGACAGGTGGGGCTGGGTCAGTCACCAACATGTGAGGCGTCACTATCGCTGACAAACCGCAGAGGAAAGATTCTGGATATGGTCCGTTTTAAGAATTCTATGTAATTAGAAATGTCAAAAAGCTGAGATGACTCATAGTTTTCAACTAAACTCCAACATTTTGTCCACTAACATTTGTTTTTCATGCTGGTCCCACCATCAGGATGTATTTCATGGAAAAAGTAGCTCTCAAGAAAAAAAAAGAAAACAAAACAAATGTAACTGATCTGACTTCATTTAGGTTTACAAACGGCTACCATCATAAATCTGGAACTGCTAGAGAATTATTTTACATCCCATCATCTTGAATCTTCCCCTTATCAGCAGACAGTTGACAGGGTGAGACACTGTCACTGCACTGAAAACTTTGACAAATGCTTCCAGTTATTGGCAGCCACTGAAAGCATTCATGGGTTAATACGGTGTAGGTCCATGTTACCTACCCACAGCTTGAACATTATAGCCTGAGGGGGAAGATGCAGAAACATCAGCAGCACAAGAGTTCAAATATAAAACAATGACAGAATGACAGTGAGTTTAACTTTGAACTGATTAACCTCTCCTCACATCTTCCATGCTGTTTCTGCAGGTCAGAGGCAGACGTTACTTTCAGTAAGCATATTTCACAGATCAGGGCAGCTCAAAATACAATATGTGCAGCAGCAGGATGCTAACTAGCTAGCTAGATATATAGATTAGACAGACAGACAGACAGACAGACAGACAAATAGATAGATAGATAGATAGATAGATAGATAGATAGATAGATAGATAGATAGATAGATAGATAGATAGAGCAGAGAGAGCAGAGAGAGCAGAGAGGGGAGGAGAGGAAGTGTACTCACCCTTCTCATTTCTGACAGAGCAGCCATCTCTGATCCCACCGGAGTCATGTATCCAGACACACTCTGCTCCCAGAGACAAAACACATTGTTACCAACACAAACACTGCAAGCAAACTTTTTAATGAGCAACATTCACAGCATTAAATAAATGCAGGAACAGAGAAGTAAATGTAGGAACAGAGGGCTGTTTGGTCAAGAAGCATAAACTTTTTAAACTAAGTTCAAAGGAAGTCCATTTTTTCACAAGCAGATGTGATACTGTTACCTTCTGATCAATTTGCTGAATGTTATATGTTTAAACATATAAAGGAGATATAAGGCGTTATTAACAGTGAAGGCCTAAACAGCCAATTAGCACCTGGAGGTGAACTAAAGTCTGTTCTCAGTCCAAATGTCCTGACTGTGGACTTGTGTAAATCTATCAATAAGAAGCTCTCAGCTTATGGCTTAAACTCTGATGTAAATGTTCCAGCAGGAACACCTTGACACCAGGAAGAGTGGCAGAGGAGTAAAAGAGGGCAGTTCCCTGTGGTTCTCCTATCTGACGCTCATCATCATTTAATCTTGTTCTTTTCTCCACAATGTAAACAAGCTGTTTGCTAAAAGTTGTAAAGTGATTCTTTAACAGAGGAAATCCTCTCCAATGTGGTCAATGTGGACCTTTTGTTGGTAATCGTTTCAAGACATAACCATGGAAGATAAGTTAGTCAGTGCTACAGTTAGCTTGCTGTAAGGACAAACAGTAAACCTGGACTGTAATAGGTTGACTCCCAACAGAGGATGTAGAGCTCTTTTCCATGCCTCCTGCTAGCTGCACTGACTGATTGCAGCCTGATGCTAACCTGGACTGGTGACATACTGGTGTACAACACTGTACAGCCTCTACACAACATCCCGCAGTGAGATGTCCACGGTTCTGCTATGAGGACGCTACATGAGGTCATCCGGCCCACTGTAACATCCTTTTACAATGTGTCATTTGTCTGTTTTTACTGTTTTCTTTTGGTAACAGTCTTGTTTTCCTTTATACTGCCTAAAGATCTATTTTATGTAGTGATACCTGAATGATAATGATTTCTCTCTCAGTGTTTGCGTATATTGGAACCTACTGGTACAGGAGTGCCTCTCTCAGATGGGGGGATCATGTCAGCAGTCAGGGCCTGAGGAGGGTCAATGCCTTTGCTTACTTTCTGTTGGATGAGGTGCATGGCGAGAGCAAACTGCTCCCTGGTCAGTTTGCCAATCTGCCGAGTGTCTGCCAAAGCCCTGCAGGGGAAAAACAAGGGGGTTAATCTGAGCAGACTGATCACATTATAACTACCAAAATCATCACAGAGTTACTGCATGCCTCAGGTCTAGTTCACATCTACATCTGTCCACACTCAAAGATTAAAACCAGCTTTGAAATAAGAGAATAAAAGTTTAAATAAAGCTGAATATGATATAACCAAGATGCTTTAAATAGCCAGAGCTTGTTTTAACATTTAAAACATAAGAGTAAATAAAAATAAAGCTTGGCACATTGAAGGTGAGAGTTAAAAAATGAGTGGGAATAATAATTACTAAAAAGACTTGTAAAGCATCAGATGGGAGTATTGGGGGCTGAGGTGAAGAGAATAAAGAGCTCTGGGCTCATAACAGCTGTCAGCAAAGAACAGGAAGAGGCTCAAAATGTGCTGGTGAGCAGAAAGATACAGAATGAAAAGATTATATGCTGGATGAACACTGGTGGACAACAGAGTGACATCCAGAGGCAGGGAGGCAGGAGGAGAGTTAGTACAACTTTTGAGGTCTCATTTTTAATCAGAATAATTTTAGAGACATGATCCCGGGCTGATTACCTCTTACGATGGGGTTCCACCACTGTACAAGGACATTTCTCTAATGCAGCATTTGTTATCAGAATAATTAATATGTGCTGTTATCAGAACAACAATAAGCACTGGTTGTCACATTGATTAAAATGGACATTAAAATGATGATAATGATATGAAATGATGAAGGATGAGCGGGAGCCTGCTGGGTTCCTACCATATATGAGCAAGGAGGTTTTGAGAGAGTCCAGACTGCATGAAAATATCCTTCACTTCCTGTCCGCTGACAAAACCATCCAGATCAGCATCTGTCTTCAGGAAAATGTCGTCATAGCGACCACGCTCCGACACCGGCACCACCCAGTTCAATGAATGCTGAGACAGACAGAGATACTCAGTTTGTGACCTTCTGGGTTTTAGGTTTAAAATCAGACTTACTGAAACTGATGCAAACGTTCCAAAACATTTAACTTTATTCTACTGCAAAAATCCACTTGATTAAAGAGATCATTTTGTTGCCCTGCACAAGGGTTTTCTGGACACGTGACAGATAAAGCTCAGATCTAAGGGACAAACACCTCCAACAGTCAGTGTTTTATTAGCAACAATCATCACAACTTCAGCACACAGATATAGTAAAACTTAGATTAAATGCAGATATTTATAATAGAGAATTATTAATTAAATGACTGAGGCTACAGTAAAACCAGGAAATCCTTCACACCTGTACCTATTCAAAATCCGTCCAAGTTACACACTTTTATGGTGTGTTAAGGTACAACTGCTGTGGAGACAGGATTTTTATTCTACTGATTTTACTTTTTTTTTTTCTTGCTATCTCAGCTTTTAACATGTTCACATCCTGGAGTTTGAACTCCTGCAGCTGTTTCTGTTCTACAACTGTGAATATTAAACCTGAGATGACTGAGATGGAAAGGAGGACATGCTGAGAAATGCTTGGCAGAAATGTTCAGTCAGCCTCACCCTAAAGGTTCAGGAAAGGCCCCAAAGTACTCCTTCTCTACAGGACCCTTTGTGGGGTTGAATTTTCTTTTAAAGGACTGTTTAGTCCCCAGTTCCTGAGGTCAGGACCACAAAACAGACCCTCTAAAGACCTAAAAAAGGTTCCTGTGGTATATTTTTAGAGATGTCAGCAGACATGAGAACAGATCTGCAGATGTTGTTTTGGTTGTGTCAGGTGTATCCTAGTTTCATTTCTGTACAGACAGCTGTTAGATGTTTAGAAATTTAGAAGAATATTTCAGGACATCCTGAGCTGAATCAGAGTGTTTTTGCCTCAGCTCAGTCAGGAAATCAGTGCATACTAATGCATACTTTAATATCAGCATTGTTGTACCTAATCTCACTACACAGCCACAAACAAGTTTAAAAGAATTAAATATTATCTTATCATGCCTGGCTGTGTTAGTTGTGTTTCCTGAGCTGTCCTAATTTTCTCTGATCTGTCAGAGACACAACTGAAATGCAAAAATGTTATATATATTTTATCTCAAATACATTTTCTAGTTGATAGTGTGGGATTATTGTGTGCAGTGTGTGAGTGTTTGTTAAGTGTGTTTTACCTGTCCTGACTTCAGTGTGTGTTTGGGGGACAGGCTGCCAGTGCTGTTGAGCGAGGTCATGCTCCCATGGGAGGGGGTGGAACGCAAGGAGTCTTTTGGGGGTGGAGGGCTCGCTGGTAGTCCAGGCACAGGTCCGGTCACCGAACAAAGACTCTTCTTCCTCTTAGATGGAGGGATGAGGGCGGAGGGCAGGAGCGAAGGAACAGGCTCCTTCTCCAAGGCTCGGTACACCAGGTGCATGGCCTGGAGAGCACATCCTGCTGTCAATGGATGCATTACAAGTTTTCTAAAAACACTACTGTTGCCCCAAGTCCAGACACAAGCTCCAACACCGTTTACGTAACAGTAATGACATCAATTTGAAAGCCAGTTAGGGATCACCTATTTTTCTCATTGTGTCTTTAACAGCAAACCTGCACAGTTCACATCTGAACTATAACAGTTGATTACCTGGCTTCCTGCAGCAGAGTCTATCAGATTAGTTTTAAATTTAAAATGAATTTATGGGTCAATGCACCATCCTCCTCTCTATGATGGTTTCTGGGCACACACTGACCCTTCCATACCTGAGCCTCATGCATACCCTTTGTCTGTGATCAGAGATGGAACAGATGATTTAGGGGAAAGATGTGCATGAAGAGACTAAAATCTCTGCCATGTTTTTAGCACTGACCTCAAGTAAAGTCATCAACAGTTCAGAGAATATAGCATACAGTGTTCAGACAGGAAGACATGTGATTGTTGTCAGAATAATGTTGTACCTTCACTTACACTGCTGTACCTGCCAGATAAATTTCTATGTAAATCTAGAATTGTATTTATATCTGTTTACACTTGTGTCATGTTTCCCGTCACACTTATGTTCATGTCCTTATCCTCTCTAATGGCCAGCTGCCACATTTACTCTGACAGACGAGCTGATCTAAATTTGGACTGAACTGATCCATCCCTGTAGCTGCAGCAGGGAGGAAGGGGGCAACAAGAAACTGACCTCAACAGAAGGTGTTGAGCTTTTCAAGTTGTTAGAGGGGTCTGAAAGGTAGCTTAGGTTGGTGACAGCAACTCAATGGCAAAGGATAATGTGAGAAGTATTCCTCAAGATGGAAAGACATGACGCAATCAGTCAAGATTTGACTACAGATAAGAAAACCCGATGTTGTGCAAAATGTGACAAAAGTCTGCTTCTGTGTGCATACATAAGTTGTAAAAATGTCCAGTCTGCACTCAAAAAATCAACCAAAAACTTTGAAATCTGAAACACTTGGTCACAGATGCAGCATGTGTGTGGGTCACATCTAGAAAGCAGGAATTAACCTGATGCTGGTGGAGGTGTTTCAGGGCTCCAGGGATCCCAACCACAGGCAACATGGTCCTGGGTGAGGTGCCAGACAAAGTGTGATTCAAACCATTATGATGGGGAGTCCCCCAAAGAGCTGGAGGAGGGGGCTGAGGGGACAGAGGTCTGTGGGTCTCTTCTGAGACTGTCGTCCTAACCACCCAGTCCAGATAAGTGGAAGAAAATTAGATGAAGAGAATTAACATTTAAGTGGAGCTCCTGAAATGTTCAGTTGGTGTAAAAACCTCTGACTTCTATACAAACTTGGTGTTTCTTGTTCTTCTGGATCTTCTGGATCATTTGTTATGATCCTGCCTGTTTACTTCACAGACCAGCTACCTCTGACTGAGGGGCCATGTTTCTGTTATGTTCATCTTCACCTGCAGCTTCCATCTGAGCAAAGACACTTTGCCTTAAACGGTTTGAATTTATGCTGGGAGCCTGAAGGAAAAAGTTTCTTTACACTGTAGTGAATAACAATGAAAAGAGTCAAACTCACCACAGCAAACTCATCTTTGTCCAGATGGCCATCTTTATCTATGTCACTCAGGTCCCAAACCTAGCAGTGGAAAGTAATCACAGACATGTCATCTATGACAATGTGTTGCTGAACAGCAACCATGAAAAGGTCATCTTAGGGGTGTCTGACATTGCCATGGAAACAAGGAAGAGATCAAAACATCCTCTAACAGCAAACAACAGAAACAATGGTATGGTAGGTCAAAAATTCTGGATACCCCATCAACAAAACGTCACTCATCCTGGAGCTTCTACATAGAAGATTTATTTTAGTGGCTAAAAACCATATTTGTGTGAGGATAATTGCAGTTTGCAAAAAATACCCATGTTCATGTGGACATGGCCTAAAAACAAGTAAAAATGAGGCAAATACCTTTCCAAGAACATCCAGAGGCAGCTTGGAGTTGATGAGGACTGGCTTGACCTTTTCTCCTGACAAAAGGCCGTTGACTGGAGCCAAACTTTCAAAAATGCCATCAAATTTATTCTTCTCCTCAGGCTACAAAGACACAACAGTTCAGTGAACCAGCTGATCTGCAAATACTCAACTGACTTACATCTTCTGATCATTCTGTAGTTGAAGCACTAACTTATTTCAATTATCTTTGCTATAAACCTTTACAGTACGAGTATCAAATGCTGAAAGTGAGACATTTTCCTATTTCATAACGAATAAGGGCTTATTTTGAATTTGATTGCAGCAACACACCTCATAAAGTTGTAATGGGGCAACAAAAGGCTGAAAAAAGTGGTGAAAAGTGGTTCTCAAAGAAAAAGCTGGAGGGACTTGTTGAAGTTAATCGGGTGGGTGTCGGTGATCTTTGGGCCCTCGGGTAGCAATGCATTAAAAACAAACATGATCCGTCATGAAAATCAATGCACTGGTTCAGAAACACCTTCAGACACTGTCTGTGAACACATCTCACTGTGCCATCTACATATGCAACTTGAAGCTCTATTATGCAAAGAAGAAGCCATGTGTGGTCATGATCCGTTTCTGGATCAAAACTTGTTTATTTGATGAATCCAAACCTGAAATTGATTTTTGGGAAATAATGGACACTGTGTATTCCAGACTAAAGAGTAGAGGGATGATCCAGCTTGTTACCAGAGCTCAATTCAAAACCTGTATCTCTGATAGTACATGGAGGGCGTTAGTGCCCCTGTAACTGGCAACTACTAGAAAGTCTCCATCAGTGCTGACAGGTATACGCAGGTTTTAAATCAATCCAAGCATCATCTTTTCCGGGGAAGACCTTGCATATTTTAGCAAGAAATTCAGGCTTCGTAGTAGAAAAGTCTGAGTGCTGAACTGATTCGCCGGCAGTCCAAAACTTTCACAAAATGAAAACATTCAAAAACCCAGAACTGTTGAGCGGATGGGACCCTCTATCAGACCAGAATGGGACAACATTACTCTCCCAAAGGTCCAGCGGCTGTTGACCTGTGACAACTTTATAAGCTGTGTTACTGAAATCAAAATCAAGACGAGTTCATATTCTTCATTAAATAGTAAAATGTCTTATTTTCAATATTTCATATGTTTTATATTTTCAATTGTGAATAAAATATGAGTTTATAAGATTTGTAAATCATTACATTGTGTTTTTACTTAGATTTCATCCAGAGTGCCAACAGTTTGGAGTTGTGGTTGTACTCAGTCAGAAATTAAAATGATTTATCACCAAGACTCCAGGCAATATTCTACCTTTTATAATGTTAGTAATAAGAGAGCTTTACTCTGTCTGTATGTGTCTGTGTGGGCGAACACACCCTAACAGCCCAGTGGGATTCAGCAGAGACACAGGTGTTGCTCAGAGATGGACTGCTGGTGTCCTTCTGAAATAAAGAAACATTATTAATTCAGAACCTGTCACATGATTCATTCACTGACTTTCACTTAAGGCTTTAATGAAACAGCAGTATCATGTAAAAAAAACTAAAAAAAATAAATAAATAAAAATAATAACAATAATAACGATTTCACACTCACAAACTTGGGAGGAGGAACAGTGAGGTTGAGGCTGGACAGGCTGACTTCCTGTCCACTCTGAGCACAGGCCACCAGGCGGAGAGCAACGTAAAACCCCTGACACATAAAACACATTTTCAACCTTTACAATTTAATCTTTGCTTTTTCTTTTTTTTTTTGTTTGTTTTTCTTTTAGCTGAATACGATAGCTACGATAACAGGGTTATTAAGGGTTGCAGATCTGTGTGTGTGTCTGTGTGTGAGTGTGTGTCTGTTTGGGGGGCGGGCGCGCTCACCTGTTTGTCAAGGTACCCTTTCCCATCAGGATCAGCCAAATCCCAGATCTGAAGCAGCAAACATAAGCACACATTAATGACATGCTGAGCTCAGAGGGAGCTACATGTTCAGCAGTGTAGTCGCACGGGGCTCCAGTCAGTGCTGTTAATAATGAACCACAGGTTTTCTGTCTCTTATCTGTGAGTGTGTCCAGAGATGATGCCTCACATCCCCACAGAACCTCCCACTTCATCAACCCTTGATCACCCAATGTAATCAATACATCCTAGCAGCCTGCACACACTGTTAACTAAATGACGTGTCAGTGACACAAGTAGCCATTATCCTGCTGCTGGTTGACTGTGGGGAGCTTCATATAATGAGAGGCTGTCAATCAGTGCAGAGATTTCAGCACTGGACCAGACCACACACCAGAATCAACAGGGGGGAAATTGGGTTTTCCTTAGTTAGCTTAGTTGGGTTTGTATCTGTTACCTCTTTGTGTCTTTTTGTTTGGGCTGATCAGCCACTTTAAAGTTTACCCTTGTGTCTCAGTTGTTAGGCCAGTTTATTTCGTTTGTTTGAATTATTCTGCCACAAGTTATTTAAGTAGAGTTCTTTTATGTTGACCTCTTTTATGGGCTGGCTTATTAATTGATTTAATAATTGTTTTGGATTACTTTTTTGGGTTAAAATAAAAAACCCTTTTTTTGGACTTTAAATCTGTGCCTGACTGTCTTTCACTGCTCGGTCCATCGCACTCTGTTTCTGAGTTACTCTGTCAGGCTGTTAGAAATGGCAACAGTATAAAAAGTACTCTTTGTTTTTCTGAATGAAACAAAAACTACACAGAAACTTTATAAGCTCAGTGCTTTTACTTAAAGCACTGGGCTTAGAGGTGGCGTGGCTCAGTGGGTAGAGTGGTCATCTTGTAGCCTGAGGGTTGCCGGTTCGATCCTTGGCCTGTCAAGCTACCCTTGACCAAACTCCAAATTGCTCCTGATGGCAGCTTTCTCCATCAGTGTTTGAATGTGATGTATGATGTAAATTCCATCATTGCAGGTACAGAAAAAGCTCTATATAAATACAGACCATTTGCCAAAGAAGAATGTAAGTAGGGGCAGTGTGGAACCCTGAAATACACCTCAATGTTGCATGAGCTTAAACGCATTCTTCTAAAGAACTACACACTTTTTTCTACCATACAAATGCAACTCTAATAGATCCTGAACTGTCCCAGCCCCTGTCCTCCTAAGAGGATATTATGAGCCCACATCCTGTCAAATGCTGCTCAGCTTCTCCTTGTCCTCTGAAAGCCTGACAGATTTATTTGTCTCCATTACTTGAAATATTCATTTGTTTCCCTCTTCTTTCACTGACATAAATATATATATATTGTTATAGCATTATTATTTGGATTTCACACAGTGTTCTATACAGGAAGTGTCTGAAACAAGATCCCCTTTCTTGGTCAGAAATACTTCACTCTACAACAAAAAATGTATAAAGAACTCATCTTTTAATAAAAAGGCCGCTTACAAATGAAATGTTTTCATTTGATATTTACGTGATACATTTTTTTAAACAGCCCTTTTGCCTCAGGCCACAGAATTTCCTTCATAATACCACCAATTTCACAAACAAATGGAAGATTAGGTGTTAAACAGGTTGTAGACACATAACTTATATCTAAATGCATTTAAAGCTGATATACTAGGCACCAAGCCAGCAGCCACTCCTTTACATATCCAATGGATAAGAAACTTCTATTTTTCACCTGGAATTCCAATGTGTGATTTGATGATTCACGCTAGTTTTGGGTGGGAAACTAACATTTGACAACATCACCTGGCTCTTTAGTCAGTCCATGCTAGCTCCAGGAATGTCTGATTCAATCAAGTATTAGAAAAAGAATTGAATCAAGTAACAGATTTTTTTCTTTTTTTTTTTTTTTAATGATCCGTATCCAGATTGTGGTCTTTAGTCCCATTAGCCTACAGTAACCTCAGTAGATGTTGATGGCTAATTAGCTTATTATGACAGAGACAACCTACTAAAGCTGTGTACTCACCATTTTATTAATAATAAAACACACAACGCTTATCGCAATGCATATACAAAACAGCCTAATCTTGCCAATCACAGTGAATTGTCTCGCTCAATGTCACCACAGCGAAAACATTTAAAGGCCAAAATAAAAAACAACTATTTTATTCATATTGTTATTTTTGCTGAAATACATTGGTTTGAAACCAATTGAAATTTTAGCTTAAACTGTGAAGTGGAGGAAAATGTAAGTATCAATCTTTTAGAACCGAGATCATATTGGGGACATCACAAGCTAAGTCTTAACTCTGAGTACCTGCTGGTGAGCAGTGTAGGTAACTGAGTTTTTTGCTGGCAGTAAAACCAAAGCTGAAGGAACTGCAGAGACCAATCAGATCAAAGTATTTGGTTTATGTAAAGACATCAGAATTGAATGTCTGTTCCCTGAAAATCACTGCAAAGTTGATTTTTGCTGACAAGATCAGCTGTTAATAACACTGATATGACCTCAGAGGCTGCAGCCCACTGACAACCCACAGTAACAGCAAACATCCACCAGCATCACTGTAACTTTGGTCACCTTTCCCAGTGTAATGTCAGATAGTCCAGACTTCTTTAAAAACAGGGCAGCCTCTGTTGGTCCCACTCTCCCTGTGTTTCCTGGATCCACCTGGAAGCAAACACACACTCTCATTGCTTTGAGTCATTTAATCCTGAGCTGTCACTCAGGCTGTCATCTATCTCAAACATATCAGCAGCTCAGCAACAACCTGCTTCAGCTCATGTTCTTACCTGTCTGTAGAAATTCTCATAAACAGGGTTCCCACTCGACAGCTGTGGCACAAACACAAAGTATTTACACTTAAAAATTATTGTGTAAAGTCCTGAAAGCCAAAAAAAAGTCACAGACAAGCAGACATAGAGCTCTTCTCACATTCAGCTGAGATCAAGATAACAACGTGGCGATTTCGAACAATATATAAGGCTAACTTAATTTTTCATTCAAATAAATAAAATCATCAGCCTCTGTGTTCCAGTGGACACGATCCACTTTTTAGGCTCACGGGACAGACACTATCACTGCTGAGAGCACTGGCACAGAATCAGCTATCATCACCATCATTCATCACGTTCAACCCTCCTCCTCCGCCGCCTCCTCTTCATCCTCACAGCATCATGCTAGGCTAACTGCTAGCTCCTGTGAATCCCGGACGTCCTCATGTCAGTCCGCCTCAGTCTCGGTGTGCTGTGTCGTATTTCAGCCTAATATCATTAGCAACATCGTGTAATGTGTCGCGGGTTAACAGCTACACGGCTAAATAGATCCAGCTGATGCTAACAGCCGCGACCTAACGGTACAGTACCAGGCCTTGTTGGACTGGCTGCCTCATTCCGAGACGCCCCTCAGAGGGAGCTCAAGAGTTGTTCCGAGTTCAGCTCAACTAGAACCTGATCAGGGAAACATGCTGGGTCACAGCAGTGCTAATTGTCTACTTCCACTAAGGCAAATTGAGGTAAATGCTGCATCTTTACCTGGGTGAGAGATGTGAGGGCTGCCATCTTCCCTGTTGCTGCGGGAACGCGCTCCACCCCCAACCCCTGTCCAGACGACACGCCCCCTGCTGGACGAAGTTACAAATCCCACCACCTATCATGAAGGTGAAGCTGGAGGCAGCAGCTTCAGGACCCCGAGTTTCACTACAGCTGCTCTATTTACTCAAATGAATTTGAGTGAAGAGTCCTGAGAGTGTAGAAACGCTACTCTGTCACGATGACCTGCTCAGACATTCATCGTGGTCCTGTTGGATTGAGACACTTTCAGGATTTGTCTTGAGTATAGTGTGGCAATCAGGGATGATCTAGACTTTTTGATGGGGGACCCAGACATGAGACCCAGGCACAGACCAGGAAAAGGGTGAGATATGCAAATGAGATCTTTAAAAAGGGATCTAGGTTTTAGGAAATAATTATATGATTTTTACAACTAAAGTCCTCTAATTTACCAAGAGTAAAGCAAAATTTGTAAAAGCAACAGCCCATGATATAATCCTTCATTGTATGCCTTTAATCACTGTGCATAAATACATGTACCTTATTGATAATGAAAACAAAACTTGTTTAAAAATAAATCACAGGTTTGATCATAGTTTCTTCAGCATTCTTGGTCAGCTAACTTTATACCGTGATAACATCTGGTGGTTCTATGACTTTCAGAACCCCTTCATAAAATGAAAACAGTCTGGACAGACAAATATTATCACCCACATAGGCAGCTGGCAAGATTATGCTGTAACAATGCTGCATTATAATTAAGAACATAGTAATGTTAATTTAAAATGTAGAAGTACATAACATGCTTCCTTCACTTGCACTACCAGAGCATCTGAGGTTTACCCAGGTAAGTCTGTACTTGGGGTGGCACCAACACTAACACTACCTCCACCACTCACCCATTAGGCCCCATGCTTAGTAACAACAAAGAAAAGGACTCATTTGAGTGATAAACTCTGGTTAACTCAGTTATCTGGATCAGTGTTTGCTTGTGTCTTTATCTTGAAACTGTTACTTATAATGTGGGGGGAGAATGTGGCTTTTGCTTCTAGTAAAGTCACTCAGCTCCTTTAATTTTGTAAAAGCTTTTTATTTTACACATTGCTTAAACATTTTCATAAATAAAACTGCTTCATTTATGGTTGTCAAGTCTTTTCTGATCAACCAAAAGAGGAAAGAAGATTTGATCTGAATAAATTACTGGTGAGTTTCTTCTTTCCTTGCCATGCTCCAAACAACCATCTCATGCAACACCAGTAACTGTCACAGTGAAGCAGCTCCTCAGTCGGTTATGTCCTCCTGCAGCGGAAATAAAAATTGCCAGTTTCAAACACTCATGCAGCAAAGCACATGCTGAAGGTTTTGGTACGTTTGTCTGCAATTTAGCAAAAAATCCCCTTCAGTTCATTAGAGAAAAACAGCAATTAATTCAACATGAACACCAATGTCCCTGTTGTCTTTCACCATAAGACATGAAGAAGCAACAGCTTGACTCCTTACAGCCACAAGATCCAGAGAGGATGTGGCAAGATGGGACAAAGGAAATTCATTTTTGTTTACTTAATTTGATTCATTTTCTAACAAGGTGTAGTTCACAAAGTATGTAGTGTGCTCACCTCATATCAAACTTTTCCCATCTGGAAAATAAAGAGCATAGAAAGACCTGATGATGGTTCAAACTGAATCCAAGTGCTGCACCTGGATGAGTCAGTTCCATAAAAATACAACTTTTCTAATATTCACAGCAGGGGACTGTTTCTGTTGTTCATCATTTCTGCCTTTGGCCAAGGCCAAGACACATTTGGCCAAACTGTTAGTGGTTTTGACCTTTACTACTGGTGTGACAATGATGAGAACAACTCACAGTGAAAAGATAAAAATACAAAAAACAAACACATGCCCACATCCTGACATACCCACCCCAAACAAACACAGTAGGTCTTGGCTCACAGTTATCAGCAAATCACCATCAATATTTGACCTAAATTAGAATCTCAAATACATAACTGTAATTTGAATTCATGACTATGCAGAATCCACCTCCCCATGACAACAGCTACGTTTCTGACTGATGAAGGCTCAAACACCACCCTTCTGTTTTAATGTGGACTAACTGAATCATTGATATTTTGAGGTAAAAAGCAGGAGAAATTGGAGAATTCAAGCTGAAGAAAGCGGCTCTAGTTCTCAAACGCTGAAGCAAGCAGCAGTAACACGAAGAGTTTGCTAATGTGTTTCTCTCTTTCTTGCTATGAACTACACACACAGCATAAACTGCACATCTTGAGTTGAACCCAGGCTGATGATAAAGTCTGCAACCTATGAAGTGATGCTGATGTGACCTCTGTCAGCAGCAGATGATAATCATTACAGCTGTATGGAGTGTAGGCAGCATAACTAACTTTAAACAGCACATCATTATCATCATCATCATCAGACCAGACCACAGGCACCATCATGAATAGAAATGTCCTCTTCCTCCCAGAAGGCCTGTGCAGGGCTGCGTTCTGCTATGCAGCTCTCTGCAGGTGCAGCAGGTGTTGCTGGTTTACTCGTCGTCCCAGGTTTGTTGGAGCAGGAAGTTAGCTGCCAGATTCTCGTTCTTCTCACATGCAAAGTAAGCCTGGATGACTAAGCCCTCAGGGAAGCCCAGTGCTTTTAACTGGAACACAATCAACATGTTCTGTTATTACACACACTCAGTTACACAGCTGCCTGACACATGGAGTCAGACAGAAATACCAAGTCTGGACACTGACCCTCTCTATGGCCTCCTTCTCCTGTGGGGTGACATGAATATAGTTTGTGTGCGATGACCCCTGGACCTCTTCCCCTTGTCCTCCTGCATCTCCACCTTGTGGCTCATTAAGCATTTGCACAAAATGGTCCTGGTGCTGCGTGATTTGCTGCAAGTAACAGCAAAAGCAGGTTCTCAGCTCAGGACATCTGATCAGGGTTTAGATCAAACTGTAGATAGCAAACATGGTTGGCTAGCCTACTTCACTTTTTCACAGTAACAGTGAAACTTCAGCATATAGATTTGTGATTGTGGTACCTGCAGCAACTGTGGGTTGTCTCTGCCCAGCTGTTGCAGCAAGGCCGGCAGGAGAGCCGGGTTGTGCTGAATGATCTGTCTCATCTGGTGGAACTGGGGCTGGTTCCTTAGAAATTCCAGTGGGTTGCCTGTGGGGCTAGAGCTTCCCCCAGCACTGGGAGGCAGACTGCCAGATAGTGGCCCTGCTGAGGAGAGACATAATCTAATGAACATGTTTAATTACTGAGAGGTTATTTCCTGAGAAACTATTAGTTTAAAGTCAGTTTATGAATAGGTTAGTTTTTTAAATGTCTAAAGAAATTTTAATACTTATACTATCAAACAATTGCTAAAAAGTTATAGAAAGAGTTGTGAAATGTGTTCCAGAAATGCTACAACTTATGCTCTATCATTCTTGTAGATATTACCCACCCAGCTGGTCTCGTACGAAAGTTCTTTTCAACTGCTTCATGTGAGAGTGTTAGCCACGTTCACCTAAAACAGCTGATTGGTAATGTGACGGCTTCTGTGTGTCAGCTAATTACATTCAGTGTTTCATCCACCTTCGTGCACCTGATGTCCACAAAACGCACCTCAAGCAACCAGAAAAACTTCTGTAATATTGAGGGAAGTGTCTTAAGAATATTTATTTGTCTATCAAACTTTTCTAAAGCACATCTTTAAAACGCGAAATCAAAAAAACTATTATGGAAACCCAGCTAATGCACACACTGAAGAATCTTTGGGGAGAACCAGATCACTGTAGGTGGATCTTTTTGCTACTGAAGCCTAATGAACATAAAGGACACAGAAGCGTGAACTTACTGTTGGAGGCTACTGGGGGCTGCTGTGGTTGTTGTGTGGCAGGGGTGGAGGGGTTGGGTGGAGCACTTTGTCTAACGGGATCTGGAGGGGGTGGGTCACTGGCCTCTGCAGGAATACCCTACAGGACATAAAGATTTACTACACACTTAGATACAATAGAAGAGGAGAATTCAGGAGCAGAGCACATCCTCACCATGAGTAGATACTCCACTGCTCGATCTGGGTTGTTGTAACTGGCTCTGAGTGCAGCCACAACCTGTTCTCGTTCGTATCCCATAGACATCATCTCTGACACCAGGCTTTCATAGGCCAGACCAGTCACTGCACACACAACAGAAGTAATTTATATCAAGCTTCTTACATCTGTCATTTACTATAAGAAGTGCGTCTTTGCTGCATACTAAACATTTGATATACAAATTGGCTCTTTTCATGAAGCTAAGATTATTTCAGCTTTGTGTCTTAACAGATATTTAAACCAGCACTTCATCTTTATTAATCCAGAATCTGTTAATCTTGACCACTGTTTCCCTACAGAGCAGAGGAGATTGAGCTGCAGGTAGATCGTGGACTACTCATACAGTCACTGATGAGAAACAATCATTTCACTGCTCCTAATCATGACCTTCTCAACCAGACTCTGATGTTCCTCGATGCTCTGCAGAGGCTCAAAAGTTCCATCTTTCTGCATTTTTGTGTAAAACCAGTAAAGTGTAAGTTTATATTAATCCAGTTTAATTCCCAACTGCTCTCGTTCACCTATTTTTCTGTTTTATTTATCAAAAAAATGTGACTGAAAAGCAGCTCATTAAGACTATGTGTCAGCTCTCTTTTCTGTAACCACAACCATTGTGAGATAAACGCATGGCTAATTGGCATATTAGCATATTTTTGCAGTTAGTTTACATTGCAGATTGTGCACCATCAAGTGATGTGAGAGATGAGGCAAATAGAATATACAGAGCAGAGGAATGGATGTAGACTGAAAAATGAGTGTTTACTTATCAAATACTTTAATTCTAATTTGATCTGATAATAAAAAAAAAGCTGATTCATTATTTTTTTTATGGTAATGTTATTATTTATCATCTGCAACAAAATCTGCTATTCATCATTCCAGGAAAGTGCTCTCAACAACACCATCTCCAATGAAATGTCAATTTATCACTCAGTTTTTATTTCACAAATCACTTAAAAGTTTATCAGCTTTTGTCTCTTCTGTTTTATTTAGTTACTTTTGTTACTTCAACTCTTGCACCATTTCCATGAAATGATAAAAGGCAGACTTCATGTTGCAGATGAAAAATAATGAATTTAACTCTAAAGACTAAATGATAAAACATGGCTTTTCATTCATAGAATTGCAACTGTTTTAATCAAATGTGCTTCAAATTAATCAAACTACATGTACAAGTACTTGAAAATTGAATCTTTCATTTTTTTATTATTTACATGCATTTATCATTTTTTGCATCCTCCTTTAATAAAGTAAAGCACATTAAACAACAACATTAATCACCTTCAGCTACATCTGATAGAACTTAGTTCTGTAGTGCTAAATGACAATAGAATAGAATAGAATAAAAATACTTTATTAATCCCTTTGGAGAGTCCTCAGGGAAATTTGGGTTGGACAAAGACACCAAAAGATCAGTATTTACCAAGTATTGATGCTGCTTCCTCAAGGAGACCCAGTTCATCAACAAGGCTGAGAGGCATAAAGAAAATTAAGAAATATTATGAATTAACATCCCACAACATGACTTTTCACTTTTCATCTTTTATCTTATAGGAACTTCCTGTGAATGTGGGGACAGACATTTTGAAGATAACGACTCAGTTGTTGGACTAACACACATCAAGTTCCCCTTTAAGTGTATGTCTATTAAAGTTTAAAACAATGTAGCTCTGTGTTGGTGTGGAAACAAATGCAAGTTAGCACCATTGTGATGAAGCTGTGCAGTAACAAACACACACACAGAGGTAAACTATCTGGAAACAGAAGAGGATGTGAGGTAAGCGAAACTTCCAGCTGTGCTCATGTTCTGAAACTTCTGTTGGACCACAGTTAGATGGTGTGAACTCTGGTGTCAAGATGGACACTAGCAGCATCCTGATCCTCTGACCCACAATGCAGTGGGTGTGGCATTACTCTACAGGAAATAACTTTTCTAACTATTTGACTGCAACCCATCACTAACAGAAACAGTCCCCTCAGCCAACATTAGTACAAGTGAAACAGACTAAAAATGCTGAGTAAATTCATCAAGATGTTCCAAATACTAGTCAGTGTCACTATTCCAGGTCAGATCTGTTGTTTTAAACAGGTCTCTTGTAAAACTAACAAAGGAAAAACACTGTGTTTAGTGAGTTCCACCCACCTGGAAGTAGAGGAGTGGACTGGGGCGGTGGCAGGTGTTTCACTGTCAGGGGCTTCATTTGTTTTGTCCTCTGACTGGCCAACAGGAACTGAGGCTGGAGCAGAGGGGGGGTCCATCAGAGTGTTTTCTGGGATAGGGAGAGGAGATTCAGAGGGAGCAACTGACTGGGCTGCAGGCAGGGCTGCAAGAGCTGGTGCTGGAGGACCAGATGGCGGTGCTGCAAGTGGCGCTGGAGCTCCAGCTGTGACTGAAAGTGGTGCAGGAGCTCCAGCTGTGACTGAAGATGGTGCTGGAGCTGCAGCTGTGGCTGAGGGTTGTGCAGGAGCTGCAGCTGCGGCTGAAGGTGGTGCAGGAGCTCCAGCTGTGACTGAAGATGGTGCTGGAGCTGCAGCTGTGGCTGAGGGTGGTGCAGGAGTTCCAGCTGTGACTGAAGGTAGTGCAGGAGCTCCAGCTGTGACTGAAGATGGTGCTGGAGCTGCAGCTGTGGCTGAGTGTGGTGGTGGAGTTGAGGCAGAGGGTGGTGCTGGAGCTGCAGCGATGGTGGAGGGTGGTTCTGGAGCTGGAGTTGGAGTTGGAGTTGGGGGTAGTGCTGGAGATGATAATGGTGCTGGAGCTGTGACTGAGGGGGGCGATGAAACTGCAGTTTGATGGGGAGCAGGCTGAGTGGCCCCTTGTGGAGGAGGGGCTGGTTTAGGCTAGAAGAAATTTCACAGTAGATTATTAGAGATGGGGCTATGATGACAAAACATACAAATATGGGTTGTTAAATACAGTCATTTATTCTAATTGCTTACAAAGGTCAGGTTAAAAAAAGAGAGTGAATAAAACATGGACAGATTTCCACAACATTGATCCCAGAAGACTGATTGGAATAGCCACTGACTGCTGGTTAATATTTTACAAAGCTGGAAAGCAAAAATACAAAAATTAGTTTGTAAACTGCCCTTAACCATGTGTTTCTTGTTTAACCACTGATGAACAGAAGGAAACAACCTCAATTTCTGATACATTCTGTGTCTGAGGTCAACAGCAAACCTAGCATCTTGTTAGCAACATGTAAAGTGAAGCTTGTAAGATGAGTGACAGTACAGAGGAACAAGCAATGGTGCAGAGGGATAAGTGGCAGCTGGTCAGTGAGCTTAGCAGGTTTTAGTCGGGGTCTGCTGATACCCAAGGCATTCACTGTTAGAAGACGGTTCAGCTGTGAAGCAGATGGTCAGAACCACCTACACTGCTGCCCTCTCTTTGTGCTTGTCACCGACATTTGTTTAAACTCACAAGAAAGACGGCGACAGACACTAAAGCTTTAACTGAAAATAATCAGTGAAATAAAACTGTGTGAGGAGACACTAACCTTAGTAACCATGACCACCACAAAGTTTTTCTCATCGATGTTGTACTCTTTCAGTTGGATATCATCATTTAAGATCTTGCCTAAAACAACAAAAAGAAAGGTTTTAGGGCACAACTGAGATTTAAAAAAAAGTTCAAAATACTTTGACAGCATTAAATCCAAAGCTCTTTTATTAGACTAGATACAGCAACCAAGCTTTTAAAGCTCAGTTCCTCCATCAGAGTTAACATCAAGAGCCACAGAGAACTGTAAACACAGATTTCTTTGTGTGACTGGATGTTCCCTTTAAACCACGCCAGTCATGGACAGCGTTAATCATTTGCTGATTAGACTCTGGGTTAACATTTCTAATGACAAAGACAGTGGATCAAAACTCTGAGATGCCTTCAGTATGATCTGAAGTTGACTTCCATCTAGTTTCCTGACTGTATCTTGTACAGGTTGAAGTAGTTCCCACAGCAGCAGGAGTGACCTCCCCATCCCTGCCACTACCACTGTTAACAGAATGACTAGAACACTGAGCACTGATCCTGAAAGGTGAAAACAATAGTTAGATTGATTATTCAGGTGGCCTCGCTTTATTTGTTTAACTCTGGCTTACCTGCATAGATGAGTTTCTGTCCCACAGAAGGAAAAGCATCTTTCCCTTTGTCCTCTTCTATTTTCTCCTTCAGGGCTCTCACCTGACAGACATGAAATAGTAACGCACTGATATGGCAAATTTACTTAAAATATAACATCTCCAAACAGTGTGACTGTAAGGTCTAGTTGGAAACATCCTATCATGGGAACAACAGCTGATCTTCTCTACTGAGACTATAAGATTGACTTGTAATGACATTAAAGAAAGTGCTCTCACTCTCACAAAAGTCATTATGATGCTGAACGAGCCAGTTTTCTCATCTTGGTCCTGGGGATTGATATTTCTTGAACATAAAAACTGAATCCTCCATTTTCTACAAAAGTCTCTGTATTGGATGTTTCTGATGTCTCTGTGTCAGTTTTGAGTTAGTGGAGCAAGTCAAACAGAAGTGAGACTAATCCAAAATAATCTTCCACTTGTTTCGTCATTATAATCAATAGATAAAATAAATCTATTTTGTCCGAAGTGATATTACAGAAATCCATACTTTAAAA
Organism: Melanotaenia boesemani; assembly: GCF_017639745.1. Taxonomy (NCBI): domain Eukaryota; kingdom Metazoa; phylum Chordata; class Actinopteri; order Atheriniformes; family Melanotaeniidae; genus Melanotaenia; species Melanotaenia boesemani. The sequence goes on along the minus strand of NC_055695.1, from coordinate 17,337,977 downwards.
AAGTCAGCATTCCAGGTGACTTTTGACTTTGAAAGACAGAAACTGTCCAAATCCAGACCTGAACGCAGGAAGGAGCCCAAAGCAAACTGTACAGGACTCTACAGCGAAAGATTCTCCCAAGGTGAATGGTCTGATTCCTGTTTTGTTAGCTCATTATGCCAAGCCAAGCCAATTTTATTTATAAAGCACTTTAAAAACACTAAATACTGACCAAAGTGCTAAACAGTAAATCATTTAAACAGACACAAATTTAAAAGCATAATAAAACTATGTAAAATAAGACCAAAACTAAAATAATAAAAACAAGATAAAACTATATAAAAACCAAAAATAATATAAAAATAATATTAAAATCAACTCTCACGCTGGGTCAAAGGCCAAAGAAAAAGAAGTGGGGTTTAAGTAGGGATTTAAAAATGGACAGTGAGTAGGCCTGTCTAACATCCAGTGGCAGCACGTTCCATAACCGAGGAGCTGCCACGGCAAAAGCTCTGTCTCCTCTGAGTTTATGTCGGGTCTTTGTAGCCTGTGGATCTTCCCTTGAGCTTTTCAGTATGTATTTCTATGAAACCATGTAAGCTTTTTCAAGGCTCATCTGCCATTCTTCAACATAAACGTGAAGGAAATAAAGTTGGCTGTTAAATGTCTCATTCCAACCCCGAGTCTAAGGCACTTGGGAAGGATGAGTTGACCCAGCCTTTGAGAGAAAAAAATGTATCACATGGGTGGTTTCTATCACACGTATGCATGCTTGTGCTTTCTCTTTGGAGAACTGTCAGCTTGATGCCCTCATGGTGACTGTGTACATGATCCAACACTACCCCTGTTCTGAAACTGAACTGTCATGGGTTTAGACAGCATGGGTCCTCCTCATCTTCTTGGCTGAGATGGTCCTCTCTACAACAGAGATGCACCCTGGTGTGTACTACAGAGTTTACTCATTACTGTGCTTCATCTTTCATCAAGGTGTGGTCGCAGACAGACATACTATTTCTAAAGGCAGAGTTAAACATTTTGAATACAAATTCATATATGTATATATCAAAATTATCCTTAATATCACTTTTTTTTTTATCTATCTGGCACACTATCCCTGGCCCCTGTTCTTTCAGTCCCCTTCTGGGTAAAGACAGGGACTGAATAAAACTAAATCTATAGGCTTCTTTTTCTGGATAACTTTTTAACTAACAAATAGGTATTTTATCGATAAAAATAAACCGCTGAGTTGAATTAAACTAAACTTGTTTTCTATATAGAACACTGGTTCTGCTGATGAACAGACAGTATATGAACAAAGAGGACTTGGAATGAATTGGATAAAAATAAATAAATAAAACTACTACTGTTTCTCAGTAACCATGGCAATAATGACATGTGGCATCATCCCAAGTGTCATCTTGCTTTCTGGTTTAGAATAAACTTTATTTCCAGTTTACAGAATTTTGGATTATTCTTGTTGTATCAGTTCACAAATACAGAGCAAATGATTACTTGTTTTTCATGATGGCACACGTGACTGATATCTTTGGATAGAAAGTTCAGATCCAGAAGTGATCCCTGACAATCAGCATATTTGGTATCTGTGAGTACACCTGATTTAAAGCTATGGATAACAACGAGCCAGAGGAAGGTGGATCAGGATCTGTGTGGAAATATTGCAGCGTCATCCCGCTTCGTGTTTTCACCACTTCACGGAACCACTGAGAGTCCGTTAAACTGACGTCTGCTCTTCAACTTGAAAGCGATTTACTTTGGAGGGGAGCGCTTACTTCCGGCTGTTGTAGCATAAATTCAGGTGAACTCTGACACCGGCTGTCTCACAGCTAAGTTGCGGTATTTGCAGGAAAAAAAAAACCAATATAAGGGGTGTGTTTGTGTTTGCGCCGCGGCTCCACCGTGTCCCGGTACTCACCGTCAGCTCCGGGTCGATCTGTATCTTGAACGTCTGCTGCTGCAGTGTCTTCAGCGTGACCGTCAGCATGTTTCCACGCAAACCAGCTCTGTGATCACAGGGATTTCTGGGCTTTCCTCACACTCTTTCTAACTTCGTTTGTTTGTGTGTGTGACTCAGCTCTCTCAGGGCAGACTCACCACGGTCGCCACCTGCTGCTCGACAACAGTCATAACATGCCGCCGAACCTCCACGTGCTGTCCAAAACCCCGCGATATCCGCGGGGTCAGCCAACACTGACCGTTATGGTGACATCAGAAAACAGAAATACCCCGTCACATGTCATTAGAGACACAAAGAGACGCCCCTCACGGGGAGGATGGTCCTCTGGAGTCACATGACCAACACAGCTGGTATTATCTTTCCAGTAAACTTGAAATATATATATATATATATATATATATATATATGAATCCTCAAACAAAAACTGACATTCCTGTCTAAATGTCTTTCTGCTGGACCTGTGAAACCTCATGACATTTTTTGATTGTCTGAGCTCATTTTAAAGAATAGAAAGGCTTCCTTGCTGATCAACTGCTTTCCCCCCTCATGTTTGTTGAATCAACTCGTTCATAAATATGTGAAGATCATCAGTTTCTTGGGTAAAAAAAAACAGTTGTTCATCCTGGATCTTAACTCAGATACTCATTTTCTTTAATATATAAAGTAAATGGGTTCTCTTTACCTTTGTTGTGGGATAATCATAGCTTAGATTGTATTTGTACATATAAATTATTGTAAAACATTTACTTCTAATCATTTCTGTACCAAGAGCCAAAAAGGACTACTGATGGTTTGATCCCTACAGCACTGACAAAAGTCAGATATGTTTAACAATCACACTCCATGCTGAGTTATCCCTTCACTGCTGCCTGATTTGGTGACCTGACTCCTGAGGTGGTCATATCACTTGCATAATTTGATCACTGGAGGGAGCTAGAACTAAAACGCAGCTTCCTTTCAGTACAGGTGAAAATGTAGGTTTAAAATGAGAAAAACTGTCACCTTGTCTGAGTTCTTTTCCACTTCACTAAAGATATGCACAACCAGCAGACCAGAAGTAAGAAGCTTCACTTTATTAACTCAGAAAAAAAGCAGATGCAAGGATTGTAATAGAAAAGAACAACTCAGAAACAGTTATTGCAATTTTATGTTCCGTCTCACACATTGTTTTATTCACACCCATGAGGTTACTGCCATAATTGTTTCTCTGCAGCTGAATGTTTCGCCCTCACGCTGTTCTCCATCCAACCCTGAACTGAAGCAATTTTCACAGATGCTCATCAGATATTTTTGGGAGAAAGTCCAGAACAGATTGGACTGATCTTACTCTGCAGCTTTTGATCCCACATGTGCTCCACAGAAGGAGGCTGTGAGGGAAGAGGTGCATGTTGAGGCAGCAGGTGATGCAGAAATCAGTCTGTAAATCTCCGTCCGCCAGCAGATGAGGCTCATTGTGTTGACGAGTCCTGCATGTATCTGTACATATCCACAGCAGCAGGGAGCGAGTGGAAAGCAGCATACAGGTCAACAGGAAGGACGGAAGGACACACTCACACTAACACACACTCATGTGCAGAGCTGCTGGAAATGGTCCATAATATTTTCCAAAACATTCACACATCGTATCATTACTAATAATCCAGAGGGTTTTTTTCCCCCCTTTTGAAGCCTGGTTGGAAAGTCAGGAGTGAATGTTGCAGACATTTGTAAAACCGCTCCAGAATATTTCAGAACTCCAGAGCACGTATGAAAGCAGCTTAAACTTTAACCTCCAAAGAGATAAGGACCTGCAACAGGAGCTCACCATGACTCAGTGCAGTTTGTTTCAAGTTCCTGTTAGGGTAAATAAAACAGTGTTACAGGAGGAACATATGACTGTACGAATGCATCTGTGATGGACTAATGAGAATAAATTAGGGGAAAAAAATTACTTCACACAATCAAAAGTACAAAAAAAAAAATCACTCACCCCATTTAACAGAAAGACAGGAATGAAAAACAATTTAAAAAGGAACTGGTTTCTGACACACACACACACACACACATCATTAAATTAACAAGATTTGCCATCAAAGCCCAAAGCAGACACAAACAAATAAAATAAAAACAAAAACAAGAAAACATGTAAACGTTCCTCTAATGTGAAAAAAAAAAAGATACCACCCCAACCCTCCATCATATGACAGAAAAGTCTGTTAAGGTTTGAGTTCCTGTCTGGAGGAGCACACTGCCTCCTCTATACTACAACTCATCCTTCTGTTTGACGTCCTCTTCCTCCTCCTCTAGACCATCATATTCATCTGTTTCCGCATCAAGCTCCCCCTCCTCATCCTCCTTGACCCCTTCCTCATCGTCATCGTCCTCCTCATCCTCAGCATCCTTCTTCTTGCTCTTTTCCTCCTCCTCTCTCAGCTTCCTTTCCATGTCTTCTTGCTCCTCCTTCATCTTCTTCTCTGGTCCCTTTGTGGTTTGAACACAGAAATGAAGTTTAAGTTGACAGTGTAGATATTTTTCAAACAGGAAAGAAAAATTATGAACATGAAAAAAAAGTGGTGCTAAATAGAAATTTTAGACTCAAAGCTTAAAAAAATCCTCTTGGAACGATGACATTCAGCATCAATCATCATAACCTCTGACTGCTTGTTAATTACTTCATCAGACCTGTCAAATGTCTAGAACATTGAACAGCAAAGAAGCCCTTGCATCAGGGCCTGACATGGTTCTGTAGAAGTGGTGGAAATCCAAGCCAGATCTAAGCTGGAATAAACTAAAAGCCATCTCTGAACCAGAGCTGGAACAGTTTTGGTTGAAAAGACACATCTGTGATCCAAAACTAAAGAAGTGATCCCTCCCTGATCTTTCTCATCCTTGACACAGATGAGTTAATCAGACACTGATTGGTGGCAGTTTTCTTTATTTTCACATGAATACTCATCATTTGTACAAAAACACGAAGTTGCAGTTTCCAGCTCTGATGGATAGTGTTTATTACCCTTTACAGCTTACCTTGGTAGCCCCCCATGTTTCCTTCCCAAACTCCTCCGCTTCCTTGATGTCATCGGTGATGAGGAAGTTATCAAAGATGGTTCCAGATTTAACCTTTAAATGAGGACACCTAACATGTTAACAGCACTCATTTTCCCCCTGATGCAGTTTAATTTCTACACGAACCAAACAAATTTGTGTTTACTGATCATAGCTCATGTAATCACCGCTCCTAATGGAGGACTAAGGATTTACCTGCCACAGATCCAGGCCCAGAACAGAAATCTTGTCAAACTTGTACATGGAGGCATCTTGAGTGTACTCTGGGTTGTCGATCTCAGGATGAACCCAGGCTCCTTTGTAGTCAGGGTTATCGATCAGCTTGGGTTTCCACTCCCCCTGTAGAAACAGCACAGCAGCAGTGAGGACAATTTGCATGCAGGAGTCATTCCGCATCCAGCTGCATTTTATGAGTGTCTTAATCTGGCTTTGAGAGCTTTGATTTGTTGCCATTTTAGTCAGACTAACATGTTTACCTGCATTTTAAATGTCAGGTATCAATCCAACCATCATATTTATTTTAATGCGAGGGAAACATTCTCAGTATGGCATCATTTCAGTGCCACTTATCAAAATAAGGAAAATATAACATATGAAATATATATTACTTGTAATATTTCAGTGAAATCTGATGCATTTCATGTGGGAAGCTGCAGCTCATATCTTGACAGTCCAGCCTTACCTTATATTCTGGATTGGTGATCATGGGGGGCTCCCACTCTCCATCCATGTCCTCATCCCAGTCATCAGGTTTCTTAGCATCAGGATCAGGGATGGTTTCTGGCTGTTCCCAGTCCTGGAATACAGCAGACTGGAATCAGCACCTCTTAAAACTACAAAGCAGGAAAATGGTGAAATCATAAAACAGGAGTGTGACCTGGGCCTGTGTGTGGAAAACTAAATCAAGCTAAAAACTGGTGGTTATAGAAAAAATGTCAAGCTTCCAGACAGCACTTTATAGTGCATGTAATTGTGTTTTCACACTAATCATGCATGTGATATGACCAGCAAATACCAAACCCATGCAATGTAACGCTAAAAACAGGCCATGTAAGGTTAAAGCAGTGTCATGCCTCAGGCTTGGTGTCGCTGGGATCGTCAATCTTGGCCCTGTCGTCCCAATCACTTGGCTTCTTGGCCTCTGGGTCCTTGATCTTCTTTGGGGGGAGCATGTCCCAGTCATCCTCCAAAGAACCAGACTCCACTTTCTCATTGTCAATCTTCACTTCATATGTCTGGTCTGGGTTAAGAATCAGTGTGTACAAATGGGTCAGCTCGTCATCCTGGAGAGGATGGAGAAGATTTAAAAAGTGGGTAAGAATCTTCAATTCACCAAATGCAAAAACTCTTCAACATGCTTAGTACCTTGCATTTGATGTCTTTCTTGATGAGATGGTTCTGGCCCTTGTAATTGAAGATTACATGAACTTTCTTAGTGCTGTAGCCACAGATGTCAGGCCCTGAGGACACAGGTCGCATCATGTTTTTACTTTTCATTACAGAGAAACAATGCTAACGAATTGGCTTAATGTAAAACATCCTTCTAGCTGCTCTTTATGTTCTGTGATAAGGCCTCAAACTCAGCTCACCAAACATGATGTAATATTGTGAGTCTCCATGCATGTCGCTCTGGTCAAGGTCAGAAGGAAAGATCTTGACGTAGCCGCCTCCGCAATCGATCTTCTGCTCATGCTTGACAGTGAACTGGACGACCAGGGGTTTTCCCTCATTGCTGAAAGGTTCAAAGCGGGCTGACAGGGCATAGAAGCGGGCATCCTGGCTGGTCTGGATACCTGTTGAAGGTCCACAACTGTTAACAACAAGACTTTCATCCAGTCATCACTTATTCATGAATCCTAAGTAGTTTCTTCACCGCTTTCCCCTTGTTGGAAATGCATTATTTTTTATAACAGGGATGACTGATGGTGGCTCAAACGGTTGTCCTACTAGTTTAAATCAAATTCCTAAAGTTAACATGTTGACGTATCAAAAGCTGAAGATACTGAACCCTGTATGGAATTGTAGGGAATATAACTAAAATTGGAGAAGCAGTGGGGCAAATCTGTCAACTCTTAGAAGGACCCAGAAGAACCAGTTTCAGGTGGTTTTAGCAAACAGGTTACTGACAGAGATTAGGAAGGGGGGCTTTCAGATAATTATTCTTAATTTTTACTTAACCTCATGACCACAGAGCAAACCTGCAGTAGTGTTGGGGAATTTTACAGTCCATCTGGATGGGCTATCGGTCTCTATGGCAGTAGTGTTGAGAGCAGGTGATCTGCATGATGACACAGCAGAAGTGTAGAGAGGAAATACCTTTATCAGCTTCAGGATCCCCATAGAACTTCCCGGCAGTCAGTTTCCACTGACCATAGTCCGACTTGTGCTTCGATTCAAGCCAGCGACTCTTCCATCCATCTGAAACACAGAACCAGCTCAGCTGGTTATAGTGTTTTGGACCAGAACTTGTTCCAGACATTTACTACAGTAATAAAGAGCCATAAGGTGACAGAACCCATTTACTGTCTGTAAGAGTTTTTACACCAATGCTTTCACATTCTCCATGACATCTGTCACAGTTCAACTAATATATTGAAACAATGGTCAGACTCAGACAGAAATATATAAAACTACCAACTGCTGACATGACCATTTCCTTACTGATTTCAGACAAGTTTAATATTCTAAACATCTGCACTTTTACTTTACTGTAATATTACTCTGCTTTATAAGCCACAACGCAGCCCTGATGATTTTAACAATGAGGGAAACTGATGAAGGAGATCCTTTAAAACATTTTTTAAAGAAAAAAAAAGGCCAAACAAGAAAATGGTCTGCAGTCAAACAGCACGTCAGGCCTGCTGCTCCAGAAACTCAACACAACCATTCAAATCAGCAACTGTACTTCACCTCCATCTGCAAACTGCTCCCTGAAGTAGACCGTGGCGTCAACACAGACTGTTACAGACACAAAAAGTACCAAAACCGCCACTGAAAGCTTCATTCTGCCGATGTGAGTCCGGTTGTGGAGAAAGAGCCGCAGATCTGAGCGAAAAAAGCGAATGAAGCTGAAAGAAATGCAACCTGATAATTTCTACAGCGTTGAGCCCTGCACAGATGGCCGCGGCTTATTGGACGAGGGATTCACCAATGAGATTAGACCACGAGTTACCTTTCGGAAACTGTCGTGTAGCATCGGGATAAATCGGAGATAGGCGGAGGGTAGAAATATGTTTGCTGTTCTCTCCCTCTGCAGTCTGCATGACTTTCATCAACCCACTCATTTTCTGGACAAACCTGAAAATATAGAAATGCACAAAATTAGATTTAAAGAAACAAAAAGAGAATAAATAAGACGAAAATTATTATATATCTAAATCTTTATGTGGCAAAATAACAATCTAAAAAAAGAGAAGTGACTCAAAAATATGAAAGATACCAAACAAATGACTAAATAACCATTTTCATTTATGTTTATCTACTTCTCTATATGTTGATATTTCCTGTTTATTTTTTTTTTTTGTATCACTATTTCTTGATATAATAGTATTTTAAATTTACTTACTTTTGATATTTTCTTATTTTTTCTATCTCCCAGTTGATTTAATTTCTTCTGACTAGTTTCATTCATTCATTCATTCATTCATTCATTCATTCATTCATTCATTCAGTAGTGTTTCCTTTTTACTTTTAAATTTTGAACCACAAAAAGAAAACAATAATAGAAAAATTCTGTGAAATAAAAAAATATTTATTAAATGCACCAAAACCATCTGCCAAACCTGAGCATCACATTCTACAAATGAACTGTTTTTACAAATGATTTTCCACTTGTAACTAAACATGCAACTATGGCAATATATGCAGATGACAACATTATATTTATCGTCAAAAAATATTGATCGACTTAATAACATCTTAAATAAGGAGCTGGGCTTTGTCACTTACTAGATTATTGATAATAAATTTGTTATCAATGCAGGTGCCACCTGCCTTCTGTAAGTGGATCAGTAGCTTCCTTCCTGACAGAAACCAGCAGGTGAGGCTGAGGCAGTTCACCTCGGACACCCCGACCATCAGCACTGGTGCTCCCCAGGGATGTGTCTTCTTTCCACTGCTCTTTTCCCTCTACACCAATGAGTGCACCTACACAGACCCCTCTGTGGAGCTCTTAAAGTTTGCAGACGACACCACCATCATCGATCTTATCCAAAATGGTGACAAGTCTGCATATTGACAGCAAATGGATCAGCTTGAGGTCTGGTGCAGTAAGAACAATCCAGAGCTGAACACACTCAAGACGTTATAGATGATTGTGGACTTTAGGAGACACCCCCTTCTCTGCCTACCCTCACAGTCCTGAGTAGCACAGTGTCCATTGTAGAGAGCTTCAGATTGCTGGGCACATCTCTCAGGATCTGAAGTGGGAGCAAAACATCAACTCCATCCTCAAGAAGGCCCAGCAGCAAATGCACTTCCTGCGACTCTTGAGGAAATACCGACTGCCCCACAAGCTGCTGCTGCAGTTCTCTACAGCAGTCACTGAGTCTGTCCTGTGCTCCTCCATCACTGTGTGGGTTGGAGCTGCCACCAAGCAGGACAAGACAAGACTACAGCGCACTGTGGGGACTGCAGAGCGCATGACTGAAACCCCTCTGCCCTCTATTCATGACCTGTACTCCTCCAGGATTCAAAGGAGGGTGGGGATCATTATAAAGGACTCCTCTCACCCTGCACACTCTTTTTTAACTGCTCCGGTCTGGCAGGTGCCTCAGAACCCTTCAGAGAAGGACTAGCATGTACTAGAACAGCTTCTTCCCCATTGCAATCATTTTAGTGAACAGATAAACTGCTAACCAGTTCCACAATACACAATTAAACCTCATCACTCGCGTTTCATTTTATACCACTTCTCTACAGCATTTACTGTGTATATAGGGTATATTTGATATTTGTAGTTGTAATTTGTATTTGTATATATTGCTCTGTATAGTAGACACCACTTTAAAAGACTCTGTTTTATTACTTTCTACTTATTTTATTCCTTTACTTATTTTATTATTTTTTACTTATCCTAATACTTCTACTAGAGTGACATCTGTTGGCAAAAAAAATATTGTATGTGTTCATACTTAGTGAATAAAGCTGATTCTGATTCTGAAAACTAAATGTATGGTAGTGGAGTCAAAATTCATCCTTTTTTTCAACATTGCACTTGATTTTTGGAGAAAATGTGATTTAACAAGTAGAAGAAGCTCATTTATTGGGTGTATTTGTGAATAGCACACTGTCTTGGAACAGTCAAATAAATAGTATAATGCAAAAAGTGGGTCATAGTATGGGAATAATCAGAAACTGCAAGAAATCCAATCCCCAATGGTTGAGCAAAAGATTAGCTTAATCAATAGTATTATTTTATCTAGATTACCGTCAGTTGTTTGGTCAAATATTAATGAAGTTAATTTACACAAAGTGCAAGTCACACAGAATAAAGCAGCACAAATTGTTTTCAGTTGACCATACTGAACTAAAATAATCACAATGCACAACAACTTGGCATGGCTAACTGTAAAATACAGATTGAAATACCTTAAATCTGTATTTGTAACATTACAGGAACAACAACTCTTGAAATTATTTACAGAAAGTAATCATTTTTGGCTGATCAGCATAATTATTGCACAAGTCAAATCAGTGGAACGTGAATGGTATAAAAATGTATGTAAACAGTTAAACTTGTAATGTAGAGGAGACCCCAGGAAGAATAGCAGCTGATGTTTCAGTCGCTAATGGGGATCTTAATAAATTAAATTTAATGAACCAGAACCTCAGTCTCCTCAGAGGAAGGTTCTGATCAGGACATCAGGCACATCAACAACTGATGTGATCCAGAAAGGATCTCCATTAATTATAAAAATGATGAGAGCTGGAGTATGCTGCACAGGCCAGGGATTCCAGCGGGATGTGTTACTGTATGCCAGCCTGATACTGTACCCAGGTTCACAGATCCTGATGGAGACCACTTGAACACAGGAGAGTTAGGTGCAGGGAATTCATAACTCAGGTGCATTGCCAACACGTCTCACCTTCTGGGTGAGCCTGTAGGATCAACAGGCAGCCATTTCAACAAGAGACTTATACAACCACAATGTAAAAAAAGAGCACATGATGTTGCTCCTTCATTCCCACAGCAATTGTTTAGTTAGCACAAATAACCAGTTAATAATTCATCGTGCACAATTACAGGATTAAGGACCTATATATTGTTTATTTTATTCCAACAATATGAATATATCAAATATATAATATAATTATTTTAGACATTTTGTGCCGTACCATGCTTCTAGAGCTGTAAAAACATAATTTCCTCACTGCTGGACAAAAGTCTTACATAATTTTATCTCAGTTATTATATCAATTGTGAGATCAATTATTGACAGAGACAGAGGACACCAACTAAAAACCTCAAAGTTGCCAGTTTTTACTCTGCTATGAATGCCGCAGATAGTTATAAAGAATGTTAATTTAATAAAATTATTTATTTTCCATACTGCTTAGTTCAATTCTAGATCGTGGGGAAACTGGAGACTATTCCAGCAATTAGCAGGACGAATGGCAGGATATACCCTGGACAGGTCACCAGTCCATCGCAGCAAGACCAAATCACTCCGGAGTAAAAACAAATAAAACCATTTGACATTGTCAAAGTCCTAATCTGGATCAGATGATACAATGAGACATCTTCAGACCTATGCTTATATATAGATTGGCAGGTTTAAATGTTTTGTTTGAGATCTTTTTGTTTCACACCTGTTTGAAGTTAGCTGACAATCCATATCTGACACACTTTGTGTTCTGAGTATGATTTACAGAAAAAAGCATCTCCTTAGTTTAGTCTGTGTTTTAGTTTGCTCATTACTGTCATGATAGCTGCTAGGTGTTAGAAATATAACAGTGCTGCATCTCTTTATGTACAGTCAACACATTTATGATGTTCTTGCATAACATCAATTGAAGTTATTAATTTATATTTCACATCCTCGACAGAGTGAATATGGAGTTAGTGAAAATATTTGAAAATCTTTCTTTTTTGGCATATCAGCATAAGATTTTTTTATGTGAGATCGGCATAAACAGTGCCAGGTCAACTTTCATTTGGTATTGGAACAATAAGAAAGGATTTTTTTTTTAACAATATTCCCTGATAGGAAAAAATCTTACACCTATTTGTTTTCCTGTTAAATTATGTCACAGTTGTAAGGAAGATGCATTTGCAGTAGGAGCAGCAGAGTTGAGTATGTGGGTTGTGCCCATGACAAACTTGCCAAATGTGCTGATAGAGTGCAGCTTTTGGTAGAGGCAATGTGGCGATGTGGGCCGGCCTCTCCCTCACTGGAAAAACATTAATGGAAGCAAACTCAATGCAAATAGATATCAAGAGGAGATTCTGCAACTAGTAGCTATCCCATGTCACTACAGACCAAACTCTACCCTGGAAGATGAATGACTACCCCCCCACAGAGCGTGTTTTATCATAAATACCTCCAGCATTTTCGAATCACTAGACAACTCCTTTGTGTACTTCAAAATTGAATATTTCAAAGCTAACATGCATTAAAAATCTTCTTGAGGATATTGACATAAACTACAAGCATGAAAATAATTATCGTTAAAATTTTTAATCACTTGACTTGTCTGATGTTTTTTTTTCCAGTAAATTTAACAAAAAATGTTTTGATTAGTAGGCAAAACCAAATTAAAATGTAAAAAAATTAAAATGGTTGAAGAAATAGCTGCAACAACTGGCTGCACTGGTTTCACTGTGTTTTTTTCTGAGTTGAAGTGTGTTCCTGTTTTGCATGGCTGAGGCTTGCAAGTGTCCTTGTGGAATGAGCAGGCCCAGAGGGGCCCTGTACTGAGCCGGCAATCTGTTCCTTCTTGGATGGTTATTTCAGATTGATTGAAATGAGTTGTTGACATCATGAGAGAGAAGCAGGTGACTACTGTGGACTGTGTGGTCTCTTACATTATTGTGAAGTAGGCAAGTAACAGGACCCAGATACTTTACAATAGTTTAGATGTGGCTAAAGCAGGCTAAACCTGCTCTTCAACTGATGTTTGAGTAACAACTCTGCTGATCAACAGTCCATAACTGTGTGCCATAAACTCATGTACATGAATTAGAAATTAAGCTGCAGTCTAGGCTGCACAGATAAGCATGTTTGGGTTTTTCTTTCTTCCAACAACTGAAAAAATGACTGTCTGTATTGAACCTTCAGAAGTACAATTAAAGCCTGCTGGAGGGACCAGTTTTTTTTCTTTTGTTTTGTTTTTAAATCAGCTCCCAGAAACTACCCGACTTTATAGGATGTGAACTATTTTTCATTGTCGATGACAGCTTCTTCTGGTCATAAGAAATACAGAAAACTATAACACAACACTTGAATGGACTTTGCCGAGGTTTTGATTGTCATGATAACCAACTCTAGCCATTTTGAATGATTCCTGCAAGAAAGTAGTGTTTGTCCTTTTTGAAAAGGTTTATGCGAGTCTGTTGCCACACCCAAATTAGCCTGTTCCAGCAATGCATTGTAGCCTGGAGTAAGGCAAAAGGCATAAAAGTTTCTGGGAGTGGCTCTGAGCCCAACGGATAGAACAGTTTTTATGGGCAGCAACGAGGCTGTGCAGAAAGGTGGTCCACTGCGAGGGGCGGCCAGGAGGCCAGGTAGAGAGGACTAACTGTTTCAGAAGGAGGCGACCTGGACACAGACAGGCTCGAAGAGCAGGCCAATGGCTCATCAGGGAACAGGCTGGGATGCAGTATGGACTGCTGGAGCAGGGATCCCTTAGAGGGCCAGCCAGGGAACAGGTGGGTCCAGCGGGGTAGATGAGGCTGGCATGATCGACAGATCAAATTGAGCAGGTCCTCTTGAGGAGTCGAGCAAGATGTAAACAAGTCTGGCAGACCAGACAAGGCAAGGGAACCTGCTAGAACTGGTGGAGCTAGACTAATGCTGAAACTGATGGTGTGCAGACACCTGACCAAGGGCTAGTTTGATCACTGCAGCCTCAAAGGACCAGGACAGACCTGGAAATTTAATATTCACAAATACCTTTTATAAGACTGGATAGGTTCTCCAGAAAAGATGAACAGCAATAGTTTGCATGGCCGCAGAGGTATGAGGGTATTGTTTCATTTCTGACAGCAGTGTTACACAACAGCTCCTGCACTTAACAGCATCACAATGTTCTGGCTTTCAATTATCTATCATTTTACCCACGTACGCATCATCAGCTTCAGTGTAGATTAAACCAACCCCAAACAGTTCATCATTGTGAATGTCCACTTAGTTTTTGAAGCACTCTGATCTGTGTTCTGGGTCTTATACGTTGTCTTTTTATTCCAACTTCATCCATCCATTTTCTTTACTGCTTTAAGGACATCATTCATCATCATTCTTATAGGTATCATCATTTAGGGTTGCTGGAGCCTATCTCAGCAACCACTGGGCAGGAGGCAGGGTGCACCTTGGATGGGCTGACATCCACAGTAAGTGGCTGTTCATCAGAGAGATAAACAACCACTTACGCTCACCCTGAGGTTCAATTTAAAACATAGATGTTTTGGACCGTGGGAGGAAGCTGGAGTACCTTGAGAGAACTCACACATCAACCAAGAGAGCTCCACAGAAAGGCAAGACAAGGTCAGACAAAATTGGAACAAGGAATCTTCTTGCCATTAAGTGACTACAAACTGCCACACCCCATCATGCAGCTCCTCTTTTATTTCATGGTATTTTTCACCTGTCTTGTTCAGTCCTTGCATGCAGTTTTACATTAACGTGTAGATGTGGTGGCTTATGGTTCCACTACAGCCCCATATCTGTATCTGTAGCAACTCTTTGCGATTATCTGGCTGAGGGGTTTCAGGCCTGCAGAACATCAGCAGTACAGAGCATCTCCCTGGTAGATGCTGCACTTGGCGCTAACACGTTCAAATAGCTTTGAGTTGGCCTCTGCTTTGTCTTCCACAATCCCATTGAGTTTTTGATGATGACTGTCAGTGTCCTGTCAATGTTGCAGAGTTTCAGTCATTCCAGCATCCATGTGTGCAGCAGTTCAGCCTTCTCTGTAGTCAATCCAGGCAGTGCATGGATTCTTATGTCTGATCTTACAGTCTTGAGTGACAGTTCTGTCAATCAGTAGCTAACACTTGGCACTTCTGGTGTTACTTAAAATCTCCCTCTGGGGTTTGCTCATATATTGAGCCATGAGTCTATTCATCTCATGCAGTTTGATGGCTGAAAGGAGCTCCCATGTTGTACAGAAAGGATGCATTCCATTTGAACTCAGAAGCTGGAATTTCTTACCCTCTAGTAGTAAGCTTTACCCGACTGGTTGTAACCTGAGCCTCTAATCCAGTCACTGCAAAGAGGTCGCAAGTCATGTTCACAAGGGACCTGGTCACAAAATAAGAAAAATGCAGAACTTTCTTCTTTCAAAATAAATGAGTAAATTGTACTGAAGCATAAAAAATACCATAACAAATCAGCAATTGTAAATGTGAGGGTCTGATTGTGATTGTTGGTCTTTATATTAAAGACGACTGAGTGTCGCTCAGTCCCATCATTGGGTTAAACTTTAGTGAGGTAAGCTCACCAGGAGTGTGTAAGTGCACGTACGCGTGTATGTGTGTGTAGCAGCTCAGTGATGTGGATGCTGCTGGATTGGCTGCCATCCTCTACGTCCTGCCAACATACTGAATATATCCCTTGAAATCTGTGCTGAGCAGGGGTTTGATTACTCACAAAGATCCCGCAGCTTCTTTGTAGTCCCTGTCATTTAACGAGCGCCTTGCCATAGAAAATGCTGGTGACCTCTTGAGTTATGTTAAGCTGCTTGAAATGAGTTCATACCGGACGTTGATTAGTCCACTTAATAAATTAAAGGCACATATTTGGGGGAGTTCAGTCTAATTGTGTTTGTATTATCTGTCTGCAACATAGATTAATATTGTAATGCAGAGCTCACATAACTGATTTGAACATCTGTAATCTTTTTCTGTTTTTGTTTATACATGGCAAAAAAGTCTAAGTGGCCTCACGTGGATAACAGGATTTATGTATTGCGGGTTAATATAATGCATTGTACTAGTAATATGAACTGTTAGTATTAGTTTTTGAGAAACAAAATATATTGTACTTATTCCATTCAAATAAATGGTTAAAATTAGGAGATTATATCAAATAAAATATTTTCCTTGTAAGTTTGTGGCAGCTCTTGGCATGATAATCGATGACTGATTCTGAATTAGTAATGGTTTACGTTTAAAACGTGTTTGCACACAAAATCTTTCACGTTTAACAGTCTTTATCTACGCATGATAGAGATTGAGCAACACGATCGTGCAGGGCAAAGGGCTTTGTTTTGAAAGACCAGGCCGGAAGTTGTGCGGTGCTTGTTGGGCAGATGACACGTGTCTGGAAGGGGTGACTCGGTGACTGCGGCTACCGCAATTTCAGCAACATGGGAGGCGTTGTGGAATTTACCTTTAAAGGATTTTAAGAGCCGCCGGGAAAATGGCAGAGAGGTGAGTCTAACAAAATGCACGTGCCGTTTTCCAACTCACCCTTGAACTCGATCATAGGGAAAGGCACAAGCCAGGAGCTAACCGTGGTGCGTTTGGTCTCCGCGCGGACTAGCTAACTCGCCGCTGTACGAACGTACCTTTAAACGGTTTTATTTATTTTATTTATCCTGAAAAACGCTCGCGTTTGTTCCGAGTGGTTTTCTGCCCGGTGACCGAGTGTTTTCTCCTTGCCCTGGGTGTTTTTCTCTTTCTGATTTCTGCCGAGGTACAAGCCAGTGGTATATGGTAGTTGTGTTGGCTGGCAGATGAGGATGGTGATGATGCTGATGGTGATGCACCTGTCGGTCTAAATTGCCATCTCTTCCCAGGAACGCAGCCTAACCTGTGTTTCTTGCTTGATGCTGGCTGCAAATCAAGCTTGATGCCCCGCTTGGCTCAAGATGAGACTCAGTAAGCCGGATCCTCCAGGTCCTCCCTCGCAGCATCCCTTGTCATGAGGGATGGAGGCGCCTCCCATGTAGAGGCGCTAGGAATGGAACAGTCCTGTTGCCTAACACCATCTTATTCATCGTTACGCGTGTCAAATAAGTAAAAATACTAACGAGTTTTTGTGTGCTGCATCACCAGTTTTCCATCCAGATCATCCAGTATCGCGTCAGCCTTGTCCATAAGAAATTCTTCCTGATGAACAACCGTGTTTGAATCAGTAGTCTGGGATTCCTTTGATGGCTATGACTGAAGATGAGGGTAATATGGGGAAAGTGCACCTGCATGCTGGATGCTGCAGCGAGGTGTGGTACTTGATGAACAGTCAGATGGTGTAAAGATCTTGATAAAGCTGTCCATATAAACTTTGCAGATAATAGTAGTTTGTTCAGCAGAGAGCCCAGAGGCCTGAGTAAATAATTGATGTATGTTAAATGCATGTTGCTGGGGTCATCTGGCCTCATGTAAATCAGCTCAGCAGGTGTGCTGTGTAGCTCTGGTGGATTATTCAAATATTGACCTGCTGGTCATAGTGCCACAATCAGAGGCTTCACTCACTCATTCAGTGATATGTTGAAAATGCATAATCACTGTTGTGTCTTGTGTGCAGTAATATTTGATGACTGATGTCATATGGTGGATTCATTCAATATATCGTCATCGTGGCATCTGGTATACAGAGCAGCTAATCAGTGACAAAAGAGGATTCCTGGATCTGAGCATAGGCCTGTTCCCACAAACAGGGATTCAGCAATATGATGGCTGTATGAGGAAACACCACCACCTGTGGTTTGGTCCATGCGGTTATCTTCTGGTCCCACTCAAGGGAAAATGAAAAGGAACAAGAATAAGGGCAATAGTTTTAATAACCAGAATCAGGCTGACGTCTCGCTGGAGACTGGTTGGAGGACGGTTATTTGCACGGTTATATATAGATGTGTGATAGTATAATTTAAAAGTTAAGATTAAGAGGTTATAGTGCTGCAGAGATCATTTAGATATAAAGATGATAAACGATGACTGATAAAAGAATTATGTCAAACATTTTCAGGACAGGTTCAAAGTGAGAATGTGCTGTTTTTCTGTTGTCCATCACTCTTATGTTAAGGAGTGTTTGGGAGCGATCAGATTATTCTTTGTCTTTAGTTGTAGAAGGTTTTGGAAAGATGTCCGTTTTTAAATAATTGGGAAGATCTGATGTGGAGTATATAAAATAAAAAATAAAAGAGAAAAAAAAGCAGCAGTGTGTAGAAAAGTGGAGACTCATGGTGGAAACAACCCAGTCAACCTGTGAAGGAGAGGGTTTGGAGGATCCAGATCACTCTGGGTCGGATCTGTCGGAGGGCGAGGAGCCTGATGGTGACCTTTTTCATTTTCTATCAGACGTAGCAGAAGGTGACGAGTGTTTGTGCTAAACTTTCTTTATATTATGATGAGAGGATGTAAAAAAAGATTAATTATGTGAATTTAAAAAATATGTAATGTAGTTACCAAGTAATTTGATTTATCTAAAGCTGATTTAATTATAAAAGTTGCAGTACTATTAATAAAAACCATGTTTATCATTTAGCTTTTAGAATTAAATTCATTATTTCTCATCTACAACACAAAATCTGTGATTTATCAATTCATGGAAGTGGCTGCAAAGGTGGAAGAAACATAAGTAAATTAAAGTGAAGAGACAGAAATGCTACTAATCAGGGAATTGTGAAATAAAAACTGACAATGAATAGACATTTTATCTGAGATGGTGTTGAGAGCACTTTGCTAAAATGATTAATGGCAGACTTTGTGTTGCGGATGATAAATGATAAACTTAGATAAACAATGAAACAGTATTTATTATATGACTGTTTTGTTATCAGATCAGAATTAATCAGTGTTTAATAATTAACCTCTCATTTCTTTAGTTTACGTCCATTTTCTCTACTCCGTGTATTTTCGTTTCCTCAATTTTTGCAACTAGTTTTGTTCCATCCACCCCTCAGATTACTTGAAGTTGCACAAAACTGCAATGTAACTGTTTTGCTTGCAACAATATGCTAATATGCCAATTAGCCATGTGTTTATCTTACAATAGCTGCGGTTACAGAGCACAAGTCTCGAAAAGCTGTAAGTGTCCGGGAGCTGATAATGAGCTGCTTTTCGAGCACAGTTTTTGACAAATGAAACAGAAAAATATGTGAATGAGAGCAGCTTTATTGGGAATTTAGCTGGATGAATATAAACTTACACTTCACTGGTTTTACACAAAAAATGCAGAAAGGTGGAAATTTGGAGCATCTGCAGAGCACTGAGGAATATCTGAGTCTTGTTGAGAAGGTCGTGATGTGGAGCAGTGAAATGATTGTTTCTCATCAGTTACGCTGTAAGGCACACACACACACACACACACACACGCCAAAACAAAACAAAACATAAAATCGTCTAACATGGACCGGCTTTGTTTAAGCAGCATTCCTGGTTGTAATGTCTATTTGAGCTCACCATGGAAATGCTGAGACTTCGACGAGCACACAACAAGAGGAGAAACAGCTTTCACTGGGCTAACCCTAATTTACCTAAACCAGGGGTGGCCAGCATCGGTCCTCGAGAGCCACAATCCTGCAGGTTTTCCATGTTTCCCTGCTCCAGCACACCTGACTCAAATTAAATGGATCCAGCAGCCTATAAGGATCTGCACAATGAATCATTAGTTTAAGTCAGGTGTGTTGGAGCAGGGAAACATGGAAAACCTGCAGGATTGTGGCTCTCGAGGACCAACGTTGGCCACCCCTGTCCTAAACTACCGTGAACTTTAGTTGATCTGCAGAAGAAGGAGGGCTGAAATGATCTTTAAGCTCAACCAGTTAGGTTGTGGTCCTGTTTATGGAAATACAGATTTTGTCGGGTTAGTCTGATTATGCTGGTTGCTGATGACTTACTCGTGTCAGTGCTTACTGAGTTTAGCTCTGTGCTGTCTTCTGGTTAACTTTACTCCTTTTTTTATATTTACCACCACCAAGGCAGAGGTCATGTATTCGGCAGCGTTGGTTTGTCTGTCTGTCTGTCAGCAACATAACTCAAAAAGTTATGGATGATTTTTAATGAAAGTTTCAGGAAATTTCCAAAATGGAAGAACAAACAAGTTATTAGTTTTCAACATCACCGCCTGGATCTAGGAATATTTTAAGTATTCTTTGCTATGGAAAGATTGGGATAATTTTGCCATTATAGCTTCTAATAAAAACAATAATGTCCACAATCATTGGCAATTTTTTTACAATGACTTGGGAGAAGTCTGTCCTCTCTGAGTACTTCTAGCTTGTAGAAGTTCATTTGTTCAGGTCAGCTAGTTTTAATCTTTCCCTTGTCACATACCAGGGCTTTGTCTGCTGACTGTATTCATCAGATACTGTTAAGTTTTTTTGAGTCACTCATTCCAAAGCTTCACCAGCAGCCAGTTATTGAGACGAGCTTGCAGCTGCCATTCTTATTCCAGATGGTGGACGTGAAGATGATATTTCAGATTAACTTTTTGCTGCAAATCTGTCAAATGAGCTTTTCCAAATCACAGGGCTCACACGGTGTGGCTTAATGTGTGCACCCCAGCAGCATGGTGTTTGGCTTTGAACATTAACGGTACAACATGTAACAAAATCAAATGTCAATGGCAGAATTAATGTAATATATCATCTAAAACTGTGTTTCCATTGAACTCAATTCCCCGAATTTAGCTGCACAAGGTGACACTGGAGAGGAAAAAATCCTTTTCACAGGAAAAAACGTCCAGTAAAACCAGAATCTGGATGGGTGGCCAGCTGTCTTGCCTGGTTGGGTATGGAGAGGACAGGAAAGAGGGGTCAACAAGCACCTTGCCTGTAAGGCAGGGATACCTACTGAGAAAGAGAATGAAACATGTTAATGACAATAGTGTCATATACATACATGAAGAGTAACTAGAGAAGAGACGAGATGTTCCCCAGCATCAAAGGGACGACTAAGGGTCACTGAGCTAGCCATAACCATAGTAAGGAAAAATTTAAGCCTAATCTTAAAGGTAGAGTGGGTGTCTGCTTTGTGAGCCCATACTGAGACCTGGTTCAGGAGAGGGGCCTAAAAACTGAAGGTCCTGCCTCCCAAAGGAGATTCTAGGAACCACAAGTTAACCTGTAGCCCTGATGACCTGTAGTCTGTGGAGCTTGGCCGTTAAGAGCTTTATATGTGTAGAGAGGAAATTTATATTCTTTTCTGGATTTAACACAGTCATAGCTCTTAATATTGTTGAAACCACTGAAACCAACTTTAAAAATGGTGCAGAGTATTGAGTACTCTACTGGGCATTGGTATCAAGTTTGAAATTCTAATATGAACACAACCCTAGCTGAAGTAAGTAGGCTACTTAATCTTTGCCACAGTATTCGATAGTTGGCCTCTCTGTGGCTGCTGAGATGAAACATTTGAAGACATTATTTCAGCTGTTAAAACATGTTCAGAGATGAAGGCGATTTATTTTTTGGAGGAAAAGAAAATAAGCATAAAAAGAAGAGGAGGCTGGTGTAGAGGGAGAGCCACCCAAAGGTCCAGAACCCAATGCAGTTCCTGATGAGTAAGCAGGTAAAGAGGAAAAACACTAAATGCTGTTGTCTCATACAATCTGTCTCATTTTTTTGCCCTCAGCTTAGGGCTGGGTGATATGGCCTAAAAATAAAATCTCCAATTTTTTTCAAACCAAATCTGATTTTTTTTTCCTTTTCTATCTTAAAAAGATATTAAACTTATTAAAAACAATATGAAACTTAAAGCTTTTGCATGGAAAATGTGTTTGTTTTATTTATTTATATGAATGAATGACATCAAAGAAAGTAAATAACATCACAACTTTCCCACCATATAAATGACTTCATATCTTGCATAGAGATATGCAACACTGCATCCGTGATCTTTTTCCATCTGGGCTAAAGCTCACTTTAGCATGTTGCCTCCATCACTTTAGCATGTTGCCTCATTCAGTTTAAGGTCCTAAAGTGAATGTGACCCAGTGTCGAGCTGTCAAACTCTTTCTGCTGCTGGACACAGATTGTTTGAGTGCAGGCCAGGCTATCTGAATCTGAATCTGAATGTGAAAGTGAAAAGAGATAGCAGTGTATTGATGACACTGACAGCTGGTGGAACAGCAAGTGGGGGGAGTATTGACAGATAACACACATATAACACACACATGAATAAACTTTGTGTGGGAGTGTGAGTCTGTGTGTCCCTAGAGGTTTCTATTGATAACTGATAACAGTTCACTACATTGTTTAGTTTCTACACTTTGGTTTTAGGATAGAACAAATTGGGTTGTTATGTGTTAGTTAGCTAGAAATTTACATTTATTTGTTTTCCATTCTTTGTTCTAAGCTAAGCTGTACTCTTCAAATACGATTGCTGAGCAACTTACCTTACAGTCACCAGTAAAATGACAAAGACAATCCCATGTCGAAGACACTGGGGATAGAATAATTTTCTGGTGATTGTATGACCAGAGATGAAAAAATGCTACTAACAGATTACTGTTTATTTACTCAGAAGCATCATGTGCAACTTATCATCTTCTCTATAAGAGGCAATCTTTCACCGAATTGCAACAAACTGAGCTAACATGGTAAAACAGTATTTTTGTAATGTAATTACATACAAACGTATACAATAAAAAATAGTAATACATTTTCTTATGTATCAGTATCATAAAATTGATTGCCTGGAATCGATCCACCAGTAAACAACGGCTCTTCCTCTTCAGTTACAGCCACGCAATGCTGTGTATTGTATGATGATTTGATGCAGAAATAATTCATATGGTGCAATAATGATGCTGATCATGTACATGATGAACCTTCTGTAAGTAGGGTAGAGAGATACTGATGATTTTCCTGCAGTTTTCACCATACTGTTTAGGTGCTGTTGTGTTGCAGCCTTGCAGATGCAGAACTAGGAACTGAATGTTGCCCCTGCAGAAGGAAACAAGGATTGTAATTGGGAGACATGTCCTCATCAGTCTCTAGAGTTAATGGAGCTAATATTGGGCCTTTACAGTGATGGCTTTTATGTTAACAGGCCAGGTCATCTGCAAGGTAGACCTCCAGGATTGTAACACTGTTGGCCCTTTCCCAGTTCCATGTCAATGAACAGGGTCATGTGATTGGTCGTGCCTGTCTACCTGCTATCTGCCGCCATCTCCTTTTTGTTTCACACACTGAGAACTAGGTTGTTAACTTTAGACCATGCTATAAGTTGTCCTATCTCAGACCTGCATGCTGATGTTTCTCCAAGGTCATGCTTGATGTCGACTGGTCGCTTAATCACAGAGTTCTTAATTACATCCATTTGTTACTTCTACCCCGGCCTCTGTCTCTGGTTATGGCCATTTTCTTTGAATGACCACAAAGCCAAGCAGCCTGACATAAGGAGAAATGTCTCTTCTGCACAGTTAATGTGTTTCTATAGATATGATACAATACACTTTATTGTTCCCATAGGGAAATTTGACTTGGACTCAAGTGCTGTTACATTAGCTGCATTGGCAACATCAGTACACCCCCACAATACAATAACAAACAAATGTAATCTACAACCAACTATCGGCCAAGCAGAAATCATACATATTTTGCATGATGCCATTTGGGATCAAAATTAGAGGAACATCATTAATAAAAAGATTTACTTCTAATTTTGATCCCAAATGGGTATTGTGTAATATATTTATGATTTCTGCTGTGTGACTGCTGGTTGTTTGTGAAGAAATAGTTTTTAATTTCCCTGTGACAGATCTTCAAACACCTTGTAAGATTTGATGTGTTGACATATTTTGGCTGCTTCCCTCCATGAGGGAATTTCCTGCACCTTACCTGGAAAAATGGGAAATGCTTTAACTTTTTACGACATCTGGTTGAACTGTTAGTTGAAGTCATTTTAGCTGCAGGCAGAGAGAAACTTTGAGTTGGAACCAACATCAGATGATGATGACTGATAGACAATATTTTAATTTTTTTTCTTTCTTTTTTATTTTTCTTGCATAATAATTCTAATTTCAAACATATTATTTTCCCATTTTTTCACACTACAAAGACGCATTGAGTCTGGACTTTCCGCTATCTTGGAAAACAACTGAACTTCACAGAAAATTTCAGCTCTGAAGGAGGTGGTAAATGCTCTAAAATGTGTTTGCCAAACCATCTTCCAGTTGGAAGAGCAGCATCTTTCTGTGGGATACTGATGAGGAAAGTGAGCCAGAGCATAATTAACCATCAGTAATCCATGGCTCAGAAGAAAAATCAGAAAGCTTTGTCTGGCCAAAAAAGAGACCTGCAGAGGTGGGAACTGGATCCTGTTATCTGCAACCAGAAAAGAGATATTTTAACTCACTGCCAACATATAATTAATCTCATTGTGTTTGTGTTTGTTTGGACAAGTGTGCTTTCACCTTTGGTGTCTTCTCCCACATTAAAGTATGCTTTAGGATTTCAGTAATAGCGATATTAGAAAAGATCTTAAAATCATAAACAAAACTAGTTTCTACAAACTTAGAACACATCTAACATCAGAGTTTTAAAGCCCTGATTTGAGGTTGTATGGCATGACATTTGTTTAAAAAAAAAAAACAACCAACCCTGACATTAAAAGTGTTTTTGCCTACATTAGGAAGCTGCAGAATGTCTCTGCAGTGCACAAAGAGAAGAGTTAGCCACCCAAACTGGGTCATCTGGAACGCCAACACATCAACCAATTATGGCCAATTAATCCTACTATCTCCGCTCTGGATCTCTCTATTTTACTGACCTGTTCTGCTCCGTTTGACAAGCATTTACTTTGACAGCTGATGTATCACTTCTTTCTATATTCCTTCTCTTTCACCAGCACAGGCGTGCAGAGTGGTGCTCCTGCGATTCTCAGCCAGGGTCTTTGATTAAAGAGCAGTGTTGATTTACATCAAGAGAGCAATCTGCAGGGTGACGGAGAACTCTGGAATAAAAAGGAAACAACCCTCAAAATCAACCAACAAATGGAAAATAACTGTCATGTGAAGAAAAGTCTTCAAAAACCTTCATGTTGCTTTAAAATGTTCTGTTTCAAAATTAGGATTTTTTCAGATTAGCAACAGTTTAATATCTAATGCATGGACTTGCAAATCGAGCTGAATAATAGTCTTTTTTAGGCAGATGCATTATGCATTGACATGGACATTTTGGCAGTGTTTGCACTTTGGTCTATCTGTCATGCATCAACTGTCGGGACTGAGGTCGATGTAGGATCTTGTTCTCATCCACAGGAGGAGAAGAAGATGTAGCCTTTCACCTATACTGTCAATAGAGCTTAAGTCAGAGTGGATCATGAGATCAGATTCAGCAAGACCTCCATCACTTATTTTCTTGTCAAGCAGGCAGCTTTATGTTGAGCAGGGACAGATTGTTGACTGATAAGTGGCAGTGGTTTGTTGATATCTGGCCCAGCATGGTATTCAAACTGATTTTAAGGGTGCCAACACAGAAGAATAACCAAACACCACATTCTGAGCAAAAACACTTAAACTAGGCTTGATTTTAATCTCATGAGTACAAATGCATATAGCGGGAGAAAAAAAAAGAGGGAGCTATCAGAAGTTAAAACATCATGTGGCAAAGGGATGTATTTGCTGCTTCTGCCTATCATGGCATAATCAGTATTTTCATTCTCAGTAGTAGTTTTAATAACATATGCTAAATTATAATCTCAACTGAACAAAAACATATTTCATTTTTAGCTAAATGTAAACATGGCTATTTCTAGTTTGGCTTCAGCAAATGATTATTCTCTTCTTATTGAATCTTCTGATTATTCTTTTGATTAGTCGAATAATTTAATTATTATTTTCTGTTTAGCTGCTTTAAACTATACCTAACCCTTGTTAATTTACCAATAAATAGTAATCATAATGTCTAAGGTCAGGATTAAGTATAATTAACTTTAAAGTCCAACATAAATTTAGCCCATCATTAATAATGCAACTATAGATTTTAAGGCTGTCACCTCAAATTCCATACCCTTAAGAGCAATATAAATTCAGCCCAACATGAGTAGAGGAATAATACCAAACATAAAACTGTAAAGCACCAATAAATAAAGAGAAAAAGATATGGAGGTGGGGGGAAACACATAGTCACTGACCGGGAGCTGTACAAACCAAACTATAGTGTTTGTTATTGTAAAACCTGTCTTGCACTTCTCTTCACTTATAAAGGTCTGACTGAGAGCAACCCGAGCCTCTCTGAGACCTGAACTGAGGTTACGAAGAGAAACCCTCCACAATCCAGGACCACAACTTCACTTGTGTGAAAGTTCCCATGATCTTTTACAACCGTTTGCGTTAAATAAATCTGAAGTTAACCTCCACACAGCTAACAGAGTCAGTTTGGGCCTTAATAGCAAGATTTGTGCTGGAAAAAAAAAAAACAATCCAGGAACTTTGTTGTAAGATGAAATATTGCTTTATATCCATTATCTGGTATTTATCAACAAACTATTCCACTGATTTACATTGAGGGAGTTACTTCTCTAATTTTGTAATAAAATTTTCTTGATAACAATCAGAGAAATTATCACTGTTATTACATTTATTTGGTGTGTTTATTGCTGTCATATCTAGTAAATGGAGATGGTGAGGTCAGGATATGAGTTTTTTCCTGACCCAATAACTGGGTTAACTGGTAGACAGACCAAGAGTGTATTTAAGCATTTATCTATGGCACCCAGGCACATTGTTTGCAAATGTTAGTGATTTCTTATATTGAGTAATATGTGTTCTATGAAATATTTTCTATTGAATTAGTTAAAACTGGACATTGGCACCATTTTACCATTTTAAATGTTATTTGCTTTTTTCTTTTATACACCGATTTCTCTCAGGAGTGATAAATAAGTCCTGATTCCTCTTGCTATCCCATGTGGTCGATTTCAGAACACTTGTTATGAATTAAAAGTACAACTAAATACTTGTTAAATAATCCCATGAAATGATTAAAGCCAACAACATCTTTCAATACCGTGTCACTTTTCTGGAATGTCAGTTCTTTCTGAAAAAGTCAACAGGTACAAGTATGTACTTTAATGTAATTTATGACTTTTGCAGAGGGAAATCAAGAGATAATGTGCTTTTCTTTCAAGCTGTGAAAGGTCATGTTGAGGATGCAGGAAGATTTTTTTCTGTTGTTTTTAGACAGAGATGACGATCTAGTCTTCTGGACTAACATTAACTTTTTTTTAACTCCCCCCTGCAGGTTGGAATGGGTGGAAATTATTGAGCCACGCACAAGAGAGCGTATGTACGCTAACCTGCTGACAGGTGAGTGCGTGTGGGACCCTCCACAGGGAGTTCGCATCAAGAGGACCGGTGACAACCAGTGGTGGGAGCTGTTTGACCCCAACACTTCACGCTTCTATTACTATAACGCCTCCACCCAGCGGACAGTATGGCACCGGCCTCAGGCATGCGACATTATCCCATTGGCCAAGCTTCAGACTCTGAAGCAGCACACAGATGGGACCAACCCTCGTCCAACAGGTGGAGAACGAGGGAGAGTATCTGCTGACAACAGCCCGGGACGTAACAGTGGGGTCAGCCGAGAGGGAAGCACCTCCTCCTCTCTAGATCAGGAGCTTTCTGAAAAACAGGGCAGCAAAGAAGAAGCAGACAGGTGAGAATGATCATTTCCTGGTACAGACAAGCAATCAGAGTTTTCACCACTATACAGCATTACATGTCACCCAAAAACGGTTCACACTCAAGTCTGACATACCTAAGACTTTCGGAGAAATCTGATGTCTCTAGCTGATAGCCAATGATAAGGAACTTTAGTAGTTCAGTCTTGAAGTAACAAATGCATGGACTAGTTTTTCTGCATCACTCCAAGACAGGATGTTCCTAATCTTAGCAATATTACATAGCTGAAAAAAGGTGGTCCTAGAAACCTGTTTCATATGTAAGCCAAAGGACAGGTCCTGGTCCGAAATAACTCCAAGGTTCCTCACGGTAGTACTGGAAGCCAAGGTAAAGCCATCCAGAGTAATTACATAGCTAGACCGTGTCTGACAGTGTTTTATAAGGTATGAGAGGACCAGAAATAGAGAATTAAACCCTCACTGTTTATTTCTAGGTGGTACAGAGTCGCCTCAATGTCATGCTGTCTGCTAACATGGACAGAAATCAGTTTTTCAGACAGGAGCTATAAGATCATTAAAACAATGTAAAGTCAGTGAGACAGAACTCTGTGTTCAGATATTGATCTATTTTCCAGCTATCTCATACTATTGCTAATTATTTATTTTGATGTCATGATGGTAATATTAATCTTAATAATAGAGAATAACAGGATACATCACACTGTGTTGCATGCTGGGATGAGATGCCATCTTGTCAGGATTGTTCTCCCATCACCTCTGTCTACTGCCTTTGTTGCCTGGTTAGATTTAGTTTTGTTTGGCTAAAACATTCAAATCTAGCTGAGAAAGGAAGAGATTGTGAAATGAAAAGGAGGTAGAATATGGATATTACCAAAAAGAGCTAAATTCTGCTGCCGAACACAAAATCTGTTACTTGTTAAACCTGTATTGTACTAAAATCTGATCTCCGTGGCTTCCATCTGGCCTTTTTTTGACCAATTTATGAAAACTAAATACATAATTATACTTAAAAATACAGTGTGTTTACTTTATAGAGGCATATCTAGAGGTTTTATGAGTCACTATATTGACTGATATCCTGTGGGATTCTCTTCAGATGAGGTGGAAGAAGTGGCCAGGGAAAGAAAGTCTGGGCTCCTCAGGTTAAGCTAACCCCACGGTCCAACCCTGAATGAGCAGTAAAAGACAGATGGATGAATATATTTATAAGAGAGATGCATTAGAACATATTAAAAATCAATATCAATTTAACTTCCAGTGCAAAGAAATGGGCTGCACGGTGGTGTGGTGGCTAGCACCGTCACAAGAAGATTCCTGGTTTGAACCTCAACTGGGGTCTTTCTGAATGGAGTTTGCATGTTCTCCCCGTGCATGCATGGGTTCTCTCTGGGTACTCTGGCTTCCTCACACATTCAGCTAGACATGACTTTGAAGAAAACTGCAAATTGACTGCATATGTATTATTTTTCCAATCTGTTGAAATGTAGCCTAATAACATATTCTTTTGTTGGAATAATGTTATTTCATGTCCTAACAAATTGAGAGAAACCAGATAGTAGATAGTCCTAACCATAGATAGATAGATAGATAGATAGATAGATAGATAGATCAATCGATCTTTGAGGATACAGCATGTTGCAGTACATTTTGCAGCAACTCAGTAAAGTTTAATTCTTCCCTCATTGTTCATCTCTCTCACACACAAACATGCATATTAACATCCACAAGTAAACACACTCACACAGCCACCATTGAGTTCAGGTCCCGGGGATCACTCTGTTGGTGGCCAGTGCAGCAATCGATTTCACACCCCCCCTCCCTCTCAGCCGTTCACCTCTTGTTCTGTAGCCCACACGACCCTCCTCCTCCTCTTTCTCCTCCTCCTCTTCTTTCTGCTGTTCTGACCAGCAGAACGAGGGGACCTGTTTGCTGAGAGGAAGACTGAATGATTGTGAGCTGATGAAGGAAAGGTCTGTTGTTGCCACAGGCTTATTTTAACCAAGGGTAAAATGCCCATACATTATATACAGTTTTCACTTGAACCTCTTCTAATATCTTTAAAACTATTTATATGATTGTAAACCAGAAAAAAGTATTTTGTCTGCTGTTATGTCCTCTTGTAGAAGATGTTGATCAACCCAACACAGGACCTTTTCAGAACAATACATGTGTGTTGAATAGATTTAAAAACTACAACACAGCATTGAGAATCACTCAGTCGTGTCTATCAGTCATGTCTTATGTGTGTGGTTGATTTTATTCCTGTTTTATTTCTCCTGTGTTTGCATGTTTTGCTTTTGGTGAGGTTTTTTTTTATATCTAGAGTGTGTTGACACCAGTGGGGGTGTTCTGTTGTGAATCTGTGTTACTACAAAAACATCATGGTTCGATTTATTCTTGTCACTCTATCGTGTTTTAGTTTTGTGTCTGCTCTTTGCATTCAGGCTCCACACGAGCAGCAGCTCTTCCATTAAAATGAGCAAAGTGGCAACTTCCTGCAGGGTTGTGTTTGTGCCTCATAATGTAAATAACTTTCATTTAGATCAGGTGCTACAAACACATTCAGAGTACCCTCAGATGATCCGGCCAAACTAACCCTAACTAACAAAAAAATGGAGCTCTCACTAAGCAGTACTAAGATGCTAATTATCAGTAAATCAACTCAGGTTTTCCAGCTCTGTATGTGCACATTTATGTAAAACTAGCAAGGTTGGCATCAGATGACCAATCACAATGATATATTTGAATGATGTTGAAGCGCAACACAGCCGCTGCAGCCAAAGCAGGAAGTAAAGAAAATGAATGCTGACTATGTGAAGTTTAAATAAATGAGATCAGAATCACTGCCTCATCATTAAAACATGATCCAAGTCTAATGATGTTAGATTGTGTTTCATTAAATGAATGTGCTGAGGATATTTTCTTGAGCCTTCTTATCTCACTGATTCACTGTTGGCTGTCATAGTTACTCTTTGTACCAATAAAAGAACAATTAGAAGCAATTAAAGCAGCCAACTGGGTTTCTGTAGATATCTAAGGTCAGTTTTTGTCCTGGCTCTCAAATGGTGTGATAAAAGTGTTTTTAATGAACCTGGTTTTAATTCAAGCTTCAAGCTATTTGGACATGAACATAGACAGTTTGGAAAGTTCGATGCTTCTCACTCACTTTAAGAGAATGATGATAATAAATAAAATTATTTTTACTCCAGAGCTTCAGGAATAAGTTGGTGTAAGCAGAGTGAAAGTCAAACAGAGCGTCAGTATCTAAGAGAGTCAGACACTCTCTCACTGTCCACACACCCATGTCTTTTCTATTTTTTTTTATTTTATGAGAGATCTGATTGGATAGAAGGAGCTTTCATCTACGTTCATTTCTTATCATAATTTCCAACTCTAGTTGCCATGGTGCTTCATGATACTCCAACTCCATTTTATTTATATAGCACTTTAAAAACAACACAGCTAACCAAATGCTTTACACCACAATCAAAGCAATAAAGACAGTAAATGGTATAAAAACAAACATCAGCCAATAAAAACACTTAAAATAGTATTAAAAGAAAATTGCAAAAACCAACATCTGAACTAGTGTTAAAAGTCAAAGAAAAAAATGTGTTTTAAGCATTGAATTAGAAACAAGTGAAGAAGCCTCCTTAATATGTGGTGGTAACTAGTTCCAGTCTCGGTCCAGAGACAGAAAATGCTCGGTCACCTCTAAGTTTCCTCTTGGTTGAGGGGATGGCTAAAAGTGACTGGTCTGCGGGATGTGACGGTGCGTATGGTTTAAGCAGGTCAGACAGATACTGTGGGGCGAGACTGTAAAAACAAATAAAATCATTTTAAATTCGACTCTAAAAAGAATGGGTAGCCAATGAAGGGAAGCCAAGACTGGAGTAATGTTTGCTTATTTTTTAGTGCCTGTTAGAAGTTGAACCACAGCATTTTGGACCAGCTGTAGCCAATCGAGGGGTGTGGTAGGGTTGGGGGGGGGGGGGTCTGACTGAGCCCGTCAACGTCAAGTGCGTAAAGTACTGAAAATCCAGCACCTGAAGTTACTTCCATAAAACTGTACTGGAGTGGTTGAGTTTGACAACCTGCTTAAACATCTCAGTTTCAGTTGTCCGGTTACTTAAATGTTGTACATCTCATTTGACAAGTTTACTGCAAAGTGTCATGGACAGCTGCTGGACAGCTAACATGCACTAATCAGTCAAAGCAGTAAAGCCACAAGCCAGTAAAGTCAGTGGCACGGCTCATCTTGTTATGATGCGGTGTACTGGTGTCCAAAGGATCTACTGCTAAGGTCCTGGTATCGGACACTCCAGATCACATGTTCTGGCTCCATGTCATGACTGATCAGAGCTCTGTAGCAGTGTGAAAACTCAGTATTAGGCGGGTGGTCATAATGTCATGGCTGATCAATGTAAATGAAACCATCCTTTTTGTTTTGACATTCTGACAACCACATGAGCGTTTCCACTTGCATGAACACAGAGATCAGCTGACCCGAACAAGCAGATTCCAGAACTGGATTTCATGTCACTGGTCTGTGTTATGACATATTAAAAACTGTTTCTCCTCTCTTCTCTTCTCAGGACTTCTCCCTTTAGGTGGAATACTGGTACCAAGGAACGGATGCTGATCAAAGTGACAGACAGAGAGCCTAGCTTTTTGGCTCATCAGGGAAATGGTTACTCTCCTTGTGACCCTCCAGCTACTGGTGGTCCCTCTGGAGGGGGAACTGCCACACG
Source organism: Melanotaenia boesemani (assembly GCF_017639745.1). Classification (NCBI taxonomy): domain Eukaryota; kingdom Metazoa; phylum Chordata; class Actinopteri; order Atheriniformes; family Melanotaeniidae; genus Melanotaenia; species Melanotaenia boesemani. The sequence goes on along the minus strand of NC_055695.1, from coordinate 17,305,474 downwards.
AACCCGCCATTCCTCTGGAGGAAACCTCCCTACAGAATCCGACGGCTCCCCGGTCCTCTATGCTGACCGCCGGCAGTCTCCACTTCTAAAGCGAGCTGAACTAGGTTGCACAGGTACCCCTCGACGGCCCTCAGCTGACTCCCAGCCTCCGTCACCCCGCTATGCCTTTGAACCTCCATTGTACGAGGAGCCACCTTCAGAGTATCAGCCTCCTCCAATCTATGAAGAGCCACCCACTGACATGCACCTGTCTGACTCATGTTCCTTTCATGGCTCTGGAAAATCACCTGCCCGGAAGTCTTCAGCCCCCCTCTATCACTCCCCCAAGCAGAGCCCGTCACCGTATGGCCATCTGGTTCTGACCCGGCAGAAATGTCCAGAAAAGACTCAAAGTCTGGAGTACAGTCCTGTGGGGAAGGAGTACGTCAAGCAGCTGGTGTACGTGGAACAGTCATCCTCCAGCCCCCGCTTCAAGACAGCTGACAGGCTACTGCGATACGGTACTACCGGGGGCTACGGTGGCTCATATGGGGGGTCCTATACTCTGCAGCACAGCCAGTCTCTGATCCGAGACCCCCGCCTACTCCTGGACTACAGCGGGGAGGGTGGAGAGAGAAGCCAGAGGTTGCTTTATGAAGACTCAATATCCTGGACATCTACTCAGACCCACTCACTCTCCTCCTCCTCTACAGCCGGCCCTGGGGCTTTTTCCCCTGGTGGCAACCGCAAACGCAAGAGCCGCAAGCCATCCCTCCCCCAGGAGCTGGGACGCTGTGGGGAGGTGGAGCTCATAGGCACAGCATCAGAAGCTATGCTGGCCCAAGCCAGACTGGCATGGGAGGCCCAACAAGTGATGAGACAGAGAAGCAGCTGGGACTCTGGGCAGGGTGGGGGGCAGGCCCAGGGTGGAGGGTCTAAAGATGGCTATGAGAGCGATGGGGCTATGCCTCTGCCATTACCAGGACCAGTGGTGAGAGCATTCAGTGAGGATGAGGCTCTGGCGCAGAGCGATGGCCACCACTGGAAACGTAGTACCTTTGACCGGCTGGGCTTCCCTCAGGCCCTGCTGGAGAAAAGCCTCTCAGTCCAGACCAACCTGGCCTCCCCTGAACCTTACCTCCACCCATCACAGGTAATCTACTTGTTTCTAATGGTTTTCAACACAGTGGTTGTTGCAGTGGATTTGCTTCAAAATAGTCATTTTCTTCAAGGTCAGGGACCCACAATTTACCCTGTTTTATCCAAGGTGGACGGGAGAAGTTTAGATTTACTTTTTCACTTGTAATAACCAGCAGATAACATTAGCAAAGAAAATCTAAAAATCAAGAAACAAGTATACAGAGACAGTTTGTCCATAGCTGTAAAGAAGTTGACAAATAGTAGAAATAAAGTTGATGCTTGAAATTAAATTCCATGTTAACAGTGAAGCTTTGTGTTGTTTTACTGAGACAACTGAGAAATGAGCACATACGTCTCAGCCAGCCGGAGAACAGGACGATTCTCCTTTCTGTCTCCTTATACTTACACTTTTCCACCCACTTTATCCATTTTTAAACTCAATGATGCAACATTTCAATTCAAAGCTGAGGCAACTAAGAACACACTGGACAGACTGTGCCCTCCATTATACATGGTTTAAACCACAAACAGGATCACGGCAGGGAAAAAGCAAATCTTTAATTTGCACGTCTCATTGTCAACATGTAAAACTAAAGATATTAACATGTGAGCTGTATAAGTGTGAATTTCCAGAAAGGAGGTTTAACAAATTCTTCTATTATATTATATTATATTATGACTGCAAAGTAACTCTAAAAAGTCCATCTACAGTGCCAAATCACAAAGGCGGACCTGGAAATGAAATACTTAAAAATGAAGACAAGAAATCCATGGGGACATAGGCCAAAATTAATTATAATATGGCATAACAAAGTTTTTCTATGTTAATATAGCCAGCTAATCCAGTAAATGGTCTGTATTTATATAGCGCTACATAGCGGGTTTGGTGTCTTGCCCAAGGACTCCTCGACATGAACACGACTTGGCTGAGGTTCGAACCAGCATCCCTCGGGTTACAAGACAGCTGCTCTACCTTGCTGAGCCTCGCCGCCCTGCATTTTAGAGTACCCACCTGGACACCTAGAACTCAGCTGTATTCCAGTTAAAAGCAGTTGTAGAATATTAGAAAATTAAGAACTGATGTTCATTTTCTTCTTGTGTGATTAATACGTAGCAAAATGAGGAGTTGCGATATCATTAAGACATAAAATGAGTAGCATCAAAATTAGATGCGAATATGGTGTTAGTTTCATTTTAGATGACTATTCTCATGAAAAGTGTCAATTCCAACCATTATGTGATCAAATAATCATTAACGAGGGATTTTGTGATAACTGAGGATATTAATTTCAGTCCATTAGTCCAACAGTTTGGTTCAGATGTGTCTTTATCTTCACTCTTCCTGTAGAATATCTACACAGAAACTATATATGATGTTTCCTGTCTCTTCCTCTCTGTCTGTGCTTCTTTACCAGTCGGAGGATCTTGGAGCCTGTGTGCAGTTTGAAGCCAGTCGAAATGCCAGGAACATGATGCCCAGTGCTAGCTGTGGCATTTTCCAAGAATTCAGCTTGAGAAAGCCCTCATCAGAGACTGACATTGAGAACTGGGCATCCAAGCACTTCAACAAACACACACAGGTATTACACAAAGGCAATGATGCACCTGCTTCTCTATTGATCCCAAACCGGCATGTTTTTATTGGTATTTTTGACAAGAGTCCCCCTGCTGGGTCTCCTCAAATGAAAGTGTTTGAACAAATGAAAATGGGACGTGAACGCACTTCAAAGACTTCAAATTGCTAGACAGGACAAACAGTCCTGCAACTGTACAAGAAGACGCAGCTAACCAGAGCAGAAAGTGGCAGTAGTGTGTACAGCAAATGAATAACAATAAGAGAAATCAGAAGGTGATTTAAGCTTAAATTGAATGATGTGGGTATGGAAAAAGGAATGGATGGATGTAAAGCAGCATGTGCTTTTCTCAAAGAAGGCTATTTAAAAAAAAAACACCTCCCCATAGTCTAACAATCTTCAAAGGTAAAGAGGAAAAGAATTAAATGCATCACAATAAATAGCTTTGGGTGTGAGTAAAAGAAACTAGTTAACTTTATACCTACTGGAGTCACTCTGAAGTAAAATGAGCGTACCCACTACGAGGTAGATGTTTGTTGAGAGTAGAAGGAGTCTGAGTGGAAGAAAAGAGTTCAAACTTGAATGCAGGACCTCTGCACAGCAACACTAAATCTGAGAAAAGGAGCAACATGTTTGGATGTAAGCAGGAGTATTGAGGGAGAGCAGGATTATATTTGAGCATGAAAATGAAGAAGCTTGTTCTCAAACAGGAAAACTACACTCCCGATTAAAGATGCCTTAATAGCTCCATACAGCAGTAATTATAGCTTGTAAATCAGCTGAAAAAATACATCTACAGAGTCCAACAATGGTGGCAAGATAAATACAATAAGAACACATTGAAGACTAACGCTCTAGATGAGCTTGCTGTTAGTTGAACGCTGATTACAGTTTTAACAGGAGGTTTTGAAAGAAGTGAGATGGTAACCACTCCTCTCAGGATTTTTCTTGTCTTTCTGCCTTTGTCTGACCTGCTTTTGTTTCTTTGTTCATTCTTTCCTGTTCTCAAAGGGCCTGTTTAGGAGAAAGGTGTCGATTGCCAACATGCTGGCCTGGAGCAGTGAGCCCATCAAGAAACCAATGATTGTGACCTCAGACCGTACAGTGAAGAAGGAGGCTGTGGACATCTTTAAGCTCATTCAGACCTACATGGGGGACCGTCGCTCCAAGGCTGACCCTTATTGTGTGGCTCTGGAGGTATGTGGACAGCAAAAACTGGATCATCATGTGTTCAGGATTGTTTCTACACTGGTGATATCAACTCTCAACAGTTACTACTTGCATGCATAAAAGAAGAAAACAAAGGAATATCGTTTGGTTCAGTTATAGGCAAGTTCTCATGTTGAATTTGTGTATTATAAATAATAGGAAATGTTTAGTGTACACCCGGTTGTAAAAACTGAATAGGTAAAGTACTAAAGAAAGCTTTTAAAATAACATTACATCATTTTACAACCTTAAAACTCTGTTCTTCTGATTCATTTTTATGTCACACTGACGTTTTTTACGCAGTGTTGGAGCTGTTGTTGCCCTACATGTCCTGAAGCTGAGAAACTGCACTTCACAACTTTTTTTTCCGTCCCAGAGCATCACTTTACAGCAGCATTTTGCACCACGTCATGTCAGTAACTGGATATCAACACACCATCTGATTCAGCAAAGAAACACAAGAGGACATTATCAGAGGAAGTGAATAAAAGACAAAGAGAGGCACAGAGCAAGAGATAAAACAACAGTCAACATCAGCCTGAGTTTTACTGACTGCTTTGAGCTCAAAGACAGGATGCAAGACAGATGCTGTATTAACCTATGTTAGGGTCGACCTCAGTGAGAATATCTGCTGAAGTTCAGTGGTGGGACTTTAAAATGATGATAAAGTCAAATGAACAACTGTAGTCAAAATTTGCATTCGTAAAGGCTTTCTGCTTGTCTCTGTCAGGTGGTGGTGAGGGGTTGGAGTAACCAGGGTCTTCGTGATGAGCTCTACATCCAGCTGTGTCGTCAAACCACTGAGAACTTCCGGTATGACAGCTTGGAGCGCGGCTGGGAGCTGATGGCCATTTGTCTGGCCTTTTTTCCTCCTACTCCCCGCTTCCACACCTACCTAGAGGGCTACATCTACAGACACATGGACCCTCTGAATGACACCAAGGGTGAGGGAGCCATGCACACTGATGCTGTTGAAAGTGTTTTCACATGCAAAATCCTTCACCTCATATCCTATACACAGAACACATTTCTCTATCTTACACACACACACAAACAGACTGTTTTTTGTGTTTTTACTAATATCTGTATACTTTTAGGACAAAACCATTGCATTTTATCCATCCATCCATCCATCCATCCATCCATCCATCCATCCATCCATCCATCCATCCATCCATCACTACTTTTGATTAACTCCTTTCTTAATCATTAATTTGAATGTCCTTATATGTTTAACATAGTTGCAAATACTGTGCCAGTAAAGTTTTCCTGGTTTGTAGCTGCAGATGCAGCAGCTGCCACTAGTCTACCATACTTATATGTACAATCACCGGCCACTTTATTAGGTACACCTTGGTAGTACCAGTGTTGGACACTGTTTTGCTTTCTAAAGTGCCTAAATTCTTAGCAGCATAGAATCAACAAGGTGTTGGAAAGATTTTGGTTCATATTGACATCATAGCATGAAAATTTGTCAGCTACTGTAAACATCCATGATGAGAATCTCCTCCATTCCACCACATCCCAAAGGTGCTCTGTTAGATTGAAATCTGGTGACTGTGGAGGCCATTAGAAAAGAAATATTGTCAGCAACAATACTCCGGTAGGCTGTGGTGTTTAAATGATGCCAAGCAGGTACTAAAATGCCCCCAAAAAATCTTGCACACCATTACATCCCCACCAGCAGTCTGAACCATTGATACAAAGCAGGATAGATCCATGTTTTCATGTTGTTTACGCCAAATTCTGACCCTACGATCTTCAGTAGTCTTCTATTGTCCAATATTGGTGAGCCTGTAAGAATGTTCTAATGTCTTCTGTTGCTGTAGCCCATCTGCTTTAAGGCTGGAGATGTTGTGTGTTCAGAGGTTGTATTCTGCCTCTCTTGGTAGTAACAAATAGTTATTTGAGTTACAGTTGCCTTTCTGTCACCTCCAAACAGTCTGCCCTTTCTCCTCTAACCCCTGACATCAACAAGACATTTTCATCCAGACCACTGCCGCTCACTGGGTATTTTTTCTTTTTCAGACAATTCTCTGCAAACCTTAGAGATGGTTATGTGTGAAAACCCCAGTAGATCAGCAGTTTTTTAAATACTCAGACCAGTCTGTCTGGCACCAACAACCATACCACATTCAGAGTTCCTTAAACTCCCCTTTCTACCCCATTCGGATGCTCAGTTTGAACTTCAGCAAGTCATCTTCACCATGTCTACATACTTAATTACGTTGAGTTGCAGCCATGTGATTGGTCGATTTGTGTTAATAAGCAACTGGCTCTGATTATAGATCAAAATTTTCAGCTGATCTCAGCCACCTTCTTTTAGTTAACCTCACTTCTGCCTGTTTGTTAGCTGGATATAATTTTTATGGCAAAACACAACTAAGTGTTGAAGGATTTCCAGAGTTTTAAGAAGCTGCAGCTTCTTCTATGACAAATAGCAAAAATGGAGGAGATGTTGTCGTCATGTGTTATATATTGTGTTTAAAAAGTTTCCAGTGAAGAGAAAAATTTAGAGATGTTTATGTAGCCTGGGAAATGAGTTACCTCACAGAACACAATTACTGGGGTTCTTTTACAGCAATTGAATATAAATGACGAACTTAACACTGTACAAAAGTGGCAAGACAATAAAAGTAATAAAAATAAAACCCAAGAAAATACAGCAGTGGGCTGTGTCACAACAGTTCTTTTCAACACATCAGATGGAAGTTACAGGCACCGAGGTTCTTGCTCTTCCTTTACATAAAGGAACATGGCAGTCTCCGCCCTGCACCACATATAGGCTCTCTTCTCTCAGAGATCGGTCTCTATTTTACCAAAAGATGGACTCTTAATTAGCGCTCCTCGTGTCTCTAGTCAAGTCAGATGTCCAACAGGAAGAAGGCCCAAAATGCCCCTGGCCAAGTGTTGGCGGAAAGATATAAGCTCCTGTGACACTGCCATCTAATGGCCACATCACAGGACATCTGTTTACACTATTTAAAACATATTTAGCGCATCTCTATACATGCAAAGAACCACAAAATAATACAAACTAAAGCAGAAAATAAATGACAAAGCACAAACATTGCACTATAAAATAAACAACACTTTAGCCATTTATAAAGGCCTCTGCGGGACACAATCTATGCCTAAGTGACAGATTTACCACCTGGCTACATGAAGAAGAGGAGACTTGGTCATGTCTTCTGCCCACATTGGACAGGCAGGATGCTGAACCCTCAGTTGCTCTCATCTGGTTTTCATCCATTACCGTGTCAGTGTGTTAATGCCCGAATGAGAAGGGAACAGCTGTTGTGCAGGATATCTTTATGTATACAAAAATGACCAAATATAAATAACGAATGACACTTTTTTCTTTGTTTTTTTGTTGTTTAAGGAGTTGCCATTAGCAGCTATGCCAAATACTGCTACAGGAAGCTGACAAAAGCTGCCCTGACTGGCGCCAAGAAGGTAAGCAGCTTGTATCTGTCACATGAAATTATTCTATTACAAAATTCTTACCTCTTGTCAATGCAGTCAGCAGTTTGGCTGCATTTATTTCTCTGGATACATTAAATATTATTTTGTAATATGTAACCTGAGTGGAAAGGAAAACTAATTTACACAAATGTCTCTTTTTTTTTTATTTATTTTTTTAATCCCTGAATATTTACACTTGTGAAAACTTTTATTAGGTTCATTGGACATTTCAGAGTTTTATAGCTTTTTTTGTTGCCTTTGTAGGAAGCCTAAAAAGGTTTATTTCACTAATACTTGAAAATTTAACCCTTATTGTTGGTTCATTTAATTTTATTCATTCTTTCCTTCCCAACCCTTTCTAAAAAATTCCCAACCAGCTAACTGGTTCCAAATGAGGGAAAAGTTTGAGTTCTCCTCCTTCTGCCATGAAATGCAGCTGATTGACAGCTCATGCTAAGCAGACAGTGTTGAGAACAACTCATTTCACAGGACATGATGATGATGTTTTGAAACTGGGACATTTCTAAGACTGTGATATACCTTGAAACCAGAAACTGGCTCATGGCTGCTTTCTGGGTTCCGGATGTTTCTACTGATTTTAAGTCGGAGTAGATTGTTGTATTGCTGTCACAACACATTGTCATGCAGACATGTTTCTGTCTCTTGACATTAATGTCACATGGTGATATAAGCAGCCTGAGTTAATTCACTGTGTTTTACTCACATATTAAGAATAAATAACAGCTTTGGTCATACTGGTTTCTCTGTCTTAAGCACTGACATTTATATTAAAAACATCCAAGACATGTTCTGAATATTTAATTGAACTTTGTTGCCTGTGGTGGCTGTTTTTTTTTTGTTTTTTTTACTGTGCTGTTCATTGTGTTTGATGAATGTTTTGGTTATTTTCTCTTTCAGACATGTGTCACCTGACCCCATCATTTATTTGTTTCTCTCTTGTGTTCTGCTGAGCTCTTCACTCACATCTCTTCCCCCTAAACCCCTTGCAAATATCAAAGATGCTCAATATTCAGTCAGAAAACAGGATATCTCTTAGAGCCTCTCAAACCACATCTTTGGAACATGTGTATATTGTGATTGATGACAGCTGATCAACAGCTGATTTACCTCACAACTGGGTCATTTGTCTGCAGCCTCCAACTTTTTTCTGCGAACTTGTAATGTAAGCTCGGTAGAGACAAACTTTCACTAACACCTCATTCATGAGCTGTGTGAACTGTGGTTGGACGTGCGTTTTTCTTTCATACATTAACATATTTTTGTTGTCTCTCTGCAGGGCCTGCAGAAGCCCTGCATAGAGGAAGTCAGGCATGCCAGGAATGCCATTTTCAGTCCATCCATGTTTGGTTCCTCCCTGGAGGAAGTGATGGTGCTTCAGAAGGAGCGATATCCAGACCGCCAACTGCCCTGGGTGCAGACTCGTCTTTCTGAAGAGGTTCTGGGTCTCAATGGAGACCAAACAGAAGGCATCTTCAGGTAAGTGACAGAAGGCAGGTAAAGCAGCTGTCAATAGCGAAAGGATTAAAGACCACGGATGTGACAGATTAGACCTAGCTGAGGTCGAAAGGCGTTTTAGAAAATCATTTCTATTCTACTCTGGAGAACTCTGAAACCAGCACACAGTGTGTTTCGTTTGTTTTATTAGACCCTCATTAGCTGCTGACCTTTCACAGCAGCTACACTTCCTGGGGTCTTGTGTTTTATGGCATGACAGACATGAACTAGCTTCTTCACTGTCAAATCAGATCAGCTGTACATGTCAGCTGTACACTGTCACACATACACAGAACACAGACATGAGCTGCAGGCAGAAAAAAACACTACGAATATTGAAAACAGAACCGTGCCTGTGTGCTTTGATGTTGTTAACAGGAGAAAGCTAAGATCAGACTTAAGATAAATGTCAAAGCAGCTCAGGTGAAACGTTCAGGCAATCTTCATTATTTAACTCTGTTTCCCAATCCAGGTCCTGGGGACGCCCTGCCCTGCATGTTTTAGATGTAACTGTACTTTAACACCTGAATTAAATGAATGGTTCATTAACAGGCTGCAAAGAACTTGATGAGGAAATTCATTCATTTGAATCAGGTGTATTGGAGTAGGAACATGTCTAAGACATGCAAGGAAGGTGATCCCGAGGACCTGGATTGGGAAACACTGATTTAGCTCTTGCTTTCCCCTCCAACACAAAGCAGTCATTTATACTTTATATGTGTTTTTTCAGCAGAGCAGAGCTAAAGCACCACAAACAGCTGCAAAACAAACAGGAGCAGCTCACAGATCTGATATTCCCAATACTGCCCCCAAGTGTCAGATAAGCGCTATAACATGGACTTGTGTGCAGGGACCTGAGTTAAGCCTTCAAGTCTAACTGACTTATGACTTTTGACCTCCAGAGTGCCAGGAGACATAGATGAAGTCAATGCCCTGAAGCTGCAAGTGGATCAATGGAAAATTCCCACAGGACTAGAAGACCCACACATTCCAGGTACTCCTCTGACACTCTTCTTTTGCAGTGTGCTTTTTATAGCCACCATGAGGCCTCTTATTCACCAGCCAGAACCATCATCAACCAGAGACATCCTAATGGGTCTCCTCACTACACCAATAAATGAATAAAATACAACAAAATGGCACTTGAACTCACCACAAAGACAGCTTCCAGTGATCATCCAGGATGTACAGCCAGTACCTGTACAGGAAGACACAGCTCACCACAGAAGGTTTTATGTTATATAAGGGAAAGCAGAAGAGCCCAGATTCAGAATGTCCATAAATCTGTGTGTACTTGATATTTTCCAGTAATGTATAACAGAATCTGTCTTGAGTCATAATTATTAATTGCTCACCAGGTTCCTCATGCCACATGTTGCAGTTAGTTCTGTTCCTGTGGTGGAGAAAGCTGATTATCAGACTGGTGTAGTTCATGGTTTTCCAAGTCCACTTTGGTTCAAGGCCTGAGTGATGAAAATCACTGCATCAGTCTGCAAGGCCCAGCCAAAACAGCAGACATTGCAACTATGCATTTAGCTTACTGTGTTATCAACTGTGTTGATACCAAACTTTTCAAAAACAGTTGTAAACAAGTGTTGGATGGTGCAAAAAGAAAATAAAAAGATAAACAGGCTTGTACAAAACAACATCTCCATCTTAAAGTTCAGTTATTTTTATAATGGGAACTTCAGGATGGAAAAAAAATGGAAAAAAAAAAAAAATTGTGTATCTTTAGCATAAACAGCACAGGCCTTTAGTTCCTGCCATGCATTGTGGTTTCTGTTGTCAGCAGAACCACTGTGTGTTGTGAGGTTCAGAGGCAGATTGAAGGGTCAAAGTTGCTTTTCCTCTGAGCCAACAGCACAGAAAGCCCCCAGTATGCAAAGGATCACACTTCATGGGACACTAACATTGCTGTCCTGCCTCTCAATCAACCATGCTGGACTAAACCAGAAACTAGGACATCACTATATTGTCTGTTTAGTCTGTGTGAATAAAGGTGTGTGACGGTGCCATTGTGAGGGGTCTTCTTAGCACCACTACAGCACATTAAGTGTGAAAAGTGACCCAAAGATCTTTCTGCAACTGTATCAGCTGTTCAGATGACTCAGTTTGGTTGTTAAACAGGTTTCAAATATGCTGTCTCTGTGTCCTCGGGGGGGTTTCAGCATCACTGCTGAAATTCTGGTACAGGGAGCTGGAAGAGCCGCTGATTCCTCATGAGTTCTACGAGGAGTGTATCAGTCACTATGACAACCCAGAGGCAGCTGTCAATGTGGTTCTGGGGCTGCCGCACATCAACAAACTGGTGCTCTGCTACCTCATCCGCTTCCTCCAGGTAACACCCACTGTTACAGTTTATCAACCCTCCCAACACTTGAGGGCTGATTGAGAGTTGTTGCTGCTGACACTATTGACAAAGATGTGGTCTTACTAGCATATTAAACATGGATAAATCAGGAGGGAGATGGGACACTAATCACATTTGAGTTAATAAAAACTCCCACTCAGACTCCTGCTAGATGCAGCCTATGTTTATGTAGAGTATTACTGCTATTACCATTAACACAACTCAAACAAATTTTAACTAAGTGTATTAGGTTCAAATCACATCCCAGTGGTGTCTTTAAGTTGAACCAAGAGCATTAAAAGTTTTTAAAATCTTCAGTCTGAGCAAACCTCTTATGTGTGGTGTGTACAGGTATTCGCCCTGCCCGCTAATGTGGCCATCACCAAGATGGATGTGAACAACTTGGCCATGGTCATGGCTCCCAACTGTCTGCGCTGCCAGTCAGATGACCCCAGGGTGATCTTTGAGAACACCCGCAAGGAAATGTCCTTCATCCGGGTGCTTATCCAGAGGCTGGACACAAGCTTCATGGATGGAATCCTATAGCCCCCCCTCCCTCCGTCCCTCCCACTCAGTCACACCTACACATCCAACAGCTGTGCTTGACCCTCGGCATCTCTGCGCTCCCTTTAACCTGCTTTGTCACAGGCCCTGCACTCCCCCACCCCCCCAGCACAGAAACATCACACATACAGATCAATGCTGCTGGGTGAACATCATCTCCATCATGTTCACTTTAACTGAAACTGCCTTGATTTGAGTTTGACCACTCTGTGTTTTGAGTTGAACCAGCTGTTTTTTCTATTCTGTGAGTGCGGTCCTTCAACAATTTTCTGATGCTAACAGTACTGTGTGTGCCTTCACATACATTATTACAGTACACACATTCAGTATGAAGATATTAGCAGGGATCTCATCAGTTCCTTCACAGGCAGATTTGCAGACCTCTCTGTATGTATGTTCTTTTTTTTGCAGCCTGACTTATTTGTTTTATATGAAATTATGTTTTTCTCTTTCTTTCCCCCAGCTTAAATACATGTGCACTGCCACATGCACACATTTACATCCAGGTCTTGCAGTGTACAATGTCATATAATGTAAAGCAACAATCATCAATAAGATGACTGAACAAAGCGCATGATTAATATACATGACTTCTCACACATTTACAGGCAAAGCAATGCATCCATATTTAGCACTAGTTTTTCACAAATATAAATTCTGCACCATGCATACTACTCCCACCCTGCCGGGTAAAGAGAACATATTGGCCTAAAGATAATGTCTGGCTGTAAACACACTGGTACGGGGACTACTCTGTTGATCATGAAGCTTTCAGGTGAAGACAACATGGACACTAAAGCTGCTCTGCTTTGTTTGACTTCATAAACTGAACATTCCTGGGAAGGTTGTATTTAAAAAGTTTTGTAATGTCAATTTTCAAATCCAGGATCACATCATACTGACCCAGACTGCTCTCTCTCTCAGCTTACCTCGTTAACCATTACACTACAGTACTCCTCCTCCCTCTTCACATCAATCTCTAGATACCTGAATTCCTTCACCTCAGGTATTTACTCTTACTTAGCCGAGAACTCTAAGCCAACAAATCTTGCTTCAGATGTAGACAAATTAGTTCTGTAGTTACTTCAGACTCATCACTGAATGAAGCCAACAGGACAGCATCCCTTTCAAAGCATCACTGAACAGCACGAATACAGAACAGAGACGACTACTCAGAGATGGCTAAGCTGTTTTATGTGTCCATGTTTTATTCACTTAATACATGGAAAGCTAACCAGCCTGTCCACTACTGATTTTGGGTAACTGTTTCCTCTTGATTGGCTAAACTGGTGCTAACAGATTAACCAGTGACTTTTACTGTGGGTCCAAAAGTAAAGTTGGATGATCATCCTGTCCTCAGTTGTAGTTTGTGAAGTGATCTCATGGCAGTGTTGCAGCCTTTAGCGTTTGGTCATTTTGCAGAAATCTGTCCACTCTGCCATCGTATTTGGTGCTGAACAGCCACTCTGGCTGTTAAACACAGCTTCATGAACTGATTAGCAACAGATTCACGGAGGAACAGCACTGCCAGCAATCGTCTCCATGTCTGAACGCAGCATGTCCATAACTTCTTTTAAGGGGAGTGAGAATTGAAAGATCTTACTGAGCCGCCTGAACCCTGCAGAGGATCAGTTCACCACCAACACTGAGCCCAAACAGGCCTTTCTGCTTACTGATGGTTTGTGAATGTCTAGCCGTCTGTGTGCTCGTCCCTTTCTGTCTGTCACTGTTTACAAAATGTGTATCTCATCCATCCTGTCTGTGAGCAAGTACTGTTGTTTAATATATTTATTTAGATTCCTTTTCTATATTTAACTGAAGTTCAAGGTTTTTAACACTTTATTTTATATAATTTATTTATATTTATTTGAGATTTCCTTAATGCCTTCTTGAGATGTGTTGTAAGCTCAAAGGTGTGTTTTGTAATTGCACAGGTGCGCAAATGTGAATGAATGTGTGAAAATGCCTTTGGGTTTGTAGTTGTCAGTGTAGCAGCAAACAACTATACTGAATTTAGCTGCCTGTGTGATTCATTGGCTGAAAGGTTGATGGACACATTCAGACGCCCTGTGAGAACCTGGGTTCTGTCTCAAAGGTCCCCCTGGTGTTCTGTCTCAGTGAGTCTGTGGCTATATGAACCTTCTTGTTGTGAAGAAACTGGTGTAAGTGTGTGATATACAGCTCACGACAACAAAATTCACTGTACAGACTAAAAAGAAGTAAAAGTGGAGGTAAAAGCAGAGAGCGATTAGATCTCTAAAAGAATTCATCTGTAAGCAGCTCACACAGTTTAAACCCAATGTCCAAAAGTTTGAGAACCCCAGTTTTCTGCCCACCATCAGTTCAGCTATCAGAGAAGTGTAAAACTGGAAAATCAGCTGTTAGGTTAGTTGATTCTAACCTGACTGCAGTTGTAAGGCTGTGACAGGCCTCTGATCAGAGCTGATGGGCTTCAGCTCTAACAGTAGATTCTGATAACAATATCCAGTATGAAGGGGGATTTAAATATTTATGTGGACTGTTGGAATCACAAGTCTTTAAAGATGGTTTGGTAACTTTTCCAGCTGGAAATGAAGTCTACACTTTTGACTCAAAGCTGGATTCTCATTATCTTCTTTTGGGAGCTGTGTGAAGGATATGAATGACATTTGAAGTTATGTTCATGGTGGACAGAAAATGTTTCAGGGTTTACAGACTTTCAGAAACCTCTATGTTTTCTGGTCATCAACTGTTGGTTTAGGAAATAGACTCGGCCATTACACTGTGTCCCTCATTGCTGCATCTGTCAACATGCTGTTACATCAACTTTAGCTTCATTTTTTTTTAATATGTGTATCAAAATCTGGTTTTGGTGTTAAGACTGTCTGTTATAACAGCCTTTTTTTAAAATTTTTGTTTGAGAAAAGACAATGAACAAATTTTCCAGCTGTCCCATAACTGACAACAGATTTCTTTATGAAGCCGTTTTGAGTTCAAATCAGATCAATTAGTGATAAGAAACCTCAAAGATGGTTAGGCTGACATGTAGCTGCCGTGTGCGCAATGTATTTGTGTCTTTGTTTTATGTAAGAGGTGGTTGTAGACAAACTCTTCAAATCAAACAATCAGCATGCAGATAGGATCTTCACTCTTTAACTGGAACTTACTAAAATGTTATTAAATTTATGATAAAGCAGTCTTTCAGTATTTAGCTTAAAAGATTCACTCAAACATATTCAGTCCTTTCTAATCCATTTTCTGTTTTTTTCCTACTTGAATTATACTGAGTTGGTAGTTGGTGTTAATGCTTACTGTCTAATGTAAGAAAACAATGAAAACACCTGCTGTGAGCTGCTCTTCACCTCAGTGTGAGGCCTCCAGGCTTTTCACATGTATATTGAAGTCCACTATCACTCACACTTGGTCTGAGAGAAGACTCTGGAAGTGTAACAGACTTTGGTTTAATAAATTATTCAATTGTCAAACTTATGTAAAAGCTTTTCTTTGCCTGTGCTGCAGTTCTTCGATGCAAGATGTTCTGAATGTCATATTTAATGAACATAAGATTCACAGGACTCATTGCAAAGCAGAACAATAAAAACATCCCTCTCAGGCTAAATGAAGAAAACTACCAAACTGATCTAAAGATGCAAGTCTTTACAAGCTTTCCTTCCTTTTTTAAATGTTTGATTCTTCCTCTCTGTGTTCACATGTTACTTATGTGGTCGACCATCATATCGGTGGATTTCCACCCCATAGACAGGAAGAGAGTGAATGAACGGAGTTTCTGCAGAGCAGCACTCCATGTGTCAGGATCTCGGTTAGCTGGATTTTTCCTCAGGTCGAGGCTCAGGTTGTAAGGAGGTTGATGGGTTGTCAGTCTCTTTGCAAACTCCAGCAGATCAGCAGGCTTAATGAAGTTGGAGCTGTTTAGAGTTAGGAACAAGAAAAGTCATGAAAAATGTTTAGTATTTTGTAAGATGAAGTCTGCACATTTTCTTCATTCTCGCTTCTCAAGCAGCCCTTAGATGTCAGATGTTGCTGCTGTTCAGGACACAAACAGGATGTAGGCTTCTTTTCACTGGGACATTATTTCAGTTTGTCCCACTAACTTCTGCCCACTGCTTTACTGAATGTTTTATATTCATAATAAAGATGGCTAGCCAGAAGTGGCGAGCCACTTTGTGAATTAAATAGGACTGTCTACTTACTTGCCAGCCCGTCAGTGTTTATTCAGAAGAAAACAGTTGATCTGTAACCTGTTTAAACTAATCTTTGCAAATAAGAAACATTTAATAAGCCTTGCAATCTTTTGCATCGTTATAAAATTACTAAAAAACAAACACATTTAGTTTGAATTGTCAAGGAATTACAGCTTTAGAAAAAAAGATAGATGCCCTTATGATATTTCCAGCTGCAGTGCAGATGATTCAAACAAAATGTTTGTTTTTAGAGAACCAGGCTTACACTGTTAACCAATCACAGAAGCTCCAATACCAAGTCTGTCCAAAATCAGACCATCAAATGTCGGACGGAGTAATGACTCTTTGATATCTTATTACAAATTTGTATAATTCTATTCAGGACATACAACTGTTTTTTTTTTAACACAGAAAATCTGTAAACATGCTCTATGTAAAGGAGAGATGGGATAAGGAAACAACAGGGCTCACTCAGATGATGAGCAGAATAGAAAATAAAGAAAACTATCGGCTATTGTTTTAGGAAAGAATTCTGTTATAGGTAGATCACTCGATTTATCCAGGCATTAGTCACTGTGGTCAAGGTTCATTATCATTTATATCCACAGAGCACAATGTGAAGAATTATCAATTTAGCTATTTTCAGTTGAAGAAATAAGTCTGATTTCAAGGCAAGGCAGTTTATTTGTATAGCACATTTCATGTACAGGACAATTCATAGTGCTTTACAAAAAACAAAGGCATTACAGATATTTAGAAATAGTAAAAGGCATCAACACATAATCACAATAAAATAATAAATTACATTAAAATGATTAAAAGCAAGTTAAAAAAAAAAAAAAAAAAGTTAATGGATATTAATTAATTTCTCTTAACTTACTGGAAACCAGTTCAGTTCTCACCTGATGTCCAGATGATTCACAGAGCTTGATGGGGATCCTGAGAAGAGCTCAGCCAGCACACACACATTCCTGGCTGTTGACAGAGTCAGTGAAGTTCTTTAAACCACATGAATATTTCCTTTCTATTCCAGTTAAGAGAAATACTGATAGTGAAGATACAACCAAAACAAAAAAGTTGGTAAGGTAGAACACACACACACACACACACACACACACACACACACACACACACACACACACACACACACAAATAACAATAATAAAATGCATGACTGCTTTTTATTATTATTATTTTTTCTGACTTTTTCTTTATCGGTAGCACAGGACTTCTTTTGTTTTACATATTTTGTTCAGCATTTCTTTAATTTAGGGTTGCAAAATTGTATCTGAAATTAATCCTGTTTGTGAATATAAATAAACAAATATATTTACGTATAAAAAGGTTTCTCACCCAGCCGATTCTGTGCCAGACTTAGTGTGCGGAGTGAAGAAACTTTCCTCAGAGCCGTCACCAGCTCCAGCAGAGTCTGTTCTTTGTTCGAACATGTCTCCAGAAGACGACAATCATCAAATCGAAGCTCTGAGAGGGGAAAACAAGGGGGTTTAAGAGTTCTACTAACATATCTAAAACTGAAACCTGTTATGAAGAAGAAAAACACTTCATAAACAACTGAAAAAAAGCATCCTGTTTTGACTCACCTTCCAGTTTGCAGTTTCTCAGTAGATTCAGGATCTCAGGGAGACAATTGGATAGTTTCATATCCTCCAAAATGAGAGTCCTCAAGCTGTGGTTGAACTCTGAAAGGTGAGTTTGTTTAAACACCATGTCATAAGCCAATCTGATGTAAGCAGCTGAGACCAAGAGCCAGCAGCACAGAAGTGAAGAATATCCTGCACAGTATGCAAACTGATAAAAAAAAACTACAACATAATTTATGTGATAAAATTGTAAAATTAAAAAAAGAAAAAAGAAAGAAAAAAAATCAGCTAACTTTAGAATAAATGCCAAGAAGGTCACAGCATCAGAATCTCATTGGTCACTCAGTATTCTTCTTTAAGCATTTATAAATAAAATCTCATAGAGGATTCTAACAAGCCCACAATGGATCATCTAAAGTAAAAGTCAAAGGGATATTATTTTATTTGTCTGTTTAATACTGATCCATAATATCCAACGATACAAACTCATTCAAAATACTGGCCATTGTTATAAACAGCTGCTGCATAAACACAACTTAATGCATCATGTGTGGCAGCCAGGAATCAAATGTACCGCCACATGGCACCATGCATGACACAGTAGGAGACCTACAGCACAAAATCCACACACAGAAAAAAATCGAAAACTGTGAAAACATCTCACACTGATGTGAAATTACCTGAGAGAGTGGTGAGGAGTGGGCTCAGTGAGGAGCCAGTGGGTAATCTCATCCCAGCAAGGTGAAGTGAGGTGAGATGTGGGGAGCGTCTCAGTACATACGTCATGAAGTTCAGATCTGACTGGAACTCGTGTACTTTCACTGTTAGCCTCTGCACGGGCCACGCTGCAGAAAAAAAAAGATTGGGGAGCCGTCACCTCAGACTGATTCTTAAGTGTTCGTGTAAAAAAAAACAACAAAAAAAAAAAAACAAAAAAAAAAAAAACTTTTTTGAACAAAAATAAATTCTTCTATTTTCAACTTCAATCTTCTGTTTTCTTTATTAACTGTGACTCCTATTTCACATATACATGACAGAAGTAAGAAAATGAGACTGCAGTTCTCAAACACATAAAACTATACTATCTGTCTTCCTTCTGTTTCCCTGTTAGCACTTCTAGTTATTCCATTTTGTTAGCTTGCGATCTCATTTTTCCCATTAGAACGATTGGAAGATATTTAAATTTCCTCCACTGTTCTCTATGTCTTGCTCCTAACCTGCATCCTCTTTTACTTGTGTAGGAGTTTGTGTGTTATTCCCCTAACAATTTGGTTTTGGAGAGCTCAATCAGTTAATCCTGCTGGTAGTTAACTCTTTATGGCATTGGATATTCATCATAGCATATTTAGCAAAACACCAAGGAGAAATTGCTCAAGCAGCACAACACATAAAAAAAAAAAAAAACTTTTTTAAAAAAGGGGAAATATTCTTAAAATGTACATGCATATGTATTCACCCCTTTTGCCATAAAGAAACCAAATGAACCTGGTGCTACCCATTACCTTCAGAAGCCACATAAAGTGTCTGCTTTCTGGAACTCACCCCAGATGGTCTAAGTGCAAATAATACAGAAATAAATGGAAGGGCCTTATATGCATTTTCATTATTTAAAGAATAAAAGTGTATGAAATCAGGAAATGTGTTCTATCAGCTGTGTAGAAAAATTCAGTTCATATATGAGCATCTGAAGTCTTGCAGGTTTTCAGCCTGATCTTGTCTAATGTGGCCAAAGTCCCCAAAAAGCAGTGGAATCGGCTTTTTTAATCACACACCAGAAGCGAACTTCATCATTGTCAGGCAGCATCTCTGAACATTTCTTCATCCACGCTCGAACTTATCAGCCTGGTGTTAATTACCTTATTTAAGTGATGGAATGTCTTTCTGACTCTACAAGATCGCATGTTCACAATTCTCCTCCACCCCAACATGCAAAGACACATGCGTGTGCACACGCAGGTAAGTCCACTCCCACCAGCAGACAGGCAGAGAGCGTGTTGAAAATTATGTGGGGTAAATAACAGGGGGAGGGGCTCTGAAACCATAATAAAATGTGTCACAAACTTTGACTGCACCTGACACTTGTGACTCAGCTGGTGGGAGAACATCAAATAGGATTTGTGGTCCCTCGATTATATTCCGGACCTCCACGTGAAGTGACGTCACAGTGTTGCTTGCATCCAGTAGTTTCTCTATGAGGTTTGTGGTTGGCAGGAAACTTATTGTGAGGTCAGTGAGTTTGCCACAGGAGCTGTCAGACAGCTGCTTCAGGGCTGAGACCAGGTCCAACACATTGGACTTGCTGAATTTGGCTAAACACACAGCAGAACAAAAGTTCAATCTACTGATCATTCTCTGAAAGCTGATTACCATCTATTAAGTTTTTCTAATTCATTCTGTACTAACAATAATAATGCTGTAAATAGATGTAATGTCAAATTCAGTTTTTGGAATTTAGATGCAAAAGCTCGAAACTGTTTCAAGTTACAAAATTTCCAAACAACTCCAGGTCAGACAGAAACAAATCATATGCATTTATGTTATTTATTTGTCATATGCCCCATTTCTGCTAAACATGCACTGCGGGAATCTGAAAATAAAAAGAAAAAAAACTTAAACTTTCTCAAAGTAATGAACAGGCCAGAAGGGTATTACGAAACCATGGTGATTGTTCATTTCGAAGTTTGTGAGCACATACTAGACAATTTTACTATAGCAGCTTGAGAATGGCATGATGGCATATTTTACTAAACTTGTGTTTCTATAACGCCATTTTTGGCTTAAACAAATTTCTGCTGGAGAGCCTTTACTTAAACAGTGTGGACAACGTGCTCGTCATAAAATGCTTTGGATCAATTGAATCACACGAATCCAGCTTTTCAAAAACATGTTTCATGATCAACTATGCGCTCTTCATAATTTAAGGGGCTGTGAAATTATGCAGCATACAGCTGCTGATCCACTGGTGTTCTGGTCTACTGGTGTGCAGGTGAAACTGCATGTAAATAGTTAAATCTATATCGTGACTCTGTGTACATAAACATTATTCCCTATACTAAATAATAAAAACATTTCAATTATTTTGGTGAATATTATGTGTCCATGATGACCACTGAACCCACCCCAGCACAAAAATAGCATACTTACAACTGTGAAGACTCAGAGATTGAAGGGAGAAAAATGTGGGGAGGGAAGAAACCAGGATTCTGAGAGAATCGGATCCACACTGGTAGATATTCAGAGCCTCAATCTGTCCCAGCGTACAAGGAACTGCAGAATTAACCTCACAGTGAGCAAAGTTCTGGCAGATAAC
This sequence comes from Melanotaenia boesemani, assembly GCF_017639745.1. Classification (NCBI taxonomy): domain Eukaryota; kingdom Metazoa; phylum Chordata; class Actinopteri; order Atheriniformes; family Melanotaeniidae; genus Melanotaenia; species Melanotaenia boesemani. The sequence continues at coordinate 17,284,586 of NC_055695.1, read as the reverse complement.
CTGTGAGTCAACAGTAAAGCTGAGATTTCCAGAGGCATCCTCTAAGCATGCAGAATCCAACCTTGAGCGTTTGAATGGAATGATCTCATTGCCCTGGTTATCTGAAGCCCTGGTCATTAGACCTGGACTACATCCGGCTCCATCTTCACTGACTGGAGAGGTCTGTGACACACAACTACTGTCCATCAAGTTCTTCAGCTCTGGGTTCACATAGTGTGATCCCCTTCCATGCAAGAGCCATGCTAGCATGATCGGATTAGGTATGCTTACAGTTAGTTTTGTAGCAGCTCCATGGTCAAGTAGGCGATGGAGGATGTACAATGAATGTTGTGTGGTCTCCTTTAACAGATCCATGGAATCAGTGATGGTTACATTCCTGATACGCTTCTCAAAGATATTCAGAAGAGGCTGCGGCCCAGAAGTTAAACTCTGAAAAACCTTTTGGGTATTTATGTGGCATGCCTTGCATAAGAAATGTTGAATACATTTCGCTGCAGCCCACAGAAATGATGTGTTTAAGTTAGATAGATTTTTAATAATATAGGGGTTCCTGTAGCCATAAAGCACAGAAGGGAAAAGCCAGGTCAAAACTTCTTGTTTCGCCTCATCTTCTGTGGGGAACTTGATAGCCTGAAAATGTAATATAAACATGTCACATCTGGTTGACATATACAAAACACGCACATTTGCATCATTCAATAAGTTAAACATACGTAGTCACGGCCCCGCAGGTCCTCTAAGATTGCCAACCATCTAGAGTAAGTGGATATACCTGAAACAAAGAATGTAAAACGTTTTGTTTTTTTTTTCTTCTTCTCAAATGGACCTTTTAAAACAAATATGTCCAGAGAAACCAGAGGAAAAGAGTCACTCACCTCTCTGATTCAAGGCAGGCTGGATCTCATCCAGCTGACATATTGTCAGATGAGGGAGAAGATCCTTGATGAGATGTGTAGGAAGACCTATATTTAGTAGAGACATTAGAAGACAAACTCATCCATCTCCAATGAGTAACAATACCCCCAAAACAACGTTCTCCAAATTATAAATCACTGCAGTTACAGTAAGGATGGCTAAAAAGTCATATCATGATAAATTAGCCAGCCCTAAGCTTCACCAAAAAGAAAAGCCTGAAGCCTAATCTTAGCAGGTAGAGAGGTTGTCCGTCTCCTGAACCCAAGCTGGGTACAGGTTCCACAGAAAGGGGACTGATAACTGAAGGCTCATCGATTCTACTGTGGGAAACAACCAGTAAACCAGTAAAATGCTCCGTTTGGAAGCTAACTATATCACCAGTTTGTAATTTTACCAGGAAACTGATGAATGGGCGGTAATGAATTCTTAACAAAATATGGTGAAACAACTGTTCAGTGTGTGGGTCTATTCTCTGAGAACTTGTACCGATAATTGAGCTTTTCTAAAAAGAAAGTACTTACTAACAACTGCTTCTGTCCCCAGAGCGAGGAAATGTTCCCTAACAGCCAGAAAACATAGATTCTTAAGACTTCCTCCTGCTGACTTGTGTGCCATGCTCGGCAATTTTTCCTGGTTTACCAATTTTCAACATCCATTACAATATCAGCTCAACCTCAGTCACTGGTGTAGCCAACGTTTGGTTTTCTTCTTCTCCGATCAGTGGCTGCCTGTTGCCTGACGAAGAAGAACGGAGCTTACTACCGCCATCAACTGGTGTGTTGCTCTAATGACAAACTTACTTTTCATAAGAGAAATAAATGAAGAGAAATTTGTCCGCAAATGATTAAAAAAACCAAATACAAAAGGATACAACGATGGTATTTAACATTCAAAGGAGCCTCTGTAATGTCTGTGTTCTTGCTGCTGATGGGAATGCAGTTTGCCTGGTGTGGATATACTGAAAGCTGATTGGTTGTGCTGGTTTCTACTTGGTAACCAATCATGATGAATCGTGAATTTGTCCATAAACGTAATTACTTATTTCCTTATACTTGTTTATTTATATTTGAGCATGGTAGTTTTGGTCCCCATTGTACTTTATCTTCTTGAGGACCTGCATAAACGTTTGTCAAGCCAGTATTAAGACTCAATAATAAAGAGGTGATTCTTTGTTAATTTGCTGATAATAGAATATGGCTCATAGATATGAACTATAAACTAAATAAGACCTATGTATGAAATATGAAGCATTAAAATATTAGAACTATATGGGATAAAGAATCATAACAATGTGAACTTTAATAAATTAAGTTATATTAAATGACTTTAGCTGGAAAAAAAATCAAAATATCATGTAAATAAATAAAATGAATAATAATTAAAGTTGTACAAATTCTGAGATACAAATGGCATATAGACTTGACAGAAAACAGACTGGTTCCTGAGCTAAGTTTTGGACAACTGTGGAATGAACTGAAGTGAACAATTAACTTAATTTTATGTAATTTAAAACATCTGATATGACCCTATAGAAAATTTGAACACTATTCCTACTCCCTTCCTCAGAGTGCTGTGGGAAAACTAAGCCTCCCAAATATTCTACAAACTGTAGTACATTTAATTTAGAGTGAGATAACTAATTAATGCTAGTAAATCTATCAGTGTTAATTTTCTCCTTAATCCTACATGTGCAATCACATAGCCTATGTGAAGAAATTTCTGGACCGTTTATTATTTCCCCTTTATTTTTTTCACTTAAAGAAAAGAAAATGCCAAAAGTCATGAACAAATAAATATCAGCATGTACAAAACATGTGGTAGTATAACAGCCTATTGTGTACGCCTGCTATAGTACACCCCTCTGGTCCTCGTGAGAGCGCTGGTGAAAGACAAAGGAGACGGCAGCATCCCAGGAGGCTTTCAGTATTTGGTCCCTCAGGCCCTTTTTATCAACACAGTGGTTCCACTGGGAAAGATCACTGGTGCAGTCTGAATCTTCTGCAGGTGGCCGCACCTCTCTGCCATTTACACAGCGACGACAGCGAAACCTAGAGAGAAAAATTTATTACACAAGTCCATTTAAATATATGACACTATAATACATGAGGTGAAATGATAAGCAGCAGTTTCAGCCTTCCTGCTTACATATCTAACTAAAAGCACCCAGAGGGCACAGACCTCCACCAAGCCATTGTAATTTTTTTTTTTTTTGGCCAGTGATTGTGGGCATTAGTTTTTGAGTTGGACACTCTGATGGCAAAACTATCTCTAAAATGATCTCTCCAAGGGCAGGTGCAAACCTATGTCACAACCCGGTGGTCACGTGACCATAAACCGCTTACCATGAACAAACCTTGCATCATCAGTTTCAAGTTTTCTCCATCAGTTTGGGATAGAAAATTATCAATAATGTCACACAGTTATATTGATACCGTCAATGTATCAACCCTCACTGTGCTAGAAAAAGAAATGAGGTGAAGCTAGTAGCGGCATGACTGAATGAATTCCCTTACCTCCATCCCCGTCACATTGTGAAGGAGGTGCTAACAAAAAACATTGACAACATCACAAAAACCACCAACAGACATTTGTTATCATTACTGTAACCAGCCATTTCAAAGTAGTTTTTGGTATTTCAAAGAACGATCTCTTGTTATCTGGAAAAACTATGTTTATGGCAGCCAACCACACAACTTTTTGCCATATGAAACTCAATGAAAAGCAAAGAAAAATCTATGAAGATCAAAGCTGAAAATCCAATGGTGTTACGGAAAAAACACCAAACAAAACCTTTTGTGAAAGACCCAGATGTGACAAAGTTCATTGACATTCCCGAATGTTTCCGCCTGCCCTGTGCCTGTAAAGAACCCTTCTGCCTTCGTGGAGGTAAATCTTAGAGCAGCATTAGTTGACACAGATGTGGTGAAGGAGGTTTATAGTTTTGAGTGTGAAGCTTGGTGAAGCTGGAAGGCATTTTAGATTAAGCTTTTCACCTTAGGACTTAAAAATAGAAGACTAACTTTTGCATTGTGCTTCCATCTTTTCTTTCTTTCTTTTTCTTAGAGCCCTTCTCTTTCTGGTGGAGCACCGTGTAGGGTCTGTGCATGTATAACCTTTGCATGTGCATAATAACGCATCTGCTTCATCTAACAACTAAACACAGCTCTCCTTAATATAAGTTTATACATTTGACATGTTAATTGGCTAAAGAGCAAAAAAAGTTTTTTTTACTTGTCATGTGTGTCACTGGTCGTGTCCTCATTGAGAGTGAAGAGTTCTCTAAGTTCGCCTAAAGAGAAGTGACGCTCCACGTCCTGCTCCTCATCCACCACACAGCTGCTCAGGGCTTTCTTATGGGCCTGTCTCTGCAAAATCTTCTCCTCAATGGTCCCCGTCTGCCAGAAAACAAACACCTGTTAATGTAGAATACTGCAGATAGACATATTACAGTTTTTCTCATGTCAGGTCATTAACAAAATTTTATTATTTTTAAAAAGAGATGAGATAAATAAATTTCTAAATTTAGAACTAAACAGAAAAACAACAAAGGTAAAGATCTATTTTATCAGATGTCTGCACTTTGTGAGATGTTTAACTGACAGAGAGAAGTCTGTAGATGTAGCAGGTCTTCTTCTGGCCATCTCTCCACACGCGAGCCATTGCTTGCTCATCATTGGCTGGGTTCCAGTCGGGATCAAACATCACCAGACGATTAGCACCAATCAGATTAAGGCCACATCCACCAGCCTTGCTGCTCAGCATGAAGATAAACTCTGGGTTCTGTAAAAAGGATTAGGTCTTGTTCATGCTTTTAATGCTTTCACTATTATTTAAAACGTTTTAAGAACATTTAAACTCACAGATGGACTATTGAATCTTTCCACAATTTTGGCTCTTTTCTTGATGGACATTGTGCCGTCCAATCTAACATACAGGTAACTGAAAGAGACAAAAAAGACGAATGCTGCTCACTTTTACAAATAATTTAAAATCGGACACAAATGTCAAACATTTCTTCTCCAAATCACCTTCTAGATCTGCACAGCTTTTCAAAGAGGTCTAGTGTTTGGGTGTAATTGGAGACAAGCACCACCTTGTCACTAGTTGTAGTCCTCGTCATTGCCAAAATGTAGTCAAGAACTAGCATTTTCCCTGGAACAGAGGAAAAGACTTATAAAAAACAAGATACAGCTTTGCAGACTCGCGGAAGCCAGTTTCACTGATAAAAGTTAGTGTTAGGATAAGGCATTTGGCTCTTATACTGCAGACAACATTTCTGAGACTACTTAACACAGTTACCTCTATTGTTGGCTCTTATTTGAATATTGAATAATTTTTTGTCTGGATAAAAAAAATGTTGCTGTCAATTTCATATCAAAAAAGCTTTGAGAAAGATTCAGGAGCTGTTCATTTCAGCCCAAAGGTTGCTCTAATTCTGTATATCAGTGAAGCACTCACCTGTATTTGATCCATTCTGTAACCTATCTTTTAAAAATAAATTATACTGCCTGGCCAAAAAAAACATTACATTCTTAAAAAAAAGGTCACAAACTAATATTTTGTTGGACCACCTTTAGCTTTGACTACGGCAGCATTCGCTGTGGCTTTGTATTGATAAGCTGCTGCAACGTCACAAGATTTAATTCTATCCAGTGTTGAGGTTTATATGCATCACATGCGGTCATTCAATGACTTTTACTTCAAAGCCGTGATTTTTTTTCCCCCAAATCCAAGATCTTACCAGAGAGTTGCGGTTCCACAGCTTTAGTACTGTAACCAGGAGGAAACAGATCTAGTGCTCCCTCAAAGCCCTCCTCTCCTTCCACACACTTTTCATAGATCAGAGCTGGATCTGAGGAAAAAGTCAGTGGTTGATATTTTTAACCACAAAGAAAGCAGGAATAATTAACCCTAAAACGTGTTGAAAACTACACAGCTGCATCTTAAAGTAAGCCATATATGTTAATTTAGACTTTACTGTGACGTCACTATCCTTTTGGAAGGAGAAAAAAAAGGGATAAGTTTTAACACCTAGAGGAGTCTCAAATAATTACACTGATTTACAATAAACAATTATACATTAAAAAGGTCATGATGCTCAATACCATATGACTGACAGTGTGGGCAAATGAGACTACATTTTTAAATGCAAAAGTGGCAAGAATCCATGCAATCATGAAAGTACTTGATATCAAAAGATTAATATGGCTTGGGGTAGTACCACTGCTAAACATTTTGTTGCCCAAAACACAATTCCTCTGTGGAGCTTTGAAATGAGAAACCCTTTTCTGTTTAAACATTTCATTTGTTGTGTTTGCACAAATTTAAATTACATATGGGGTTTAACAATGTACTGTCATGTGAAAAAGGAAGTGCATCCTCTTAGAATCCTGGTCCTCACCAGATCTTAAAGTCAGGACACGTCACACTGTGTCATTATTTAGGAAACAAAAACTAAAAGTCAGAAGTAGTGTGCTAACAACTAAGTCTATCCTCACTGGCTGCACAGGAATTAAAAGGGTCGGTAGAGGCCAGGTGCCGCTGATTAATTGATTATCATCAGTGTGAGCACTTCAGTAAAGCAGAGGGTCTTTTTTATGTTGGACATCATTGAGAGGGATATCAGAGAAGGCGGTCATCTTAAAAAAAAAAAAAAAAACTGCTGCAATGTGAAACCTTTTGGATTGTATGACTGAAAGTAGCATAACTGATATATAATAATGAACTAAGATACTCTCCTTCTATTTTGTGCAAAGTGAATTGTAAAAACAAGTTTTGTATTTGCATTGGATATATGCAGATTTTGGGAGATTGTGTTGAAATGTCAAACGTTATTTATTTATTTATTTATTGTTCCCTTTTCCTCCTGTTAAGTTAATCCAGGTTGCATCTGAACAAACTACAAGACTGGAACACAGACAGATCAAAGCAAAATGGGGATGTTTGGTCATAATGCAAAACGGTATTTAACAAAAACCTCATACTAACTATCAAGCACAGCAGTGGAAGGTTAATGATTTGGACTTATTCTGCAGCTACAGGACCTGCACACCTTGTTGTCATCGGGTGGACCATGAACTTTTCTGTACACTAAAGAGTTCTAGAGTCAAATGTGAGGCCATCTGACCGACACCTAGTTTGGCTGAAATTAGGTCATACAACAGAACAATTATCCCAAACTAAGCAGCAAATCTACAACAAAATGTCTGAAAAAGAAAAGAATCAAAGGCTTGCAATGGTCAAATCAAAGTCCAGGTCTGAATCTGATTTAAATGCTGCATTGATTTAAAGGGCTGCACATACACAAATGCTGCAAACTTCAATGAACTGAAACAAAGTAGCTAAGAAAAGTGTGTAAAGATCTCTCCACAATATCAGATGGGCACTGGAGGAGGTGTGGTAGAGAAGCCAAGCAAATAGAACATCATCTGCAGATGATAACAGACTGATAACTTCTAACAGAAAACAATTACTTCAAGTTATTGTTCCTATAGGTGATTCTACAAGATGCTGAATCATGGGGTGATTTTAGTTTTTGTTTATTAAATAATAACTGTTGTGTTATGCGCCATTTTACTCACCTCATACTAACACCTGGTAATGATCAATGACTTTTATTAACCCCCGACACACAAACCTTATCATTAAAAACTGTGTCACTTCCTTTTTCATATGACTTTTTACTGAAATTATATCTTAGAAAACATCCAATTTCATTGGAAACAGGGCTGCAGAAAGGCAACGACAGTCTGAATCCTGTCAAAATTTGATATTTTACCTGGTCTGAGAGATATTAGGACAGTCTGATCATTTGTCTATTGTTCTTAGATACATGAAGCAACAACTGCAACACTTACGATTACACAGCTTCTTGAGAGATGTGATTGAAGACAGGGAAGAAACGCTTATTTTGCCCTCCTGTAATGTCTCCATGGGTTTGGCTTGCCTCAGAAAGTGCTTATAGAGTTCTGTCTGCAAAGGAGTCAGCCTGCAAGATATAAATCATGGCAACATTTATTAAGTTTGCATATGCATGAATATAATAACTTTCCTCAAACAACATTATTAAAACAATAACAATATATAGAAGAACTTTCCTACAGTCGATAAAATAGCCATCTTGTATTAAGCTTGATTCTCAGTCTGTGTTAGCACTGTGATGTACAGATTTAAACAGGGTGCAACCTGTTGATTAGTCAAATGACAGCTTTATAATGCTTATCAGGATATAGCAGGGTTAATAGGCATAGAATGGGTTTGTCGCTTTGATTGTGAAGAGTGACAGGAAAAGAAAGAGGGAAATGTGCCCGAACCACTTTGCTGCCAAGTCACCCTTTGACAAGAATATTATACTGTATGTGACGAATGTGAAAAATGTAAACTACGACTGTTTGTTGGATGTGAAATCCAGGTAAATATGATAACAAATAATATGAAAAAATTACATGAAAGTATATGTGAGAAATGTTTGTAAATCTCCAACCTGCCATCTGTTTTCATCCCAAGTGAGTCAGCCTACCTGCAGCACACAACCTGCTCAATTTTCACTGGAAGATACTTCGAGAGGATGTCAGATGTCCTCCTTATCAAACACCTGTTGATGCACGACATGATTAGTATTAACTGAAATAAACACAATGCATACACACAAACACACACACGCAGTAAATTCAACTCCATCTCAAATTGAAATGCCAAAAGAATAAAAATCCAAAAATGAGAGAAAAGGCTTTACATGACCTTGTTTTAATACATTAAGCTGAAATCAGATTTAACTGGACTTTGTTTAGACTTTAAGTAAAGGTGAACTTAAACTGACATAAAACTTTAGATTCTTCTTGAGTTTACCTGTTGACAATGCTGATCAGCTCCTTGAGTTTTTCTTCTCCTGTCTGTCTGTCTTTATCACTGGCATCTGCATCCCTACCCTTGAGAATGGGAAGCTCAAACCGCTTTTTAAATTCTTGAGCTGTGCCTGCAAATACAGTGAAAAATCACCAACATTATGTATCAGAAATAAGGCCAGCGTGTTTGAGATGTTGTTTGTGTAGTGATGCTTACCAAGAATTCCAGCATTAACAAAGTGGACCAGGCTAAAGTACTCCAACAGGTCATTCTGGATGGGAGTCCCTGATATCAGCACTCTCCTCTGGGCACTCATGGCATTCAAAGCCTGGTATGTCTGGTTGTCAGAGTTCTTTAGCCTATGGCCCTGCAGCATACAGACATTATTGTAACATACATGCTTCAAAAGTCCTTTACATGTTTGAACTGCATTTAATGGCAAAGTACCTCGTCACAGATAACAAGTCCAACTTTGCCCTTGTGCAGAACCCCAGCATGCAGTCGAAACGTCTCATAAGAAATGATCAGGATTGGAGTTGGCACTCTCAAACCATGTTGAGAGATGAAGTTCACTAGAAATCATAGAAATTGAACAATTTATCATTTTTAAGATAAAATAAGTCAGTGCAAAAGAAGCCCAACACTGACCATGTGATGATTAAATCTGGCAATAATTTGAGGTTTTAATATTTAATAGCACTAAGTGGCTGTAAAAGTTGATGAACAGGGTAGCGGATCCTGTCCTAGTCAGACCTGGATTTTAGCAGTTCCATTAAATGACGAAAATAAAAAATAAACTGTGCTGCAATCTGAAATTTCAAACGCATGTTTCAACCAAGACCACAGGTAAAAAAATGAAAAAAAGTCACCTTAAATTCTAAAGATTGTGAATAATTATTGCTCATTTAAATTCTATGTAAAAAATCCTAAAGTGCAAAGCTAATGTTACCCCAGTTTCAAGCAACTGATGCTGCTTACAGTGATCCTTATATGGGATCCAGATAATCTTTAAAGTAAACATGTGGTCTGGTTTAGCTCATTTCACAGCAGTTAGATTTATCTGTGACACCAGACCTTCTTTCTCTCTGCTCTTTTATTTTAATGAAGTAGATGGAGGTGCAACATTTCCTGTATTGCAAACATTTTATGAAACCCATTCCTATTTTTTACTTACAAAGCCATGAGCAAGTTTTACTTCCTTTAAAAACAAGTAGCACATTGGATATTACTATAATCATAATACATTAATCAACTTTCACAACTGAGTAAATTAACTTTGATCGTCCCCTTTTTATATGGTATCGTCGCAAGTTATGAGTTATCTTGTTTTTAGTTGGACAGTTTAACCACAAGATAGTGCTAAAATGTTTAAATGCACTGTTAATGGTCTGATTACTGAATAATATTGTTAGACCAAATGATACCTTATAAATTTTTAATTAATTACATTTAATCATGTGCTAAAAAAGCAGTTAGAGCTCACCATTGACTAACACTTAAGTTTATGATAGGGTTTTTCCAGACATTTTGCACAGAATGTTTATGAGGAACAAAATAAAATAGAAAGCTTGGCTACCTAGTTGTTTATCGATCTCATCTTTCGAGCCTCCATCAATGGCCACAGGTGAAATCCGTCCTCCCAGCCACTTTCCTACTTCATTATACCAGTTGCGAACCAGACTAGAAGGTGAAACCACAATTGCTTTGTCTATCTCTGGCTTAATATCAGGGCTTTGACGTAGCAGGGTCCACATGAGGGTAATACACTGCAAAGTCTTTCCCAGGCCCATCTCATCTGCCATGATGCAGCCATAAGATCCTGGAATACGTCTGCCCGTCACACACTCCCACAGGAACTTCACCCCCTTAGTAAATCAAAGATATCTCATTTTAATCCACCAGAAAAAAAAAAGCTTACTGTTGAACTTTTTTTAGTCAGTAGAAATCTTAGTGATACCTCTCTCTGATGGGGTCTGAGCACTTTTCCCAAAACTGGATCCACAACAACATGGACTGGTAGCTTGTCTCTGGATTAAAACAAAAGAAACTTTTATCATATAATTCATGTTGGTCATTTTTACTTAAATGCTTTTAATGTTTCATGTAAAGCACTTTGAGTTGTCTTGTACATTAAGTGAGCTATAAAAATAAACTTGACTTGTCACCTATACAGACAGAAAAAAAATCATATCATATATATCTATATATCAATCATTCATACATTCATTGATTCTCTGAACCGCTTAGTCCATTATGGGCTGCAGGTAAGCTGGAGGTTATCCCGGCATTAACAGGTTAGAGGCAGGGTACACCCTGGCCAGGTCACCAGTCCATCACAGGGCCAACACACAGGGGACAAACAACCATTCACACTCGCACTCACTCCTAGGGAGAATTTAGAGTCATCAGTTAACCTCACATGCATGTATTTGGACGGTGGGAGGAAGCCAGAGTACCCGGAGAGAACCCATATATATATATATATATATGTATGTGCTATACAAATAAACATGCCTTTTCATTTTCACTAAAGCTGCTAAAAAATAATGATCAGAGAAGGCTTGACTTGTTGGACAACTGACAGGTTCATTTAAAATCTTCTCATTGGTTTTTTAAAATAAATAAATAAATACATAAAATTGTAATCCCAGTTGAAGGAAGATTAACAAATACTTTTAACTTACTTGTCAGCTTTGATTAGATCATGAGCACTGAGATTTGGAGGCTCATAAAGTACCAAAGCATCTTCTGCAAAGGGATCGTGAAGTGCTTTTCTCACTCCTGCTCGTTTTAGACCAAGTGCCCTGATTCCCAGTGAGCCTTTAAGAAATATATGAAGAGAGGTGTGAGGTAAGTCTTTATTCATGACTCAGCACAAAAAAACCAAAACACTGCAACTTACCTGTGTAATTTGCAATAGGAATTTTAAAAGGTTTGGATAGAATACTTCGGATAAATGCCTCCTGTGGAAAAGATTTTTAACAAAAGAACCTGGTCATGTTAAGTATTGTATCATTGCTGTATTTACTGACAAAAGCTGGCCAAATATATTGATAATTTCAATTACTTACATGTTTGTCACCTTCCATACATACAGGCCTGTTGTTCAGCTGTGTCAGAGGCTTTCTAAAAGGAGAAACATGGCTTTCTATCACCTTGTCTCCTTTTCTTCTTTTCTCCTTAAAGATAACAAGAAAAAGAATGTACTCAGTCAAGCATGTAATGTTTCTGTAATCTTACTGCCTGTGTAAACTGAATAAGCTGCTATATATATTAATGTAATACTGTCAATAAAGTTTTTTATTTTTTTAATCGTTCCATTATTACTTATACAATATGTTGGTTGTTTGCAGGTTTTTCTCATGTTTATTGTTGGGTCAGTTAGCTGCTTTTTAATTGTGGTTCGACTCTGTCATTGTATATGCTAAACCCCTCTATTAAATGTAGCTACTCTGAAATGAGCTTTGCATGTTTAAGAGTCAAACTAATGTACTTACAGTTTTACATATCCAGTCATCGTCTTCATAGGAATCCCCTGGCTGCTTTCGTTTCGCAACCTGACTGGGAGCAAGACTCCTTCTCTGTTTATGTGTCGACATTAACAATATATAAAGTAGTTAGTAAAATCCATAAACGGATTACACTTATATGAAGATAAACAGTTAAGCTTGCTTACCATTTTTCTCGTGTTTCCAACCAGGCTGTTATATGACTCTTCTCATATTTGTGTTGCTAATGTTACCCTTTATAACTTCCCAGTTACTCGGAGAAAGCTAGCAACACGTTTAGTCGTCTCCGTTTAACAGCAGTTAAACTTAGAAAAACTTAAAGTCCGACTTTGCAAAATCCTTGCAAGAGTTTGTATATTGTCTGAAATGACGCCAGTCCTACGGAAGAATCAGTTCATCAGTGATTGAGCCTACTGAGTTTATTCCTTGGTGAAGGCTTTTCCTGGAGACTGCAAAATTCGCGCTGAATGTTAAACACAACACTACGGAAAGCCTAAAGGGTAAAAAAAAAAAAAAAAAAAAAAAAAAAAACACTGGACGAAGCTTGGACGACTACTTTCTTTTAAAAATGTCAATTTACCTGTAACACCTAAAGAGTACGCTGGTGTTTTTGAGGTAGTTCTTTCAGGTTTTCCTCAATTTTGAACGAATGCTTAATTTACAAAATGTCATTGGTGATATTGATATGATATCACCAATATGATGATGATGTTGATGATGATGTGATATCACAAGCAAACAATGTTTCAATATACGTAAGAAATTAAGTGTCCTGTTCGGTTCCACCTACTGCAAATTTACTGTGGGTGATTTACAGTGGGAAAAGGCTAATAAAGGTAATCATAATTACTCTATTAATAACAAATTGAGAGGTTTAAATTAAGGTTTTACTTCAAATTGATCCTGTCAAGAAAATACTAAATATATTCAAGGTAAATATGGATGATGTCTGTTTTCTGCAAGTCTAACAAAATGACCATTTTCCATTTAGTGAATAATAAAGGGCCCAGCACTGAACTATGAGATATACCGTTTTTCACTTGCAATACCTCCACAGAGGACCCCTCAATCTGAACAGCCTGGGCTATGTTCATAACTTGTAAACCAGCCAATAGCTGAAAGACGTTTAATTAAAGTAATATGATCATCACTATTAAATGCCTTTGATAAATCAATAAAAAGGGACAAACAACATTGCTTCTTGTCAAGAGCATCAGGTATATCATTTATGACCTTCTAGACAACAATAACAATTTTTGCAAAAACCTGACTGAAATGGTGACAGGATAGAGATGGTGGCCAGAAAGACTTTTACCTGTTCACTGATCAGGGATTCAAGCACATTTGACAGAACAGAGAGTTCAGAGATTGGCCAATAATTATTTAAAATATTAGGGTCACCTCCATGGAGGAGAGAGATTACAAGGGCATATTTTCAGTCCAAGGGGGGTTGAAATCAAAGTAAGGCTAAAAACATGACATAGTGGTCCAGCTATTATTTCAGCTTCCAGCTTTAGAAAGAACAGCTCCACATTAGTTTAGCCAACTGGTTTTCTAAGATTAAGCTCCTTTAGAGCCCTCATGACCTCTGTTATGGTAAAGGTTGTATGTTGGTTCTCATGTAAATAAACTTGAAAAGCTACTAGTCAGAATTAGTGTAGTCACAGGAGGCTTGCTCATCATTAAGATGATGTTTGAGAGGGTTGTGTGTCTTTATTTAGAATATCTTTGTCTTCCAGTTTTTATTATGTACCTCTGATTAGAGAGTTGCATTCTGTGCTTCTGACAGCAGGTGGCGTCATGTCGGATGCAAACTGTGGAAGAAGAAGCAGTAGTGTGACGTCAAATATATGCGCAGGGACAGCTACACGTGTTGTTTTCAGCAGTGTACTGGTTGTGGCATATCCGTGACAGAGACCAGTGAAAAACCGCTGTAAAGAAGATGGGGAAAAAACTAAAAGTTGGAAAGACCAGAAAGGATAAATTTTACCACCTTGCCAAAGAAACAGGTAGATACTAGTAACAAAAAGCCACAAGTTGAAGCCCTGGGAGGTTTATTAGCATTAGCAGCCTGGCTACATCAGTAATACTGGAAAGCTGTATTCGTTGAAGAAATTTAGTTACATGTGTTTTTAACTTTCGTTTTTCTTAGGTTATCGCTCTCGCTCCTCATTTAAACTGATTCAGCTTAACCGTAAATTCCAGTTTCTACAGAAAGCCAGAGCTGTGGTCGATCTATGCGCAGCTCCTGGTGGATGGTATGTAGCCTGTAAACATTTCTCCCTGATTGTTCTGTCACCATATTTCCAGCTGTTATGAAGTAAACATAATCCTGAATGGCCATTAATACATTGTAATTTATGTGTATAGTATGAAATATGTAACTTGTTGGAGTTGTCAGTGGAATTTAGTGTATGTCTCTCTCTCTCATTTTTCATTTTTATTTATTTTGTTTATTGTGGTCACTGATTTTTATGGACACAAAAAAGCGAAAGCAGAAACGGATCATCCACATCATTACTGTCAAATATGGACTTCTCAATCAAATCTAAAATTGTCTCTCCAGGTTGCAGGTGGCTTCCAAATTTATGCCAGTTTCAAGTCTTATCATTGGTAAGAGCTCTGTCATCAGCAGGAATATGTGACAATAGATTTTTCTCATTCTGCTGAGGATTATAAAGCAGTTGTAATGATACTAATCTATCATGCCCTTGTGTTCAGGTGTTGACTTGGTTCCCATTAGGCCAATCCCCAATGTGGTGACGCTACAAGAAGATATCACCACTGAGAAGTGCAGACAGGTGGAGAAGCTGCTACTTGATTTTTTTATTCATGAGCATCAAATATGATAACACCAGACCTGCAGAGCTGTACTTTTTACCACAGTGAAAATAAACGTTTATGAGTGATCTGGTTGCGTTTAATGACATACTGTCTGTTCCTTGTACAGGCTCTTCGAAAGGAGCTTCAAACTTGGAAAGTGGATGTTGTATTAAATGACGGAGCCCCAAATGTGGGAGCCAATTGGCAGCATGATGCCTTTTCCCAGGGTAAGACAAAAGAAAACTTTATTTAATATGAATATGTTATGGTTAACCAGCTATTGTTTCTCTGCTACTCTCATCTGTAACCTATTTAACTTTTCCTTACCATTAAACTTAATGTTCACATTGTCTTCACCCTCAGCTCACCTGACCCTCATGGCTCTGAAGTTGGCCTGTGAGTTTCTGACCAAAGGTGGTACTTTTGTCACCAAGGTCTTCCGCTCTAAAGACTACCAGCCACTACTCTGGATCTTCCAGCAATTCTTTAAGAAGGTGCAGGCCACCAAACCTCAGGCATCAAGAAATGAATCAGCTGAGATCTTTGTCGTCTGTCAGGGTGGGTGGCAGCTACAGAACTGTATTTATATTTACATGTTCTTTTTCTTAACCAGTTCTTCAGATCAGTTAAACTAAGTTTTGTTGTTACCAGGTTTTGTTGCACCGGACAAAATCGACACCAAGTTCTTTGATCCCAAACATGCGTTTAAAGAGGTTGATGTGCAGGCCAAAACTGTGAAGGAGCTCATTCCTGACAAGAAGCCAAAGGCAAGTACACTGTAATGATGTAGTAACACAGTGCTTATCGCATATGAATTCAAGTAAATTGTTAGGCCTGTTTAATCTCATGAGGTGTTTTCATGTTATTCATTGTAGTGGTTCTCATTCCCACTTAACTCTATTACATCCACCACTGACCAACAGCTGTTCTTGTGTTTTAGGCAGAGGGATATGAAGATGGTGATATGACGCTTTACCACAGTTTCACGGTGACAGATTTTCTGAAAGCAGACAACCCTGTGGACTTTCTAGGAAAAGCCAGTGCGGTGAGATTTCTTTACTTAAATTCTAAAAGAAAATGGAGCATTTAAGCAATTTGTCTGTTAATAGACTATGTATAACAGCTAACGCCCAGGACGTTTCTATATTAGAATACACAGATCTGCTTATGAAATATACACTGACTAATGCTACTGAGAGAGGAAAAAATAAAAGCCAAGCTGAGGAGAATCCTCTCTGTAACTCTGCTCTCACTGTGTCTTGTTCTTTAAGATCTCCTTTGACAATCCAGACCTGGAGTCTCACTCAATCACTAGTAATGAAATAAAGGAGTGCTGCCGGGACATCAAAGTCCTGGGCCGCAAAGAACTTCGGTAAACCCCCTTTTTTTATTTCTCACATTTGTTTGTGTGCATTTGTGTGTGTATATATATATATATATATATATATATATATATATATATATATATATATATATATATATATATATATATATATATATATATATAATATGTAAAAGTTAATTGATAGGATTCAATACAAATACTGTTGGGTAAAAAAACTGGTGAGCTCTAGGTGGTGGCTTTATTTTATTTAAAAATTTCAGCCTGTTTATTTTGTTCTATATCAGTACAGATTCTAAGTGCAGCATGTTCTAATCTGCTGTTTGGTCCAAAAGCTTCTGTTGCATTTTATCTAAATGATGAAAGCAGAACTCTGTAAGTTCAGTCACTCAGTGTGAGTAATTCAGAGGTGGTGATCTTAAAAAAACAACAAAAAAAACATTTTTATGAATAATAACAACAGTAAACAGTTATAATAGCATACAATGTAAACAATAATTAAATAATGACTTTTTATGAATGTTATTATCAGCTAAAATGTTGTGATCTTATACTACAAAATATAGCCTCAAAAGGATTTTCAGTGCTTCATTTAAAAAATAAAAAGTTGTAGCTGTTGGTGTTAAACATGCATGTTTCCACTTGTTTTTCTTTTCCGTCCTTACATCTGCAGGCTGTTGCTAAACTGGAGGACCAAGCTGAGACGATACCTGGCAAAGAAACTAAAAGCGGAGGCCAAACAGCTCGATCAGGAGATCAGGTATACTTTTATTTACTATAAGCTACTGAAATATCTTGTCAGTGTTACTGGAATGTGTTACAGAGGATTGTTTTGTTCGTAGTTTAAGTTCTGACGAAGAAGGGAGCAATTCAGAGGATGAATCAGACAAGAAGAAGGAGGCAGAGGAGGATGATAAAGAAGAGGAGGAAGAAATTGAGAATAAACTGGCAGAGCTGAAAGCTGAAGAGGTGGCAGAACTTCGACGGTATTACAAACACTTTCTCACTTTATACCTTTCTGCAATTTTCTTTTACTATATGTTGATTGTGGCTAGAGTGTGCGTATTTATTTTGAACTGTCATGCTCCACTAGCAAGAAGAGGAAGCTGTTGAAGGAGAGGAGGAAGCAGAGAGAGAGAGTGGAGCTGAAGATGGACTTGCCAGGCGTCTCCATTGCCAGCACCACCGACACATCCTTGTTTTCCCTTTCCACCATCAAGAAGCAAAAGGTGAAGGTCACATGTTGTTTCCCAATGCACCAGACTGAGCATGAAAATACTACCGTGACTACAGGAGCTCAAAAATGTTGATTTCTTCTGATCTGAGTTAGTCATATTTACGCAGAGAAGCAGCTGTACACAGTTCTTGTTTGAAGCTTCTTTGGTATCTGCCTTTGTCCACCAGGCGCTGGCTGATATCTCTAAGGGAGACATGAATGCAGCAGACAATTTGGTAGATGGAGAAGATGACCTTCACCTCTCTGATGAGGAGGATGATGATGAAGCGGATAAAATGTCCTTGGCATCTGATCTAGATGAAGAGGATTTTGAAGAAGTGGAGCGGAGACAGAAAGAACTGGAAAAAAAAGCACCAAAGAAGAAGTAAGTGGCCATTCACATCAAAGGTAACGTCCCTTTAATAAAGAACACAAGATTCTGGATTGCTGTGAAAGTGGCAGGTTAGGTGTGGGTAGGCGTTTGTTTGGGGCTGCATAATACTCACAGATCACATTATCTTGTTTAAGTTTAAATTAGGGGTGGGCTTTAATGCAGTAATTACTGTTAATTAATTTTAAAAATTTTGCATTTAAAAAAAAAGTATGTATTCAAAACAACATGGGATGTTTGTCAGTGCACACCGCAGTTTCCGGCACACCGGTTAAATTGATGGACACCTCAGAGCTCGGCTAAATCAGTTTTGCTAATTTAAGTACTTTGGTGCTATATTTAGTGAGTTTTCAGACTCATCTGAAACTATAGTGACTTTTTCCAGGGATATTGTAGAATTTTGGAAACTGATGCGCGTCTGCCACTCCTCTATCCAAAAGTGCTCAAAGCTGCAGTCAGACGTTCTGCTCCAGCATGACCAGACCAAAAATGAAATGTGCAAAGCCGCTGCTGGCTGATCCCATCCTGGCTTACAGTCAGATATTAATGCCTATTAATGAAGATCGTGGACGAAAAGATTTAAAAAGTTAAAAGTACTTTAACATGTTGTAGAGTTATCAATAAAGAACAGCTGGAGCTGCTAGTTAAAGTACTTAAAATGATACTTTCACTATAGGTCCCTTCATTTCGGCCAAAGATATTTTCTCTTTCTTTTTAAACTGTTTTGAATTTAAATGCAGTTAAATGCATTTTTCCAGATATTACTAGAGCTTGAGTTTACAATATTAATGTCTGTGTCTATTAATTGATTAGTCATCCACTAAGACCCATTTAAATAAAAAGTCTATTTTTTTTTAGGCAAATATTGTTATGCGATTAAAATGTAATTTACCAAGATTAATTAATTAAAAAGCCGTAATTAATTTGATTTTTTTTTTTTTACTTTTCTGTTAATCGAGTCCCACCCCTAGTTTAAATGTAAAAGAATATTATATTAGGTTATCACTCTACCATGTCATTCTGGAGAGCAATAAAATGTCTCTTGTAATTTTAATATAAAAATGTGTGAATTTCATTCACAACAACACAGACAGTAAATATACTTGTAGAAAACATTCCTTGTTGAAAGCTGCTGATAGCTTTTAATTGTCTTTGGTTGATAAAATAAGGTAATTGTTTTCATCTGATCCACATGTTCATTAAAGGCAGGAAAATCTCATCTGAAACAGTGAGAGCGTAACACATCAGCGATGGTGTTCAACCATGAGAAAGTGTTAGCATGAGGCCCATGGCCACCACAGGATTTGCAAAATGGATTTATGAATTAATGAGCTCTAAATATTTCATTCTAAACAGACCAGCACTTAATCCTAGTAATGGATTGTATAAGTTTGCATTTTCCTCCCATGACATTGACTTACAGTTTTAAACAGGTCAAGTATGAAGAATAAAATTCACTTTATTCTGATTAATGATGGTTTATCATAGGGCTGGGCGATAGTTTGATAACAATATATATTTATACAATATATATCGATCAAAATCGTTCGATTTAAAAAGTTCAATAGAGAAACAGTTTTCCTTGATTTTTTATTATAGCCCAAAGGACTGCAACGATTAGTCGACAATAAAAATAGTCGACAACAATTTAGCCGTCGACTATTGTCGGCAAAAAAAAAAACAACAAAACTACAGAGTGAGACATCGTCTTCTAATCCTATCTCTGCTGAGAGTTGCACAATGCACATGCGCAAAGAGGGGAAAAAATACAAAGTCGCCTTTTTTTTTAATCTCTGCTGAGAGTTGCACATGCACAATAAAGTCCGCCAGGGGAAAATTATGGCGGCGGACCAGGGAGGAAAACGGTGACGGAGAACGTTAAAAGTCTGGGATAACGTCACGTTAAACTTACAAAATAACTTAAATATGTGTGAGATTTGTAAAGCGGACCTTGTGTACCACAGAAGTACGTCTGCAATGCTCGAACATTTAAAGAGGAGGCAAGTCGGACTTACTTAACAACCTTATGCATAATTTCAAAGCTGAAAGTGAAATAAGATCCATATATAATAATCATGAGATATATAATCCGATTGGTCGACTAGTCGTTTTGATAGCCGGTGATTAATCGACCATCAGAATAGTCATTAGTTGCAGCCCTTATAGCCTATCATGTAGCTTAATACTACAGTCATTACTTCCTCCCAACCAATCACAAACGCAGACCCAGGCACGCTATGTCACCAAGTCCCCGCCCCTCTCAAACCACAACAAAAAGCATGTGCACTGCAAAAGCAAGGAGCAAGGAGAGGCGGAGGATTGTTTTGAAAAGAGGTTGGGTTGAGGGAAGAAATACCCCATAGTGATTCTAGGCTGAAGGGAGAGTTTTGCCTAAAGTTTGTTTTGTTCTTGTTGAGTGGTGTTTGTGTACATGGTAGCCTAGCCCTGCCAGTTTTTGAACTGTAGTGTGCTATTCCCACCAGAAGAAGCTATTTATTTGTTTGTTTCATTTATTTTCATCAAAGGTTATTTAAATATGTATTTATGATATTTACTGACATCAGTCAGGTCTCTTAAGCTGATTTTTTTTCTTTTGTAAAAACTTTCAGATATGGTTAAAAAGGTGGTTGAATGAAGGGTTGAATATGAATTCAGTGTTTCTGTGTTCATTAAAAGTAGGTCAATAATCAATAGCATCAAATTACCAGGGCTGCACTTAAAATATATTTTTTAAATATTTTGATAATTATCAATAATAAAAATATCAATCAATGTGATTTTTTTTTATCGTTATGCTTTTTTTCTATATCGGCCAGCCTTATTTTATCAAGTACAATAATAATTTTTATACTTATATGTTAATATATAAGTATAATATATTAATATATAATTACAAAATGATATAACTTTAAGCAAATAGTACTTTAAGCATTACTTTATTTTCCAGTATATCTCATTTATTGATTATTTAATACCGATCTTACATCTTTATTTTACAGAGAAGATATTTTTCCAGATGGAAGTATTCATGGTTTCCAACAAGAATAGATTAAAAGCTGCAACATGAAGAAGTTATGAGCTCTTCATGGTCAGCTTAACATTTAGATAAATGGTCAGCTAAAGTTTACAAACGTATATGCAGTCTTTGCAGAGTAAGGACAGAGGTCGTATAAACGTCTACAAATTGACATTGTTTGAATACAAGTCATAAGTATGCCTAGGTGAAGTGGAGATTGACTTTAGGCTTGTTCCAGCTGGCCAGCATTTTTTTACCTACTCTTTATTTAGGGCATAGTGAATTTATTCAGGAGCTGATAACAGAATGATTTGGTAGTCATCTTTTTGTTTCCCTGCACAAAATGCATCTATTCTGCATTTCAGATTTTTAAATAATGTACTTTTCACAGTAGAGTCAGTCTTTTTTTTTTTCTTCCTTTTTTTCATTTGTGTTCTCCAGAGTAAAGTTTGCAGAGGAGGAGGAGGATGATAAAGAGGAAAAGAGTGGCTTGTTGGTGGAACTGGAGGGAAAGGATGAGAAGAAAGAGCGAGAAACCAACCTGTGGTTCAGCAAGGTTTGTCCATGCCACTTAATACTACATGTCCAAACTCGCATGTTATTCTAATGTTCCTCCACATCATGACTGGTCCACTGTGTGGCTTTAAACAGTTTGTCTTCTGCCTACTCATTAACATAGTGGTTGATCTCAGCCTTTTGCAATAGCTGAATCTAGTGTGTTTATCTGCCCCCGAACCCAACCCTTCTATAGGGCATCTTCTCTGAGATCGACCTGGAAGGAGATGCAGAAAGTGAGCTCAGACAGACCGAGTGGCTCCAGAGTAAACACTCAGGTAACCATGCTTCTCATGCATGTATTAACACTCCTGTGGTTTTATTCCTCAGATTAATTTCTGCAACTTTTGATGAATACATTTTTTGTATGTCTTCTAGCAAAAGGCAAAAAAAATCAAGCTGAGGCAGGGCATCTCGATCGAAAAGAGGAAGAAGAGAAGGAGGAGGAAGTTGCTCTGCCAGATGAGGAAAAGGCAGGACCATCACACACGGCTGCAGAGGAAAGCGACAGCGACTCAGATGACAGCAGTGATGATGAAAAGTAAAACCTCATCCAACATGTCTTGTGTTTTTTCTTTTTCTTTTAAAATGTATGTAATCAATGGAAGGGAAATTGATTTTAGATTCTTTAGCATTAGAAAAATGAAAACAACAACATATAAACCAGTGTTGCTTTTTCCAGAGAAATATCCAGAATGAAGCGGGCCAGAGGGGCTGGTGAGAAATCTGGTGAGGCCGATGATGATGAATTCCAGGTTGTTCCTGTTGAAAGTACCAGTAAGTATGCGTATTTATTTTACAGGTATTTAATTATTGGCTTTATCTTCAGCAATCAGTTGTTCACTGTCTGGTGTTCAGATGACTGTTTTTTCCCCATATCTTTGCTTGCAGCCCTCAAGTCACAGCACATTTTTATTTAAATAAATCAGATTAAGAGATTGGTTTGCCAACACAAACTTGAACTCTTCTATAGGTAAGAGGACTTCTGGTTCTCCTGGTAAACTGTCGTTGGTTTTGTATCTTGTCTTCTTTAGGTAAGAAAGCTAGGATCCTGAATGCAGAAGGCCTGGCAATGGGCTGTCAGATCGCTACATCTAAGAAGAGAGAAAGGGACCTGGTGGACAGTTCCTTCCACAGGTGTGTTTGTTGTCTCACTTGAGTCATACTGTGTTGATGAATTGTGATATCCTTTTATCTATCACATTTAGGGATACACCGATAGCGGTACCAGTATCGCCCTGATACCAGTATCGCCCTGATACCATGTGCGTGTACTCATACTCTGTATTCATACAAGTGCTCCGATACTACAGAAATGCCAGTGGGAAAATACTAATGCTGTCAAACTTAACTCGTTAATGCGAAGAGATCAATCTGTGAAATTGACCCACATTTTTTTAATGCATTAACAAATAAACCTCAAAAAAACATTAAAGCAGGTGAAAAGTCCAAGACTGACACCCATGTTAGCAAACTTGACAGTTTTTATTTATTTTTTGCAAAGGCAACGTTATAGCTCTAGCTGATCAGAGATCAGCCCTGCTCTCCGAGCTCAAGACATCCTTCCAAGGACTTAACGGCAAATTGCAAGGAGTCACTAGAAGAAATGGCTGATGCTGCTCACCAGCCACTGGAGGAGGCCGAAACTTTAAGCACTCAGCGTCACACTGATACAGGAAGCTAAAGGCTAAGCTAACGGACCTGGAGGGGAGAGGCAACACTGCAACATTGGGCTGATTGGGCTCCCTGAGGAAACTGAAGGTCTAGAACCTACGCAGCTCTTTTAGAAACTTCTGCAAGAGTCCGTGAGAAAATCTTCTCTTTCTCACCCGAACTGGACCAGACTCCTGGTCCGGGAGGCTCAGAGGAGAGGAATGCCACTTAACTGGGGTCATTCATTCAGAGTTTATGAAGAAAGCTCTTCGGAGGTGCTCAACCAGAGGAAGAAATATAAGGAACTGATGTCTTGCCTTTACAAGATGGATTTTAAGCCTTTCTTGTTCCCCCTAGGCTTCACATCACCCAGCAGGATGGCTTCATTGTCAGTGACTGAGGCAGAGCAGTTCATCCAAGCCCTCCTGACCGTTTACTTGATTAGTTTTGGGATTAAAAAAATAATCAGACCTGATGATGATGATCAGTGTTTGCTATGCACAGTTATAGCTACCTTAAATTGAAGTGGTAATCACAATCATTATTAGTATTCTCCTTTTTTTATTTTATTTAATTTAGTTTGTCCTCTACTTAATTTTTATTTACTTTAATTATATTATAATGTATTATAATTATTTATTACTCATGTCATATTAAAAATCTTAATTTGGCATTGAGAACCTTAAGAGCCTTTTTGGAGGCAAAAGAACCTTATTTTCAGGCATTTAGATACTTTTGTCACAGCAGTGGACAGAATCCACCCAAAAATACTTCACCCTCCTTATTTATGAAGATTCAGACAGTTTTCCAGCCTTACATTTAGAAGATGGCTACAGGATGATTCGTATATCACACAGTCAACCAATCAGTCATTGCCCCTGGTCCACACACCTTACCAGTGAACGGGATTTATGATTATTCATATCAGTACTCTGTATTGTCAAGTACTCAAATGTAAGTACTTTTATTTGTTTATAAAAATGTGGCATCGGTGCATCCCTAATCACATTCCAACAAACTATTTGGGAATACAGAAATTTATATCATAAACAAATTAAATGCAATTAAAGCTCACAAATGGCAAAACAATAACTTTGTCTAAGGGCCGCTGTGGGCTAAACTCTGGGTTTTCTTTGCCAGACGCGAGTTCCGAAATATTCTCAACCACTTCTGTGTCAGCAGCGATACGTTTATTCCTTCCATTCATTGTTCCAAAACACATCCAGACACTGAG
This sequence comes from Melanotaenia boesemani, assembly GCF_017639745.1. Lineage (NCBI taxonomy): Eukaryota > Metazoa > Chordata > Actinopteri > Atheriniformes > Melanotaeniidae > Melanotaenia > Melanotaenia boesemani. Next base: position 17,260,087 of record NC_055695.1, on the reverse strand, counting down.
TAAACGTTATTCTGACTGAAACAGGCTTATGCTATATATTGCTTGATAACACGGTCAACAGAAATGTGACCACCACCGAGCTCACCCCACTTCCTCATCCATTCATCTAAAACACCTGTGAGTTGGTACCTTTCAAACTTCGTGACACACACACACGCCCACAGCACCACACCCACCACCCAGATTCCGATGCTGCATGTCACCTGTGCCACCTCATAAATATGCAAATACTAACATGGCACCTACACACAGCATGACCTACACTGTTGATCTGGGTGAATAACTTGTGCACCTGTACTGAAAACTTAAAACTTTGTTCTTGTAGGTTTGCCAGCTCTGATGAGCCATGGGATGTTCCCGAGTGGTTCCTGGATGATGAACGTAAACACAGAAAGAAGCCATTGCCAGTCACCAAGGAGATGGTGGAGGAGTACAAACAAAAATGGAAAGAGATCAATGCTCGGCCTATCAAACGTGTTGCTGAGGCTAAGGCCAGGAAGAAGAGGAAGGTAATGGGAGATGTGTAATTACATTTTCTGACGTGGCTATAAAAATAGTGGACCAAATGCTAAAACCTTATTTTTGGTGGGACTTTTTGTAGATGTTAAAAAAGATGGAGCAAGCCAAGAAGAAAGCTGAGGCTGTTGTTAACACCGTGGACATCTCAGAGCGGGAGAAGATGTCACAGCTGAAGAGGTACGTGGTCGCTTCTGTAGTCTAAAGTTTTGCAGCACTTTGCATTATGATCTGAATTTGACCAAAAATGTCATTATATATGTTTGTTTTTTCCCTTAACTGTGTTAGCATCTACAAGAAAGCGGGCTTGGGGAAGGAAAAGAGAGAAATAACGTATGTAGTAGCCAAGAAAGGAGCAGGCAAGAAAGTGAGACGGCCTCCTGGTGTCAAAGGAGTCTTCAAAGTGGTTGACAGCCGCATGAAGAAAGACATGCGGGGAACGCAGAGGAAAGACCAACAGGGTAAAGGGTCCAAAGGAGGTAAAGGAAAAGGAAGACAGCCAAAGGGTGGAAAAGGAGGAGTTAAAGGTGGTAAAGGGCGTAAAGGAAAATGAATATTTTCATCCAGAACACTCACATGTCCTGCCTTTCTGTCTTAACATAAATATCTCTGGCATCATGTTGCCTGTGATCGTTTATGTGACATAGTGAGCTAAGATGCTCCCGTCTTGGACAAAATTAACTTTGGTCACTGACATTGATGCTGTATTTTTACTAAGTTTGACTGAAGTTTAAACTCTGGACGTGGTTGCCTTCATCTTCTCACACTGAAAGGTCTCCATGCAAGACCTGAACAGATTCAAGTTCAAGTATGCGAAAAAAAAATGTGTTCAGAAAATGTTGTAAATATTTGAAATAAATCTTTTGTTCATATCAGTTGCTGAAGCCTTTTTAATCACATTGTTCACTTAGAGCAATGGTTACATGGTTGGAAATAAAAGTTTAATGAGATCTGTTCTGAAGAAGAATCTACGTTTTAGTTCTTTTTTAAGTAAGCATCTAAACTGTATTTTACCATTATCAAAACACATGGGGAACACTATAATTACCAGTGATCAGGATGTTTCATCTGCTAATATGAACAGTCTTTGGAAGAGGAAAACTTAATGTGTATTTTGTGTGCTAATAAGTTGACAGTATGAATTTAATACACTATTGCCCGCCCTTCAAACATACCACAGTTGGAATGGTATTGGTTGATTTCCAAGCCCCCTTTGCAGTAATGGGCAATGGAAAAAATTAATTTACCGGATTTATCTTGAAAGATAAGTCAGCACAGGGTAACGGTATGTGATGGCGAGTTCCCCAGCCATCGGGATGTTTCCCTTGCCATAAAGAAATTGCAGGAAACTGCAGGACAAATTTAACACATGTTAACACAGGGGCACGAAAGAGGTTCACAAGGTACGTTCACCCCCCCCCCCCCCCCAAAAAAAAACCCTCCGAAAAATATTTTTGTCCTTCACGTTTGCCGTAGTAGCACTGCGTTATGAGCGTAGTGTGCGTCATTCGCTCCCTTCGCCATTACTACAGTGTAGCTGGAGAGAAAACGAAAGGTAGTGTAGAAGCGTTTCTTTTAAACGAAAATGTGTGATATTTTGCATATGACTGTGTATCAGATAGCACACACGTCCAACAGTTAGTCGGCATCGGATTTTGTAGGTGTAGCTGTTGTCGCCAAACGTAGCTAGCTAAAGTTGGGACTTGCGTTTGCTGGAATCCTTGTTTGGGAAATCCAACTCCAGCTAGCTGACGCTACACGCTTGTTATCTGGGGAAATTACTAGGGCTGGACGATTAATCGAATTTTAATCACAATTACGATCTGGGTTTTCAACGATCATAAAAATGAAATGGTCCGATTATTTTTGTCCTTCACAGTTTACTCCCGTGCTGTTTGTTCTCAGTTGCCAATCGAGCGCAGCCGGCATTGCAGCGCTCTGGTGCAGACTCCTCCCACAGCCCCGACTGCTTTAGTTTTATTCAGCGCGAGTTGCAAACACCTCGCCAGTAATGGGCTGGACACACGGGAGGCGACGTCGCTCCTTCGCCATCATTTTCTATCGAACTTGCGCGATGAGGCGGAAATCGCTGCCCTCCTCCAGCCAGGCGACAGTCGTGGATGTGAAATGTTGCGCTCGTGCACGCAGACGTGCACACGGGGGCTTGCGATGCGACACAAGAAAATAGAAAAATGTTCCATTTTTGTGAGTCGCGACTAAATAATCCACCAGCTCCCAGAGTCACAGAGAGACAAACGTTATAAACAAACAGACATTTTTTGTCATTTAACACAGCAAACAATCCGGGATTTAAGAAACTCATCAACACTTTGGACAAATGGCATCACTGCCATCTCAACACCATTTTAGTGGAGTGTCTCTCCTGCCCTGTATGATGAGTGTGGTGAGGGTGTTGTGAAATAGAGATGGGATTTATGGCTCTTTGAAGGGAGCCGGATCTTGAGGAGCCGTTCCTTTTAAAGAGCCATTCAAAAGACTGGCTCGTTCTCACAGAATCTTACAAAATTTCACAATATATAAGAATGACAAACAATGAAAATATGTACCTATATGAAATCTACTATACAAGTGTAAAAAATTATAGGAAAATATAGATAAAAAAGGATAAACCTGAGCAGTCAGTGCAAATTCTAGTAAATGTTTTGGATAGAACTCACAGTATTTGTTTCCAAACAATTCTCTCTGCCCATAGATGCTTCACATGAATGGAGCGTGTTGGACATCAGGCTTCTATGATGTCACATGTTATTTATTTTATTTTCATTTGACTCAACTGTGCTACTTCTTATTTACTTATTTATTTATTTATTCATTCAGTCAGTCTTAGCTGGAAGGGGGGCGGGGATTGGGCTTGGCGTGTGTGTGTGTATACGTGCGTGAGTGTGACTGTGTGAAAGATTTCATTGAGTGTTTTTATTCTTATGTTTTTAATCATGTAAAGTACTTTGTGTTGCCTATGGCATGAAAGCGCTTAATAAATAAAGTTTGATTTGATTTGATGAAGGCAGTGTCAAAAATTTGTATATATATGAAGAATGGCTCGCAAATGAACGGCTCACAGCTGTGAATCGATTCTCATCGTTCATTTAAAAGAGCCGTTCAAAAGAATCGATTCTTTCTTGAACGTCACATCTCTATTGTGAAAGACGTGGCGACAGTCCAATGTTTCGCCACCACTATGGAACTGTGGTCAAGCCGTATAGAAATGTCTCGCAACCTTTTCTTGACGCGGATTTCAACGTGAAAACGAAATGTTTTCAGACTATTTTTTTCCCAGGTCACACCGGGCAGAACATAGCTGCTGGTCTCAGAGAAACAATAGCTACGGGGACCTAGTAGAAAGAAACTAGTCTGTATTACCACAGTAAACACTTCAAATGTCACAATGCCCCCCCCCCCCCTCTCTTTCTCTAATCGTGTTAAATAATTGAGATCTCAATTTCAATCAAAATAACCGTGATTATCATTTTTCTCATAATCGAGCAGCCCTAGAAATGACCTTTCTCTCTCGACCAGGATGTTCCTCGTTGTGGTGTGTAGCCTACTACTGTCTACCGTGGGAAAAGAGGTGGAAGATGACTGGCTTGACCCTTATGACATGCTCAACTACGATGCAAGCACCAAAACGATGAGAAAGCCTGCTGAGGTTAGTTAGATACTGAATGTTAACCTGTTGCATTTGATAACGTTGCAGGCGTCCTGAATTCTTTGTATCTGCCTTAACATTAAGTTTGTGTGTGTGTGTTTGCTTGGTAGCCAACAAGTTACAGCAATGTGGTCACTAAAAGAAGAGAGTACGTTCAGGAGCCGAGCCAGGAGGAGCTGACGTCTTGTAAACAGAATGTAGTTGATCTACAGAGACAGGTTAGTACTAACAAGTGCTACCACAGTTAATAGATGTTGTGTTGGGAGTCAGTGAAAAGTACAAAACAGCACTATTTTAGTCATTTTGTGCCTGTTTTAATCAGATTAATAATTTCATATGCCTTTTTATTGCCCAGTTTTTTTTAAATTAACATGTGTTTTCATCATTTCAGTTTTATTCTTTAATGCTTTTTTACTTTTAAGAATCAAACTATCAGTCTGATTAAGAGCATTGTCTTTCTTTTTGCTTTCATGCCTTTATGCTTTGCTTTCATTCAGATTGACGAGCTAAAGAAGGAGATGACGCTCATGTCACAACAACCTACGTGCAATCCAGTATTCAAACGGTTTCTTAGCCGACTCCTGAAGGAAATCCAAAGAGTTGGTGCAGTAAGTTAGGATGTCACACATTTTCAGTTGAAAAATGAGATGTTAAAATCTTTCTTCTGATTATCATGTGGTCTGAGTTTTTTCTAGCGTTTTTATTTTTTTAAGCCAGCTAAATTATTTGTTTAGTGAAAAATAAATATAAGGCACTGCCATTTTTACACACCTTTCTAATTTTTTTCTTAGCCCATTGATTCAACAGAAATCTTCTATGATGCCAAAATCAAGCTGTCTAGACAAGCCATGATGGAGATACAGTCCCTTCTTGAAGGTGAAGACCGATGGAGAACAGGGGCTCTGGACAACGCTGTCAGTCACATACTGGTAGACCTTAAACCTCATGACTACGAGGTCTGGAAGTGGCATTTTGAAGACTCCTTTGGTGTAGAGCTTGACACAGTATTGAAGGTAATTTATTTCATTTGAGGTCTTTCAGAAATTTAAGTATTGTGTTTGTTTTTTTTTTTTTATTCTTTATTTTCACGCAGAGGTATACCGATTATAAAAAGAGAAGAGAAAGAAAAAAACCCTGGAAAGGTATACTTTCCATTTGTTGTCCACCTCTTTTTTCTTTTTTAATAACATTAAAAAAATTATTATTATGTAAACATAACAAACAAAACTTTGTACAAACTTGGGAGAGTCAAACTTGTGCACGTGGAGTTATGAGGGAAGAGAGAAGGAAAAGGGGGAAAAAAAATTAAATAAATTTAGGAACAAATAAATAAATATCCAGAGTGTTGAAGTTGAAAGGGATGAGTTGTCTTACAAATATATGTTTAATTGTCTAACACCTTTTGTACGTTTAATTTATAACCAGAATAATTACAAAATTTTTGTAAAAGATTCATTAGTTCAGGAAGTGTGTTTGTCGGGTCACTCAGATAGACCAGAACGTCGTCTGCATACAAGGCAACCTTATGAGCTACTCTGTTTATGAAGATACCTTTGATACTTTCTGTCTGTCTCAGCCACTGTGCGAGGGGTTGTATATAAAGAGAGAAGAGATGTGGGGAAAGGGGGCATCCCTGTCTCGTTCCGCGTTGAAGCATAATGGTGTCAGAGATGTCCATTAATTTTTATTCTCACAGACGGTTTACTATAAAGTGTACGGATAACTTGAGTAAAATTTTGATGTACGCCAACTCGTTCGAGAACTTTATATAAAAAAGCCCAACTGACTGAATCAAAGGCTTTTTCAGCGTCAAGACTTACTAAAAGGGCTTCTAGATTGTTTTGTTGGATATGATGTAGGATATGCAGTGACCTTCTAATATTATCATGGGTTTGTCTTTGTATAACAAAGCCAGTTTGATCTGTATGTATGAGCTGTGGGAGTACCTTCTCCAGTCTTTTAGCAAGAATAGCCGTAAACATCTTATAATCTACATTCAGCACCGAAATAGGCCTATATGACCCACATTCCAAACTATCTTTTTCCTCTTTGGGGACAACTGAGATTACTGCTTCACTCCACGAGGGAGGCATTTTTGAATTTTTAAGCACCGTATTGGAGGCTTTGAGAAGGCTTGGTAATAACTCAGACCAAAATGCTTTGTACCAGTCTTGGGGAAAGCCATCTGGCCCAGGTGACTTGTTTGCTTTTAGCCCAGAGATAGCGCTGTTTAGCTCTTTCAGTTATGGCATTGGTAAGAATATTGTTCTGTTCTTCAGATAATGTTGGTAAGTTAAGAGATTTGAGGAATGCCTTAATGTGTTGATCGCTCTCTAAGGGTGGTTGTGAATATAGATGTTTGTAGTATTTTTCAAACGCCTTTTGTAATTCTTCTTGTTTATATTGGATACTATTAGGATCTGGATCTTTTATTTTGTATATGGTTTTGTCTGCCCTTTTCTTCTTGCAGCTTTTGAGCAAGAATTTTTGCAGATTGAGGGCCAGATTCATAATATTTTTGCTTTACAAAAACCATCTTTTTTCGATTTCCTGTGTGTATAGTAGATTTATTTCATTACGGATTTTCTTAATTTCAATCAACAAACTAGGACATTGTGTTTGTTTGTGTTGTGTTTCGAGATCCTTCAGTTTCTTAAGTTTTTCTTGTTTTAGTTGTTTTATTTTATTATAATGTGCACACCAAGATATTATTTTTCCCCAAGTTACTGCTTTTAAAGTATCCCACACTATAGCTGAATCAACCTCCCCTTTGTCATTTTCCTCTAAAAACAATTTTATTTCCTTTCTCATCTGAGCCACAAACTGCAGGTTGTTTAAAATACTTGTGTTCAGTCTCCACAATGAATTTCGAGGATTATCTCCAATATGTACTGTACAAAAAACCGGGGCATGATCAGACAGATTAACAGTAACAATATCATAGCTATAAATTCTGTGACGGTCTCTCTTGAAAACAAAAAACATAATCTGTTCTCAAGTATGGTCATGAGGATATGAATAGAAGGTATAGTTACGGCTTGAAGGGTAAAAGTCTCTCCAAAGGTCTAATATGCCCAACTCCGCTATTAGATTGTTCACTTTTCTATGCAGTTTGGTTGTAGGCACATTTTTAGACGTATCTAATTTAGGGTCAAGACGAAGATTCCAATCCCCACCACAAATAACGATCCCTGTTGCTCCTACCATTAGGTCAAACATCTTTCTGTAAAAATCGTAACCACTACCTGGTGGGATATAGACGTTACATATAGATACTACCACACTGTCTATCTTTCCTGTGACTATTATGTACCTCCCTTCCTTATCTGATATCTCTATGTATTCAAAAGTATTTTCTGTGATATTAATATTATAACACCTCTTCTTCGTCCAGATTTATAAGATGAACAATACACTCTAGAATATCCCATTCTTTTTAGCTTGTCATGTTCTGACATCGACAGGTGTGTCTCCTGTAGGAGAACAATCTGTGCGTTTTCATGCTTCACTTTTGATAATATTTTAGTCCTTTTAGCTGGATTTGAGATCCCTTCCACATTGAATGAAACTATTTTAATGTCCTGTGTGTTCATACTTCTTTAAACATATATGACACATTACACATATTAAACCTCTCACTGTGACCCCAGTTGTATCAAACTTGTGCACTAACATAGTCTCTCCCTTAAAACAAGTATTAAACGCAAACATGAAAAACAAAACCATTTCAACCAGGGTATAGCCAAATAAAAACAAAATAGGGCAGGCGTTTCCAAGGTAGAGGCTCGTATCGGAAAAGCCTGCATGGCCTCATATGGTCCAGGTCCCAGTAGGGGGGAGTCCCACCTCTATGCGGGGTTGGGGCCCTAAAAAATGTCCACACACTAGCAGGATTCAGTGCAAAACAAAGTTGTACTGAGGGCATTTCGTAATATAGGCAGTCCCGACTCTTTAATTAGAGTACATAGGAAACTACAAATAGATTATTTAACTTTTATTAAGCGGCCATAAGGGAATGAGGCGAGTCGTCTTTAACTGATAAAAAACAAACAAACAAACCAACAAACACCCAACTTAACTGACTTTGTGTGGCGGTCACAGTCAATCATCCCTCAATAGTAGGTTGTCTTCTGTATCCTTGAAGCTTTTCCTTGAATCGTGTGCGTTGGCTGTCCTGTGTAGAATCACCTGCCACTGCGGTGCTCCGCCCCTCGCTCCGGGTGCGCCGCCCGCCCACCGTGCGCCAGGTGGACAATAGCTGAATCTCCTCATAGCTTGGCGTCGTGTTAACTTCTTGATTAGCGTGGATGCCGCTTGCAGCACCATCTCTGCATCCCCCAGCCTTTCTTCTGCCTCATCCTGTCTGTCGTTAACCCTTTTCACTTCATGTTTAATATCTGATAGCTGCTCATTGTTATCTCTTCGAAAATCGCGGAGTTCATTCAAAATACTTCGCAGACTGGGTCCTGGTGCATCTCCGCTCCAGGGAGCCGGTGTTCTGTCAGTTTAGCATACGCATCAGAGTAGCATACATTACGTTAATGCGCATGCGGGTTAAGGTTAGGGTTAGGGTTAAGGTTAGGGTTAGGGTTAGATGCAGTTAGTTTGCACTATGCGTATGCTGATCTGACAATGTATGCTAAACTGACAGAACACCGGCTCCGGGGTGCTGCCTCGTCCACCATGACTTGACTCGGCGTCGTCTTTAGTCAGATTAGTAGTTTTCCTACTTCTAGTCAAAACCCCCTTTTCCATCGTAACAAATCTTCACCTGTGTTAACAAAACGCATGACTGTAGGGAGCTATTTATATATATATATATATATATTAAAAAAAAAAAAAAAACCGTCGGGAGCTCACGAATCACGCTGCCATCCTCCCGCTAGCGAAACCGGAAGGCAAGGCAAATTTATTTGAATAGCACATTTCATGTACAAGGCAATTCAAAGTGCTTTACATAAAACATTTCAGCAGGGTGCAGAAAGCAATAATAAAGAAAAAAAAAAGATTAAAAGAAATGCAATTAATGAAATAAAACAGATAAAATGCAAGAAATAAAATTTCAGTGTGGGGAAAGACAATAAAATAATAAATTACATTAAAATGATTAAAAGCAAGATAAGTTAAAAAGTTTCCGTGCAGATTTCATGCATAGGCGCATGAGAAAAGAAATGTTTTTAACCTGGATTTAAAAATGTCTACATTTGGTGAAAATTTAATCTCCACTGGCAGTTTGTTCCACTTGTTTGCAGCATAACAGCTAAATGCGGCTTCTCCATGTTTAGTCTAGGTATTGTGTTTAACATCAAATGAATTCTTTGCATTCTGTTTTACATATAGGCTATCTTCAGTAAAATGCATGTCAATCAGCCTTGAAAAGCTTTTAAGTGTATTAAAGGTCAAATCTAAAAGGGAAACAAAAACATGCCTGTAATCGAGCTGTTTTCTGTGTAACTGCTGTTTACTCAAACCAATTGTGTCTCAGGCTGAAATTACTCAGTTTTCAAAATGCTTTTGTTTAGTTTGTATGTTAAGGGTTTTTTTTTGTCTTGTGCAGCTAGTTATAATCCTCTCTCTGTTCCAGATTGGCGTATTTGTTTTGATTATATCGACCACCATTTCCACCCAGCTGTGGTCGGTAGTGTCCTGGTTTGTGCAGTTTAGAAGGTTGTTTGCTGTCTGCTTTTTTGTCAGTATTATCTGGAACTGGTTTTATCTGTACAAGGTGAGAAATTACTCTTTGAGTTACTTTACTTTTGTTTTTGCTGTGTTTATTGTGTCTATAAATTTATATATATATTTTAATGTTTTGTTCAGATTGCTTTTGCTGAACACCAAAATAATATAGCGAAGATGGACAGTGTCAATGAAAAATGCACTGGAGTGAAGAAAATTGACTGGAGTGATAGTTTGAAAGGTAAGCCAGCATCAGTAGCACACATTTTGTTGTCCTATTTGTGAAAACCGTATTACATTTAGATATCATAACCCACATTAAAAAAATCTCTTTAGCAAGGCATAGCTGCTTTAATAGACTCTTATGCTAAGCATGTATATATTTCTCACTGTGCTAAAACTTTGTATCTGGTTTATTTCTGCTGAATATCTTTAATCCTTTATATGCAGAGTGGTTCAGAAGTACCTGGACTCTTCAAGATGACCCTTGTAAGAAATATTATGAAGTCCTCATGGTTAATCCCATCCTGCTGGTACCTCCAACTAAGGTAGGTCACCATACTAGTGTTTTCGAGCACCTGTTCAGGCTATAAACAGATTTAGTCACAACTATAGCAATAACTGCCTAAAGTTGTCCATTTATCCGCTGTGAGCTGTTTAGAGATGGAAAAGTCACAGTGGGCAAAGAATATTCATTGCTGTTGAGAAGTGCCAATGCCTATTTGCCTATTGTGTTAATGTTAATGATGTGATCAGTGGGGGAACTTATGATATGAGCGTCGAAGCCAATGGAAAGCTGCAAAGAACTGAACAAAAACAAGAAGAAAAGCTTCTAGTGGAGGGAAATGCAGTTAAAGATTTTTTTTAACATTCATCAGTGCATAAATGTTCCCATGGTAACAGTGTCTCCCTGAATATGTTTCTCTTGCTTTCTGCTTTTGCTGCAGTTTTGACCATATGTGTGTTCATGCGTATTTAAGTATTTTTAAACATCCTCTCTGTTTAGGCGATCTCAGTTACCATCACTACGTTCCTCACAGAGCCTTTGAAACACTTTGGACAAGGAATCAGTGAATTTCTGCGAGCACTTCTGAAGGATCTACCAGTAACCCTGCAGATTCCAGTCCTCCTCACTATTGTACTGGCCATTTTGGTAAAGGCAAACTATCATGTCACCCTTGCAAACTGATAAAACTAGGCAATGTTTCTCTATTCTAGTTTATGTTTTTTTTTTTTTGCTCTTGAACAGGTGGTCATGTATGGGAGTGTACAGGCAGCCTTTCAGCATGGCATCATGGCTCCTCTACGACGCCCGCGAAGGGATCCACCTCCTCCAGAGCTGCAGCAGCCACAACCTTACCCTTTGATGGTTGAAAACCGCGGTAACTTGGCAGTGGCTGGAGGGGATGCTCCTGCTCCTGCAGCTGCACCTACACCTGCACCTGCACCTGCACAACAGCATGTTCCAAGATATCGAGCCAATGATGCAAGATTATACAGGAATAATGTTCATCAGAGACGGCCCACCAGGGTCAGGGAAGAACCGCAACTGGTTGTTGAGACACTAAGAACAGCAGAACTATACAGTGGGGATGAGACGGATGCTGAACGGCATGAGGAAAGTCCTGAGATAGCTGAGAATCTCCCTGAACAGTCAGAGTCTGAAAACCAGCAGGAGACTCAAGAGGAGGCAGATGGAGCGAGCTCTCACAGCAATGCTACCCACTCTGCCCAATCAAAACCCAAACACACTGAATCAGATTCATCACAGTCAAAAAATAAGCCTTTGAAAGGGAAGGAACAACTCTCTCCAGATCAGATCAGATCAGATCAGATCAGAAATACTTTATTAATCCCTTTGCAGGGAAATTCATGTTTTCGGTACAACCCGTCCAAGACTAGACAAAAACATAAACACATAACACATACAGGAACAGGCAGACCGACGGAGCAGCCGTTTCCACAGCGCTCCTTGTCCAGACGTGCCGTTGGCCCCGGTGGCGGTCGTCATGTCGGAGGCAGACGTACCGTTGGCCCCGGTGGCGGTCGTCATGTCGGAGGCAGACGTACCGTTGGCCCCGGTGGCGGTCGTCATGTCGGAGGCAGACGTACCGTTGGCCCCGGTGGCGGTCGTCATGTCGGAGGCAGACGTGTCGTTGGCCCCGGTGGCGGTCGTCATGACGGAGGCAGACGTACCGTTGGCCCCGGTGGCGGTCGTCATGTCGGAGGCAGACGTACCGTTGGCCCCGGTGGCGGTCGTCATGTCGGAGGCAGACGTGCCGTTGGCCCCGGTGGCGGTCGTCATGTCGGAGGCAGACGTGCCGTTGGCCCCGGTGGCGGTCGTCATGACGGAGGCAGACGTGCCGTTGGCCCCGGTGGCGGTCGTCATGTCGGAGGCAGACGTGCCGTTGGCCCCGGTGGCGGTCGTCATGTCGGAGGCAGACGTGCCGTTGGCCCCGGTGGCGGTCGTCATGTCGGAGGCAGACGTACCGTTGGCCCCGGTGGCGGTCGTCATGTCGGAGGCAGACGTGTCGTTGGCCCCGGTGGCGGTCGTCATGTCGGAGGCAGACGTGTCGTTGGCCCCGGTGGCGGTCGTCATGACGGAGGCAGACGTACCGTTGGCCCCGGTGGCGGTCGTCATGTCGGAGGCAGACGTACCGTTGGCCCCGGTGGCGGTCGTCATGTCGGAGGCAGACGTGCCGTTGGCCCCGGTGGCGGTCGTCATGTCGGAGGCAGACGTGCCGTTGGCCCCGGTGGCGGTCGTCATGACGGAGGCAGACGTACCGTTGGCCCCGGTGGCGGTCGTCATGAACCCATGATGAACCCAAGGAAGGTGGTGCAGCAGAAAGATCTGAGCCAGCCAGCAGAAAGATCTGAGCCAGCAGGACGGCAGACATCACAAACAGTTGTTCCAGTGAGTTCCTCTCATTAAAATGCTCACAACTAGCTCAGATTGGGTACATATGAGCTTCTTGAGTGTGTCTAACCTCCTGCATGACTATCTAATGTCTTAATGCTGCAGCATTGTGTTCGCACAAATGGAATGGTGAATATTCACCAGCGATGTAAACTGGTAAATAAGTATTCACTGACTACACACATATATATATATATATGCAAATATTGAATTTTATTTTGCTTTGTCTGGTAATTTTTTTTTCTTCATGTTTTGATGATAGCTGAGGAGCTTGACCTGAGTTTGTGAATGTGCTGAGTCAGCAATGCATGCCATTTTTGTTGCAACCATACATCATGCTGTGCTGTCTAAAGTGTTGCACAAAAATTTTAATTTATGTGTTTAAGGAGCATAATCTTTTGCAAGTGACAGTATGAGACTTGGATAATTTATTATATGTTAATAAAGCTATTTCGGGTAACCTGTTTCTGATGTAAACCCATCTCTGCAGGATCCAGAAGACTCAGCAGAAGAGAGTACATCCTCTGTCTCACTGAGACACGTAGAGACTGTTGGACTGCCTGTTCAGGAAACATGTCCAGCAGAAGTGGAGTAGACTGCTTTAGTCTAACCAGCAAGATGCCACTGGAGTTTGATGACCTGATTGACTTCCAAAAATGTTTAATGAGAATCTGCAACATTGTGGGAGCGGCACCCAGCATCAAGCTTACCTCGCTGTCATGCAGTCAGCTGATTGTGGTTGGGCTGGAAAGACTGCAGTCAGTGTCTCAAAATTAATTTGCTGCCAGACTAAAAGCCAGTATCAGAGAAACGGGAAGCTGTGTTTAATTAGTATTTGTCTGTATTTAAAATGTGTACCTGTGGGGAGGAATCATGGTCTTACAGAAGAGTTTCACTGTAGTGACAATGCAAGACAATGACAAAAATGAGGTTTTATATTCTGCATATGACTTGTTTCAGTTTTTGATTTAAATATAAAATTAGCATTTTATCATCATCAAGCATAGAATTTATTTAAGCTGTTCTGATATTATTGGGGTTTATTGTTTACAGTGTTTTTTTTAAATATGGATACTCAGATCAGCTTGGCTGAAGAGGAAAAAGATGTTAATTGCATTAAGCATGAAGACTGCTGATAGCTTGGCTGAATGCAGTATAAATTCAGAAGCTAACCTGTACAAAAATACAATTCTTTCCCTACAGATTAAAAATCCTATTTTTTTAAAGTAAAGAAAATTACTAATCAAGAGAAAGCTGTGTTGATACAAGGTTTTGCACAAATAAATGTTGTTTTGTAATATATATATATATTTGTATTATTTTAAAGCTTTTTGTTTGTTTTTCTTTTGTTTTTTTGCCAGTCTCTCATTGTGGATTCACAATGCTGATGCTCATGGGTGCTAATAAAATTTTGTTTTAAGTCGGGAATAAGCCAAGAAATTTCAGACCAATTTGCATTCAGGCATATGTCTGGGACTGCTAAGCTATACCCATTAAAGTTAGCACACTTAACAAATGAACAACAAGCTAGTGAGCGTAGTTGTAGTTTTAACTGCTATTTTATCATCTCAGAAATCTCTGTAATGTTACCCTGTCCTCTGTTTCCATCCTGCTAGAACAGAGACCATGAATGACCTGTTTGGTTTTGTTTTAGGGGAAATAAATCATAATAAAACATTCAGCACTCAGGTACATTTTTGACATGCATTACAGCTTGAGAGGAGGAGGTAACATGGGGAAGAAAGACTTGTCAACTGTTGAAACTTGATTAAAAAATGTATACCACATTTTTCACGTCTTTTTTTTAAACCACAAAAACTAGAAACAAAACAGATGTTCATAATTCATTCATTGCTATTATTCTGAAATAAAGAAGTTAAACATTTGGTGACGACTGCAGTATTGAAATGAATGAGGTTAAATTAAAGAACGAAAACAAGCTTATGAGACCGGCAATTAATCAGAAAAAAATAAAATGTCTTTAAATTGTAATTAAAGGTGTTTCGAGTTTTTATTTTATCTTTTTATTTACACACTTAAATCGTAAGATAAATGTTAAAAGTAACTAAATTTTCTCATTTGCCCTCCAGTTATCACCCGTCACTCCACAGATGGCCCTCGCGCCTCAGATTACGCACCTGAGCGCCGTTCGACTCTCACTTCCTCATTGGCTGACTGGAAGCTGCGTGGTCACTCACAAACTTCAGCCGAAGAGAGTCTCCGCGTGAGGTGTCCGCCGACCCTGTCATACCTCCACTTCGTTAAATGGTGTTTTTGTCATGGAGTTATTGGTTCGGTATCTGGATAGAAGCAATTCCATTAGGTAAGGGGGTTTGCTCAAGCCTCGTGCTGAACTTTAAAATACTTTCAATAATATTAAATGAGGTTACCTAGACGTGCATACCGCTTAAACACCCTGTATTCAACCATCAAAACTAAAAGAAGAAGAAGAAAAAAAAGCATTTTCTTGATAAAATTCTTTAGTTGATATTATGGTGGCAACAAAGATGTGAAACATGATGCTTAATAAAACTTAAGGTATAAAAATGTAGTTTGCAGTGGGTCTGTTGTTGACAAAGTGTTGGGAAAATATTGAAAGTAACTCACTGAGCTAACCTTGGACTTGAACCCAGGCAGCACCCTGAATGCAGGCACTGTACTCAGTACATGGAGTTCTTCACCAGTCTTAACAAAACGATTAGTCATAAAATAACTGCTTTTAAAAACTTTCACTTCTCTATTTTCACCCTAAAACTGTGTATTACAACCTTTTCAAATAAAATGAGCTAAAGAAACTAAAGCTTGAAAACTAATATAAACTGTTATGGGTGTATTTTTTTCTTTTTAATCTCAAGAGTCTGCAGCGCTAAACAGTTGCCATAGACACAGGTTGCAGTTTGTAATCTGCTTATTTAAGATGTTACTCTTTTTTTTTCTTCAGCTCTATCCTGACCCAAGACCTAATCAAAGAGGAGAGCCTTAGAGATGACCTGAAGTACTACTTCATGAGCCCATGTGAAAAGTACAGAGCCCGACGACACATACCATGGAAAATGGGAGTCCAGATTCTGAAGATCATCATGATCACCACACAAGTATGTACAGTGCACAAACTGTATGACAGGAAAGCTCTGGAAACAAGCTGGAACTTCCCAGAACTTCAGTTTATCCAAGGCATGAATCCAAATGCAGTAAACTGGAATGACTCTGCATCAAATGTCAACATCTGTTTTAAGTTTGAGAACACACTCTGACATCAAAGGTCTAACATAACCAAAAGAAATTATCTTAAGATAATGAAATACATGCTTGTAAACTTTCACTTGCATTCCTAAACAGATTTGGCTACATTTGTGTTTACATTTCCTCTGGTTTCTTCACAGCTCGTCCTGTTTGGCCTGAATAATCAGCTGGTGGTTGCCTATAAAGAGGAAAACACTATGGCCCTGAAAAAACTTTTCCTGAAGGACTACAGTGGTGTGGATGAGGACGACTACAGTGTTGCTGTTTACACCCAACAAGCCGTCTATGACAGTTTGTTTTATGTCCTGGAACAGGCGAGTCCAATCAGTGTAGTGTAATCCGTTTGCCCTTTTGCTTGACTGTCAGCACAGTTTTGCAAAATCAACTTAACCAAATTTTATGAAACTTAGTGTAGAGTCTAAGCACCAGGATTAAGTACCCTTATTACTTTCTTTAAAGGTGCAGTGTCTCAAGAATTATGTATTGGAAGAAGTTGCTACTATTGCTACCATCTTATCTAGTAGCACCTGGATACTAAAGTTTTTTTTTTTTCATGATGCACTCATCTGTGTTTAAATACTGACTTGAAACCATATAGAACAAGGCTACATGATTCAGTCCTATGAAGGCTGCAGTGCTGGAAGTTTTTGATGTTTCCCTGCTCCAACCAGCTGACTCAAATTAATGAGTCAGTAGCTACGTTTACATGGAGCCTTTTAATCCAGTCGAACGTCCACTCGGAATATAATGCATCATGTAAACATGTCAGCTGATCCAATCGGCCTCGGTTGAGAAGGGTGGTTTAAACTTTGTCATGCTCGGATCAGCAGAAAAATATAACCATGTGCACACTCATTGCTATCGTATCTGTAGTGTATGTTGTTTCTGTGCATGCTTGAACCACGTGGGGGTTACGTGATGTAACGAGTGTAAGGTAAATCTTGGAAAAATTGCAGCAGCAAAACAGAACAGGCCAGTGAAGGATACTTTTTTTTTTAGAAACTGAAAAAATTAATGATTACTGAGCATTTTGACGGTCAAAAGGTTCAAAATAAAAAACAAAAGAAAACCCTTCTTCCTCCAAACTAGTAGGCATTGAGCATGTCAAAAGCATTACGATCATATTAAATCTGTCCATCATGTAAATACAACTGATCAGATCACTGTATCTAGCACCCATGTAAACATGTCACCTGGAATCTCTGGTCAGATTTTATTTAAATCTGATAAAATATTTCTTCATGCTGTTGTGCAGAACTTAATATGCTGTTGGATCCATTTAAGTTGAGTCAGGTCTGTTGGAGCAGGGACAGATTGAAAAATCTGCAGGACTGTGGCCCTTATAGAACAGAATTGAGTAAACCTGATGTAAAAGATAGTATCAGAACCTCCAAAGATCTAGTCTAAAAGCCAGCTTACATGACAATTGTATGTAAGCTACATGATCCCTGCTTCTAGTGAGGACCAGGCCTACATTCCTCCCTGTTTCCTGATGAAGGGGTGCAGTAAGAGGCGTGCAAACGTACATAAAGGTGACGAATCTCAGTGGTTAATACCAAGGCCCAAATCGACACCCCCGGATAATATATTACCAGGTGCTTCAGCCATTGTTGCGTTTACTGACCTCTTGTCCTTCGTCATGATTGGACAAATGTTGCAATCATACACATCACTGCAACAAAATATGCTGGTTTCCTTTGTCATAATGTGAGAATTATTTAAATTTTTAAAAATAATTCAGCTAACTCTGTAAGGTTTAAACATGTATGTTGGTTTGGGAAGTCTGATATGTTTGTAAAAAAATTGCTGCTGTTTGGTGACCTTCTAATTACAATAGTCTTTACAGGACGGTATGGCTGAGATGTTTTAATATATTTATCTTTAAGAATTATTGTAAACATCATATTTGTATATGTCATTTGACTTTTATGTCATCGGCTAAGTTTAATGGGGGCATAACATGAACATGTTTCTTGGTTTGTATTCGGATTTTGTGTGTAGTTTATTTGTAAAACATCACATCATGGTCTTAATTGAGGAATTAAGATGCACACAGATGATGATTAATGTTTATCTGAAACTTAGGTGCTGTGATAGTCCTGTGCACAAGATGGCAAATCTTTTAATGCTAATGCTCTTTGTTTACCTGTAATATGGCTCTGTTCTGCTTCTTTACACTATCCAAATAACCCTGGGACAATGTGCATTTACCTGAAGCCTCTGATATTTACAGTACAGTCAGTTGGGCCAGCTCTCTGTGGGTCCCATCAGTTATGCAGAGGATGAAGATGGCAAGCCGCAGCCTCTCATCATCTGTAAAGAGTACTACAAGAAAGGCAGCGTCAAGCCCTCAGATGAAACCTTTGACATTGATGCAGAGCTGGAGACAGGTGAGATTATTTTTATTTCTCTCTCATCATTTTTCTTTTTAATTTTAAAGCAACAGAAGATCAAAAAAAAAAAAAAAAGTACTATTTTTTTAAACCCTCTATTTTCTCAGTCTGTATGTCACATGATCCAAAGACTACAAGCCAATGGAAAACCCTGAATGCATCATTTTTTGATCTGGACTTTTACAGGTATACAATGACATCTATGTGTGTTGCTCATTAAAATCGCCTTTTTATGTAACCTGTCCTATTTTGTTTCAAGGCTTGTTGACCTCAAGATAACGTTCCAGCTGAGGGGAATCAACCTGCAGACCGTTCGTTCGCGAGAGTTACCAGACTGCTACTCCTTCTATATTACGGTATACATTTCCTGCCTTAAAAAAATACATGTGAGGCTTAAAACTGATCAATACTATTTTTCAATTTTTTGTTTCCAGATCACATTTGACAACAAGTGTCATAGTGGAAAAGTGAAAATATTCCTGGACATAGATTCTGAAAGCAGTGTATGTCGAGGCTGGAAGATAACTGGAACAGGTAAGATGTTGTCTGACTTTAAGCGGGGAAAAAATAGAGAAAATTAATTAAATGGGAAAAAAGAGGAAGAGAGGTATAATATTTGATTGCTGTTTAATTTTTCAGTGTCCCATCTTTTCAGTTCATAACTGAAAGTTTTACTTAGTTTCTACTGACTGTTAGGAAGGCGTTTTCTTTCACGCCTGTATCAGTAGATAGTGTGAGGGAATTGTGTAAGAGATAAACTCTCTCACACTTTCTTGTCTGTTTCAGCTCAGAAGAACACTCACTATCTGCTGGTGTTTGATGGCTTCGTCATTCTGGTTTGCATCACGTCAGCGGCATTGTGCACACGCTCGATCATATTGGCTGTCAAGTTACTTCAGGTCAGCCGCTTTGCTTGCACTGCACCATGTAATCCCTTCTTTATTCTGCTTTAAAACAAATTTTTTAATTTTCCAAAAATAACCTCTTTTTTTTTTACTTAAGAAAGTTGTCCAAGATCAGTGTCTCAGCTCATTCAAACCCACTCATTTCTACGCTTTATACTGCAACCTATTATAAAGGGTTTGCACACAATCTGCTGCATATGACACTGAAACAATTTGCCATTTAATCTTCCTGAAATAAATCTGTGTAGTAGGTTTTTCTCAAGGCATTGATTTTGAATGAATGTCTTTTTTTTAGAGATTTTCACGATTCTTCCATGAGAACTACAATCGTAAAGTGTGTGAGGATGACCAGAGGGAGTTTCTTAATGGCTGGTATGTGCTGGTCATCGTCAGCGACATCTTGGCCATAATTGGATCCATACTGAAGATGGAAATACAAGCAAAGGCAAGCCTGGTAGTCCAGTTGGCTCAATACCATATGTATGCCTATGTCTAACAATTCTGAAAAAAAAAAAATGGTAGAAGAAAATCTTCGAGGTCGTTTCGAGGTCTTCATGTTTTATGAGCTGAAAAATCATATCTTGTATCATAGCTTGTAATTCAGAAAAAAAGGAAAACAAACAAAAAAAAAACCTTTGTCTTATGTCTTGTTATGGAGATCTGGTCATATTAAATAAGAACCACCTTTACCACCATAATAACCCATTAATCCTTCATTGCTGTTTTAAATATTTGAGTTTTAAATCTTTTTCTCAAAACTTATGAGTGGGAGAGGATTTGTTCAAGGGCTTGTACATAAAATTCAAATATTGTAGACTTGTCACTGTTCTTGGGTATTGTCTTTTGTTTATTGTCTATTTTACTCTAGTTTGCACCTCAGTTTGAAAAACAAAACATCACGATGTATGTAAGAAGACCATAAATAATGAGATAATGAGTCATTTTTGAATCTGGGATTTTATTCCATTCATTTTAAAGACATCTGACCCCTTTTTTGTAATTAGAGCCCTCACCACCTACTGGCTTTAGAAAGAATGCAGGCTTGACACAAGATCTCCATCTTGTGTAATAATAAAGTCTGTGTAGCTAATTAAGGTTAATGGAGAAACGTGTACATGTAAATGTGGAGCAGATCATGTTTTTACCTTTTGACTTGATTTCCAGTTATTCATGAAGGAATTGTGTGATGAGCTGTAAGTTGTAGCTGTTAAATAATCTTGAGTATTTGAGTAATTTCATTCCAAAGTTCAGTGTCGATGCTGTTTATAGCTATAGAAAGAGCTGCATTTTATACAGATGGTCAGATGTGAAACAGACAACTTGTCAAAGTAGCAATTTTAATAGTATATTTTATAATTGATAGTAGCCTATAACAAAGACCAAAAATTTGTTTCCATTTTTTTTGTTGCATTTATGAAAAAATGCCAAAGGGAACAGTTTGGACGGGAAGGGACACAAACAACATGATTTTTAAAGAGCTGCAGGCTAAAAACATGGCTCATCTCAACACGTTATGCAATGTGTCCTTTAAAAAATGGAGCAAACTGGACAAAAGAAGTGTAGGTCTAGAAAAACAGTGTACGGCAGAGGAGCAGGCTCTAACAGTGATTTCTGTTGGAACACTTTAATGAGGATCTGAGTTTTTCTGACCCCTTAGTTGATCAATCTCATGCTCACTGAAGCCACATCAGAAATGGGTTACGGTAGGCTGCTGTCAAGAACAAATGGGGAGAAAATTGCACAAGAACTTTAAAGAAAATATATTTAAAAAGTATAATAAAATATTTTTGGCTTTCATTATTCAATAGGCGGCTAACATCAAAAGAAGAGTTTTTAAAAGTCTTTTAAGAATTATTCCTAAAAACTTCTCAAGAAATAAGCTGGTCAAGCGGGTTTATAGGGTATTTCTATATATGTTTAGACATGTCTTAATAAGTTACTGCACTTATTTCGTACACACAGCAGTTTCCAGCTGCGTGCCTGTTTAAGCAGAAAGTCTGAAATCCGTAGAGTTGGTTGCAATTGATGCCACAGAAAATAAAATCACACTAAGAATGTTTTAGTTTTTGTCAGAACAAGTTTTACTTGAGTGAGGTTTTAATTTCCTGATGCTGCTGCCATCTGAGTCCTCTTATTTTGTCCATATCTTCTGTAGAGTCTGACAAGTTATGATGTGTGCAGTATCTTCCTGGGCACGTCTACGTTAATGGTGTGGGTCGGCGTGATCAGGTATCTGGGATACTTCCAGAAATACAATGTGAGTCTGACTCTTTTGGTTTTTTGGCTGCATGGGCCTTTGCATAGATACTTGAGCTATCATAAGATGTTTTATAGATTGTGGATTTATAGCTTAAGTTTGCTAAGTGAATCTCAAAGAGATTGGTGAAGTAAAACCATTAATATCCATAAGAGAAATCAGAAGAATTGAGCTATGATATTCCTAGATTTAAAAAAAGACCTAATGTCTGTGCACTTCTGTTTTAGGTCTTGATTTTAACAATGAAAGCAGCTTTCCCCAAAGTCCTGCGTTTCTGCTGCTGTGCTGGCATGATCTACCTCGGTTATACATTCTGCGGCTGGATCGTACTGGGGCCGTACCATGAGAAGGTAAGTGTAATGGGTTTAAAAAGGGCAGAGGCAGTGGAAACCTGGGAGTTACATTAATTCTCATTTAGACCTTTGCTCTGATTGTTGCTGTGAGAAATGTGAGGAAATTTGCAGAATGAGGAACTGTCAAAACTTTTTGAGTGACTAATCTGACTTTTTCATGCAGATCTGCTAATAACAAAAGTATCAGCTTGAATAAAAATGTACTTGAGCCTGATTGCATAGTCTTTATATATATATATATATATATATATATATATATATATATATATATATATATATATATATATAATTATTTAAGAAGGTCATATTACAAACATTTCTTAACTTGTAGATGTTGTTTAACTGCTTGGTAACTAATGTAATTTAGGTAGAACCCAGTCTGAGAAAAAAAAAAAAAAAACTGGTTAATGTCCACCCAACATCTCAACACTCATTACTTTAGGAAAACTGTTGAGCTGTCAGTTTTCCTTTGTCTACCAGGAAATGCAAGCCATCTTATTAATTTGTGCAGCATGGAAATGTTCATTAAGATATGTGTAACTGTTTTATGATTACATGCTTGCTAGTAGTCATAAAATTACTACCTTATTATTACCTTATTATTATTACCATTTTGTTATCTTAAGTCATGATCCTGCAATTCTCTGAGCAACTACCTGCTTATATTTGCCTTATTTGTTTAACAGAAGCTTTTCTTATTGTTTAAGATAGGGCGTTTATGTGTTTGTATTGTGTTTCCAGTTACTGGGATCCAGATGTTCATGTGATCATTTACTTTCTTCATAACTTTGCTTACTGTAGAGGAAACAGAAACCTGCTACTCATCAGGGTGTTCTCCAACAGTTGCTCTTAATTTGCTGTTTCAGCATTTTTTGCTTCAAACTGAGGAAATTAGAAGGGAAAAAAATCTTTTGTTGGGTGCAATACGAGGTCACTGAGTTTTCAGTAAGAAGCTGTAAGTAACTAGTGTAACCACTAGGTGTCAGTGTGTTTCTATTGGCTTCAGTGACTTCTGCTCTCTGTTCATTTATAAGTGACTAAATTATATATTTACAGACTACAGATTAAGGAAATTACCAAGGAGAAATGGGGAATGGCTCGAACCAGGAAGATTTTACAGCTATTTTCTCTAAGATTAGCAGAAAACTACAACATCATATTTCTGTTGTTTCTTTCTTTTGAGCAACAAAATTGGTTCAAATTTACATCCATTAATGATCACACATAAAAGTAAATTCTGCTCAGGCAACAATGGGTAATAGCCAGCAGATTTAAACAAAAAGAAAGTGAGAAACAAAGCAGCATTGTTAATGTTTGGCCACTTTGAGAACATAAAGTTTTTTTTTCTTTTTTATTTATTCTCTTTTTTTAATGTAATCAAAAGATTAGACCACTTCTGAACAGATGGTGACTTTAATTGGGAGATGCTTGGATAACGAATGTCACCAGGAAACATGAGACATTTGTTTAGCTGTTTTTGCTTGTTAAGATAAATTATTTACAGAAGACCAAGACCATGCGGAAGTGAAACAAGTCATCTTCTGCAGAAGTAGACGTGAGATGGAGGAGGATGGAGAGCAGCTGCTTCACGTCAGCTTATCTCAATCTTATGATAAATTTGTTGATGATCTCAAACTGATGCAGTGTTACTGGTGTAAATACAGACAGGTCTGAAAATATTTGGACAATGATACAATCTTTATCATACTGGTCATCAACCGAAAGAGTTTTAGTTTATTTTCCTGCAGCTGTTTAATGTGCAGAATCTTCTCTTTTTCTCTTGTTTGTCAGTGATTGAAATTTGACAGTTGAAGTGTGCCATCTTTAAACATTCACAACTAACCTGTGTTTATAGTCATCACATCATCCTAAATGTCACAAATCACTCCTATCCTTAAACAACGCCAATGACTTCATGTTCTCCCACCTTTTCTGAACTCTTCCACCCATACATTACTTCCTGCACTCTCAGATCATTTTCTCCTTACCAGCTGTTGACACCATCTGCTCATATGTCTAAGACAGAGTCTAGAGCAGGGGTGGCCAACGTCAGTCCTCAAGAGCCACAATCCTGCAAGTTTTCCATGCATCCCTGCACCAACACACCTGACTCAAATTAAATGGATCCAACAGCCTATAAGGATCTGCACAATGACTCATTAGTTTAAGTCAGGTGTGCCACCCCTGGTCTAGAGCTTTTCGAGAGTTCTCTTTCTCTCCTCCAATATCTGTCTTTATGACTTAGTCTATTCATACTTTTAAATCTTTTCTAAAAGTCCAACTGTCTGGACTGATTTATGCCATATAACAACCCAGTCTTTGATCTACTGTCCTGGAACTTTTAGATGCAACTCTTCTCCAATACACCTGAATCAAATGGCTCAATTCCGTCATCCACATGTCATTCAGCTCTACAGATGCCTGAAAGTCTGGCCATTTATTTGATTCAGGTGTGTTGGGGAAGGGTTGCATCTAAAAGTTGCAGGATAGTAGATCTTGATGACTGGACTTGGGCAACCCTGCCATATAACTTCACCTCTTTAGCTTTTGTCTGAAATTAAAACTAAGGATCTGGGCTTTTAAATCCAAATTTATTAGAAATCTGTATTTTGAGCTTTTAAAACAAATATTTCCAAGCCTTTTTTTTTTCTCAGCCATGAATCTGTTTGAATGACAGAGGATAAAACAGACTTATTTATAGTTTTAATACAAACACCTGAAACAGTTTTTGTATTCACTAAACAGGTATTTTCAACATTTAAAGCCAACATGAAAAGGAAATGAAATGTATAACATCAGTATCACATTCGTTGAAGGTTTGGTTGAGGTGAAATAGGTTTCTGTTCCACAATTTGCTCAGAGCAGTAATCAAATAATATTTACACTGTGGTGGCTGGGACAGTCCCCTTTAGTACCCTTCCAGGATCCTTTGTGTATTTACTGAAAGAATAAACAGAGGATGTCCTATGACTTGCCTTTCCACACGTCTTCAAGTGCTGTGCCCTGGATCCATAGCGCCACAGAGGGATGCTGTTTTTAGATGCTATCACACTTTGGTGGAACATTTTTTCTTAATGTATGTGGCTGGATATCAGACTTTCCCTGAAAGTCATTTGCTTCCTTGTTTTCCTTTGTTTAGTTTTTTTTTCACTCCCACTCTTGTCAGCTGTCAGTCTCCTGGATTCTTCTCAAAGTCACCCATACCTTATGAAAAACTGTATTCTGTTTAATCTACAGTCAAAGATGTTTATTAGGTAAAGAAAATGACCTCACAGATGTGTATTGTAAAGTTTGGCCATGTGCAATTTTTTTTTTTTTTTCCGGTTAAACTGTACAGCAATGAACCATAACATTATGGCCCCATGACGAAGATTGAATTGTCAGGTGGTGGGGATTAAACAGTTAAGGGTACGAGGACATTAACAATGCTAACAGTTTATTGCATTGTTCTCCCCCCCTCTTTGCTTTCCTATAGTTTGAGGGCCTGAGTCGAGTGGCAGAGTGTCTGTTCTCTTTGTTGAACGGCGATGACATGTTCACCACCTTTGCTCAGCTGAAGGACAAAAACACTTTGGTGTGGCTCTTCAGTAGAGCTTACCTCTACTCCTTCATCTCCCTCTTCATCTACATGGTGTTATCACTCTTCATCGCCCTCATCACTGATTCCTATGAGACTATCAAGGTAACTCTGTGCTAGTGAAGCATGTGAGGTGAAAGCTGTTGCACTTCTTCGTGTTCGTGCTACGACACATGTTAGGATTAAAAAAAACATTTATACAGAATCTTGTCTTGAGTCATATGGACGTAATGACAATCACCCTGCAAAGAGGTGCACCAGTTACAATGGAGTGATTTCTTTGTTTTTGATTATGTAAAATCAACCATGTCATGGACATAAAGTCAAAAAGAAGATCTGGTCCACAGAAGAGGCAAACTGTCTCTTACAGAGAAACAGAAAAATTATTCAAGAACAAAAGTAAGACTGAAACAGAGGCTGACAAAGGGGTAAATAACAGAAAAGAACATGTGCAAATAGTCTGGCCTTTGATTAAATAAGTGGCTGGCTTGAGTATTTTTTTTTTTTTTACTAGAGCTTCAGTTCAATTGTTTATAATTACTGAAAGTATCTGTTTAATGCCTTAAGCAAGTGTATTAGCTGGGAGCTTATGCTACAGATCAGCTAATGCAGTACAAAACTAGAACTTCAATCAACATTTTATCTTTTTGAAATATCAACATGCACAATATCAACATTGCAAATACTAAACTTAATCTAACCAGCATACACAGCAGCAGAAGTGCCCTGCATTCTTTGTTAATAGCACCATAATTAAAACTATTTGTTTATAATTTGCAAACTATATTGTAATTGTAATATGATTAGCTGTTTGTTCAGATTTTACACGTATTCTTCACTTGTAATTTTGCTTTTGTCTCAAATCTCACCTGAAATATGAAGCTGTGTAACTTTATCTGTCCCTGCTAACAGAAATATCAGAGGGATGGGTTCCCGCTGACGGACCTGCAGAAGTTCCTCCGAGACCAGAGGGATTTCCCCATTTTAGAGGAGAATTGCCTGACAGAAATGGAGCTGAAACACTCTGTGGTCTGCTGCTGCCGACGGTATGACTGATGTTATAATGCTTCCTCAATATTCTTATTCAAACACCTTGCCTAAAACAACTTCACATTTAGGAGGTGCTCTCCACAAACATAAATGTAATATAATATTGTAGTCTAAAGCTGAGATTTGACAGCTAGTGACATTTATTTGATTTAAGATTTCATGACACTAATACCTTTTTTTCCCCCCACACTGAACTACATTCGCTGTACTTCACTCACTTTTTAAGGTTCTCTTCTGTAGACAGTGTCTGGTGATGTTTATTAATTTATTCATCTGTACCAAGTTGAGGTTTTATTTGATTTGAGCAGATACTACAAGGTTGATGTGTTGCCAAACCCTTTACCAGGTCTACTTGCATCATCAACATCTTTACACACATTTGTTTTGCTAGAAAGACCCTAACTGGTCAGCACTGCCCACAGTTCCACATAAGCTGTGCTGAAATTCAAGACAGCATTTGTTTTGACACAAAAAAGTTAACGCTTTTACTTTTTTTTTCATTAAGCAAATTATTTTAATTGTTGCTCATGTACCTATTAAATACTGAACTCAGTATAAAGATGCAATAAAATAGTAAAAGAAAAATCAGAAAAAAAATAAATGAGAAATTAATGTGGTGCAAGAGTCATAAGACACACAAACCATAAAATCTTAAAAACCTTAATTTAAAAATTAATTTAACTACATTTTGTCTATTTGCATAAGAATAATATGTAGTGTCAGACATGCATAAGATTGAACTGAATTTCATAAGGACTGGATTATCTCGTACTGTTGGAGTTTGTCTTCTCAGGCAAGCGACCCAGTTTAACAGTTTAAAACCAACTGCTCAGTTTGAGGTCTGGGGGTAAAATGCATACTTCATGAAAATTATTCTACTTTTTTTTAAGTTTTAAAACTTGTTTTACCTTTTGATTATAGTATTATTTTATGTCTCTTTAATTAGTTACATGTCACCATGCAGCAGAAAAACCGAACCTTCTTGATCAGAGGATATGAATTAGTTCACTTCTTTATATTTTGCAGTGAACTAAATAAATAATTTAAATAATTAAAATGAATGTAAATTGGACTTTATTTTTCATAGCTTATACCTTGTTGCTACAACAAGACCTAGTTTTCTTTAAGTTTCTCTTTTCTTTGCATTCCTTTTCTATGAGCAAATCCCTATCATCAGCAGGCTACAAGGTTTCCTCCACGCTGAGGTTTGGCTCAGTCTTGCTTGGTCTGAGAGCAATGAAATTAGTGGTGGGAGCTATGCAGACACACCCAGTGATGGACTGATTACAGAGAAACTAAGACTGAATGCTGGGAAGAACCCCCCCCCCCCCCCCCCCCTTCCTTCCACTGTCACCACAGCCTCTCCCCTCTACCCACCACTCTCCATTTGCTTCATTGCCTTAGACATAAACAAGTGATTCTCGATGCTGGGATTCATAATGAGCCATAATGTTTTGTTACAGTACTGTGGATAGACAAGATTATTGTTGGGAGTTTGAAGTTGAACTCATCGTCTCTTCTGTGATGTGTCGTGTGGTACATTTGGTGTCTCCCTAGTGTTTGGTTTTGTTTAGTAGAATTACTATGAGTAATTTCCTTTCTTTCATAATAACTTTTTAACACTTTAAACTTTGCTAGATCACCAGCACCCCTGAACGTTACCAGTTATATTGTCAACATTTTCTTAGGAACAGTACTGTGTAACTCTGTGGGGTAAAGTGTAATTACACCTGCTACTTTTTGTGTAACTCCACCCACTGTCAAATTTGAAAAATACCTGAAACTGCAAGGGTTGGCGTGGGAGGTGTGGGATGATCAGCGAGTGGAGAGTGGGTGGGTCGTGAATACTCAGGCAGAAATGATTGACAGACAGCAGCTCAGCTCACTGGCAAGATGGAAAGCGAGATTCATAAAGCACCTACACCACAGAGCGGTTATTGTGGTGTAAGACTTTTCCCCTTATGAATCTCCTCAGCTACACATGAACAAGGTGGTCCTGAACCGTATCAATCTGAGCTGTTAGGCTGACCTGTCAGCAGCTCCAGCAGACTCTGGAAAGCTGTGGAGACTCGCGGCAGGTTGTGGCAGCTGTAGGAACTGCCGCTGTACGTTGCTGCTACAATTTGAGCTGCTGTCCGTCTGTTGTTACTTTTACGTCCCTCAAACCACAAATCCATCCCATTGCAGGAATATTTCATCAGAAACTGTGAAAGAATAGAAGTCTGAAACTAGCAAATCTACACCATATAAGCTCACATCCCTTTATATGCATTGGTTGCCTTGGTTTTCTATGCCGTTTTCTAAGGCGAGGACCCGTCTGTTTGCATCTAGAGGGAAGGTACTGTGGGGTTTTTAAAAATTTCTCTGGTGATACAGCTCTATGTCACGAAAAACATAACCTGGTTTTGCCATGTAGAGGGCGGTATGAGTCATTTTTTACCCACAAAATCCCGTTATTAAAATAAACAAAAAAAAAATAAAAAATACAAATTTTAACAACAGTATATGTAGTTTTCATCACAATTAAGTAATTCTGTGTTGTTTACAGCTCAAAAAACACATTTTTGGGTGCACTACCTCATTAATCTTTAGGTGGTCTACAGAAGATTTTCAGGTATTTACATCCCATCCAGAAGGTTTACAATCCAGTTACAAAATGTGGGATTTATTTAGACACTATATAGTAAATCCACCATGAGTGATCAATAATAACATGATTATCACATTTTTGTTTAAAAAAAAAAGATTGCTATTACTTGTATGTTGCTAATGGATCTTTATTTTGACCTGGAAATTGTGATGATGCCACTTCCTGGGAGGCGGCGTGGCTGTGGGTAGAGTCGTTGTCTTGTAGCCTGAGGGTTGTCGGTTCGATCCTTGGCCTTTTGAGCTCATGTCTAGGTGTCCCTGGAGCAAGACACTGAAAGCCAAATTGCTCCTGTTGGGTCGTGGTTAGCACCTTGCATGACAGCTTCTGCCATCAGTGTGTGAATGTGTGTGTGAATATGTGAATGTGATGTATAATGTAAAAAGCTTTGGGTATTATTCCAGGTACAGTAAAAGTGCTATATAAATACAGACCAATTACCATTTTACCATTCCTGTCAAACCTTTGATCAATAAGATTACCAAATCACAAAGTTGTTTATCTGAAAACAACTAAAATAATGGTCCTCTATGCTTGAAATGATGCCAAGAAGATCTTTTTGACGCATGTTGGTGCCAAATATTAACTGAGTTGGAGTTGGTTTAGTTAGGATAGTGGGTAAACGGTAACATAAATAACTGTAAAATAGCAAACGTTGCCTGGAGGTATATAAATAATTTCTGTTGTGTTGTTTCAGTGCCAATATCTTTTCTCCTGAAAGCCAAAACTTGATTAAGTAATATAAAAAAAATGCTTGGTCACCTTTAATCTGTGTGTAATTTGTGCAAGGTACTGTTAGTAATAAATATGTTTTGTTGTTTTGGTTGGCTTTTATGGTGCTATATCTATTGATACATACTACGTACTATTGATACATTCATTTCTGAACTCAACTGCGGTCCTGAAAAAATGTCTGTGCTTTGAAAGAGTTTAAAGTTCTACATACATCTTTACATTAAAGAAACAACAAAACAGGCAGACCAAAAATAGCAACAAAAAGAAAAAAGAAAAGAAAAAAAATATATATATATATTTATATATAGTGTATATATATTTGTTTTTGTGACTGAGTTTAAAACTATGTTTTTTACTCCAGAAGAGGCAAATGCTTTAGTCATTTGAATAGGTTTCAACAGTTTTTAGTCACAAAATAAAAAAAACACTGTAAAAAGTTAATCATTAGAAGAGGAGAGCTGAATTCTTAAGTAGCTATAGGAATTTTCTGTGCTTTGTTCTGAATATTGCAGCTGTTTCCGCTTTCAGGTCTCCTGCATCATTATTGTTTCACCAGACATTAACACTCCAACTCTGGAGTCTTTCCTGCATGTCTGAAAGCTGTTTCCTATTATTGGACCATCCGGGGTTTCCTGCTCTGGATGCTTAATTGTTCAAGTGAGTGTAGTTTTAGTTACAGAGCCATTATGTAATGCAACTAAATATGCGTTTTGTGGTGGCAATTAACAGAAAACTGCTAGTGGCTTTTTAGATTTGTCCAAGTTCTGTCATTAGGTCTCTTGTCAAGTTGCACACACTGTTTAATTGCAGACAATTGCCGCCTTTTATCTTGATGGCCTGGCAAAAATTAGATCTGCATATATAGTTGAAGTTTTATCTATAAACAATTAACCTCTTTGCCATCATTTTTAGATGAAAGACAATAGTCACTGCATGTTTAGATTTAAAAATTAAAGTTATTTGGTATGTGGAAAATTACCTTTTGTCAAATGAAATCATACTGGCCCAACAATCTGATCAATCAATAAAGCTTCATTCAGAACATTTTAAATCACTTTAATCTGATTTACTTGAAAATATAGGTAATTTAAGATGGTGGCGACCACACAAGAAGCTTAAGAAGTTAATTAAATAATAAGACATTTATGAGCTGTTTAGATTTTAAAAGATGCACAAATTATTAAAGCAATAAAAGGTAAATGTTCCTGAGGATATTATCCCAAAGATTTATTAAATTTAAACGGTACAATGCTAATATAATTAAGTAATTATCAATAATGTATTGTTCATTAAAGGAAATTAAAATCTAATCATTCTGATAATTCTTTTTTTGTTTTTTAACATGCATATAAAAGCCGGACTAAATATTTAAATGTTCGTGTTTGCAGCTGCTTTCACATTGTCTAGACAGATGTTTCAGTGGTTTGGAGTGAAACGGCTAAAAGCAGTATCACAGCATTTGTAAATGGCAAGAACTGGGTATGAAGGGATTTCCCAACTCAAAACCAAAAAGCAAATCTTACAGTTGGTGAAAATCTGTGTAGCTCTTTACATACTGATTTAAAGTAATTTTAAATAAATATGAGTGTGGTTGTTGCTCTTTTAATTGCTCTTATTAAGAAATTATGCATTAATAAATTTTAATTGATTATGAATTAAATTGAATCTTGAGTTGTTTTATAAACATACAGTATAATTTTTTTTGTATTAATTTCTTGTTTATTTTTCAAGAATATTATTTGTGAAAGAGGATGTGAAGTTGCACACCGTGATTGTTGGGTTGAAAGCTCAGTTTTGCTTTGTAACTTCCTCCCTGCGACGTGCATTCAAATCCTTAAAATTCACCACTTTGTGGAAGCGAGAGTCTGAGAGTTGGTCAATGAGAAATGAGATGCTCACAACTACGATATCAATACATCTGCTTTAAGCAGATGTCTAAGATCAACTAATGTTTCAAAGTTTTCCATAATGAGCAGAATTTCTACTGAGTGAAACAGAAGAAAGTGTTTGAGAAACACTGCCCTAATTTGGAAACCCTAATGTTTCTTCATTTTCATACTTCAGGCCTCTTCAGTCTGCAGTCCACTGATAATATTTCATGTCAAAGAGGCAGAGCTCATGTCTCTGCCTCCTTATGTGCTCCAGAGCCTCCAGTGTGCAGGAAGGTGCATGTGTTTATCCATTTGGGACATAAAGTCAAAGTAAAGTTTGAGGCAGACTGTGATGTATTCAGTTCTTCAGATAAAATACCACAAATGTCAAATTTTAACTCCTTAAATGATGTGTCCATAACAGCCAACCAAAATTCAGAGTCAAAGCTGACAAACAGGAGGTGAGATTATATCTCAGTATCAGTTCAGTTTATTGACATTGAAGCTGGTGTATGGACCTGGTAAACATTCCTGAGGTTATCCAGGAAAAGATCACATCATATGGTTATACTATATTCAAAGCTTCCCCTCTGAGTTTTTTGGCTCTCGTGTTGTATTTTACTGTGACATTTTTGTCCAAGCTGCTTTTCTGTTTTTCTCTTTGTTGATTCTCAGAATTTGTACAGACAAGGACTAGAAATTTAAACTGTTCTGTATCCCTTTGATTGTGTATGTGTTAGTGTTGTAAGTGCATGACGGTGTAATTTCCAAGAAGAAAGAGACAAGCTTGGGCTAGTATGACTCCTAAAAACTGATTAATGATCCATGCAGGGGATTATTCCAACAATCACAATGAATATTTTAGCAAGAGTTTAGAATAAAACCCACAAGTTGGAACGAGTAGCTTCTGACTTGAATTGATATCCTTTTGTAACAAGTGCAATGCAACTAGAGGTTGTTTATGAAAAATCTTAGAAGTCGTGTCTGTTTAAGGTGTGGTTCAAATATTTGCCAATATGCTATGTTTTTTTTTTTTTAAAGATATCATTGATAGACCTTAGAGGAAAAACATTCCTCTTCTTAATGAATAGGGCAGTAATCACAGAATTAAGCTAATTTCATATTGCACTTTGTTACACCTGCTTACCCTACTGGTAATGTTTTGTGTTAATTTATTTTCTCCTGCAATAATATAAAATAAATTAACTCTCGTCTTTGCTCAGTGTGTATAACAATTGGCAGCAGTTGGTCAGCACAGCTTTGAGCTTAGCTGATTAAATGTGATGGCTTGTAATGGATTTAAATTAATCTGCTGTCGGTTTTTTGCTCACATTTCCAGTGTTGTAAAATGCTCATTTCAATTAATCTGTTTCATGTAACCTGTGGTTTGCTAATGCATTAACATGCTTAAACCCTGTTGTAGATATTGGTTACAGTTGGGACTAACACACATTTGTGAAACATAACTCTGTAAGACAGCAATGCTCACACAGGCTTATGTAAGAGCACTTGGGTGGATTTTTTTTTATATTGACATCTTAACTGCTAATAGCACTGAGATGTATCCCATGACAGAAGGTAAATGGAGATGTCCCTCAATCTCACAAATAATTCTACTGATTTCATGTGTGAAATATGCAAGTTTGTTTTTGGCATTGCTCACACACAGTCTTTTTCATGTTGCAGAGTTCCAGCAAATGATGATGTCATACTGATCAGCTGATAGCTCTCCCGCCTCCAGATGAGCTGTTTCAGGGAGAAGGATGCTGGGAAGAGGACTTCACTTATACAGACTCATAGATCAAAGGCTTCCACTGCAAAGTCCTGGAAAATAGTGTTACATTAGTGAGATTTGGTGAAGTGTAACATGAAATATCCAATCAGGTTCCCTCATCTGACCATAAAACTAGACCATGTGCTTCAAAGTTTGAACTCTGACAAAGAAAAAAAAAGTTTTGCTGTGTCCACTGCGATTTCATGATACTAATCAAATGTTTATTGGGCCTTTTTAAGGTCTGCAGGTGCATTTCAATGCAAAAGAACTAGGTTCGGGGTTTTCTGAATCTGAATGTTGCACAAATTGGTGATAAGCATAATATAGTGCTAGATGTAATTTATTTGTCAAGTGTTGTAGTAAAGATTGCAATGAAACATATTGTCTAATTTGTTCAATTTTATTTATTCACATGACCAGTAGAACACAGTAGCTGAGTAGTAGCTATGGAAACTTGACATAAGTCTTGTACAGTTACATGCTTCAAAGTTTTCTCTGAATTGCAAAGGGTGAGTTTCGAATAATGATGTCAGAATAAAATTAGTCAGCATCATCATTAAATCTTTCAGCAAGTTCAGATAAGACAAACGAGTGCTGAACTTCTTACAATGCGAAGGACTACCAGTTTTCAAGTAGATAAAATTAAAGAAAAATTCATTTAATCTAGTTTACTGTTAAGGTTAATCTCCCTGTTGTCCTTTGTGCTATCCAAAACATCTCCTGACTAATTCATTGCCTAAGGGGGAGGTGGTTCTATCACATCCATTTATGAGAACAGGCCATAAATTGCCTCTAAATATTTCTTTCCATGCGGTAATCTTGCTGGTATATTAATAATACTTTCTTTAAAAACAGACCTTTCGGCAGAATAGAAGCCACAGTAAATTGAATCATTTTAATAACAGGAGCTGGTTAGTAACTGAGATCCTTTTAACAAGTCAGTGTTTAGTTTGGATCAATAAACTGGACTAATAATTTTCAGCACAACGGGACCCAATGACAATAGTCCATATGCAAGGACTGTTTCAAACTAAACAGGCTTATTTGTTGAAAGTCAGAGTGAGCACCGCATTAAAGAGACGGAGGATTTCCATATGAACAGACATGCAATTTCAGCAGGGGACTCAGGTAGATGATGAATCTGTTGGTCTGCAGTGTGAACAGGCTCATTACATTTTATTTATTTATTTTTTGCTTTTTTGGTTTTACTTGAGTTGAAGTGCAAATGCAGAAAAATGCTCATTTACAAAGTTCTGCATTGGACATTGGTTCAAGCACATTTGTAGACAAATGACATACAGTGCTCAAAATGTAAAAAAAATGTTAGTGTTGTACATTGTATTACAAGCCCACATATGGATGCTGTATAAACTGGAGAGGTTTGCAAAGCCTTCCCTGGAAAAAGTTTGGATGGGAGCATGTGTTGATATAAAACCTGTATTCACCTTGGTGTCTTTCCAGAGGTGCAAACTATTCCATTGGCACTAATGGAAGTCTGGATTTTACGTTGAACATTATCCTGAACTTGCTTCAAAATTTGTAGATACATTTGATTTCTTTTTTCTTTTCTCTCTTTTTTTAATTTTAGTTTTGCAGATAGTTGAAAATCCACCCAGCTTTATGTCTGACTCTGCCTCTGTAAGCTCTTTTTACCCAACTTTTAATGTTTTTTTTAGATGCGTTGCTTCTACCATATTCTAGAATTCCTTTTTTTCATGAATTTGTAAAATTTCTCTTCAACATTTGATTATGTTCTGTTGTAAAGACAATCATTGCAGTCAGTTATTTAAATTTTTAAGGTTTCCCGATATCTTATGAATTGAGGTTGTTTCTTTGTATAGCTGTTCAAGGTTTGTATTGCAACTAAAGTTTTTACTAAGCTACTTTATTTTTGTTGTTCAGAAGTCAGAGGAGTTGAGATGGGATTTAAAACAAAGTAAAAAAAAAAAAATAAAAATCAAGTAAGAGGAACAGAAATGAAAACATAATTAAAAATAAGTGGATTAGCGGGCTCTTTTTCTAGCTCTGACTCCCTGTTTGCTCATTATCGATAGACGAGCACAACACTGATTTCACCAGGTGAGGTGGTTTGGGAAATGGGATGGAGGAAATGAGAACCACGATCTTTGTAAAAACGCCTTTGAATGAAGAAAAAACAAGTGCAAAATTAATAAAACTTTGATCAGTACCTGAGCTCGCGCGGCCAACCAGAGGAATTCAGCTGTGTGGTTGGTTCACGCCCTCTGCGTCAACGCGCTGATTCGTGAAGTGAAACTGCTCCTCTCCGCCTTCAGTCTAGTACTCTGCTCTCTGTCACTCCCTCTCTCCACAGCTCCTACTCATCATGCTGACATGGTTCCTGACCCGGCACGGAGGATTTCGCAATTTTTAGTTCACTAGCGCACCAGGAAAAGCCCTTTCCCCCCCACAGGTAATCTCACCTGGCTTAATCGTGGCTTTTCAGTTTTGTTAATTCCACTCAAAAAAGACACTTTACCTCCGCGAGTTTTCTGTGATATGCAGTTTGTCTCCGTCTGTTTCTGAAGTTTCTCTCATCTGGCGTCGGTAAGCCAAGTTTAAGTTGTAGTAAAGCTGCAGAACAAAAGAAGCCATAGAAACTAGTCTTCGAGCACGTTTGAATTGTTAAGGAAGAGAAATGTTTGTACATAGTTATGCAGGCTGAGATAATAGTTTTCCCACTCACTAGCGTTAATTTTTGTGCTGTAACAATCTTGCCAAACTGTGCCACTGTGATTTTAGTTTGATTTAAAACACTTTGTTTTTTGTAATTGAGTTTTGGCAGGTGTCCTTCAAATATCTTCTAAGTTTGAAAGTTATTTGGCCTTGAAGAAAATTGGCACGATGTGCGCTGATCTCTAATCTTTTCAGCAGTTTTTTTTTTAATCTAATTCAACCTGAAGACTGAATTCCTCAAATATGAATTTTTATGCCATATTTTATCAATATGTTTTGATTAACAAGAAATTAATTCAATGTAAAAAAAAAAATGATATTGGAGTCTAAATGTTAGATCCTTTTATTTTGAATGCATACTCACTGGAAAATAATTATCTTACAAATTTGTGGATGATGTTAGATGGAAGATGGTCTTGTATATTTAAAGTACGTTCTGTTTTGGCATTCTCATTTCACAGACTTGCCTGTAAAATGGCCCAGCAGAGCAACAGCTGTCACTATAATGAGTCCATGGCCTTCTTTTATAACAAAAGCGGTGGTGGTGGTCATCAATGGGACCATACTCAGCTCATCCTGGTCCGGGTGGTTGGCTCTCTCTTCTGCATCTTCATCCTGGTCTCCAATGCTATGGTCATAGCTGCTGTCATCACCAATAAGAGGTTTCATTATCCTTTTTACTATCTCCTTGCCAACCTTGCTTCCTCGGACTTCCTCGCAGGCATAGCATACGTGTACCTAATGTTTAACACGGGCGATGTGTCACCGAAACTTACGGTCAGAGAATACTTCATCCGCCAAGGTATTTTGGACATCAGCCTCTCAGCCTCACTGGCTAATCTTCTTGTTATAGCGCTGGAGCGCTACATCTCTGTGATGAACTGGAAAGTCCATAGCAACCTGACAAAAAGAAGGGTGACCCTGCTGATTTTTCTGGTGTGGGCCATCTCTATCTTCATGGGGGCCGTGCCTAGTCTAGGCTGGAACTGTATCTGTAACCTTGATGACTGCTCCAAGCTAGCTCCTATCTTTAGCAAGAGTTACTTGATCTTCTGGTCAGTCTCTAACCTGGTGGTGTTCCTTGTCATGGTGGCAATCTACATGAGGATCTACATCTACGTCAAGAGGAAGACGGCAATACTCATGCCCCACACCAGTGGCTCCATCAACCGCAAGAGGACTCCGATCAAGCTCATTAAGACAGTCATGGTTGTGCTTGGTAAGTGCTGCTTATAAAGATGTTTATCTGCACAGCAGAACTGATGATGCATTAGTGAGTCAGAGTACAGAAGACTGCTCTGCACATTTCTTTCTTTCATCAAGGTTTTCTTTTCTGCTGAGCATGTTTATAAGTCTAACTTTTCCTGACATGAAAACCACCAACTGAAGAACACAAGCATGCTTTCAGTAGTGTGTTTTGATCATCAGTAACTCTTAGGGAGTCTTAAACAAAAGCTGAAGAGTTGAATGAATAAAAAACAAGGTACAGAGGAGTTTATCCTCACGTATAGGAAGCGAAAAAATTAGTATGGTTCAGACAAACTTAAATCATTAACTGAATATAAAGTTTTTGTCAATTTAATGTTATTTTTTTAAGCTTTAAATAATGAACATGGATTTATTTAGTCGCCCTTTGAAAAAGTTATTTATGTATTTTACAGTAACGTGTTTACTATAGCCTCTTCCTCACATAGCTCCTCTTAGAAATTTATTATACCATCCTGTTCTGTGTGTTGACTGCAGAGAAGAAATGAATGACTTTGTTATTGCACCTTAAATCTGGCAGTTCAGATAGTCAGACACGGAGCCAGTGTTAAAGAGTTTGTGAAAGTTTGAGCTTGCGTGGTAAGACACATCACACAACAAACAGACTGTGACATGCCACACCTCTGAATATGCCGGCATACTGTCTGGAAACAGACACCGGAGTGGTATAATACCTCTGCTCTTTGTTTCAGTCGGGAATGAGCTCAGGAAGCACAATCAGGAGGTCTCCTTCATAGCACTGTAGCAGGCCTTTTGTGTGAAAGGGACCAAATATGACATCCAGATACCCGGGGGGAGTAGGTTGCCTTTGTTTAGACCTTGCAACAGGATGCCGTACAATAACAATTCAGGATTGAAATCATTCCCCTCCCTGTTTTTTTCCATTATGCAGGGGACAATATGACATTAGGCATGTATTCTTCATTAAGAGACTGTAAAAAGCATATTATGTTTTGAGTTTAAGTGCATAGTAAGTGTGTATTAAGGATGCTGGGTCAGATTGAAACATTTTCAGGAAGATGAGACTATATACAGGTATGGGTTTTCAGTCATACAGTCATCTGAAAAAAAACATGCATCAAATACTTATTGTCACCCCACTAAAACGATCAGTAATTTGTTGGCACTGGGCTCATCTGTCCACATGGCTCCATGCTGTATTGGATGTACATAGGAGCTGTTTGCCTTTGTACACACTTTATTCCAAACTGCTGTGTAATTATCTCTCACTGAAAGGACATTGCGGCACAGCTTTGTGTGGCGCACCATCCACCACACTGGCCTTCAGTGAACGTCCCCACCTCTCCACACCAAAAAGGAAAAACCACATTGTAGAACTTTGTTGCTTTCAGATGCAGCCGTCCTTAGGTTGTGCATATTTTGGCACACAAGTATCATTTCTTTGTAGTCAGCTTGAAATATTTTCTTTATAGCAAAAAGTGGGTTTCTAATTTGAGAAGGAATCATGTACAAGCATGGGTACAAAGTTAAAGTACCTGAGGCACTCTTACAAATATGCCAGCTATATGTAAAAAAAGAAAAGGTCTCAAATGTTGTCAGAAGGTCTAGGGGACTGGCCGATTACTAGGAAAAAAAAAAGAAAAGAACTTTTGTCCTAGCCATAAAATCGTCAGCACACATAGAAGCTGCAACTGGATAAACCAGTTCCAATACATGTAAACCAGACATGCGTTCATTTCCAGAATAAAATGACGTAAAAGACATATATTCCTGAGGTGGGGTAAAAACTAAAAATAGCAGTTATGTTTTACTTTGTATTGAAATAATTCAATAGTTCACATGTCTTTCATGTAGAGGGAAATGTCTTCTCTTACACCCTCATGCTTAAATTTCTACTGTGTCTTATTTGTTCTTGTTTAGTAAAATCATGCAGACTTACAATCTACTTTAGAGTCAATCTTTTACTACCTCAAAGTGTTGGGGCTTGTGAATTGCACCATTAAATGAATCTCACCAGTTTTAGACTTTGCCTCATTTTATGATTTTTTTTTAAATAATAAGGAACCTGTGTTTGAAATATGCACCTATAAAACCATTTTCCTTGATCAGAGGTTAAAGAAGAAGAAGAATGTCATCATTTAAACTAGTGAAATGGCTGTTAAATCTCTAAGTGAAAGCCTATTTAAATAAATCAGTGAATTACAATTCAGTGAACATTATTTTGGACATCAAACACAAAAGACGTACAGTGGAAGAAGCCTGCTCATGTAAATATAACCCCACTGTTAAAATGGGGCAACTTTTTTTTTTTTTTTCTTTTCTGGCCTAAGTACTGTGAAAAGTATAATAACTGAGCTCAACAATTCTTCGTATCCAGAGACAAAGAAGGGGAAGCTGTTGAACAGGGCATGTTTGTTCTGCAGGATTTTAGGAGTGAAGCTATAGAGGTGATGGTAGTGCAGGCAAGTTGCTGCTTGCAGCTTCTTTTAGACTTGAAAATCCTTTGGCAGCTTGGGCCCAAACATGTTTGAAGATGGTTAATTGGATCCTTCAGTAACCACATGACCTACCTACCTTATTATTGAGCAAACACATAGCACACACACACAGTTAAAGGTTAAAAAAGACTGTTTATTAAACCATTAGCAAACACTGTAAGGACAAATTTGTTGCAAAAAATACTGTTAATGCATGCTATATCACACTGCCTTAACAGTAAATTGCCATCAAAGTTTCCTGGAAGATCATCACAAACTGAAAACAAGTTTCCCAAAGCCTACACACATGCTTCAGAATGTATTAGTATTCCTCTGTACTCCGTAGAAATAACACTATAATAATAATCTTTTAGTATTTGCAACATATCAGTCAGGCATCTGACAGATGTGTCTGCTGCTCCATGGAAATAACACTGCAAAAGCAGCATGTCAAGAGTATTGTAAAATGTAACTGAATTAATATTAACCCTATCAAACCCTATCATTTTCTGACCTCCTACCTTTTAAGCGGTTTCTCTGCCACATGTTTTCTTAATATGGTTGTAGTAATCGTGTTAGCATGCTACAATAAGCTAAGTCTAATATCTCTCTTGAGCCCTCTCCCTGTTTCTCCCTAAGTTGTTTCTTTTTTGCAATTCTAATTATGAAACCCTCAAGAGATTGTTTGAATCTAACTTACATGCACAAAGAGGTACTTTTTGAAAACAACCTGAATGATGTTTCTCTTTCTTTCTTCCTGTAGGAGCATTTGTGATTTGCTGGACCCCTGGGCTGTTGGTCCTACTAATGGATGGCCTTGGCTGCGAAAGCTGTAATGTCATGAAATTTAAACCTTGGCTGCTGCTCTTGGCTGTACTCAACTCTGTCATGAACCCCTGTATCTACTCCTACAAGGATGAAGAAATGTGGACAACTTTCAAGAACCTCATGCGCTGCATTGGCAATGGTACTCGTAGGCAGCGGTCGACGCGGGCCAACGCCAGGCCTCTGAACTCGGGGCAGGATACCAGCAACAGTCCATCCGAGGAAATGTAAAGCGATGATTATAGAAAACTAAAGAAACAGGAGCTAATGAAATATTTTGCAGAACCTTGGTCACCTCTGAGTGGATTTATTTTATGAAGGTACAGCTTGGAGTTGACATGAAAGAATGGCCTCTCATTTCAGCTGCAGCTGTCTTCTGTGTCTTCAAATCAGAAGAATTTTCTTAGAGAAATGCTGCAGACCAGCCGCAATGCTGTGCTGAAGTTGCTGTTAGATTTCTTCTTCGTGTGCCACTGATTCGTCTAATGCACGGAAAGATGTGTTATTGTGGAATTTTAAAATAGTTGGACATGTGACTCTCACTTTTGTGTAATGGAAGATTCCTGTTGCATTTTCATCCTGATATACATATTTTTTCTTCCTTTTCGCATTCTTTTGGGTCATTTAAATTTGGCTGATACTGTGCATCACGACTGAAAGAAGTCATTATTAGGTACTCAGCTGTATACTAGTCCTTTTATCCCTGCAAAAGTTAGTGTACAATATAAATATACATTTTGTGTATATTTGTTGGAATTATCTGGTATGTTTACTGTTAATGCAGCTTTTGACAGAAAAATATTGCTGTGGAAAATCTAGTCAATAAGTAAATTTAATATTTCTTTTTTTAGTTTTTGCATTGGCAGGGGCAGTACTTTTTTTTTAGAATACAATGTATAAAAT
Organism: Melanotaenia boesemani; assembly: GCF_017639745.1. Classification (NCBI taxonomy): domain Eukaryota; kingdom Metazoa; phylum Chordata; class Actinopteri; order Atheriniformes; family Melanotaeniidae; genus Melanotaenia; species Melanotaenia boesemani. Next base: position 17,218,380 of record NC_055695.1, on the reverse strand, counting down.
ACTGTAAACTGCTGTACTGTAAGCTCTACTTGAATGTTTTTCATGCTCAGCTTGACAACATTGTCGCCACCATTTACATTTTGTCAGTTCTCTCAACATTTACTTCACCTATTCAAACAGAAACTCCCCCTTACAGCACCTTGTGGACACAAACTTAATGTAACTTTTTCTTTTGCTTCTCTTATTTACCTGTTTGAGTAACAGTTGCTAAAGTGATGAAACAGCTATGACTGTATCTGACCGTAGAAGGGCTGTAAAAGTATGTTGCAACACTGGATTCTTGCTGGATGTTCAGCACACATTGTGTGCCTGCAGGAACCATAGAGGGCACGAGGACAACTCCCTTCCCACACAGACACCAACACAAATCCCTACAGACTGCTCTGATTATACCTTTGATAAATCATTGACAGACTTTCAGTGACTTCTCATCACATGTACAGTATTTATGTCTGTTATGCTGTAAAGGACCTTACATAATCAAAGCATTTTTTTTTATTGATCTTGGGAGTTTTAGCCTTTATGAGAGTGGTGATTGGAAAGGTTTTAAGCTCCAGTTTGTTCACTGAAATGAGATCTTCCATGTTTATTCCTGTGCACTCTGGACTGTTGGACTTTTAAAATAATTAACGCCCCATAACTTTATGTAACTTTAGAGATCATTTTTGTAAATTCATACATTGACATCTGTTTTTTTTTTATTTTTATTTTATTTCCTTTTTTTAAAGATATGAATCTTTTAGTATTCATGACATTTCTAGCAACATATCAGTCAGGCATCTGACTGTAAAACAGATTTGTGGTACTATAATACCCCATAGCGGTTTGTAGACCACCAGTTTGAAAGCAGTATTTGTGTCATTTGACTCAGTCATTCTAATGACATAGGACATTATAAATAGTTAGTGAAACTGGTGGGAAACCAGTTGATACTATGAGTCCAATCAAATACTGTCTTTTGCCAATAAACATTTCCAACTGAATGAAATACCTGCAAGTATTCAGGTAGCAGCCATGATAAGAACTTGTTAATGCCAAGTGTGAGGAGTTTCTGTTCTTTCTTCATTGTCTCATTTAGCAAAGAAAATATAAAACCATTCTTTATGAAAGGAAAGGAAAGTAGATGATTCGGTCCCATATTATCTTGCACACAGCATTGCTTGAATTATTTCCAATTTGTACTTTAATTCATGTAAATAAATATGACTGGTGCGTTAGTGTGAGTTCTCTGTGGCAACTCTATGTATACACATACAGTACATACATACATATACATTCCCTGGCCGCTAGTAGGTATATCTATTCATTTGCTTGTTAACACAAATTGTTAATTAAGCAACCACATGGTAGCAACTCAAAGCATTAAGGCCAATAGACGCTGTCAAGACAAACTTGCTGAAGGTCAAATCAAACCTTTGAATGGGGAATGAAGGGGATTTAAGTGACTTTAAATGTGGCTTTATTATTAATGCCAGATGGGCTGGTCTGAGTGTTTCAGAAACTGCTGCTCTACCTTTTTCCACTCACAACCCTCTCAAGGGTTTACAGAGAATGGTCTGAAAAACAGAAAATATCCAGTGAGCAGCAGTTGCCCAAATGCAAATGCCCTGTTGATGTTAGAGGTCAGAGGAAAATGTGCAGACTGGTTGGAAATGACAGAAAAGCAAATAAACACTTGTAAAAATCAAGATATGGAGAATACCATCTGTGAACGTACAACACGATGATGAACTACAGCTGCTACAATCTAAACACGCTCGGACAATGGGAGACAGGCTAACATTGCTTGGTCTAATGAGTCTAGTTTCAGCTGCAACATTCAGATGGTAGGGCATGGATTGATCCTGCCTTGTGACAACGGTGGCAGGTATTCTTTTGGCACACTTTAGACCTCTTAGTACCAATGGAGCATCATTTAAACCCCACAGCCTACCAGAGTATTGTTGCTGACCACAACCTTGCATTTGACAGTATCCCTTTCAACCCTAAGGGCATTTTCCCTTGAACACAAATGGCATTAAGGACCCAGAGGAGTTTGCAAAACTATGACATAAATAAAATAAAAAAATTGCCTTGATTGTCTTTGTTAATTGACATAGAAATGCATTTTTTCAATTATTTGTATCACATGTACTAATTAAATTCAGGTCAATGTAACTATTCTTAACAAATTTACTTTCCATTATTTCTGTGTCTTAGTCAGCACCACTCATATCTGACAGAAACGGGTAATTTGGCACAAATACTGCAAAATGCATTTAGTAATACTAATACTGAATGGGATAAATACTTATTGTAATTTTAGACTTGCATGATCTATGACTCTTCTGATAGCTAGTAGTCCATTGTTTGTACTTAAATGACTTACACATAATACTTCTTGCCCTTATGTATACTGCCTGGTGATAGTCATTTCAGGCACACACTGCATTTATCGCCCCTAGCTTAGATAAATAAAAGAGATAAATGACAGCCAACATGCCCAGCTGAAGTATAAACATAATGGTATGAACAAGTCAGCAAGCTAAAGCATATAAAATATTTAGTCAACCCCCTCTGACCAGGTACCTACATATGTGGACATCACATCTTTGGTTGTCAGTACTATAATACTCAATTATGTGCAACTGGAATCTAAAATTGAAAATGCAAACCAAAGCTCAAGTCTTAAAAAGTTCAGTTTTATTAGTTTAATATTGCATATCTGGAAACTCTTTAGGCTAATTTACAATACAAGCATGGATATTACAGAACCTTGCTCAAGATCTTTCACTTGCAAACTGCAAGAGTAGGGTGTATGCACTGGGTTTAATCCCTTAATATTAAATGTTCTGATGTGTCTGATCATAAGATGTTCCAGTATCTACAGCTGCTTTGGGATATTTGGTAAAGGATCACTGAAGTATTCAAATCCATTTAAATTTTTACATTTTTAATGAGACAAAGTTGTAGCTGAATGTGGTTTGGTTTCATTTACTCTCACTTTGTACTAATGGAACTGACAGGAAGGACAAGTGACCACACTTCAGCATGAACCACATTGATTTTTAAGGTGGACAATTATTGGTTAATAAGAAGGTGTGTTTCAAACAGTCATACAACACTCAAGGGAGTGTTACCCATCTTAAAGGAGAAAAAACATCTACTGTATCTGAGTCATTTTGAACAAATGAAAGTTTGAAAATTTAGACCAAAGTCTGTAGGCAGCATAGAAAATCACCAAGGACACCACAATGGAAACTGTTATAATTTGTCAAGTACCTCTTAAGTATACTGTACAAATGCTTTGAAGCAAAGGGGGAAGACAGAGCTCTATACTTTTCCAGAAATAGCTTTACAATTATGTAAAGGTTTCCTACATTTATATACAAGCTTTGCTAAACTCAATGGAGTTTCCATTTCAAAACTGAAAGCATGTAAGACTGGTTCTTTCTTAGGTATATTTACAAATACAGAGTTCTTCCTTTCCTTCTGTTTGTCAAGTAGCACATGAACATCATTCAGTCTGTTGTGCCTGAAGAGACAGAAAAGCAAATGCTGTAATATTGTCACTGGTCTTCATGCTGCTTTGACTGTTTCCTCACACACATAATCTACATTTGACTGTGAATTCATGTGTTTTGCATCAAGTACATGCTGTTAAGTACTGAGTTCTGTTTGCAGAGCTCTTTGCAGACCTTTCGTGACTGCTGCCTGCCACTCTGGTTTAACTTTCCCAAAAACATGAACTGTAAACTGCACGAAGAGGCAGATTTTCTTTACGGCTGTGCTGTAATTATGCATGCTTGAAAAGCCAGTTAAAAGTCACAGATGTTCAGCAATGTTGTGATTTGTTTGGTCCTAAATCTCAAAGTAAACAGATGTAGGCGACGATGGATGCACAGCCTTTTATTACAATGAAGATTCATGTAGGGACATTCAGTTCAAATTAAAACAGTTAACAGGTTGACATCAGTTAACAAATTTTGTCTTAGAAAGATTTCCCCCAAACTTTTAAGGGTGCATTGTTATCAAGACAGTGATATATATACAATAATCAATTAAATGATTTAACACATTTGTCCTCTCTCAGCAGGTCTTCCTGGCTAAAAGTTGCAGCATCTGCTGGTCTCTCTTTCCTGTCCTCTCCCCCCCAACCAGTCTAGGCAGACGGCTGCCCTCCCTGAGCCGGATTCTGCCAGAGGTTTTTCCTTCTTGTTAAAAGGGAGTTTTTCCTTTCCAATGTCACCCCTTGCATGTTCAGGATGGGGGGATCAAAATTTGATGCAGTCTGTGGGTTTTACTCAACTAAACTATTATTTATTATAAATTGGTTAGAATTAATTAGTCTGTAAAGTGCCCTGAGATGACGTTGTTGTGAAGCACTATACAAATAAAGCAGAATTTAATTGAATTTACGTTTTTTTATATGCCGTAATTACAATGCTTTTGTAAGTGTGCTATACTGGATATGTCACATGTTCAGCCACTATTTCCGTTATCCACTCATTCTTGTACTGATAATACTATGAGTGTAATTTTTGCTCAGCATACTTCACATACTACTCATATTTCAAATTTAAGCTGTTCTTTATAGCCTAAACAAAACAATTATTTTATGGTCATCCCTGACTCAGTGAAAATTCTTTAAAGCAATTAAAAAACAAGGATTAAGTGCTGCACAAACATTGCTTGTTTGTGTGTGTAAGCTGTTTTCAATGTTTTATGTTTAATAATTTACTGTGAAATCTGACTATGACTATATATATGCATGAATACTGATCTACATAACAGGAATTTGATAGGCTGGGTGCAGCATTCTACAAACGCAGTAATTGAGAAAGAATAGTTCATTGTCTCATACACAGTGAAGCTTTACTTTCCTTCTGCAAGTATGCAGACACAAACAAGATTTTCCTGTTCAGGTTAGCGAGTGACATCTCCTAATGCCAGCCTCTTTTATTACTTACAATGCACACACAGACAGAGACACACAAATGCGACCATACATCCATCACAGAGCTTAATCACTGAACTTTAAGTGAGATGAAAAGAAGTTACACAGTTTACACAGTAGCGCTTGTGAAGATATTTTGTGTGAAGCTACTGACAATCAGACATAATCTTTAAGGAGTAAGCTCTCTCTCTCTTTCACTCTCTCTCTCTCTCTCTCTCTCTCTCTCTCTCTCTCTCTCTCTCTCTCTCTCTCTCTCTCTCTCTCTCTCCACACACACACACACACACACACACACACACACACACACACACACACACATATATGTATATATATATATATGTATATATAAATAATACATGACAACAATCAATAATCCATTAATCAACTAGACTGACAGCTTACTTCTGCTAATAGCCACAATGCAAGTGTCCATTATGGAAACACAACCCTAATGGGATGAACTGCTGTATCCATCCCACATCTGGGGTTCATGGTTCCTGGAGAATGTTGGTTTAGACATTAAGTGTCTTTTGCATTCTTATCTGCTGACACTGGATTTGTTTTTGACACTGAATAGACAACTTTTAAAAACTTCAGCTAAACAATCAGCACTGTTATTATGAAATTACATTTTATGTTGTACTTACTATTATATAAAGAACATAACCAACCAATATATTTAAAATGTATCCTTTAAGGTTCCTAAAGGCTGTTTCTAGGTCTGTCCTCTTCTGAACAGAAATCTTAGGTGGTGTTCCTGGGATCTGTTGAAGCCACTCTCCCAGTTTAGAGGTCACAGTGTTACAATTACTATTGGGAATAATAATACTGTAGTCTTCTTTCTTCACTTATTGTCAACTTTCCTCTTCAGTTTTTGGTATTTGTTGAGCCTCTCGTGTTCTTCTGGAGGTTGTGGTTGTTTAGAATCATCACATCGATTTGTTTCTATGTGGCCATGCTCAATGATTTTGTGCTGTCTTTCAAGTCCGTCTTCTCTAGCCACTGATAGGACTTTTTGATGTTATGCCACTTCTTCAATTTGTTGGTGGCATTTTGGACACTACACAGGGCTTTATCCTTCCATGATGGTTCCACCACCTCCTCAGTCCTGGGTTTCACCTGTTTTCTCTTAGCAGGTGATTACTGGGGGCCATCTTCTGGATGCACTCCTGGATCTCCTTCATCCTGGATACTGGACATTTTTTCATTTGTAGCAGAAACTGTCAATTTGGTCACACCTTCTTAAATAAGTAATAGCAGAGATCCTTTCCAGAGCTATACTACATCATAAACAACACAATTAACAAACATAACATAAACAAACAATAATTAAATTAAATAAAAATGGATGAATGAAACAGTTCATTTTTGCATTACAGCACATTGTAAAGTACAAAACTCAGTTAATTCATTCCTTTAACTTTATCTGATATTGAAGGCAGATTATATCTTTGCTCATGCAATCTGACACCACCTGCAGGTCTCATATCCACCAGCAGAAGAGGTTTCATGGGACATATCACTTAATAAACATGGTGTTTGATGACTGCTGGGTGTGCAAAATCACAGGTAACAAAATACCCTCAACACACAAGTTTAGTTTGAATTAACACAAGTGGAAATGAGCACTTTGATAACTGAATTATTTATTTTCTGCAGTGACTCATAGAATGTGACTCAACATGTGCAGATTCATACACCTTAATGCAGCGACATCCTACACCTGCAGCATAGTTGTTATGAAAGCAAAGTGAAAAACAACATCCTGCTTCACTGCTGTGTGTATTTTCTTATGTTTAGCTTTTACATTTTGGGCACACAGCCTACAGATAGGAAAACTTTGAAGTTGTGAGTAATGGGGTCAATTGTTGGGATGTAAAACTCACATGCTGTGCTCTAAAGGTCCTGTGGAAGCTGTAACATGACATCAGCAGCAGATATATATATCTATAAGTGTGTTTGAGTGACACACAATGATCAAATGTTTAGCGAAGGGAGATTTGTTGGATTATTTTATTGAGATAGGTAAATGCATGGGTTACAATGGAACTGTAAACCTTATAAATATCTGTAGTATTTATCTTCAATCTTGGTAACTGCACTAGAAAATAAATAGAAAATGATATCCCTTCTCCTCTTCGCCCTCATCTTTTCAGCTACTCTGTGATTCTGGTTGAGATTGCAGTTTGTTGTAACCTCCTTTCCGTGAGCGTGACAGCCTTCTCTGCAGATTACAACCTTCTGCTTCCTTTTGATCTTTGCTTTTTAACCAGCAGAGCTCTTTAACAGGAGTAGGCTGAGGGAAGGAGGATGGTTATCATGTGGTGGACTCTTCTGCCTGATCTCCAAGCAGGGACAGGAGACGCTCTCTGTAGGAGAAACTATACAACAATAACTGAATATTGTCCCATCAACAAATGTGTTAGATGATTTGGGTATTGATTAACTTTTTATTGATAACTTGTGATCGATATGGTAAGTAAATATTTGATATGCAAGCAATATTCTATACAAAGTTATTATGAACCACTGCAGCATGTCTCCTTTCTCATAGTACCACAATGACACTCGCATTCAAGCCAGTAAAAAAAAAAAAACTAAAACAAAAAAACAAATAAACATAAAGTTCAGCCCTGTGGACATTTTAATGATGATTAATGAATTTGTTAAACAGCAGATAATCATTAACCTGGATTGCTGTGAGAATCCAAAACACATATTCTTTAGTTGCAAATGAAAAAGTCCATGGGCTCCAGAAGCAAAACAGAAATCAAGGACAAGCAGAAAACTGATTGTTTGTTATACATTTATTCAGTCTGATGACTGATAAGAAAGCTTCTCTGCAAGAATGAAAAGAAAATCTTTCAACTAATTCAAATGCACTCACTTCCATCTAGTGGAGGAGAAGTAACACCTCATTCCCCAGAGATGGAGTTTTATAAACTGTGGCTCTTTGGGAAGTATATTACTGAATCTGGTGACTGATTAAGGCTGGGCAGCAGACGCTCAGAGTATTTAATTTCAAGCTTGAGTACAGAGGTAAATAGTGGCAAGGACCAATAAATTTATGCAGATCTTAACACACCCACCCACACACCCACACACACACACACACACACACACACACACACACACACACACACACACACACACACACATATATATACATATATATACACCAGTCCATGTGAAAGGGTTTCTGACAGTGTCTTATTACTGTAACTATTATCTTATTAAGAGCTCCAATAATCAGTTTTCAGTGTATAATGTTTATTTTACAGGGACAGACACAATATATGTTGTTTTTCATGCCAGACAATGCTAAAATCTAATATTCATCTGCTGTATTGGCCAGAATCAAGTGCCCAGGTAGGTAAATGTTAAAAAAGACACACTAAGCAATACTAATGTAAAACAAAATGATAAACAAACGATGCAGTTAAAATCAAACAACACCAACACTGCCTCTCTCAATCGGTTCAGCCCTGGCTTTGAATGTTTGTATTTGGGTAAAAATTTGTCTTTTGTGAACAGGCTGTTAAATACTGAGCTGATGGTGCCCTTTCATCAGAGCACCTAGTGTGGGAGTATCTGGTTAGAAGACCCAGAGCTTGGTCGCATCGCTCTTGCTCATCATCTCACATGCAGATTCCTAAAGATTTGGTTCGGTTGCACTTTAGTTCACTGACATGCACTCACATCTCCACCACTTAAACTGCTAACTTTACATGCTACCCATTTTTATACATCTTATATTTTAGTCAGTAAACTATATATTACTGGGATGCTGTTTCCAGAAGTTTCGTTGGGACTGCTAAACACTTCCTTTAAACTGATTTCTTAATGTTTAAAAGTGCTAAGCTCTCTGATACTCAACGGTAAATAAATCCAAATCCCTAATGCCTTGACCAAAAACAGTTTTGTCCGAATGTAGATCACAATGTGACAGAGACACCTCCTGTTAACTTCAAGCCAATGTGACATATGCCACAAAGTGTACCACAGCTGTGGTGGTTATTTATGAACAATCCTGTAGAAGAAGCGAACAGTTAGCATAAACAAAAGCAGAACATAAGCTTATAATTATGAACTCATTCTTATTTACATTGATAGCAGAGAGAAAGGAAAAGCCTGGAGTTCAGCCTTGGACAGTTTTGCAATTTTAAAATTTTAAAACGCAATACCTTGATTGTTAACCTGACCATCTTTGAGTGTTTGATATAATCACTGCCATCAAAATATGTATTGAATAGATGTTCATTTACTTCCATCCTTAGGAAGAATCTGTAGTCAGAATTAATTTATGTGTTGTCTTTGTACTATTTTCAACTAATTATAACATAAACTTGTATATTTCATTTGGAGAGATTGACTTAAATTTAATTAGACTTTTTCTTCTCCTTTGAACTAGAGGTCTTGAATTTTTATTGCTCTGTATGACATTGTAAGCTTTACTTTACTGCCAGTCTTCACCACCAGGTGGTGTGTTTCCTCAACCAGTTAAATTTATCACTGATTGCTACATTTACCAACTGGGGACAATATGAATTACCTGTGGTAAACTCATGCATGTGATAATCTGAATAAAGCAGGACATTTAAGTTAAGTATGAAAAAACACTGTTGACATCTACACTATTTAAAGATTAACAGATGTTCAGCTATTATCAGTGTATCTCTCTTATATTTTACAATGCTCAGACATGTCATTTCGGCTTAAGTCTAACCGGGGCTGTCTCTGTTACATTTCAGTCTACAGCATTTGGACAAAACTGATTTCTCTTAAGACTCTGTGTTCACATGCCGAGGATACAGACGGATGCCGAATTTGGAACTGCACACCAACAATAAGCTTGCATGGGTTCAAGTCAAATGAAGCTGGAGAGGATGGTGACTGAGTCTGTTGCTGAGTCTGTGCAGTGATTTCTACAACAGAAACATGAGAGCTGTTTCTTTTTCTTTTTTAAAAGTATTTAATAAAGGGTTGTATTTTGTGCAATGTGGACCTCATGTACCTAAAATGTAGAATACAGAACTGTAAATTTCCCCATGTCCTGTAAATATAAAAAAAATTTAAATATTAAAGCTCAAAAGACATTTAAAATCTGCTTCCTTAAAAATAAGTGACTGGTTTTTATCTGTTATCTGGCTTCATCATGGGAAGTAATGCATTATCTATTTCTGGTGTGTTTTATTCACTTGGAAACATAAAATCTCATTTTGGGAGGGGGCCTTGTGATTATAGGGGAGGCACTTACTCCTCAGCCCCAGGGGACAGGGCTGGACTGCTGACTCCTGTGATGTCTTTCTTAGAAGTGGCCTCAGCTGTTGTCCTCTGCTCTCCATCAAACACTAATGAGGTTGTTTAAAATTCAATGGGACATATGCTTTGCAATATGACTCTGTCTCATTCAGTCTGGTTCCTTTTACTAGTGATGAGGGTGAAAGGGAAATGATGGCAAGAAGCAAATTAAACAAACCCCCCCCCCCCCAAAAAAAAACCAAATAAACAAAACAAAACAAAACAAAACAAAACAAAACAAAACATGAACAAACACTTGTTCACAGATGTAACTTATTGGACATAATTTAAATAAAAATATGCAGAGAAGTTGGTCAGAGTGGATAGAGTGGTGTTCTTTTTTAAACTATTACAGTCTGACAATGAACGTCATTCACAAGTTAGGTTTCACAAATAAAATTAGACAAAAACTTGTTGGTGGATATCTTTTTCATTTTAATTTAGCCATAGATCTCTAGTTTTGCATTGTTTTTCCAATGGTGAACCATTCAATCTTCTGCTGTGCTTTTGTGTAGTTTTACTTCCAGTGCAATGTAGTAAGTTCTTTAATTGTATTTTTCTGACATGCGGTATAGTTGATTAAAAACAGCAATTTGGTTCATTCATGGGGTCATTTTACAAGTTAACATTGCACAGTCCATACTTTTCTCTATATTATGTAATTTCATTTATTACAACATTTGACTTTACAAATACGTTGTATATTTAATATTTGATAAATGTGGCAGGTATTTTTCACATTGCACATTGGTTTTATACCTGAAATGCGCTATTTGGCATTTACATGTTAATAAAATAATCCACTGGATTACAAAATCAGTTTTTCCAGTTTATTTTTAATATGATCATGTAACTTCTTGCAGTGCCTCTGTGCTCGTAAGAGAGAATTTCAATTCATAAAACTGACTAAATTGAAACACATTTTAAAAATTAATTGCCATTTATAACGCTTGAAGTGGCCTCTATGCCAATAGCCAATCATATTGAGCCGTGTTTGGTTGCTAGACAACGAGTCGTCCAATTAGCGCTGTGTTTGGTTTGTGTGCTCCGGTGTGCACTGTCAGACGGACGTGGTTGGGGACTTGAAAACAGTAGATTGATCAATGTAAGTTTTCGAAACATTTTGTAATGCATTTGTTCATCATGTAAACATTGTTGTAAACGATTCCTCTTGTTCAGGACAAACAGGAATTTAGCTTCGAAGAGGTTTAGCCTTGAAGAGGAGCTTTCGGGGATTGTCGAGGTCGGTAGTTTAACTTGACATATTCAAAAAAAAAAAAAAAAAAAAAAAAAAAAGAAGAAGAAAAAACTAAATAACGTTTCATTTTTATTTGCTATTCGAACAACTTTGTTTATATATTACGACGTCTGCGGTTGGCTTAAGGATTCTGTACAGTTTAAATAACTGCTGCTAGAAATGCAGTCAGCTTTCTTTGCATTCATGACTGTCAGAAGGCTGGAAGTAGTATGTAAATTATCCTAAACTGTTTAATAATCTCTCTACTTTTCTTGTCAGTGTGAACAATGAGATAGTTCAAGGTTACATTAATCAGAGCCATATTTCAGTAAAGGAAAACTTAAAACTGTAAAGGAATTGTTTCATTTAACCTACTATACATAACTAAGTTCTGTTACCACTGTTAATACTCAAATGATAAAATAAATGAAAATTACTTAACAAATTCCAGAGGGATTAACAACCCCTGATGCAAGTACAATAACTCAATAAGTTATCTCCCGTAATCCCATGCAATCCCCGTCAAAACAAACCACACCCTGCAACTAACAGTTCACTCTGCTAGTGTTTAGTTTTGAATTTGAATGAGTAAATTATGAGCTTGAGTTAAAGGTTAACACTTTTTGTGTCGTCAGTCTAAACTGGATTTGGCCTTGTTAAGCTTTGTGGCTGTAGAAGGTTTGCTATCTGTCACACCAGACTAATTTAATATCACTGATTTTAAATCGTACAATTGTACAGCCCCTGAAATAACTCAAGTAAACCCTTTAGAGGTAACAAAAACGAAAACCCCACAAAGTTAATAAAACTGTTGTTATTAGAGTAGTAAATATGCTCTAAAAACACATTTGTCTCTTTCTTTATTCACATCTTCTATCCTAAGATGGTGTATATAAATTGTGGTGTAAGTTTTAATCAGCAACTTGGGGAATGTTTAGTAGTACAGACGTTTTCTGGTGAGGTGGAATAAGATCTGTACCTATGCTTTTATATTTTATTGTCTCTCCCTGCAAACAAACCAGCATGTTGTCTGTCTGGGATTAGGCTGATCAGCTGATTAGTGCATTGAGATAAGAAGGCAGCCTGGTCTCCACCTGTAACATGTTAAATACCACAATACTGTCGACTGCCAACGCTATCATCAATTCTAATAAAAGGCTCTTTTCATATGCATGCATTCAATGTAGAATTCTAAACAATCCTTTGGGACTCTTCTATAAACTCCTGTTATTTAATGTGCTGTGTGTTTCCCTTCTCGCCACAGCATGTGCTCTTCCAATGCCTTGTAATCCATAATGTGGTGCCTGGCCACTACTAATCTGACCGTCTATTTCAGGACTATGTAGGTGGATCTTGTGGCCAACATTTGTAATCTACACATGCAGTAGATGAACCTACACATAGTCTGACGGCTGCACTGTAACAATGCCAGAGTCCTCTGTGGGTGAGTTTAAGTTTTTGACTCCTTTGAGAACTAGTGAGACTGTGAGACTATGCTTTGTGTGAACAGGTGGCTGTTTTCAGCTGCTGGTAACACTTTTAAATATCAAACACTGAACGGTATTTGGTAGTGCTGATTTGTTAATCTTAATCAGGCAATATCACAGTGGAATGCTATTAAAATAATCTTCTTTTTAAAAATGCTTTTTTTTTTCTTCAGTATTTTATTTTAGATAAAAACTTTTCCTTTTATTAACATATGTTAAATTGGCATAAGACAATTTAGTGTATATATTTGACCTACTTTATTTTTCTCTCATACAAGTCAAGGACTTCCGCTGCAGCTCCGTTGAATGTAGAACACCCCCCGTGAGGCCGTTCAGCCAGTCGTCTCTGCCACTGCACAAAAATTCCTACATGCTCAGTACCTTCTGCACACAGCACAATGTGCAAGAATGTCTGTCACACATCAATCAGGTTGGTGGTTTTTAATATGTTTCTGATGTAGTATTAGTGGTAAATCTTAAAAATCCATGAGCCTAGTGGTTGACTTTATCTCAGTGGAAGGTATACTCATAAAAGCCATCTGCCAGGTTTGGCTGGTAATATTTAGAACCCTAAAAATGATCGATCTAATCTCTAAAATTGTATAAAAAATTTTGTTTTCAGGCACTTTTCCATCAAATGTAATGAATATTCAGTGAAGAGTTGAAGAGAATGCATTGTCATGGTTCTCCATGTCCTTCCCTCTTCCTGTGCAGGAGGTGTCATCACTGGGCCTCCCACCAGTTTGGACAGAGTCAGGTGGTGGCTCAGAGCTGAACATTGTGGCTGTGCTTAATTGCATGTATGACCTGATTCAGTTGCATCGCAGGGGCCTTAGAACATTGGAAAACATGGAAGTGGAGCAGCTTAAGTCCAGCAGCAATGTGGACTTCTTGCAGCTCACCAGCACTCGTCTAAAGGTAAAATAAAAAAAACAAACAAAAAACTGTTTCTTATTCCTCTGTTTTTAATGAGGTTTTAGAGTAGAATGCATTGTTGACATTGCCTTTGGCATTACAAACTATAAACACCAAGTTTATACTAAAAAATGTGCATCCTGTATTAGAATACCATCAAAGCACATTTACTTTGCGCTTGTGATTTCTGAAAATGAAATTCCTCTTTCTGAGTTTTCAATTCATTAAGTTTTGCTCCAACAGGCTTTGCTTGGATTTATTCTTTGCAGGAGCAGCTTGAACTTTCGAAAAGGGAAAACACAGGACTTCTAGAGAGAGAAAGACAGCTTCAGCTCAAAGTGAAGAGTTTGCAGAACTGCCTGAAGAATGAAAAAGAAGAGGTATGTTAACGCAGCGACTAACAATCTGGGTGGAATTTACTATGTCTTTGTGGTTTGCTTCATACATTGTCTCAGGAAGCAAAAAACATTTGTTTTTCCCTTTTTTCAGGTGCAAAAACTTCAGAGCATAATTGCAAGCCGGGCCAGCCAGTACAATCATGATATGAAAAGGAAGGAAAGAGAATTTAATAAATTGAAGGAGCGACTAAATCAACTTCTGGCTGACAAAAAAGAGAGGAAACAAGGTAATATGGAAACAGAACTAAAGGCCCATCAAGCTGTTACATTTCACAAACTCTGCATTTAAAGTTGGTCCCTCCAAAACTGTGATAAAAACAAGACTGGCAGCATTTTTTTTACAGACAGTGAAACTCAAGCCAGCTGCAGAACAAAGCAGTAAATCTGAAATAAAACCTTTTTTTATGGTTTTACTTATGTCTGTGCAGAGAACAAAACGGGACCAGTCAGAGGATTAAACAAATATGTTTGCTTTTACAATGCAGCCATCACACACAATTTCTGTCATTGACTGTATCTCCTCACCCTCTGTTTAAAGGGTGGCACTCAAAAACAACCCATAAGCAAAGTAAGAAGAAACATGGTAATCTTGGCAGTTTGAGCCGGTTTTCACAGGCGTTCTTTTCTTTCAAAAGTCTTAAAAAGGGGTTTATTTACACTTGCAGACGCAGGAATAGTCTGCCTCTAAATTTTGGATTGGCACCAATACTGAGTCATTTTAAATCTCTACTAATGAAGCACTTTAATGGACTGACTTTTAGCTCAAGATACCTGAAACATTTAGTTTTAATTAGTTTCATTGTTTTGAGTCTTGTTTTTAATTATTTTTGTGTTTTGTTTTAATTGTTTCTTGCAGGATTGTCACATGTTTTAGATGTAAAGTTGTTTTAGTTTGTAAAGCATTTTAGGCAGAATAAGTTTTAGGAAATGTGATGTATAGATACGTTTAACCTTGACCAGCTGGGGTAGATGTTTAGTGGGTAAAGTGTTTTGCTTGAGGTGACTTCATTTTGTGTTAGTCTACTTAGAAGGCCTTTCAACCAGTTTCTCTGTATGTTCAAAAAGTGAAAATTCACATGACCTATGTCTAATCATCTGTATTTGCGTTTCTTGCCTTCCAGCCATTGACGTATTAAACAGCATCGGTAGAGCCGATGGGAAAAGGAGCCTTTGGAAAACTGAAAAGACAGAGGCAAAGTAATTCAGTAAAATAATTATGTTGTTTTGGTTGTTTGTTTTTTTTTTTTTTCATTTTACCATTATGAACCTATGAAGAAATTTTAAATGAGAATTATGTAAATGACAACCAGAAGGAATACCGAAAAAAACTAACAAACAAGAAACCAGCACATTCTGATGAAGTAATTCAGTCCTTCTTTCGGTGGAATCAGCTCCTCTTCCACTTTTTCTAGGTGACACAAATGTTATTTTTAGTATAAACCAGAGGAAGTTCTGTTGGACAAGCTTGGGATCTACATTGCTTTTAGAAAACAAGACTATAATTGGCTCCTGTGCTATAAGTAATAAATAAAACAAATGATTGTGTTTTCATTTCAAGGCATGAGGGGGATATGTATAAGACTCTGCTGAGCAACTATGACACCAGACAGAGGGAGCTCATGCAGGAAAATGCAGAGTTAAGGAAAGTGTTGCAGCAGATGAAAAAAGACATGGTGTCCATACTGAGCACAAGAAAACCGTCTGTAAAAGGCGACAAACATGAACACAGTGGCATACAGGTGAGACATGTTGTTTTACTGGTTTCTCTTTACCATCAATGTGACTCTTATTGCCACTGCTTCATTTGTTCTAATATTTTCCTTTTACGTTGATTATTTTAGTATCCCAATTAGATGGAAATACTCCTAATATTTGTGCCTGTTTATAATTTTAAATACTTGCACAGTGAGTGTAATGTATTTAATTTTCATTTTAGGCTACTTCAGAAGAGGAAGAGGAAGAGGTCTTTGACTCCACTAAGGAAAGCATAGATCTGTATTGTGTACATGCCCGGGAAAAACTGACCAACAGTATTCGCCTCCAGTGGAGAAGACTCAAAAGCCACGTTGAAAGGCTAGACAGCCAAGGTAGTCTGGATATATCAATATGTCACTGGTTTAAATTGAGCTATGAATTTCAGGGGATCAGAGTAGAACGCTTTCCCTCTAGCCCTCAAATTGTCAAATCCGTTGTGCATTTTTAAACTATTTACCTGGTAAACTGAATTAAAGCTACAGAAAACACAACAGATAAATTGTTACAGCAACCAGAATGAGACAGTTTTTATAATGAAGTCAAGAAAGGTTTTATGCAGAAGCAACATAAATAAAGATATTTATGGAGTTTTTTATTTTTTTTATTTTATTTTTTAATTTTTTTTAGATGAGGCTGATTTTCTGTTTTTTTGTCTTTTCAGTATCTTTGGCTCAGAATGTTGAGAGTAAAAGCAGCGATGCTGTTCCTCGAGAGACTCATGAAGATGAGATGAACAGACTAAAACTGGAGATCCAGCAGTGCAAAGATTTTATTCAAACACAACAGCAGCTTCTACAGGTACAACTGAATTTATCTGCAAAAGTCAAAGCCACTACAGAGACAAAGTACCATGTTCATTTCACCTCTAACAGTCTTTAGGGAGTTGCTACACCGTCCAGCATATACCAAAAAAAAGGTTATTTGAAGTACCCCTAGAAGCTTTTTCTATTGGAAACCAGGATTGAGCCCCTCATGTAAAACTCAGTTTGCATGGTGAAATAAAAGAGATTTTATTTTCAATACAAAGCACTTCCATAATAAGTTTATTTCTGGCCTAGGCTATGAACTGTTCCTGCTCTTCTTGCAGCAGCAGCTGGGCTCTCAATATGATGAGGAAACAGCATCACTGACGAATGAAAGCTACATGCCACAGGAGAAGGAGCGCCTCAGAGAGGAGTGGAAAACCTTGGAGGAGCAGAGAAAGATCTTTGAAAGGGAGAGGAGGAACTTCACCGAAGCAGCAATTAGACTGAGTCATGAGGTGATTAAAAATATTATTTAGGAGAGAGAGGTGTGTGCTTAAAGTTTCTGACTCCAGCTTAAATGTTTAGACTTTAGTTTTCAAAATGACTGTTTTTCTGATTTATCTCCCAGAGGAAGGTCTTTGAAGAAGATCGGGCAACATGGTTGAAACAACAGTTTTTAAGTTTGAGTCCATTTGGAGACTCAAAGAAACTCCCATTGTCAAAGTCTACAAGTGCCTGTTTGATGTGTAAGTGACCATTCCTTTAAGTTTCCTATATGGATTTTAAAGCAAATTTATATAATTTTTCAACCTTAAAACTCTGTACTTCTGACTGATTTTGATGGAACATTGACATTATGCACATTCTTCGTTGTCCTGCAGCATCTTGGGCCTGAAAAACCACGCTTCATAATTTTGTTTCTGTTCCAGGTGATCACGTTAGCTTTTGTTTAGCATTACAGCACTGAGTCACTTGCTAATTACTGGACATCAACACAGGGGCTGATTTGAATGAACTCCATGGAAAGAGCTCAGAGAAGAGACAGGATGAAAAATAAGCTGAATAAGCCTGCATTAGGGGCGAAAAAAGGGCAGAAATCTGCCATAGTTTATTAGAACTGCTTTAAAATCACAGGTGCTTCCCATTTATTTGTAAATCTGGAAATAATGAATAATGACACCAAGATTTGATTGCAATGTTTTCTAAATATTGGAGTTGTCAAAAGTCAAATTGTTACTTAATAGCAATTAATTAAACACTAACCAAAAGGCTGATCGTGGGACTGTAATGGAAGATGCCGGTGGATGGGAGCAGATTAAACTGTTTGAATCAAAGCGGATTTTTAAGTTGAAACAGTAAAATATTTCAACACGTCTTTTTCAGATGTTTTTTTAAGTTATTAACGGAAGAATTTTTTATTTATTTAGCCATTTTCCAGCAACCCTTAAATTATTTTCCTATCTTTGTAGCTGAAACAGAGGTGAGCACACCATTGGCTTCAGAAAAGCCGACTGAATGTCATTCTGATTCGGCCTCCCCTACACCCACATCAGTCATGTCACCTTCCACAGCCGAGCTGTGTCGCACATTTTGCCTTATCCCAGAAAACAGGTATGGTGTCCATATTTGTCCTCTGATTTCTAAAATCAAAGTGCATGTGTTTATCATTCATTGTTTGTAAAATGTGACTTTCAGCTCAAAGAAACTAAAGAAAACTACTGAACACACTGAAGAACCAGGCACTCTCTGTGGAAATGTTCCCATCCAACGCAAACAGTGGTATGACGGTCTAAGCAGCCACTTACTGACACAGGAGAAGAACACCTCTACATGAAGCCAATAAATTTAATCATTTCAAGCTGAAATTATGTTATTATTCAGTGATTATGTAAGATTTAGGAAATGTCTGATTGGCAGACATCAACTGCCTGAAGATAGATTGCAAATGAATGATCATAAACAGTGTAAGCCAAACGTATTCAGGTAGCTGCTGGTGTTTTTTTTTACTTTGTTTGACAGGAAGAAAATTTAATGTAATTCTTTTTTTTATTAGTTAGTTTTAACTCTAAGAGTATGTAGTAAATTATTTATGTCTATGCTCTAAATCTAAATCTTGTCTTGGTAGCCATGCTGGTTCCTATGTGTAGCAGCTGAGTCTGAGGAAAGTTTTTTTTATTTATTAGTGCAGGTGTATCTGAACGCGACGCATGCCCTGCTTATTGACTGATGATGCAGCTTATGTTAGATTGACTTTGATGTCACATCTAGTGAAGTTACTTTGTCATTTCGAACGTGGCAGCTGTCAGAGTTTTAAAAGTCTAAAGTATATGTTATTATGTTGTATGTTGAATGTATAATGCTATTATGCAAAATCTAACAAATTACATAACATAGAACGTCCACTGTAGTGATTGTATGTTGACAGATGGCTGTCAGTTACTGTTTTAATGTAAAATAACAAGCTCTAATAAAGCTTATATCTTAAATAAATCATTGAAATACAACAAGCTTTTTTGTGAGTTGGCATTTTATTAGTCTGTGTGTAAGAAACAGTTTTTTTTGTACTGTCAGTGTGTGAAATACAGGGATTCTTGGGTGTCTGGAAACCCTTAACAGCTTCAAGCCCTTTCCAAAAATATCATGTTTAATATCACATAAAAAAAACTCTCTTTACAAGTTAATTATTGCATAATGTCTAATAACTTTAGTCAGAACTTTGACGTTTTTGGACATTGTGATGATATGACTTTAAATGCTGTTCTGTTCTGGTCACTAGGAGTCGCTGTTGTCTAAGCTGTCTATTGGAGTGCATGTAAACAGTAGAAGGAGACTAGTTCTGTTAGAGGAAGTTATAGGCTAGTGTGCTAATGCTTGTTCAAGCACATGTAAGAACCTTTGATAAAGTGTTACAATTAAGCTCATGATTCAGTGAACTTCATGACAGACAATAAAAATGACAAATTCTGCAGTTAGAACGTCTGTGGTATTTAAATATGACTGTATAAAAATATTAAAGATGTGAACTTTAAAAAAGCTAATTGGTATTACAAACACAAAGTTCTGTTTCTTGTAGAGAAAAAGAGAGGCTTTAAACATTTCTTATATTGCATAGTAAACACGGACCAATGATCAGTTAACCAGTCAACACAAGTGCAGCTGTTCTTGGCTCTACTGCCTGAAGTGTAGCTCTGTTTTTAACAGTAACAAAGTTACCCACCAAACTCTCAAACCCCACTACCCTAGTCCCATGTTGTACTGCACAAACTGGTTAGTACATAAAATATACTAGTGAAAAAATATAACAGAAAACACATATTTATATTACATGGTAATATTCATGCTGTAGAAGCTGAAAAAGACTAGTGCTAGTTTGTTTGCTAACAGGCTGATAATTAACCTATTAGAAAACAACTAACTAAACTATTGCCCTTATATTTTCTTGACCTTACCCCACAGGTCACAGTTTAAAGTGACAATATTGTAGTGAGCTTCCTACCAACACCAGAGCTAAACAGTAAGACACTTAGTGGAAGATATATGCCGTGCCAATATGGGAGCTTTGTACCTCAGATCCCAAGATTCATATGATAAAACCCATAATCAACTGACCAGAAATCAGCTCTGTAAGCTACAGCTTGGCTAGTGAAAGCTTGAGATTTAAAACTGATCCTAAAAGAGTGATCACCCAATCATCCAGGCTGTCATAATTGATTGACAGGTGTTTACTTTAATTCCCATGTTTATACAATTGAGGAGCCAGTAAATGAAATTGGAGTAGCCACAGACATGGCCAGTGAGATTTCAGAAGTGGCCATTACCCCCCAAAACCACCTCCCAATCTTGCCATTGTCTCACTGTGCTGTGTTAGTGTGTGACTGAGAAAATGTCCACTATAAGAAAGTATTTAGTGGAGTCTATATTCAAAGAGAGTTAAACTTAAAAGGTAAATAACTCTGTAATAACACCATATACCCTGTCAGTATCCTGACAGACCTGTTCAGAGACTTGTTTTGACATCTGACCAATCAAACACAGGTATTCGGCTTTTTGTAAAAATGGTAGCATATTGAGGATCAGTAATATACTCAGCTGATGAAAGTTAACATTAAGTTTTGAAAATACTTTGATATTACACCAAGAGGCTGCACAATTGTGGTTTAGTTAGCAATTAAATTAAATGAATGTCACATTATAGGAGTTTAAATGCTTTAATTAGAGGGGTATATATATTTATGATAAATGTTATATACAGTTTGTTTATTTATTTTAAATCCATGCAAATCTTCCAGTCACAAACAAATACTGAAATACTCAGGAAATGTTGTTTTTAAATGCAGTTTATTTAAAGTTAAAGTTGGAATATAGACATGGTTTTAAGCACACTGAGCAGTACAGCTGCAGGCAAGGTGAGCCTCTGCAGTTTCCTTGAGATCCATGCTTCTGTCGAAGATGTTGCTCATACTCTCAGGGGCAGAGTCTGTACAAAGAAGGACACCAGAGAAGTTGGGAACTGTGGGATTTTTTTATGCTTTAAATTTTTGTTTGTGTGTTATTTTTTTTTGCACACTTACCATGAGACATGCAGTTGAAGCCAACAGTGACAGAGGTGGTCTTTACTGGGAAGCAGCCGGGCAGACAACGGAGCACAGGCTCAACAGAGAAGCATTTGGAGTCCTCACCGTGGACATTTACCTTCTTCTCCAGCTGCACAGATTCAAACTTCAGACGGCACTCTGAAAGAGAAGAGAGTTGATAAATAAGTTTCTCGTAGATGCAGAAAAAGACTTGCACCTGGAGCCGTCATGTGAGATAAAAATGGAAAATAAATTGGGACATTTATACATAAATCTAATTCTAATCTAAAAATGATTGTTTAATGAGCTTCATGTCTTACCAGTAGTGTCCCTGCAGCTCTCTGCTGGCAAAATCCAGGAATGAGCAAAGCTGACTGGGTTCTTGGTCAGGCGTCCATTGGGTGTGCGATACTCCTGTCGGATCTCTCCATCAGCCTTACCGCAGAGTCCACAGGTCTTGCCTTTCATCCAGTCCACAACTTTAATCTACATTACAAGATTGAAAAAGACATTAGGAGAAGGAAACGTCAATTATATCTGGTATAAATGAAAACAGTCTGCGGTGCTGATCTTTCAGTTTTCGCAGAGTCACACTTTAAAGCTTCTAATTTTGTGCAGAAAAAAATGATCATGTATAATTTTGCTTTTACACTCCACGTGTCCTTGTCAAAGTAGACTTCATGAAGACCATGGCTCGGTGCATACACAGAAACGCCCTCTGCATTTTGTCTGACCTCGATGGAACCTGTAAAACAGGGTTCATGTTTAGTAGTAGTATCAAATCAAAGGCTGCACTTTGACTGAGGAAAAAATATAGTTTTGACAAAATAAAGACTGTGTATAGAAACCTGTTGGATGCTGGTATGGCAGACTGGTTAAGGGTATTTCCATTCCATTAACCTTTACAATCACATTGCTGTCTTTGGGATAAAGATCAATATCTCTACAAGAAGAGAAGAAAAAAAACATTTTTCTTTAAGTATGGTTAACTAAAATGAAAAAAAACTTTTTTTTCTTTAAATGACTTCTTACATGTCAGAAATTTTGACATTGATATGGTTTTGCTCCATGGAATCCTTCTTCAGCAGAACCATGAATTTCAGTTCGTCGGTGCAGTCCTGAGCCAAAACCTGGTAGCAAGAAGAGGGCATCCTGTTCTTGTATGTCCTGTTGTTGAATGTGGTCAGTGTATCTTCGAAGGAGCTACATTCAGCTGGAAAGGGGAAAAAAAGAAAAAAAAGACTGCTTTTAACTTTGTTTGTTGGACAAAGGGATGGTTAGTGTGTTCAATTTTGAACAGCGACTCTAGTCTTTACCTGCGATAGCCTTGGCAAACACATAGTGGGCTTTAGCAGGGATTTCTTCAAAGGGGGTGAGGCCTTTGATCTCACTGAGTGGCAGAGTGATGGGAAGACGCACAGTCATATTGTAGACAGTGCTCTGTAGGAAGAAATAATCTCAGTTATTCAAACATGAATTAGGTTTTAATTTGGGAAAATAAAATGAGTTCTCATACCATTGGTGTTTTTGCAATGAAATCAATAGTCCTTTCAGATGATGCAACCACAGTGAAGGAGATCCTCCTGGTGCTGTTTGCACTCTTTACACGAATCAAGTCAGACATCATTTTGGTAGGAATGTAGTCATAAACCCTGAAAAAAAGTTTCCCAATGTCAAATATTTCACACGTCACGTCTACATGGCACATGAGCGGGTTTACACCAACTAGCATAAAGTTTCTTACATCTTTCCATAGCGTTTGAGATCAGATGGTAGTCTCTCCCAGGACATTCTCAGACGAGCTGCAGGGCTTGGCCCGACCAGGCCAGTTTCACCTGTAATCATGGTGCTGTACTCCTTGCAGTCTTCTCCCCAAGATAATTTAGCCTAACAAAAAAAGAAAAAAAAACATCAGATATGTTGATAAACTACCTTTCACAATCTTTTTATTGTAATTAAAAAGCAAGGCAGTGTCTTACCGTTATTTTGTGCTTGCTTAACAGAATTCCATCAGCACAGATCCTATAGTTGTTTTCAGGAGCCAGGTCAGCAAAAATAATCTGAAGTCTAGCATTTGGTTTGTCAAGGTAGGCAGCGATCTGATATCCCTGCAGCCTCTTGTCAGCTCTAACAGCACGGAAGACGATGGCAACGTAGGCAGCCTCATCTTCAAGGAATTTGTTCTGTGGGGACAGCCATGGTGTATTGGATCAAGCAACCATATTAAATACATTAGAAAGGAGGATTTTACTGTTATGCTATTTTTCATTATTATTTTTGTTTCCGATTATCAAATTTCACCTTTCTGTAGATATCTTCAAAGCTTGAGGCACTGCTGTTGCTGTTGTATTCCTCTACTGAAGTTTGAACCTAAAACAACAATATATTAAGACAGTGAAGCACCAGGCAAAAATAGACGTATTTTATTTAGACACATTATAAACATACCTGCTTATGGTTCTTTTTGAACTTATGGAAAGACACCATTTGCTGTTAAAAAGACATATTATAATCAGTTCCCACACAAACCATGTTGATTTTTTTTTTCAAGTTACAAGATTATTTTGAGATGTTTACCTTTGAGGCACGAGAGCTGGAGCGAGAAGAACTGGAGCTAGCACTGAAGAGAGATGCAAGGCTTGATGCAGAGCTGGTCCTGGCTGAGCTGCTGACAGATCTTGAGGAGCTGAGTCTGCTGCTGCTGCTGCTGCTGCTGCTGCTACTGCTGCTGCTACTGCTGCTGCTGCTGCTGCTACTGCTGCTGCTGTTGCTGTTGCCAAGTAGATCACCAACCTTTCTGATGGAACGAGATGAAGAGCTGGAAGATTTGGAAGAGGACTTGGAGGAACGACTTGAGGAAGAGCTGCTGGAGCTAGAGGAGGACAAGGAGCGGTTTCTGCTTGGAGCCAGGATTTTGTTGAGCTTCATCAAGATTGGTGCTCCCTCAATTTCCTCTGCACTGATGGTGATCTGTTTGACGAGCTTCTCTGCAGCCTTTGGTCCCACTCTAACTTCCATTTCTAGTCTCTCAATGACATCACTTTCCACTGAAAGTATTATTAAATACTGCCATTAATAACTTGTACATTGTGCTCCTATATAACACACAAAGTGTTTTCTTAATGCTTACTTGGTGTGACAGAGAAAGAGACATTGTGACGCCCAGCCAGTCTGTAAAGGATAATGTCTCGGACAGCAGCACCATTTTCAGTGGCAACCTTAAAACAGGCCTTGAGTCCAACATCAGCGTACTTAACACAGTACCTCTTAGAAAATGAACGGAAGGTTTTGTTGAACTTGACAATTTCGTCGTCCAGGGGAAGTATCTCTAAGGACTATAAGCAGAAATACATTTTGATTATTTGAACTGCAATTTTAAGGAATCTAAAACTATTTTTTAAAGTTTCCACACTAACCTCATCAGATTCAGCAAAAGAGGAATCAAACGTAGATGATAAAGTCTTGTTTGAGATGTATGACAAGTATTTGGCAGGGATGATTGGAGTTATTCTCTCATAAGTAGGATCCTCAATATTTCTTGCCATTGCAAAGGTCTCAAGGCTGTTAAAGAGAGACAAGGATGTAAGCATGCAGAATTGCACGGTAAAGTTAGAGTTGACATTAAATCTCTAAGCAATGAGTTAAATACAAAACTTACTCAACAGCTGTAATGTTTTCAGGCACAGGAACAGGAAGAGCTTCAATCTTAAAGTCACCATCTTTGATGTTAAGTCTTGCAGCAATCTTGGCTGGCACAATGGAGTAGAGTCTAGCTCTTGATACCAAGTAAGTCTGAAGAATGGCGGTGTTAACTCCCATCACAGCATATGTGTTCATGGCAATGCTAGAGACAAAGAGCATTTTTATGTTCAGTTTCATGACAAAATAGTTTGCACAATTTTGAGTCAAATGAGATGGTCAGAGATTGAGCTTACCTGGGTCTGACTTCAGTCTCAAGCCTTATATCTGTCTCCAGGAGGTGGGTGAGGGGGAAGTCTTCTGGCAGACGTGGTGTAGTTGTGGGTGTGACTAAGAAGACAAATGAGCTCATGAGTTACCTCTGCATAATACTACCCATATAGGTTCCTTTTTTCTTCTAAAAGGGAAATGTTGTTTTTACAGTGTTTAAGAATTAGCAAAGATTTATGTTTAGGTTCAAGACACTGAATGTTTTTTTGGTTTTTACTTACTTTTAATGGCAGCTGCAGCCACAGCAGCGGAGTACAGACTGAGCTCCATTGGAAGACCAGCAACAGTGGGGAAAATGCGTCGCACCTCAGCAGCCAACAGAGGCTTAGCATAGTGAACATGGATACCAGACAGGAGCATAGTCTTCAGAGCATCTCTTACATGTTCCTGAACAGAGATTTTGCTTGCCAGCTGCAGGGGAAGATTGTATAATAAATTTCATGTTTTGCAAAGCATTCATTAAAATAGAAATTGACGGGTTTCTTTTTGTATCATACCGCAACAGCCTGGTCAATCATGGTTTTGTCAATGTCAGCGAAGGCTATTTCTTGTCCAAAGAACTTGAGATAGATAGAAGCCAGAGGTTTGCTGGTGGGCAGAGACCTCCACTGAGAGAGCTATGGACAGGGAATGTGATATGATCATCATGCTGGCATGTATAAGAGTTCATTTTTGATTTTGTAACTCTCACTGTGGCTTACAGCTTTGATGACGCGCTTCATCTTGGTGATCCTGTCAACATTGTCAATAAGTGTGGGGTTTTTCAGCAGAATTTCCTGAAGTCCATCAGTCCTCACTCCAACCTAAGAAAAACAAAAATCCTTGATTTTAAAGCAATAACTTTTAAATTAGCTGCTGAACAGCTAGCCAACTTTTCACTTTTGCTTTACCTCCAGGACGTCAGCAGCAGCTCCAGTAAAGAAGGCTCTGGTCTTGGCAACAACAGACCTTGGCAGGATGGTGGCGGCATCATTGATATAGAAAGCTGTAGCAGCAGCACCAACCATGAAGGTACCTGAAGAAGAATTTAATGATGCACAGTTAGTTGATGTTATAGTAGAAATAAAACTTAACGTCAGTTGTGATGAAGGCCTTACTGTTGTAGGCGTCTACATGGACGGCTCTGCTGTAGCGATAGCTCAGTCTGTCCAGCTTGGGACTCAAGATTTTCATGGCAACACTGCAAGCTGCAGCACTGCAATAGAAGCATAAAAGAAATGGATCAGTTTGTGCAGATATACTTGAAGATAAACTTGA
Organism: Melanotaenia boesemani; assembly: GCF_017639745.1. Lineage (NCBI taxonomy): Eukaryota > Metazoa > Chordata > Actinopteri > Atheriniformes > Melanotaeniidae > Melanotaenia > Melanotaenia boesemani. The sequence continues at coordinate 17,191,805 of NC_055695.1, read as the reverse complement.
ATCAGAAAGATCTCTTACACTGAGGGGTGGATGGTGGAGGGGCTCTTGCTCAGGGACTTCATGTGAGAATAAGTGAAGCTGGCCACCTGCAAGTTCTCCTCTGTCTTGACAGCATTGGCAATAGTTGTCACTAATGCCATTGGAGGATTTGTCTCAAACAGGGCGATGCAGGAAAGCATACGGAGCTCTGGGTGGATAGCCTTGTCCATGTACAGCTGAAGAGCCGATTCCCGGACCTAATTCAGAGGAGAAAGCAAACTCAACATGGAGTGTAAAGACCAGCACAGTATGAAATACTCCTCAATGTTTAGAACAAACCATTCTGGGTTCTTTCTTTGCAATGTTCTTCAGGGCCATGATGGCTTCAGCATGGATTCTCAGTGGCAAAGATGCAGCAGCAGTGCCGTGAATGGGCATGATCTTTGTGATGGATTTGAGGCTAGAAGGATGTCCAGCATTTCCCAAAACCTTAATATACAGGATGATGTCCTCTGTCTCACCCTTAGAAATAGCCTCAGCAAGACGCTCATGGATGGGCTGTTGGAGGAAATTGAACAACATCAAGTTTTCCATTTCTTACTCATTTGCTTCTTTGAAATTTGAAGCAAAAAATGTTGTTGTATTACCTTTATAAACTCAGTGGGACAATCAGCAATCTCAGAGCAGTATTTGTAAATCATGGTACCGTAGCCGAGGGAGACAATTTCACGCAGAACTGGGTTTGTCACTACTTTTTCTGTGGTTGTCAGGGTCTAGAACAGTGCAAATGTTGAGAAAAGTTTTAATGTGCCCATTCTTCTTAATGACAATCCCTTTGGGCTTTACCAACCTCAAACAGCTCGATAGTCTCGGGGTTTGCTGAGACCATGTGAACAGCTGCAACCAAAGCCTGAATCGTCTCAGCAATGCTAATGTCATCAGCCAGGTATTTCTCCTTGATGAATCTAAGAGCAGCATGAGTTCCAGTGACAGGGATGGCATCCAAAAACCAATGTCTGACAAAGCAAAGACGGAAATATTAAAAAATGACACGCATACTGTATTTATTATTATTGTTTAACATAATTCAAATGTTTAATCACTGAAAGCTACCTGTGGGAATACATCTTTTCATATTGGCTCCAGAACGTTTCCAGGTCTTCATAGCGAACTGCACGGAGTAGCTGAACCAGTTCCAAAAACTTCAGAGGGGCATGTTCATTGACACTTTCCATATTGTGGGTAACCAGGTGATTCAGAAGCTCTGCAATCTAAAAACACAGTTTGAAAGGGGTATTATTGAATACTGTCTGGTGAAGACTTATATATTTTTATTCTTGACTTCATTTATGCTTTCAGGAATGAGTCTGAAGTCATACCTGTTCCTGTGCATTGGTGATCTTAATAAGGTGAAGAGGTGTCTGAAGAAGCTCAGTAGAGAACTCGTACTTAAGAGATCCACGATGACGATACTCAGCTGAGATGGATGGAATGGGGTCTTTCTCAATCTCCAGGAACACAAGGGATAGCCTTAAAGTAATATGAAAAGATTAAGCTGCAGTTACATTTAATCCAAATAATATACATTCTCAGTAACTTTTGACATACTTGGTCTCCATTTGAGCAGCTCCGTTGCTCTCAGCGAAAGGTGAATACTGGATCAGCTCATTCACATGTGCCTTCAGGATCATGACGCCACTTGCAACTGGTTTCATGGTGTAAGTGAAGGATGATGTACCTCTCAGGTTTTTGTATTCCTGTAAATACAAACAATAAAGTTGCCCATTCATGCAAAATTTTGCTTTCACAGATGTATGCATGGTGCAAAATTAACTTTAGCTTACCTCCTGACACTTGTCACATTTTTCAGTGTATGCCAGCCCCATGTCTTTAATGATCCTTTCCTGACAGTGGTTCATGTCCCTGGTCTTGGTCAGAAGGATCCGTTCAGCCTTGATGTCTTCACTGATGGAGTAAAGGGTCTTGCACACACCCTGGGTTCCAGCCTGTGGAGCAGAGCACCTATTTTAGTAAGGAGTTTTAACTTTATGTATTGAGATTTAGAATAAAGAGACTTCTCTGGGATCTTTGACAAACCTCCTGCAAATCATAGACATTGTGTGTCCTCTTGATGTTGAGCTGAAGGATGTTCAAGATACCTCTGTAGATGTTCAGCACGAAAGCCGAGACTTCTTCGGGTGCATAAACCTTTCCAACAATACCATTGGTATACTCAAACTTAATAGGGATCAGAAACTGAGGTGCCAGGGCTTCAGTCAGCTTTTCTGCTTTGGTTGCTGTGTCGTTTGGCCAAAAGCCACTGTACTCAAACAACTCAGGGTCCTCAATCTAGAATTTAGAAATGACATTTTGACCAGTTAGTATGTATTTCTAAAGGTAAAATTATTGTTGCTTGCTCATGACTTTGATCTTTACCTTCAGCATGTATGTATTTGGGGCTTCAACACTAATCAGAACTTTGGACTTGATTTTGACTCCGGCTCTCGCCCAACCTTCCTCAGGCAGACCTCCCAGGATGAATGCCTCATACTTGTACACATAGGTCTTATCGGCAGCAAAATCAGGAGCTATAAGCACAATTTTGTTAGTGAGAAGTGATCTATCTTTTATCATGAGCAATATGAAAAGGTTATGATGATTTTTAACTGTAAATTCTGAAATGTACAAGATTTTAAGAGGATCATTTGATTTCTCTAAGGTTAGCTGGAGTAAATGTTGCATAATGATGAGTGCATTTTAAGGTTGCAATGAAGAAATGAACTTACCAAAGTTATGACTTTGTCCAGCTAAATGGAAATACAAAAATTTAAATATGTCAGTAAAAATATGCATTCAAATGTAAACCACTAAATCCTGAAGTTACACATGCTGCTAACAGATGACAGGAAGAAATACTCGAAAAATGTTGCCCAAAATGAACAAATATGATTAAAACACTAAAAAAACACACATTTAAAAAAGCACTCTAAGTTTACAAAAAAAGGAGCCAATTTGTATATGATAAAAATACACACAAAAGTCTAAAAAAAATATTCTCCAGTGTTTTATTTGATACTGTTTAAATTGAATTGATTAGAAAAAGTTTCAGGTTAGTTCTAGATAAAATTCTGTGAGCTTATATGCTTAAAATATTACACGGCTCAAGATTTAACAGAAAGTCTCAATGGAAATATGCAACATTAAACTGATAAGTCTTTTGCAAATGAGAAATATATTAAAGTTGCTGCATGTTGTGTTTAATAATGATAAAATGTATTTAATTTTACAGACAGGAAAAGAGATGAACAACCCTGGAAGTTTAACAATGTTTAATGAAGTGATTCATTAGAGAAAATCATTTAAAAATTTTTTAAAAAAGGATAAAAATGCTAAATAATAAAAAAAGAAGTTTTAAAGTACTAATTAAAGCTGTATCTTTAAGAGTAGCACTCTTTTAGAAAGGCAGAATCCCACTTACCCACGAAGGCCAGAGTCAGGGCAAGCACAACCGCTTTCATGGCTGATGAGGTTGTGATGGTCTGTGGTGACAGGTAGCCTTTTATAGCAAAATTTTGTGCTGACAAAACCTACCTGTGATGTAATGAAAGTGAGATATGAACCATGGCTTGTTTGGTTGTTGCACTTGATTTGATAGATAACTTATTGAGCCTTTAGACCATCAGAGGATGACAAGTTAGGGTCACCTGACCCTGTTCTTTTCAAAATGCCATGTCAAACTTGAGCACTGTGTCCCAAAATGTTTACTATGTTTTGTGTTTCAGCAATTCCTGCTTTAGTTGAAAATGCCTTCACTCTCATTTATTTTTCTGGCAGTTGATGTAAATTTCAGCTGTACATTGATACTGATTGACAGCTGAAAATGTAGCTCAGAAAGTAAAGAGTTCATCCTTTAATTGGAAAGTCACTGGCATGAAGGTGTGCTGAAGTATCTTTAGGTAAGATACTGAACCTGTCAATGTATTTCAATAGGTTGATTTGAATAAAATCGAGTAATGACATGTAAAATATGGTTGAAAACATATATTTTAATACCTAGTAAACTCCACCATTTTAAAGAAATCTGTCTTTCTCTATCCCTAGAGCTATGAAATCTTTCATTAAAGATAAAGAAAGCAAATGTTATATTTGACTGAGTAGATTTTGTTCATTAATTTCTTGTTACAAAACTTTATCCATGTGTAATTTACTGGTGATGTATGCATAATTCAGTTTAATTTGATCTCATTCATAACATAGCCCTATAATTAATTTGGAGGAAAACTCTGGACTTTTTCCATCAGATTAGTTTCAAAGTTCACGACAAGAGGCACCCTGACTGAATATGTTTGCTTACTTTATTTGTTTAGGTCAGGATGACCACTGAGGTCATGACATTTGAGCACAACTGTCTCCTGTGACTTTATCATCTGTACAGGACTGAAATTACCATTACTGTCAGGACCTGACAGAAAATGTTGATAATTTCTTGGAAAAGTCACATCTTACAGTTGTGCTCCTTATTTCCACCTTTCTCCCCAAAAAACACAGACACTATGACACCTTGAACAATACTTCATTAATCATGATATGCAGCGTTGATCACAATGTAATTGTCATTTATTAAAAAATTAGACTGTTATCAGTTTACAGTTTTATTGTCTATAACAGCTCAAACTCTGGGGCTGACTGGTAAATGCTAAGAGCAATTTATTATGCATATTCATATGTATTGTATTAAATAAAAATCAAAACAAGAAAACAAACAACAACAAACTGCACTTAGCTTTAGCATTAGGGATTCTTTCATCTGACGAATTCTAAGGTTTTACTTATCAAGACAGGGTCATTATGAGGTCTTAAAATGTTGGTGAACACAATCTCAGATGAACAACAGCTCATGACATACTGTATGATCTTTTTTCAATTTAACAAAACTTTGCCAAAATGCTGAAGCAGTGTCTGAAAACTAAGAACACTCCATCATGTAACAGCTTGTAGAAACACTTTTTGCAGGAATTTGATGGATGATTATCAGCCCCCCAATTTAGCTGTGGGAGTTTTGACCCAATCATCTTCAGGCAAGGTAAGACAAGGCAAATTTATTTGTACAGCACATTTCATGTACAAGACAATTCCAAGTGCTTTACATAAAATATTAAAAGCATTACAGCGGGTTGCAGGAAGCAATAACAAGTTAAATAAAAACAAACTTTAAAAAAAAAGAAGAAATTAAATGAAAACAGAAAGGAAAGTCTAAAATAAAATAGATTAAATACAAGAAATAAAGTTCCAGTGGTGAAAAAAGTATTAAAACATGATCAAGTTTAAAGTTTAAAGCTTAAAAGAAACAGATGCAGATTTGGACTTCTAAATAAAAACTATTGAATGCAGCAACAGGAACAGGAGCGTCTTTAATATGGATTTAAATTGATTCAGTTGATCTGAGGCTTTCTGGGAGTTTGTTCCAGACATGTGGAGCATAGAAGCTGAACGCAGCTTCTCCATGTTTGGTTCTGACTCTGGGAACTGATAAGAGACATGATCCAGATGACCCGAGGGTTCTGAAAAATGGCTTTTTTGATGATCTGACTTAGAAGATTAGAGATCGGCCTGTAGTTGCTCATTTGTGTCTTGTCTAGATTTCCCCTTTTTAGCAGAGGCTTGATTACAGCTGTTTCTAGAAGCTCCGGGAAGACGCCCAAAATTAAAGACAAATTCACAATCTGTAACAGATCTGACTCGAGTCTTTGAGATTTTTTTTAAAAAAACCTGTGGGCAGGATGTCCAAACAGCAAGAGGAGGAGTTCAGCTGACGTCAGATGTTCCCCAGATCTTTGCGGCTAATGGGATTATACTGTGTCATGGTGTTTAAACTGGTTTTTTAATGGACACAGGCTTTGGTTAAATAAAGTTCAGGCGCTACTGACACAGGAGGATTTGTTGACCTGTTGACAGTAGCGAATAAGGCCTGAGCATTATGACAGTTTTTGCTAATAATGTCAAAGAAATAGGACTTCCTTGCATTCCTCAGTGTAAATTACAAGAGTGAAGTTTCTTTTTGTCCGTCCATCCATACATTTTCTTCCACTTATCCGGAGTCGGGTCGCGGGGGCAGCTGCCTAAGCAGGGAAACCCAGACTTCCCTCTCCCCGGCCACATTCACCAGCTCATCTGGAGGGATCCCGAGGCGTTCCCAGGTGAGCTGAGAGATGTAGTCCGTCCAGCGTGTCCTGGGTCTTCCCCGGGTCTCTTTCCGGTGTGACGTGCCCGGAACACCTCACCAGGGAGGCGTCCAGGAGGCATCCTAACCAGATGCCTGAGCCACCTCATCTGGCACCTCTCGATGTTTCAGTTTCTCTTTGTACATGTCATAATGAACCTGTAGGTTTGTTTTCTCCATATTTACAGTGTTGCTTCAGTTTGTTGAGGTTTAAAGTAGCATTATGTAATTTTCTGACCTTAAAAATATGTGTTTCTGACTTGTTTTGATAACACAGTGACATTTATTATGTGCATTCCTGGAGTAGTTATCGTCCAGTAGCATCCTGAGGCTGAGAAACCGCACAATGTTTCCTGCTGCAGCATTTTGTCACTTGAGTTTCCCTTTAACCACTTTACTCACCGCGTCACATGCCAGCAACTGGATATCAACATACTAGCTGTTTTGAATGTGCCCTGTGGCTGATTGATAACAAAAGAAAAAAAAAAATGCAAAAAGACATTATTTAAACAACTGAGGAAAAGAAAGACAGAGCAATCCATTCATTTTTATACTGTTTATTCCAATTCAGAGTTGCAGGGAAGCTGGAGTCTATCCCAGGAATTAGCAGGTGAGAGGCAGGGTACACTTTAGTGAGAAATGCAACCAATTTGCCAACTTTTTTAGCCAAAAAATTAAAACAATTAGGCAAAATATTAATTCCACAAAGTCACACAAGAAAACTAGTCTGTGTCAAAAACCCAGAAATAATTCTGTTATGTCGCAATTTAAAATGGTTGATTTAAAAATCCTACAAGAAACAGTTTGGCATTTGAAATCAACAACATGCACTCTGGACATGATACCATCCGACTTTTTAAAAACAGTTTTTACCTCAGTAGAAAGTGATCTCCTACTGATAGTTAACAGTTCACTGGCATCAGGCATTTTTCCCAAGTCACTAAAGATAGCTGCTATTAAGCCACTCCTAAAGAAAAGGACTCTAGACGCCTCTATAATGAACAACTATAGACCTGTCTCTAACCTCTCTTTTATTTCCAAGATTATTGAGAAAGTTGTATTTCACCAGCTTAATGACTTTTTAAATGAAAGTGGAAATCTTGATAAATTTCAGTCCGGCTTCCGACCTCATCAAAACACTGAAACGGCTCTGGTCAAAGTGTTAAATGACATTAGATTGAATACTGATTCTGGTCAAGTATCAGTCCTGGTTCTGTTGGATCTCAGTGCTGCGTTTGATACTGTAGATCACAGAATCCCATTGCACAGGCTGGAAAACTGGGTTGGACTTTCTGGAGCAGACCTTAACTGGTTCAGGTCCTATTTAGAAGGCCGGAGTTATTTTGTTACGATCGGCAGCTATGAATATGAGCGAGTGGCCATGACTTGTGGAGTCCCCCAGGGGTCAGTCCTTGGACCTCTTCTGTTCAACTTGTATATGCTCCCTTTGGGTAAAATATTACAGAACTATAGCATTAGTTATCAAAGTTATGCAGATGATACACAACTTTATGTGTCTCTGTCACCAGATGACTGCAGTCCAATAGACTTATTGTGTCAGTGTCTGGAGCAAATAAACACCTGGATGAGGGAGAATTTTCTACAGTTAAAGACAAAACTTAGATTATTCTGTTTGGTAGCAAAGAGAAGGGGGTCAGCACTGGCAAACACCTGGAGACTCAGACTCTTAAAATCACCGACCAAGTTCGTAACCTTGGAATGTTGATAGACTCAGACCTGACTTTCAGCAGCCACATCAAAGCTTCACTAAGAAGCTTTTTACCAGCTCAGAAACATCAACAGAATTAAAAGTTTAGTCTCCCAGAAAGACCAGGAGAAACTCATCCATGCATTCATCTCCAGTAGGCTGGATTACTGTATTGTTTTTTAACAGGACTTCCTAAAAAGAGCATTAAACATCTGCAGCTCATCCAGAACACTGCTGCTAGAGTTTTAACCAGGACTAAGAGATCTGAACACATCACACCAGTTTTAAAATCTTTACACTGGCTTCCAGTCAGTCACAGAATAGATTTTAAAACCCGTCTGATTGTTTACAAATCCCAGAATGGTTTAGGCCCAGAATACATCTGTGATATGTTCAGAGAATATAAACCTAGCAGAGCTCTTAGATCCAAAGACCCTGGTCAACTAGTCCAAACCAGAGTCCAGACTAAACATGGAGAAGCAGCATTTAGCTGTTATGCTGCAAACAAGTGGAACAAACTGCCAGTGGAGATTAAACTTTCACCAAATGTGGACATTTCTAAATCCAGGTTAAAAACATTTCTTTTCTCATGCGCCTATGCATGAAATCTGCATGTTAACTTTTTTTTTTTTTTAACTCATCTTGTTTTTAATCATTTTAATGTAATCTATTATTTTATTGTGATTATGTGTTGATGTCTTTTACTATTTCGAAATATCTGTAATGCCTTTGTTTTATGTAAAGCACTTTGAATAGTCCTGTACATGAAATGTGCTATACAAATAAACTGCCTTGCCTTGCCTTGGTGTACAGCTTTAGCTGTGGGACAGATGGCCTCAAATCCAATTTCAAAATACTGCAGAGTTCTGCTGGAAAATCATCATTCCTCAACCACTGTGCTTCACAGTTCACATGAGGTGTTTCTTTTCTTTATATATTTTTTTGTAAACATCATCATGTTGGTCTGTGTTCTAGTTTCTTTAACAAGTGTACGTTCTAACCATGTTTTTCTGAGTTTTGTCTAATTACACTGTGCTTTTGTCACAAATATTGAGTCGCTGTCATCTTTTACGATAATTTGAAATGGAAAAAAGCAAAAAGAAGAAAAATTCTTGCTTACAATAAGAATGTATTTAATTAAAATGTGTTATTTTTTGCATAATTTAAAAAACAGTCTTTTTGTTAATTCAGAAAGAGAGCCTTTGCACTCAGCAGATTGTTTAAGTTTTTTACAGTGTTTTACAAAAGTGTTTCATTTCCGCAAAAGATCTGAGGTGTTCTGGTAATTGGGCGCTAACTATGTTAATGTTTTTAAAAAAAGAGCTTTGTTTTTAAAGTTTTACAAACGAATAATTTAACAAATAATAATTAAAAAACTAATAAAATAACTGCTGCTTTTGTATAGGCACTCACACTTACTGCTGACCATTTGATCACATTTGATTAGAAGGACCTGGCTGCTACTTTCTAAATGGTGTAGTCAGATCTTAACACACTGCACCTGCATTTTAAACCAGTTCTTGTTAAACTCAACTGAAAAAGAACGACATGGTGTAATATATAATTATTTTTTTTTCATCATATTTACATAATTATAAGAACTGGAAAGGACCTGAGATTTGTGTGTGTGACTGTGTGTGGATGTGGGCTATGTCCTGAAACAATGACTGGATTTTAAGATGCAACTAGATTGCTCTGATAATCATTTTTGCATTTTGATATGTTTAAAACAAACAAACAAACAAAAATTGGGTGACAATTACAATTATCTAATACAGTTTAACAGTGTTTCTCTATTCCTAGTTTTATGATAACTAATAAAATAAGTTGGCTAACATTATATCTACAGGCTTTTATGGAAAATGTGTCATTTCATTAAAATATCTATTGTCACTGCACTGGAATTTACACAGAAAATAAAAAGATCAAATCAAGAACATAATTTTAAATTTCTCTCCTAACACGTAGACCTCTTAAGGTCTTATCTTAAAGATCTCTGGAATAAAGGGTGGATCCAATATTCTCTCCACTCAAAATGAATTAAGGAAATATGCTCCAACAAATCACATGCCAGTGAGTCATTAAAGCAATCAATGGACGTATCAAACTGAGATGGTTCATTGTCGTAAGCAGACCTTTCATGTGTTACTCATGTAATTGGTCTTTAACTTTGTGTTTTTAAAACATCATCTGGAAAATGCAGGACCGTACCTAAGTTTTAAGTTAGTTATTAAGTTTTTTTTTTTTTTTTTAGCCTATAAGTGCATAAAAAAAGAAAAGATTAGAACTGATTCTTTGGCAATGTTGCATGTATGGGTCTTAGTTCCTGATAGGTTAGCTCCAGAATACTCTAGTAGTGACACACAAACGATTAACAAACTTGTGCTGATGTGTGGTAATAACTTTAGGAATGAATAGCCATGAAAAATTTATAATTTTTCAGATGTTCTTACTGGTATTCACCACAACACAAACACATACTCCATGAGCTTCTTCCATTTATTTATGCTCACAAACTTGCTCACAAACTTACATACAACATAGAATAAAACTTTTATGACAGAAGACAATGAAATTAGGCACACTGAGCAGTGCAGCGACAGGCCAGGTGGGCCTCTGCTGTCTCTCGCAGGTCAATGCTCTTCTCGAAGATGCTGCTGAGACCATCAGCACGATTCAGATTTGACTCTGTAACAGTTAAAAAGTACAAAACAGTTAGAGTTTGTCGAATGGCACTGTTTTACAGTTCAGTACATTTCTTTGAATACGTTTTGCTTTCTTGCAGACTCACCAATGGGCAGGCAATGGTAACCAACAGTAACGTTGGTGGCTCTAAGTGGCATGCAGCCAGGCAGACAGCGCAGCACAGGCTCAACAGAGTAGCATTTGGAGTCCTGACCCAGAAGTCTGACCTTCTTGTCCAGCTTTACAGATTCCAGCTTCATGAAACACTCTGAAAAATTAAATAGGTTGAGGGTTAGCAATGCAACATTTTTATATGAGGCATTTCCAGAAGTCCTTAGCTTTGCCAGGGTTCTCATATTTAATGTTTTTATGTTACTTGGGGTTAATTGTCATATACATTTCTTTCAATCCTCTCATTTTACAATCCTGATTAAACAGTCACTGTAAGTACTACCAGATTCATCACGGCAGCTCTCGCTAGGAACAACCCAGGAATGAGCGAAGCTGGTTGCGTTCTTGGCAACCCGTTCATTGGGCATGCGATACTCCTGTCTGACTTCTCCATCAGCCTTTCCACAGAGTCCACAAGTATGGCCTCTCATCCAGTCTACAACTTGTACCTGGAAATCAAACAGACTGCTTATTGCAGTAACAGGTGTAGGCTGCTAAATTTTACAAACCCAACATAATAAGATTTGTTACATCACCTTCAGAGCAGTGGAATTTAACAGGACCTCCTGAAGGCCATAACTTGGAGCGTGGAGAGAGACGCCATCTCCTCTCTGTCTGATAGCGATGCCGCCTATGATAAGAAAAATATGTGTAAGTTTGAAATTTTTAGCTTTCAAGCAAATGAATGATCAAAGGCTGGTAGTTCTGGTTAAGCTGATGAAATAAAAACCTGCTGGATGCTGATATGGCAGGTTGCTGACAGGAATTTCAACTCCGTTAATCTTCACCATCACAGCATTGTCCTTAGGATACATGTCGACATCACTGTGAAAAACAGTTTCAGATACTTGTTAAAGTGGTTTTATGCAGCTTTAGTTACGTTATTTTTGGGTTATGCCTCACAGATAAGATATAAATACTGGCTGCTCTTACATGTCTTCAATCTTGACATTGATCAGATTCTGTTCCTGTGCTTGGTCCCTCCTTATCAAAACCACAAATTTGAGATCTGATGTGCAATCCTGAGCCAAGACCTGTTGGCAAGCGTGTGGCATCTCGGCTTTATATTTCCTCTTGTTGAATGTTATCAGTGTCTCATTTGCCACGGAGCACTCAGCTAGAGTGAAAACAAAAAAAAAGTCAGAAGTTAACCACTTGAAGATTGATCTTTCTAAGTGTTTAATATGCAAAATATTTTCTGTTGAAGTTTTCTTTTTATTTATTTTTTTTATTTTTTACCAGCATAGGCCTTGGTGAGTATGTAGGAGATTCTGTCAGTCAAGTTGCCTGGGTATGCTTCAAGCTCAGTAGCAGTGTCTCCAATTGGCAGAGAAATGGGTAGACCCATTCCGGTCTTGTAAATGGTACTCTGTAACATTTAGTGCAAAACAAACCAGATATAAACCGGTTATACAATATCATGCACCAACTGTGGCTTGTATGTACGTATGAAAAACATGGCACAATACCCCACCTTTGGTGTCTTCAACACAACATTTAAACTTGTTTCATTGGCAACAGCTACAGTCAGCTTGATTTCTTTAGGAACATTCTTGACCTTTAGCTGCCTTACTCCATTTTCCATAGCAATACGGGACAGGTACTCAGAGATCCTTGACAGACAACAGGTTAAATAATCTTTTTAAAACTTTTTCAAGTGTAGGTTATACAAGTTCAAATGAGTGTTGAGCCATTAGATGGGTGTAAGGAGGGACTTCTACGTCTTTTACATGCAAGAAATGAATCAAATTGTTTTTAATTGCTTCTTAGTTTGTGAAATTACCTCTCTGCATATGCTGTCATTCTCTCAGGGAGTCTACCCCAAGCCATCTTCATACGGACTGCATGTTGTTTAGCCACAACACCAGTTTCAGCGATGAGCGTTGTGTTGTATTGCTTGCACTGAATGCCCCAGGCAATCCTGGCCTAAGAGAGTATTTACTCAGTTAAGTTTCTAACTCTGCATTTTTCCTGCAAGTTGAAATTAGTTTATAGTAGCTTTACCATCAGCTTGTGGTGGCTCAACATCACACCATCGGCGCACATTCTCCAGTTGTCATTTTCGGTTAGGTTGGCAAAAATTACTTGAACTCTGGCATTTTCTTTGTCATAGTAAGCCGCTATCTGGTATCCCTGGTTCTTGTGGTCAGCTCTGACAGCTCGGATGAGAACAGTAACAGAAGGGGCGACGGTATTGGAGAGGTACTTGGTCTGAAGTACAAAGAAGAGATCAAACAATGTTGTGATTCTGTCTTCTGACATCTCTTTGTTATCATATTTGCAGCTGAATGCTGAGGACTTACCTTCTTGTAGATGGATTCGAAGCTGTGGGCACTGCTCTTGCTGTTGACACGCTCTGTAGACATGGAATGCTGGAAAAAAAAAATAGAAGCCACACTTTTAGGCTGTTCATACAGAATGCATGATGTGGCTGTTTAGATCCATCTAAAATTTACCTGGTGGATGTGGTTCTTGGTGAAATTCATGTCATACAGTTCTTGCTGTAATGAAAATAAACAAGTACATGAGTTCTGCATTTTTTTTTACACTTCAAGTCTCCTTATTTTTGTTTCTGTGGTGAGAGGTGACTTGCCTTAGACATGGAGCTGGACCTGGAGGAGCTTGAGCTGGAGGAGACACTGGAGAGGAGAGATGACCGGCTGCTGGATGAGCTGCTGGATGAGCTGCTGGAAGAGCTGCTTGAGCTGTTGCTGGAGGAGCTGCTGGAAGAGCTCTTTGATATAATGTTAAATAGGTCAGAGAGATCAATCATCTTACTTCTGTGGCGAGAAGAAGAGCTAGAGGATGTCTTGGAAGATGCAGATGAGGAGGCGCTTGAACGGGAGCTGCTTGACCGTGAGCTGCTGGAGCTGGATGAGAATGCCGTGCTGTTCTTCAGACCAGGAACCAGAATCTTCTTGAGTTTCATCAGGACGTTCTTATCTTCAAGAGTTTCCTCCTCCTCACTCATGTTAACCACTTTAATGATCTTTTCAGCTGCGTTTTCTCCAACCTGAACCTCAATTTCAATCCTTTCAACAGCTGGTCCTGCAGCTGAAATGCAAAGAAATAAATAGAAACAATCATTTGTGACTATATCCTAAAAATTAATTAACTTAGTGACTTCAGTTCTTACTCACCTGGGGAAACCTCAATGGTAATGGCATGCTTTCCAACAATAACATAGAGTGGGGTGCTTCTGAGAAAGGAGGTGTTGCGAGACTCAACCTCAGCGCAGAATTTGATTCCAAATGTTTCACTTGCAGCACACAGTTTCCTCATAAAGGCTTTGGGAAGTTTCATTTTGCTGACAAGATGATGTTGAATGTCAGCAGGGATGATTTCAGATGATGCAGACTGTAAGACAACAGCTGGTCACCACATTTATGTAGAACAAGATGGTTATTTGTGTTGTAGAAAATGGTGGGTGAATCAAGCTCACCATACTGCTATCCAGAGACGATGTCATCCTTGAAATCATTGAGGAGAAATTCCGACTTGACATCTGTGTCACAGGCTCAGCTGGGAAAATTGGTGTGAATCTGGCAGCTTCAATGTCTTCCACATTTCTTGCAACAGCAAATGTATCGACCCTTTTGAAAAACAAACAATAAAAAAAAAACTGGACTAGCTAAAAATCTTGAGGCAGATATAAGTTGGTGATGGGGGTATGTATGTACATACAATGCAGATCCAATCGTTTTAACGCCATGAACAGGTAGGAGCTGGAAGTTGAAGTAACCTTTATTCATGTCAAATCTTGCTGCCATCTTTGCAGGGACAACTGTGTGAACTTTGGCTCTTGTCACCATAGCAGCTTGGAGGAAAACCGTATTCACCCCCATAACAGCATAGGTGTGCATGGAAGCACTGCAAGGACCAGATAATAACGAAATGAAAGGGAGATTCTAAAGGCTATTTTTTAAATAGCTAAACTGATAAAAAAAATATATACATTTTTAGTTTGTTTAATATAGTGCAGTATTGATCACCTTGGAGCAATTTCAGCTCTCACAGAGATATCAGATTTCAGAAGCTGGGCAGGGTGGAAGTTCTCAGGCAGAGGTGGTGAAACACTGGCTTGTACTGAGGAAAAAGAACATCTTGACTATCACTGTGATGCTCTCGAATCCACAGCTGCTGAACTACACCAGCAAATATTACCTTCAACAGATGCAGCAGCCACAGCAGCAGTATAGAAACTGAGCTCCATGGGAAGACCAAGAGAGGTGGGGAAGATGTGACGAACCTCAACAGCCAGCATTGGTTTAGAATAATGCAGTGTGTAACCGGACAGCACAGCATCCAAAACATTTCTGCCGTAAGTGCGGATTTCAGGTCTGTTTGCAAGCTGCATAAACAAAGTTTCTCATGAGACCAGTGTTTAGGTCCAAAAGTAACATTAATTAAAGGCATAAAAGACTTTGGGAGACACACTACCTCAATAATCTGTTCAAAGACTGCTTTGTCAATGTTTGCAAAGGCAATTTCCTGTCCAAACACTTTCACATATGCAGAGGCCAGGGGCTGGCTTGAAGGATCAGCCTTCCACTCAGAAAGCTGCAACAAGAAGAACATTACGAGTTTAAAACAGCTCACATAGAGAAAATATACATTATTAGCATATTGTTCCATAGGTCTGGTATATGTTAAAGGAATTATGTTTTAACATAGGAACTGTTCCTTAAACTTACTGCCTTAATAGCTTGTTTCACTTTGGTGATCCTGTCGGTGTTCCCTGGAACATTACGGATTTTCAAAAGGGCCTCCTGGATTCCCTCAGCTCTCACTCCAACCTGCAGTTAAGAAACATAAAGATGTGTAAACGTTTTACCAAAAGAAAGGGCAAAAGGACATGCATTGAGGGTATGCAAAACAATTTGGACAATTATACCATGGACAGAAAAAAAATGTGTTGATTTATTTAATATTAAATTAATCTAATAGGAAATGCTTCTTTGTACTGATTTGGCATTGTGCAAACAAACAGGTTAGACAACTTTTCTTAATACTTGCTGTTACACATTGATGTAATTTGTATACACTGATGCGCTGTTGTCTTAGCTTTATGTTTAAGACATAATTGTCCCACCTCAAAAACATCAACGTAAGTGCCAGCCATGTAGGTGCGAGCTTTAGCCATGATGGCTCTGGGCAAAACAGTTGCAGCATCATTGATGTAGTAGGCACTGGCAGCTGCACCCAGCATCCAAGGATCTGCCAGACAGAAGACAATGTGTCAACCCATTTATAAGAATCTGAAAACTGGGATGATGACTCTTCCTTTCTTTCTTTTTCTTTTTAGTCTTCTTACTGTGATAGGTATCATAGTAGAAAGCTCTGCTGAAGCGGTAGCTCAGTCTGTCAAGTTTGGGGCTGAGGATCCTAATGGCAACGTTACATGCGGCAGAACTGAAAGAAGAACATTATAGTTTTTCAAATTCAAGCAGCAGATGTCCTCCAATTAAAAGAGAAAAATAAAAATAATCATGGTTCTTACACAGAGGAATAGTCAGGGGAGGTGGTCTTGGTAAAGGCCTTTATGTAGGAGTAGACAAAGCTAGAGACCTGCAGGTTTGGTTCTTTCAAGAGGTTCTCAGCAAGAGTAGTCACCAGACCCATGGGCAGGTTAGTTTCAAAAAGCACAACAGTAGCAACCATACGGAGCTCTGGGTCGAGACTCTTGTCCATGAACAACTGAACAGCCATGTCCTGGATCTAATTCACAAAAGATGAATGCTATAAGTACAAATGCACATGAAAAGATAAGCCTGGAGTATCTTTACTGTAAGTGAAACAAAGGAGAAAGTGTGATCTCACCAACTTGGGCTCCCTCTTTGCAATTTTCCTCAAGGCCAGAGCAGCATCAATATGGATTCTGTGGGGGAGACTGGAAGCAGAGCTACCAAAGCCAGGAAGGAGCTTCATGATTGGCTTCAGGCTGCTGGGATGTCCTGCATTACCCAAAACTTTCAGAGCTATGGTGAGTTCATCAATGTCACCTTTTTCAAGAGCTCTGATAATGAGGTCATGGACAGGCTGAGGGAAAGACAAAAAGCATTAAACTTGATGCAACAGATTAATATAACTTACATCAATCACATATACAAACAATACATACCCTCACAAGCTCAGATGGACAAGTAGGGAACTCTGAACAGTATTTGGAAACCATGCTGCCAAAGCCTAGCATGGCAATCTCACGCAAAACTGGGTCTTCTTGAATCTTGGGGGTCATAGCCAGGCCCTGAGGAGTGGCAAAAATAAAGAACTGGTTATATTTAGTTGTTTGAATATCACTAGAAAAGTGAACAATTCATTGTTGCCTTGCCTCTACAAGCTTGATGGCCTCCAGGTCAGCTGCCACCAAATATACAGATGACATCAGAGCTTCAGCTGTTTCAGCATAAGTCAGATCACCGGAAATGAACTTCTCCTTGATGAATTTAAGGGCAGCATGAGTGCCAATGGCAGGGACAGAGCTCAGGATCCAGTTCCTGGGAAAGAGAAGCACTTTCAAGGTGATAATCCATAGTATGTTTATTTTGTGATTCTTCTCTTGATTGAAAGCGGTGTTACCTGTAATCATTTCGAGATTTGAACTGACTCCACAGGGCTTCGATGCTCTCATATCTGGCCACACGCAGCAGCTGGATAAGCTCAATAAACTTGAAAGGGGAATCTTCATGGGCTTTATCCATATTGAGGGTTACCAGGCGGTTTAGAGTCTCAATAATCTGTCATGAAACAAAATAAATCCCATAAAGAACATGTAGCTACACCATGAATTCAACACTAACCTGACTGCAAAGAATGCTTTCTCAAGCACCTGAGCCTCTGCATTGCTGATCCTCAGAAGCTGAATTGGTGTCTGGAGGAGTTCACTGCCAAACTCGTACATCAGCGATCCACGGTGGAGATAGTCAGCTCTGATTGGCTCTACTGGAGCCTCCTTGATGTCCAGGAAGGTCAGGATTTGCCTGTACGCATATGCAAACATCAAATCAATCAGCTGTCTGAAACTTTTTACAGAAAATAGTGCTTAGAGTGATATTTTGCATTCTTTCTTGTAATTTAAAGAACATACTTGGACTCCATTTGGGCAGCACCATTCAGGATGCTTAAAGGTGAGTACTGGATGAGCTCTGTAGCAGTTGCCTCCAAGATCAGGGCACCAGAGGTTGAGGGCTTCATGACATAGTTAATGGCAGCTGCTCCCTTCATTGTTTTGCCTCTCTATAATAATAAAAATCCAGATAATTAATAAAGCAACAGTACTGATTTTGTTTTGAGTATGAAGTGGGAAGGAAATTGCACTTACAGCCTCACACTCAGCACATCTCTCTATGTAACCTGCCAAGCCGAAGTCCTTAAAGATTCTCTCTTGGCAGTGATTCAGGTCCTTGGTCTTGGTCAGATGGATGCGCTCAGCCTTTGAATCCTCACTGATGACATAGTGGGTCTTGCACACACCCTGAACTCCAGGCTAATGCAATAAAACCCAAATACAATTTTTCAATAAAATGTGCCACTTTTTGTGAGTAGAACTCGATGAGAATGAGATATTTATACCTCTTGCAGCTCATACACATTCTGGGTCTTCTTGATGTTCAGCTGAAGGATGTTGAGGATTCCTCTGTAGATATTCAGCACAGTTGCAGAGACTCCTTCCGGTGCAAAAACTTTACCAACCACACCGTTGGCATACTCAAACTTGATGGGAGTCAAAAGCTGAGCAGACAGGGCTGAGGTGAGCTTGGTGGCTGGGACATAAACATCTTTGGGCCAGAAGCCACTGTACTCATAAAGCACAGGGTCTTCAAGCTGCAAGAAAGAGTGAAAGGTCAGGTGAAATGTAAGAATAAAGGGATTACTGATAATTAATCCTGGTAAATGGATTTAGTTAGTAATGGAACTGCATTAACACTGACAAATGTTCTTTACCTTTAGAATGTAGGCGTCAGGAGATATTGCGCTGATCAAAACTTTACTTTGGATTTTTACCCCTGCCCGTGCTAGGCCCTCTTCAGGCAGGCCGCCCAGGAGATATGCTTCATATTTGTACTCATAGGTCTTTCCAGTAGCAAACTCTGGGGCTATGACAGAAAACAGAATAGCTGTATTTCAGTTACTCTGTAAAACGCCTAATAACTGTACAAGCTGTTTTATTATTCAAGGTGATAACAAACTACTTACCAAAGCTGATTTGGCTGCCCCCTGCAAAATATCAGTAACATATTAATTTTCCATTCATAAATTAGACAAAATATAAACATTCTAAATTCATTAGGGTAAAACTGACGTGTTAATAATATAATTATTTCTTTTTACAAAACAGGCAAGATGGATACAAAAACAGGAAAGTATATGCTTCTGAAACATTATTTTCTCAATTTTTGTTCCTATAAGACACTATTTATGTGGGTAAAACCTATCCTTATTCATCTTAGAGCTAGATAAAAAACTATTTAATATAAGTTAATTATAATTAAATTTAATTTTAAATACAATTTAATATACTCACCCACAAGGGCCACAAAGAGGGCTAATACAGCAGCCTTCATGTCTGCAGAGATGACAATGTCTGTCACCCAGGCTTCCTTTTAAAGGCAGTTTTTGCTGACAGTGCCCATCAAAATGTATCATTAACTAAATGTTGACTGTCATTGCTATTAATGTTACTGTGCCCTGATCATGTAGATTGGACTGAGTAAATAACAGATTTAAAAAGTTGCCTCAACCTTATCTTTTTTGAAAATGCTAAAAGATTTTCCAGGGATCCAATTTTTTTTTTTGTCTCCGTGACCTGCACATGTTGAATACCATTTATTCAACTTTCCAGAATTACACATCTGTTCTGTTATCAGAATGCACATGTTAATTTTTAACATATGCTTTTTTTTTTATCTTGCATCAAGAGCAATTTTATCAAAATGTGTAAGAGAGAGAGAGAGAGAGAGAGAGAAAAAAAACCATTTTCAATCCTGAGACAGCCAACTTTTACATTATAAATAATATTCACCACACTGAAAACAAATACTAGAAAAAATTCTATTGTGCTATTGCCTAATAAAAATGAGAAAAATGATTTTAACACTTCGAGCAAGCTTAGCATATTAGTCTTGTTTCTTGCTATTCTAATGCATAAAAGCATCATGATTATATACTGTATATATATATATATATATATATATATATATATATATATATATATATATATATATATATATATGTGTGTGTGTGTGTGTGTGTGTGTGTGTGTGTGTGTGTGTGAATATGCTGTTGTACTTCAGCTAAGCCCAGGTATTTAATCACGCTGTTACTGTGCATGCCAAACAAGCACAAATGTGACATTTAAAGAGGAGCCATCTGAAGAAAACTTTCCCCCAGTCTCCATTTGCTGTTGCAAAATTTACACGTAGCAGTATAAAAGAGCCGGATGCAATTAAAATACAAGAACTGTGAAGACTGAAGAAAAAAAATCTGCCAAAATGAGCAAAAATTCAAAAGGATGCAGGATTTCATTCAAATAAATCCTTCCCAACTTTTAAGCAGTGGAGCATATTGATCATGTGTTGGAACCTGTGACATGAGCAGCATGAGGCAAACAACACGTGTCTGAAGATGAGAAGAGCATGGCTTCACCAACAGCATAATCTTACACACATCAAACAAGATGCTTCTTTAAGGGCTTCCTTTATTCATTATGAAGTATATTGACATTCTTTTTAGTCAGAGAATGTGCATGCTAGTATAAGAACCTTTTGCATGTGTAACTCTCTGAATTTCCTATTCGGGTGTGAATGGGCCAAGATGACCTCTAAATAACAGGTAGATGGGTCATGAGCTCTGATCCCTGGCATAAAATCCCCCTTTACAGGCATGTACCAGTGTTTACATGTATTTTTTTTTTAAACTGACTCTGGAAGTTTAATTTGCCACTTTTCTGTAACTGAATCATTAATTAAATGCTGTTTGACAACGAGAAGCGCTTGTCTATTTGGTTCGTTATCTGCGTCGATAGGAAGTTTGTCCCAGCTCATACGCCGTACAAAAGCAATCACGAGTTGACCGCTGTAAACATTTGGCTCAGCTTTGGCTCAAAACTGTTGAAGTTTCCTTTTGTTCCTGCAAAATGTTTTTACTTCTACTATTTTTATCTTCTCTGCTGGTTGTTTACGGTACCAGCGTGTGTCCGTGTGAGACACCGGAGCTCTGTCGGCAGATACGGGAGGAGAGAGACTTTGAGGTAACTTTAGCTACGAAGAAGCACCCTAACCCAGAGAGTTAGCCTGCCAGCTGTTAAACATGGCAAACGTAGATTAAAACAATCTAACCTCGACCCCGTTACCAACAGTTTGGTGCGTTTAAAACACTGTTAATCTGTGAATGTTCTCAGCTCACTGTCAATTACCGCCAGGACGTAATGTAATGTAATGTCAGTGTGGCCGTCCAAAGTAAACTATAATGACCTCAGTTGACTACACAGGAATTATTGATACCTAAACTACCCGAAATCGTGGCATTAATGCAGTCTAGAGGCCAATTTACCTTGTACATATTCTGTTTCCTCTTTAATTGAACATTTTGTTTTCAAATCAAATTGTCATGTTGACCTTAAAATGTAAAACGTTAGAAAATGGACGAGACAAAAATTGTTAGAGTGTGATGACTTCTACATTGTGAAGAGATTAGATCACCATTTTCTTTTGGGGAATGAAGGAGTAATAGTCATGGAGCTATTCAAATACCTTCAACAACTAAAGAACTTTATGAGAACTGCTGCTTAAAAGAAAGAGAAACCTTTTCTGTACTAAATGGGCTGTGATTATTACATTTTGAGCAGCTTGTATTTTTTGCCATTAGAAATCATTTGGAGTCAACTCATTAGAGCTTATCTGTCTAGCCTGCCAGAAGACAGTCACTCAGACCCATCTGAGAATACATTATGCATGTATTAAAACTTCTGACATATAGCAGAATACCTGGAGAAAACTCACACAGGCACACGGTGACCATGCAAACTCCATGTAGAAAGCCTTTAGTCAAACAGCTGTGAGGTGACAGTATTAAGTACTAGGATGATGTGCTGCCCACTATATATTATTCATGACTTAATGAACATGAACAAGACATAGCTGGTGAAAAATAACATGAACAACAATAGTTGCGCAAGTGAAAAAAATGTTATAACCATCTTCAGCGAACTTTGTGATGATCTGAGGTTTAGTGATTGTGGCACGAAATGTGAAGGTACAAGAGAAAACCAACACTTTTTGTGTGGTCTGTGCTTTTCAGGTGTATGTATTTGATGTGGGAGGAAAGACATGGAAATCCTACAACTGGAGTATGGTGACGACAGTTGCAGCTTTTGGAAAATACGATGCCGAGCTCATGTGCTACGCTCACTCCAAAGGTGCACGAGTGGTCCTCAAAGGTACAATAGGTTACTGATAAGAGTCTGACAAAGGTCACGTGGTAATTGAATCTTCAGTAACTATTCAGCATTTGTTTGTTGATCTATTGTCCATCTTCCTGTTTTCTTGCTGGGAAAAGGTGACCTTCCCCTCTCTTACATTGTGGACCAAGCTAACAGGACAGCATGGATAACAGAGAAGGTCAACTTGGCAAAGAGTCAGTTTATGGATGGGATTAATATTGATATAGAGCAAGCGGTAGAAACAGGTTCCCCAGAGTACTATGCCCTGACAAATTTGGTCAAAGAGACCACTGAAGCTTTCCACAAGGAAATCCCAGGTTCTCAGGTGAAGGAAATGTTTTAATATCACTCTAAGCATGTGCAGTAGAGAGAATACATACAATCCTAAATCCCCACTCATATTCACCTTTTCCTGATCTTTAGGTCTCATTCGATGTTGCCTGGTCACCAAAATGTGTTGACAAGCGTTGCTATGATTACGTAACCATTGCTGAGTCCTGCGACTTGCTGTTTGTGATGTCCTACGATGAGCAGAGCCAGATCCCAGGGGACTGCATTGCAATGGCGAACGCCCCCCTCCATCAAACTCTAAAAGGTTTGTTGTCCAAATTCATGTGAATGAATCAGAACAAATCAGCTTGTGAAAACAAAACTACTCCAAACACACACTGAGATATTTGTAATCTGTCTTTTTAGCTTATGAAGACTATTTAGATCTAAAGATTGATCCAAAGAAGCTGGTGATGGGAGTGCCATGGTATGGCTATGACTACCCATGTGTTAACCTCTCTCAGGTTTGTAAATATTCATTGAAAAGCTCCTCTTTTTATCCATGATCTTTAACCTGACCTCTCCTCAAGTGCCACAAGGATTTATTTTGTAGTTTGGGAAACATTTTGTACAGACAGTAATATTGTCCAATATTTTGTAATACTTCTGTCTTTTCCTGTGCTGCCACCATGAGGTTGATGGTGCAAACTACAAGTTCAATGTCTTGTTTTTCTTCTCAATAATTTCTGTAGGAGGAGCTTTAAATGAGTAAACAATCAGCCGTTATGTGCTCTTTTAAATGTAATTAGGCAGAAGTAAGAAACAGTATTATGTATTTCATGTTTTAAGTTAATTTAGTCATCTTGTTGATGGCATATCCTTCTCCTGCTGTTAATTCTGGATACTAATTGATGCATTATCTCATATCAGGAGGGAATATGTTATATAGACAAAGTACCTTTCCGTGGAGCTCCTTGCAGTGATGCTGCCGGACAGCAAAAACCATACGAGTGGATTATGGCACAGCTCAGCAGCTCATCATCTGGCAGGCAGTGGGACGACCAGCAGCAGGCTCCTTACTTCTATTACAAGGTAAATAATATTTTATACTTTAAGGCTTTTAGAGATGTCTCATTCATTTTGTAATACAATGGGGAACAAATTCCCTGCATTATTTCTCCTTCTGCCATGAGTTTAACAAGCTTCACCTATTCGCAGTCCCAATGAATTACAGCTAAACAAATCCAGCTAATAATTTTAGACAAAGGTTTTTAAAGTTGCAAAATCCACACAAACGTCTCAAAAAGCTAATTGCCTTTTCTGAAAAGCAGTTAAGCAGTCTTAACTATCCCCCCTCTAATGAAAACTCTTCTATTTTTTCTTTCTTCAACTGTTTTCTTCAGGACGAGACAGGGCAGGTTCATCAAGTCTGGTATGATGACCCACAGAGTATCTGTCCTAAAGCAGACTTTGTGAAAGCTATTGGTTTGAGGGGCATTGGCATGTGGAACGGCAACATCTTGGACTACAGCGATGACCCCGTCGCCAAGCAGCAGACCTCAAGGATGTGGAATGCCTTGTTAGGATGCTAGCTGGGATACGCTCACCACTGCTGCAGGAATTTGCACAACTCTGAGCTCACTCGGTTTTTTTGCTAAGTCAATATATGTCTTTGTAGCAGTAATGGGGTGTGACGCCCCTCTGAACTCAGGGATGCATGCTTGCACTAAAGCTTTTACTTTGACTTTTATTACTCGCGACTTTGAATGTAGTGACTTCTCAGTCATTCCTCTTTTTTAAGCGAATAAACTGTGATTTTTCCACAAAGATAATCTTTTTTAACATGATGTACTCAATATTATTGATCAATGATGCTGATTTTGCACACTTTTAATTTGTTCTTAAATAAAAATCTTGAGTTGCAGAATTGGGGGTGTACATGTGTTATTGCAGCAGGAAGCTTAGTGCACCTGAGAAAAGATCAACATTGAGAATAAAAAGAAACATTCTGGCATAGGAGTTCAAATTAAGCTTTATAGAAGGGCTTGCATTCATCATGTACATTGAATCCCTTTAAGACCCATTGAACAGTCTGGCCCATCCAGTGTTTCCCATCAGTGCAGGATGAGATGACTGACTCTTCTTCTGGGCTAGCTCAGCCTTCAGGGCTCTCAGCTCTGTAGCAGCTTGCATCCTCAACTATACAAAAGTTTGAAGGGGAAGAAAAATACAGATTTGCTTATTACAAGAAATTTTGACTTTGCTCAGTTCAAAACCATTCTCAAACACAGTTATTTTCATATTTTATAGCTATTTAAAGTTTTGAAAAAGAAAATCAGGTACCTTTATCTCTGTTATTAACTTCATCTTTGCATCTTCTATCTTCCTTTTTAGGTTGTCAATCTCATAGTTCTCCGTCATGATCTGAATGATGAGCTCATTCTGAAATAATTAATCTTTTATTTGGTTATTTACATAATTTTTTTTTAGATCTGTAGAGGGAAAAAAACTTTCCAATTATACAGGACCAAAAGTTTAGGCACCACTTGATATGTTTGTGTCTCATTTGTGATTAACAAATAAATGGAAGATCTGGTTACATTTAACATTTTAAGGAAGTAGGCCTATCTCAGTTGATGGACACTTCAAACACTTCAAAGCTCTTCTAGTTTTACCAAGGCTTTTAGTTCTACCTCTTAAAAGGTACCTCTTCTTTGTGGAAGTGTCCTTATCATCATGCTGCTAGTAGATCACCTGGTTAACAGATGATACTATACTTGCTTTCAGAATTTACTATTTAATCTTACTCTCAGTAAAAAAAGAAAAAGAAAAACTGCCTTATGTCATGTATTTCCATTTATGTTTGCATATATTTAAACAAATGACCTATTTACAAATTTCCTGGAAAGGAAATGATGGGTGACTTAAAAACATTTACACAGTTGTAAAAGCATAAAATGTGATAAAACTGGACCTTAACTGAAGTTCTCCCTTGCCGTCTTGGTCTTCCTCTGTTGTCTCTGGCCTGGAGTTGGTGTAGGAGTTTGTTGTAAAATGTGTCCAGCTCTTGTCTCAAAGTTTTTTGATTGTCCTCCAACGGCGTAGTGGCCTTCTTGGTTTCAAAGTATTTCTTTTTCCAGCTGTCACGTGCTTTATATTAATGGGAAAAAAAGTAGCTATGATTTAATAAGTAATGTTTTTTTGTTGTTGTTGTTTTATATTAATTCAATTGTGATAATGTGGGGGGGTTTAAGTACCCACCTTGGTTCCTGCGGTGTCTGTTTTGGGCTATTAAGTCTTTCCCTTTTCTCAGCAGCTCTTGTCTTATCCATTCAAGCTGCTTCCTCTCTTCCTTCACCAGCTTGATTTCCTTAATTACTGCCTCTCCTTACAAAGACAAAACACATCAGCTGGATTTTAAAGACTGAGCATCAAGTCTGAGGATGTACTCAGAGTGAGAACTTACTGTTTGTGTGAAAGATTGGAGGAGAAATAGCTGCTAGACCTGGAGGAGGGGAGGTGCAGTGAACAGGCCGAGACATCACTGCTGGACTTTCTGACACCTTACAATAGACAAATACAAAATCTCTTTTAAATAGTTAGAAAAAATAAAAAAGACTAGTTTTTCTGCAAGAATGCTCACAACGTGATGTCATGTGTTACCCCAGATGCTGGATTGTTTCTGATGGATTTCAGCATGAGTACATCTTTGGATTTTTCAACCCTGCAGAACACAAACATTGTTATTAGCGCGAGCATCGGTGATAGTTTTAATCTCATGGGCAATGCAGAGATAGGATACAAACTGTGGTGTGTGATGGTTGCACATTACCTGTCTGCAAGGGAGAAGCCGGAGTCTCTATCCTCAAGAGACTCAGCTGCTCTTGAGTCTCGGTCTCTGTGATATTTGTTCTTTCTGAGGTTTCCCTGTCTATATGGCTTCACTGGATCATCTTCAAGAGCTGTAGATGTGAAGCAACAAGAGTTCAGTGCAGCATTTAAGATAGATTTAAAATAGGTGCCAAAAAGATAATAAAGATAAAGACAAAAACAGTTAAACCAATAACTAAAATACAAAATTCAAAACTTTAACACGCAATAAAGTTCAGCTTTATTAGCATTTTTAAATAGGAAACTTCAAGCCTGTTTAAAACAGAGCTTATTTATAAAGGCAAATAATTATGAACACATTAGAATACATTCAGAAAGGTGGTTTGGGGATAAGTGAGTCTGACGAGATATTTGAAAACATTTTCACATTATTTGAGCTACTGCAAATAAGATGATAAATGTAGGTTGGATTTGATACGACGGCCAGTTTTTTTCCAGCTCTGGCTGCCCTAGCAAGTACACCTCAAGGACAGATGATTTTCTTTATGGTGACATGCTGTATTTTTTCATGAAGGTAAAATCTTTGCATGTCCAAACATTTCTTTGAAATGGGACTCAGCTATGACTTGCAGAGACTTGAAGAGAAACTGTTACAAATTGCACCTTTAATTTTTACCTTTTTTCAGTGAAACAAGCTGCAGTGCTCTTTGATTCTGCGGTTTCCCTCTGCAACTTTCCTCCTCTGCTCTCCTGATGGAACACAGAGCTTCTTCATCATTTCCTTCTTCTGAGGAGATGCAACTCTGATTGTCTTCCTCATCCTGTTCATCCTCCTCCTCCTCCTCCTCCTCTTCCAGCACAGAGGTGGGAGGTGGCTGCTGGGAACATTGGGGGATGTGGGGAAATTTAACATGCTCTTTTGTCCCCATTGGCAGGCTGCACGTCTTGGGTGGTTGGTAATAGATCTGCTGGTCTGGGGAACTGCTACTGGTGTCTGGGGTGAAAGACTGGGAGCAGAAACTGATGTCTGTCTCCATGGTGGGCAGCAGGTAAAGTTCGGGTTGTGCAGCCTGCTGACAGGTGACAATTCATTACAGGTACACACAAACAGAATAACTATCTGATCAAGTGTGAAACATGGACTCTACATACATAGGGTGGGGCAAATGTTTTCACCTTCAGGTCTCCCTCCTGTTTTCTTTTGACCTACAATAGACAAGAATTTAGTTATGAGCAGCTTGGCAGTAAAACCCTGAGCACTTTACGCCCTGCCTGAAAAGTACTTTGTCCAAGTTTTTTTTCCCCCCTCTGTCTGCATGGTGAAACACAATAGGCTCTACAAAAAAGACACTTAACTTCCAGCTGCACTCACCAACGCCAGACTGCGACCCACACATTTCAGGAAGGAGTATTTGCTGATGTTCCTCTCAGTGCCAAAGAGAGCATCCAGCTCTCTCCTCAGAGTTTTCAGGGTAATGTCAGGATAAACCCTAAGAATGAGGGAAGGAAGAAAAAAAAAGAAAAAAAAAAACTTTATTCAAAATTTTTTTTAGCAGCATTCCACTTTTAAAGATATTTTTCTTGACTGCAGTTATTTCATGCCAAATATCCATTGCTGTTAAACAGACATCACTTTTTGTTATAAATTTAGTTAAACATTATAAATTATTTTACCTGATGAATCCAGCAGATATGAAACTCTCTGTGGTTTCAGCTGGAACTTTATTAAGTTTAGCATTCCACTGTTCACCTGGTACAAAGAGCACATGGAGCTCCACAAACTTCACAAAAACAAAGTGAAAGCACATTTCAGTGTTCATCATAGGTCTCTAATCCATTCTTTTCACTCTGAAATTGTGCCTGTTAATGAAGACTTTCTATTATAAACAAAGTCCATCAGCATACCTTGCAACTGTTTGGTCTCCTGCTGTCCTCTCCATGCCTCACTGACTCACAAGACATCTCCATTATCAGTCCAGTTTAGGATGAAACACAGAGTGAGGGGCAGTTCTGTTTTTTCACAGGAAGACTTGAGTTTTCATGCGTTGTGGTGGCTCTAACTGCTTAGTAACAATCTGCTGTAATAAAACACACTCAGTTGTCCAGTGAACTTTCTTTTATGAGAGTGCCAGCAGTGGTTTCTCTGGTGCTGATAATGACAGCTGCTTGCAGAAAGAGTCTCCTCATTCGTGCTCATGTGAGACCAGAGGAGTCTGCCTATCCTGTAGATTTAATTTATGTGAGAGTGTGCATTGTTTTTATTGATCTCTGACAGATGTAGTGCGAAAGCAAATGTTCTCTACCCAAATACACAGTCTTTTTTTATCTGGATTTAATTACTAAAATATCAAATTATCGACTAATTTAGTTATTAACCTAACATTTGCGTGCTTCTCTGTTTCCGTGTTCCCCAAAGAGCGCAACGCGGTAAAATTTCGAAATTTCCGAGCGTCACTTGAAGACAGCAACAGCTGACGCTCCTTAAAAAAAAGAAAAGAAAACAACCCGGAAACTCGTTGTCGATTAAGTTAGCGAGCTAAGCTATCAACAACGAATTATTTTTTAAGTTTTTATATTCATCCCCTAAATACCTAAATCCTTCCAACTCTCAGTAATGTCTGGATCATCTAACATAGTAGCGATGAAGAAAATAGTCCAGCAGTTACGTCTGGAAGCGGGTATAAACAGAGTTAAGGTAACGACTTAAGTCGCCGAGTTACTCTTAGGGCGTGTATCACTCACTCAGTTACTGGCTTCTCTAAGATATCTAACGGCTCTGCACTGCAGTAAACCCATTGTGCTACTGTGCTTAAACTTAGTTGGCAGTAACTAACTTTCCAGGACTCATTTCAGGTGTCCCAGGCCGCTGCGGACCTCCAGCAGTTTTGCCTGCAGAACGCCCAGCAAGACCCTCTGCTCACCGGTATGTCGTCCAGCAGCAACCCGTTCCGACCGCAGAGAGTCTGCTCCTTTTTATAGCACTAACAGGCCGACCCACCGCCGCGGTGAGTACCACCGACAGCTCCTTTCTTTTTAAATAAAGAAAGTCAACGCTTCCCTGTTCAACTCAGATTGTTTATAATTGAGAAGCAGCGATTAAACTATCTGATGGTTTACTGAAGTCTACAGGGAGTCTGCTGTATAGCAACAAGTGGCTTGCAAGCAAATTACCACTACTCACTACCTTCAAATAGAAATGATGTATATGAAGTGTTTTACATATTTTATAAAGGTGCATATTTTACCCAAAACTGTGCTAAGTTAATAAATTTTGCACCTCGTAACCTTACTTGGTATGCACCATTTCCACACTGCAGGAATTAAAGTGTATTGTAATTTCATTTATAGCTGAATAAACTTCTAAATAATGACCCCACTGATAGGTCTTCTTAAAGGGTTTGAAGAATTACCCGTTTGAAGTAAAATGACTTCTATGGGGGAAAAAGAAAAAAATATATAATTACCATTAAACTTGTGTCAGAAATGGTTTTAGATGTGGAGTAGAAGTCATGTTCATATCAACATTATACACACTTGGCTTGAAACCACATTGCTTAATGTGCCTGAAAGAAATCTGCATTATTTCTTGCATCTGAAATCAGTTAATTATAATTTTCACATATTGTACTACTTGAACTAATACTCCACTAAAGCTGTAGTGAATAAAACTAGATGTGTATAATGCTGCAGCATCCATTGAGTAAAATGCTTTATATTGTAGTTTCTTCTGTTAATGCATGTCATGTTTCTGCAGGTTTTGGTCGTTTTAGTACTTTCTGGAACTGGGCTGCAGGATCCTGCATCATGTACTGATAATGTCTCAGGAGTGTTAGGGAATATGGGCCAAACAACTAACTTAAGTCATTTTTTATTTTAATTTTGACTGTACGATATTGGATACTTTCCTGTGCTTATGTAGCACAAGCATTGTTTTAACATTCTCACACAGAATTAACCTGCATCAACACATGTGCCTTTTTAAAATGTACATTTTCAACTGATTTAAAAGAATAAATGCTATTTCCACATGTTAATCTTGCAGTTGCATGTTTTACTATTAAACATTGTTTTGAAAAATCTGGTAACAGTAAAAAGCAGCTGCCCAGAACGATTTAATCCAAGCTGTTGTCTCCAGTTGTTGCCACCTGCTGTTTATTCCACTTAGTTAGAAAAGCCACTGTTAAACATTTCCCCCTCCTGTTCTGATTTTTCTCCACTCTAAATAAATTTTAAAAGCATTTTTTTTATTTTTCTGACTTGGAATAACTTCTAAGTATAAACCCTGAGCGTAGTCGGAACAGGATGTTTTGAGGGACAGATGCAGTGCAGACTGATGACAGACATTCATATTTTAAGCTCCATTGGAGAGCTTTTAATGGTGGATCAGCTCTTTATTTACCTGTCGTGTGTCTCCCCTTGCCCCCATATTATCTACATAAATAATATGTACCATATTCAGATATGCTGTTCTGCAACTGAAAGCTCAACTGATGTTTACAAACTCTGATTAGAATCAGACACTTGCATCTGCTTTCTGGATCAAGTTACAATACTTGTAGTCAATTTCACTTTGACCTAAAACAGACGTTTCAAGAAATCACAACACTCACAAATCGAGTCTCTTCCAGCCTTAAACTCAGACCTGTAAGTTAAAACTTGAGGCAAGAGGTGCACTGTGGATGTAGTTTCATATAAACTGTTGCCAGACATCAATATCAATAGTCCAGATAAAAAAAAAGAAAAGAAGAGGAATAAGGGTGAGAAAATTTTAAGTGTGACAAGACTTTTTCATCTAAGAATTTGGGATATTATAAAGTCAATTTGTGCAAGTCCACAAATAATTGTAGTCTGTTTAAATATAAGAAGAAGACATCCTCGTATGACCACAAGAATTCAAAGCTGGAACTTCCGCCTGCAGGCATCCATCTCATGGCGCTGAAACAAAGAGCATATGTCTTACACAGAATTACAGCTGTTCTTTGTACCACATTTTATTTCTTAAATACACTGGATTACGTTTAGTTGAACACTAGGAGCAGGCTGGTTCTAATGTAGATCTGAAGACCAATCTACATTAGATGTGAAGCCTACAAACATCCATGTGGATGCAGAAAAACAATGCTTTGACATTACATAGACTCACCTTGAGCACCCACTCGTACTCTCCGTACTTTGAGTCGAAGGTGCCTTTTTGTAGAGATCGCAGCTTGAGGGTGAAGCGAGGTCCCAACTCCTGAATACCAACTTTCTTCTCATTCTTGAAAATATACCTTTTAAAAAACCATGTGAAGTGTTAGTTCAGCTCCTTAAATACAAAATAAAACCCTGAAAAGTTTCAGTTGTGCCTCGTTATCCACGTGTTGTCATTTTTTGATGGGCACAAAATCCTGAGCCATGTTAAGCACGAAGGTCAGAACAAAGTAACTGCTAAACATGTAAGTAAAACTGGACAATATAATAAAATGAGTGCTTGCAGTTGTACCCGAGAGGGTAAAATTGTTATCTGATAAGATAAAAAGCTCAACTCTTGTGGGAGTTGGTGCAGCAGGAAAAGTTGAAGTTGTGGTTAGTCGTGCTAAATATGGATGCAAACACTCATGTTGGTATGCTGTGACTTGCAGAACGTGATGTGTGCAATGAACACTGGTTGGCTACTCCTTTAAAATAAGGATTTTCATACAGCTTATGTAAACTGTGGGGGTATACAAGCAGCCTCTATGAATTTAGATTGGATTTTGAGTCAAAATGTTCACCTGTGGAATCTGAAAAAGATGAAGTCTCTCTGGTTGTGGAAAGTGGCCACCTGTCGGCCCACAAACTGAGGGTCTTGTGGAAAGAGGGCAGCAAATAAGCGGCCAATGGTGTGTCCCAGACGGGTGGTGAAGTTATTGAGGATTACTTCTGGATAGTGTTCAGTTGGATCTTTACCCCGTCTCTGCAGAGAAAAGACAGTGACTCTAGCGTTATACAGCTAAACTCTAACAAGATAAAGCTTAGAAAATCAGTAACAGGATGTAACAGTGGTGCTCAGTGTGGTGCAGGTATTTAAATCCTTTTAAATTTAAACTAAATTATAACAGAGATCGGGCTTGATTGAGCAAAGGTTGAGGCATGACATCAGCGTAAGAATTACCACTAGGTGGAATAATGGAGCATGAGCATAGAGGGGGAACCTGTGGAGTTTCTGGGTGGATGAGCATCACATTGAACTCTATTTTGACATGGTGGAGCACCAGCTGTCAGAGTAGTTCAACTTGCCTTCATCTCCTTGCGTAGTCGAACACTACTGATTTTGAAGTGTGCAGTCGGCCCATCAGGAAGGTGACAAAGAACCAAGCCATCTTAATACAACAATCAAGGAAGCTTACATCTAAAAACAGCTCACAAAGTCATAGGACTGATCTAATCATTCTCATAAGAAGGCAGAAAGTTAAAACTTTACAAAAAATTACAACTGAACAGATATACAAAATTATTTGCATCATCAAAAATGCTTGAAGCAGTCTGGAGCGTGAGGATACTGGGGACTTGGCGATCCTCGTTGATGACCATAAGGTAGGTGAAATTCCTGGCGATGCACTGGGGAATGATCCTCTTCAGAGCCAAACCTCTTCTGTAGTAAACGTGGGCATTTGGGATTACCGTGGCCAGCTGCTCACAAAACCTCACCGTCCTCTGCAATACACGAATTACAGAACAATCAATAATGCGTACCAGATCTTTCCTAGTTTATAAATTCAACTTGCAAACTAATAATAAAATGTATTTATAAAGGCTTGTTCTGACCCCTCTGGGTCTGTCTGATGTTGTGATGAGCACTTTGGGGTTTGTCAGCCCGTTGAAGTAGGCAGAAAATTCATCGGTTCCTTCGTCGAATGCAACCTGAAGAGAAACAAAATATCCACAAATTCATTATAAATATAAGCCGATATTATTTGAGCAAGATTAACGGAAGAAAGTCCACACCTCTTCATCTTGTGGGTCAACTGTTGTCTCATCAAACACTCTCTGGTTTTCTATCGTTTTCGGAACTTCCTTTGGTGGTGCCTACATCGGGGACAGAATATATATAATAATAATAATAATAATGGATTAGATTTATATAGCGCTTTTCAAGGCACCCAAAGCGCTTTACATTGTGTGAATCCATTATTCATCCACTCCTCACTCATACCTGGTGATGGTAAGCTACGTGTGTAGCCACAGCTGCCCTGGGGCAAGCTGACGGAAACGTGGCTGCCATTCTGCGCCTACGGCCTCTCCGACCATCACCGAACATTCATCCACACATTCATACACCAGCGATGCCAACACTGGAGGCAAGGAGGGTTAAGTGTCTTGCCCAAGGACACAACGACAGATGACTGCGGGAGCGGGAATCGAACCGCCGACCTTCCGATCATTGGACGACCTGCTCTACCGCCTGAGCCACTGCCGCAAAAATGCCTGGTTAAATGAAAATTTAAAAATAAAAATATTGCTTTAAGGATGGGAACATTTGGGGAAGGCACAGCAGAGACTCACCTTATCGCCTAAAGCTTCTCTTTCCTTCTTTCTTTTTTTCCTCAGCAGCAGCTTTTGCTGAAAAACAAAACAACAAAATAGATATGGCTTGAAAAGTCACATTTCAGGAGAGGTAAAACAACATATTTATTCATTGTTTACTTAAATAATTTTACTGTTGAAAACAAAGGAGTGATTTATTAATCACTGTTTATCTTATAGTAAAAAAGTATGAAGATTTTACTTAAGTAATGTGAAACCAGAAATGTTTTGCCAGATTAAAACAAACAAAAACAACAGAAAAAAAAACAAAAAAACTTTTACCTCAGAGTATATGAGGTGTATAGTATATCGTTATCTTTTTTTTATACTTAATAGCTAGTTTGTTAATAAGAACACTCACATCAGGAAGGTAAGTTTCACATTCTGTTTAAAATGTTTTTATAGAAATTATTACTCAACTGTAAGAAGTATTTATTTTATCAAATCGATTTATTTACCATTAATGGACAAGAGTGAAAATAAATAAAATGGAATGTCCACTTTTAATTTTATAGTCTTCAATATGTGTATATATACTAAGAGGTGTTCTCAATTACAAGTAAGGGACCCTAAGCTTTGGGCAAACAGTAGCATTTATTTCCAAAAATTCTGTTAACTTTGCAAAGAATTTAATAATAATGATAAAAAAGATCTCAATATTGCTCAATATTCATTGTTACATATCAAAATTTTATTTTATTATTAGGCAATAATTTTTACTTTTGAAATTATTATTAACGTCAGCTAGTTTAGAAATTAGATATATGTTTATTTTTTTATGTAAGTCATGCAGCTTAACTAAAGATGACTTCAGTCATTATATCATGGAGGATTTTCAAAGTCTCGATCAGCTGTCAGACAAATATTATGGAGTATTTTACGTCTGAAATAAAAACAGTACTAGACCCTTGTTTCACGAGTAGTGAATCTTAAAATGAGCCATTTACAACTGTCATAGAGATGTACATTTTAACTACATAAACCTTATTACTAAACAACAACAACAAACAAAACAAAACGTAATATTAGAAACACTTTTAGCATAAAAACCCCAAAACATAAAAAGCTTGAGAAGAAAATTTTACTTAAACTTTCTTTTTAAACGTGCGATTTCTATGGAGAACTAAAACTTTACAACCCATTTAATTGAGTTTAGTTTACTCGTCAATGGCAGTTCCGCTCAGTATAACACGTTTTTCTTTATGTTTACCTTTCTTTTCTCCTGCTTGAATTTCATGAACATCACATGTCTTCGCTGTTTGTTCTTGATTTCGGACACACTGAAGATGGGAGGAAAAGTAGTCGCTGACTCGGTCGGCTCCATCTTCTTCTCCTCCACCCCGCTGCTCTCTACGTTCCCCTCCGGACTCACACTCTCCTCTTTTGGAGTTTTATTCTTTTTTTTCTTACCTTTCATGTCCTGCTTTTTGGGAATCTCTGTAATATCCATCTTGTGTTTTGAACCGTTTTCTCACGTGTAACATAGGCTGTCTGCTCTTGTATGTTCACTTCCGGGCCAATCTGTTGAGCAGGGACAGCTCGGTGGTGAACGTGTGGGACCCCTAGCGGCAAGGAGGCTAAGCTCACATTGATTTCACACCCATGTCTGAGGATTTCTAAGGACGATTTAAGTTTTAATGTTCAACATTTACAAGTTTAAAGCTAGCTAGCATAGTACTGAGTTGATGAATTTGTATTTGATTTTTAATGTGTTTTTGTTTTCAAATGAAGAATGAAAGGACTTTGAATTGGATAAAGATCAAGCTTGTAGGAAACAGTGACTTCTAGAGGCTCAAATTGCAAACTGCATTTAAATATGTTCATGCAACCAACTCCTAAATCAGTGATCACCAATTCTGGACTTCAATGGCCAACGCCCTCCTTGTTTTAATGTTTCCCTGCTGCAACACATCTGATTAAAATGAAATGATTCTCCAAAAGCTTGTTGTCAAGATCTGCACATGTTTTTTAATGACACATTAGTTTGAGTTCGGTGTGTTACAGCAGGGAACCACAACTGCAGGATGTCTGGAGATTTTTAACTTTCTGGGCGCCTGTACATGTTGGCGTGGATGTCTGTAGTATTTATGGACAAGATTTGAAATTCTGTTGTACAGTCATGAAAAAAGAGCAAATATTTTTTAATAAGCAATTTAAACATTTGTTTTAATATTATATTGTATTTAAACGCAGGATCTTTAAAGGTGCCTTAATTAATAAAAAAAAATGTAATATTCTCTTAATGTAATGTCGTACAGATTTATTGCTAAGATTTATGAATAGCCAGAAGACGATGGTTAGAAAGAAATGAAAATCAGATGTGGAGAACAAACTCAGCTACAGTGAAAACGATAATGTTGCTGTGCTTGCTTTTTTTTTTTTTTTTTTTTTTTTTCAGAACACATTTCCTCTTTTTTATGGAAAGGAAACCATCATTTAAATTACTTACTGTTTATTTTAGTACCTTGTGATCAGTGTCTGCCAGGTGCAGAAGACAACACATGTGGTGAAGAGAAGAAGACAGACGAAGAAGAAGAAGAGACACACATTCTTTAACACACCACTTTTCTGTTAGCACAAGATGTAAAAATGTAGATTTTCTTTTCCTTCATTAGATTTTCCACCCCTTTACAGGCTTTTAATGTTTATGGGAATACAGTAGATATTTCAAAAAGTGCATAGTAGATAGTGCACTTGTAGATTGAGAAGAAATAAAGTAACAACAATCTGAAGTTGTCCTGTTTATCTGAGTCAGCAGTATATGCAATTAAATTTGCACCATTAATCATTGCTTTGTTGTCACTTTGCATTTCTAATGTGAATTACAGAAATGAAAAACAACCCCAACACAAAAGAAGAAATACTTTTTTAAAATCAAGAAGTTAAACATAATTACATCAAGGTAAAAAGACATCATTAATCTACATTCACAAATAGATTTTATAACTAGTGGATGGTCTTTATAATGTCTTTATGATGTGGCTCTATCAGTTTTTAATGAGCGAAAAAGAAGTAATATCAGCTATTATTTATTTATTTATACCAAAATACAAATGTTACGTTCATAAACTGAGAGTTTTAATAGCAAACATGAAAACATCCTGTTTAGTCATAAAGGAACCTTTATTAGCTTTATTCCACGAACAACTTTCTAAAATAAAGCTTTAGTATTTTAAACATGAAGCTTACCATAGGTTATGCTTTATATTAAAGATATTTGTTCTTGTTTCATGTGACACTTAAGCTCATTTATAAGAGCTCTAGCCGACTTTGTTGGGCTCTAAGAGAAGCAGCCAGTGTATATTGCACATCTGCTTGCCATTTTTTTTTTTTTTTTTGTTTTTGTTGTTGTTGTTTTTTTTTCTTTTAAAAATCTACTACAATTAATTTTTTTTGGCCTTTAATATTTGAAGACAGCCTGATGATACACACAAGTATAAAAAACATCAACATCAGCAACAAATTATACCAAAACCAGGAAAGAAAGGGGTTAAATGCCTCTTCAGAGACTCAATAGACCAACTGTTTACAAGGTTCATACTGTGAGATCAAAGCAATGAAAGCCTTCGCCACTACAGTGTCATCTGTACATATCGCTCCTCCTCCTCTGCTCATCTGACTCTTCTCTCTGTTCATGTCAGCGATGCAGATCAAGCCGCCACCTGAAGTCACACACCACTTGGAGTGATCCATAGTGTTACTGAAGGGCTTCCCTTTTAGCAGTTCCACTTCCTTTACATTGTTGACGTGATGAGGGATGCTGGAGCTGCAGTTAGACGGCAGAGGTTGATGCATCTTTCCCCAACTCTTCGCAAACAGATTCCCTTTTGCCCATTTTGCAATAAGGCCGGAGTAAAGATCTACAGTTCATTGGATTAAAAAAAAAAAAAAACAGAAAGAGAAAAAACAAATATTGTTTATTCACATTTTACATAAAGAGTTTGTTCAAGAGTACAAATCTACAAGAGAAATAATGGTGTTTTATATGCAGTAAGCATAATAGTAACTGTAGTCTTTCAGTGGGGTTTTAACTGCAAACACTCACCATCATCATATCTTGTGTGTTTTGCAAAGCTAAGGAAACTACGTTTCATCAAAGAGGTCAGCTTCATCACACTAAACCATGGTTCTTTCCTTGGGTAGCAGCTTCGATGTGCAACACACCGCAATTCCTCATGAAACGTTTTTGGAAGATCAAAGTCATATGAATAAGCATGGATGTACTGGAGCTGCAGTCCTGAGAATCAAATGATTAAATGTGTTATAATGCCTTTCGGCAAGTAAAAGATTAAACAACAAAAATGGCTTGTCTAATAAAAGCCAACTTACCAATGATTTTGAACTGATCATAGCCAAAATGAACACAGATGAATGTTTGAGCATTAGTTTTTCCAGAGTCTGGCCAGAAGTCTTTCCTGCGATATGTTGGAAATTTTGGTGTGCTGTGTGAAAGCCAAACTCCAGTTTGTCGATTCAACATCACGACGCCTTCAGGAAAAGACAGAAGCTCACGTTACATCTGGATCTTTCTGAGTGAAATCACATTCAGCATTGTTGCACCACCTTTGCTGTGGCCATACGATGAAGAAACAGTCTTTTGGTTTGGAGGTTGATCATTGTAGAGCAAGTATCCAAAGCCTTCAGTCTGAAGGAAAACAAAAACACTGAATTTGTATCTGTATTTA
Organism: Melanotaenia boesemani; assembly: GCF_017639745.1. NCBI lineage: Eukaryota > Metazoa > Chordata > Actinopteri > Atheriniformes > Melanotaeniidae > Melanotaenia > Melanotaenia boesemani. The sequence continues at coordinate 17,153,271 of NC_055695.1, read as the reverse complement.
AAGTGTCTTCCCAAAGAGCCACACATCCTTTAATACTATATATGGTATACGATATATTGGATGCCCAATATATCGGCATTAATATCGGTAACCGCTGATGTTAGTCATTTTTTAACATATCGGTATCGGTCCGATAAGCAAAACTGGGCCGATATTAACAGCCGATATTTATTTTCATATAATTGCTGATTGTGTACGTGTGTCGGAAGATTTGGCCATGCAGCCATGTTTGGACATGTGACAGCGATGCAGCACTACATTGTGGGATGTAACTGAAGCAAGAAGCAATTTCAGCTGTGTGGTAATTTTTACAGTGTAGAAAGAAGGTACTCGAAAAGCAGTTTGCAATATCTGCAAAGTCGAAGTAACGCGAGGAGGATGCCGTGTGAACTCGTTCAGCACCATAAATTTGATATGTCATCCGAAAAACTGCCATCCAGAACTTCACAAACAATGGTGGGAAGCTAACACCCCTAATGTTTGCTTTATTTTCACTTTGTACAGAATTTGATCATCTTAAACCTTTTAAAACAAAATATATATATCGACATCGGTAAATATCGGTTATCGGCCATAACAACTATATTAATATCGGCTATCGGTATCGGCCAAAAGTTTCATATCGGTGCATCCCTATTTAATACGCTACCTTTTTGTCGTAGAAGTCAAGAAGTGGTTTCAGTGTGTTCGCCAGCGAGCCAGACGTACTGTTGATTTTCTCTTTGCTGAGTTTCCACCCATTTGTGCTCTCATCCATGTAAAAGTATGACAAACCACCATCTTTTATATTGGGCAGCTTGTATAAAATATACCTAATAGTGTAAAGAAAAGTCATTTTCATCATTTTTTCATATTAAACTGAGAAAAGGTGAAAACAGAAATTGTCACAAGTCAGATTTTCCACCAACCAGTCAACTTGGTCTCCCTGGTCATTCCTGCATTTCACATCCGAATGACACCCATGAACAAGGATTACAATGCTCACTATTAATCTTGTTAAGGTGATCTAAAACAATCAAATGTAATAATGTTAGAATTTAAACAGTGACACAGTTTTTAATAATTATTTCACAGACAACAGACGGTCTCACTGTGAATGCTGATGTCTATATTTAGTCAATTTTCTGCACAGCTGGAGCTGCCGTGAAGTTTCACTTTTGGACTGGATACCACAGAAGTGATACAAAATGTTTGAACTTTTTAGTTTCATGAGTAAGAATTTTAAAATATTTGTTCCTTAATTTATAGTTTCATTCTGACCAGTAACTTTAATCTACCATTGACCTACACTGTTGTCTTTAAATATCTTAAATCAATTTTCATATGAAGTCATTTTAATTCTTGCTTCCTCTCAAAGGTGTGTATGACTTTGGCCTTGCTATAAAGCCGCTTCCTTGACTGTAGCACAACTATTTCCATTTCTGACAACATATTTACAAGTCAAATCAACAGTTGCAAAAACATCATCAGTCGTCAATTGTTTCATTCTGACCAGTAACTCTGGATAACCTGCGGGGGCACACAGGCACTGATGAGGATGACCAGAGAGAAAATATGGAGGGAAACCAAACTAAGTAAATGTGAAATAAATGAAAACAGGACTCTGTCAGCACTGTCATTTCTTTGATTCCTGGTTTGTAAGTCGTTAATTTATAAGGTAAATGCCTTGTGAAAATAATTTTGAATCAAAATTCAAGTTCTCATTTTACTGAAAACTCGCCTGTATCACCTGTCATCAAAGGACCTTCGATCACAAATAAAAACATTAAAATAGAACAACTTTATACGTATGTATATGTATATGTATATCTGTATGTTTACTTTAATCTACCATTGACCTACACTGTTGTCTTTAAATATCTTAAATCAATTTTCATATGAAGTAATTTTAATTCTTGCATCCTCTCAAAGGTGTGTATGACTTTGGCCTTGCTATAAAGCCGCTTCCTTGACTGAAGCACAACTATTTCCATTTCTGACAACATATTTACAAGTCAAATCAACAGTTGCAAAGACATCATCAGTCGTCAACTTTTACTATTTTTGCACAATATTTGAACATATTAACATTTTACTTACATGTCCATCCATCATAAGCTAGAGATCTGTTCTCCAACCCTGCTCGTGCCAAACTCAGTGTGTTAAATGAAACTTGCACCCTTGTGTTACTTCTATATTTCAGCTACTTCCTTGCTGCTCAAAATAAGCACTAAAAGAATAGAACTTTTTTTTCTACAGCAGCTTACTGACGTTCACTGTGAAGTTTCAGCTTGCTTTCTGAGCTCAGCAGAATCGAGTTTGACGCGAGTTTTCTTGAGGCTTTCTGTAAGTTTTGTTTCATGGCTGACAGCTAGTAGAGACTCTGGCTTCTTGTGGTTGTGGAAATTGAATTATGTCTGACCCCTGAGGTCAGACAAAGGTCAGACATCTTTATTTTATGTTACTTCTGCCCTTACCGAGCTGAGCTGGGCCATGACACCAATTTATAAGCCCTGTGACCTTCTCTATTTGGGTTCTTAAAGAACTATAAAGCAACCTATATATAATGCACTTTTTTTTTCTTTTGCAATTCTCTTATATTTCACTTCCTTTTGACTGTCGATTTATGAAGACATTCTTAAATTTGAAGCAAAGCCTTAACAGCCCCATGATGCTCCAAAATACAGGATTCAGTGAAAACAAAGCAAGGAAAGAAAAACACAAATGCATATAAATGCAGTTCAATTATTATCCATTGTATCTGTTTATTTCAGTTTCAAGTATTCAGTTTTTCTTTTGGATAAAAGAGTGAATATTCCCCCCTGTCCCCCGGCTCAAAGACTGCAACATGAAGGGTATGCAAATATAAGCGAGAATGTTAGAAAATACCGTGTATATGTACAATAACACACTGTGTGAAGTTAGAATCCGTACTGTAAGGCATGGATGGATGCTTGAAAGTGTAGATAGAGCACAAATTGACATGCTGAACCCATCAAAGGCAAGGTGATCTCCCAGTCTACAAAGGGGACCCCAGAAAACAGGCTGGGGAAGATCTTATCTGCCAGTTTTTAACAGTGAGAAAACAAACAAACAAAAAACCTTTAGCTTTATCTTGTGCTGGTCAGTATGATTCACTTCCAGCAAAGAATAATGTAGTGTAGATAAATCTATTTCCGCTGCTTTGGAAGTTCTTATCTGGGTGGGAAAAAATGACGTATTTACAATCCCGATTACAAAAAACGTTGTGTAAAATGTAAAAATGTAAAACACAATGTAATGATCTGCAATAAAATGTGCATAAGTTATTCCTGACAGAACATAAACGTCAAAAGTTAAAACATTTTGCCATTTAGTGGAAAAATATTTGCTTATATTGAATGTGATAGCATCAACACATCTCAAAAAAGTTGGAAATGGGTGATGTCCCTCTTTTTCTATCAACTGTAAATGTTTTGGACGTGAGGAAATTAACTGGAGATTTAGGTGAGAAATATTGTCCCATTCTTGTCAGATGCAGGTTTTAGCTGCTCAATACCCCTGGGCCTTCACTACCTATAATTTTTTTTATTTCATAATGTTTCATAATAATGTTTCATATTGGTTAAAGGTCTGGATTTCAGGCAGACCTATTCAGCACCTAGAGTCTTCTACTGTAAAGCCATGCTGTTGTGATGGATGCAGTATTTGGGCAACATTGTCTTGCTGAAAAATGCAAGGCCTCTCCAAAAGAGTTGCTGTCTGGATTGAAGCACATGTTACATGAAAACCTCTGTTTGCTTTTCAGCATTGATGGTGCGTTCACAGATAAGTAAACTACCCAAGCCATTGGCACTAATGCATCCCCATATCATCAGATATGCAGGTTTTTGAACTATCTGCTGATAACAAACTGGATATTGCACAGAACAGGGTGTCCATGATTTTTAAGAAAATATATAAATTTAGATTAATTTGACCTGTTAACCATTTTTACTTTCTAACACATCATTTTGAATGAGCTTTGGCCCAGACATAAAGAACAGTGTGTTTGTATTGTGTTCACATATGGCTTCTTCTTTACATGATGCTTCAAGCTGCTTTTATGGATTGCACAGTGAGCTGTGTTTATATACGGTGATTTCTGAAAGCATTCCTGAGCCCATGCAGTAAATTCCAGTAGAGAATCATACCTGTTTTTAATACAGTGTCACCTGATGGCCCAAAGATCACAAGCATACCATTTTGACCTTTTCTCTTGTCCTGTGTGTACAGAGATTCCTTCTGATTCTCTGAATCTTTTGATATTATACACTAGAGCATGGGGTCTACACAGTCTTTGTAATTGTTTATTGAGGAATATATGTCTGAAAACCTTTCACAATTTGTAAAAGGAGTTTATTGGTAAACATCTGACCAGCTTTACATCTGGGTGGCTTTGCCTCTGTGAAATGTTCCTTTTATACCCGATCATGTTACTGACCTGTTGCTAATTAAAAAGATGCCAAAGTCTCCTCCAACAGGTTTTTTTTTTGTGCTAGTTACTTTTCCAGCCTTTTGTTGTCCCATTCCAACTTTCTTTTACTTTAGTTTCTGCCATCAGATTTAAAATGAGCTAACATTTTTCACAATATAGTACGATTTCTCACATCCAAAATCTGAAATTTTTTTTTAGGTTCTATTGGGAATAAAATATGGGTTTATGAGATTAGCAGATTTCATTCTTCTTTCATTTACATTTTAAACAGCACCAAGCTTTTTTGGAATTGGGATATTATTTTAATGACATGTTGCACTTATATTTGCTAATATATCATTAATCATGTGACATAATGAAATTCTTCTCCCATCTTGTATTTTAATGAAAACATATTTTCTTATTGAAATGCTTTATTCTAAAACAAAGTAAAACTTCAACAAGTTTTCTTAATGAGACTCAGCAAATGTTTGACAAGTAGCTCATTTTTCCAGTAACGTTTACCATCTTGTTAAGACTCATTCTTCTAGTTAAATGTCTACATTTTAATTAATTTCTATGTTTAAGGTGAGAGAAGTTCTTTATTAAATATGAAATTAATATGAGGTTCAAAAGAACAATAAAAATGTTACATTATCATTATTGTGCATGAAGACTGTATCCTGACCTGGAAAAACATAGAGCAAACAGTTTCTGTGATACCAGTCATGGTGCTTCGTCTTGTTGTTTAATACTTTGCAGTGACATAACGGATAAATTAGTTTCTAACAGCAGCTCACTCAGAAATCAAGAGGGCTGTGTATGTTTATGTTTATGAATGGATTTAAATAACATTTCCCAGTAAAAAAAGTAATCCAGCCATGGCTAAAGGATTGTACATGACTGGATAAAAAATAGCTTGATTGCACATAAATGAATGCGACAAAAACAATGATACATAACCCCCCCCCCCACCCCCCTTCCCCAAAACAAATAAGTAAACCAGAATAAAATTCCCAAATCAGAAATAGCAAATGTGCCTTTAAAGCTCTCTGCTTTGATCGTAAGAATGTGGTTGCTCACAAATTTCATACTGTGAGATCAAAGCACCAAAAGCCTTCGCCACTACAGTGTCATCTGTACATATCGCGCCTCCTCCTCTGCTCGTCTGACTCTGCTCTCTGTTCATGTCAGCGATGCAGGTCAAGCCACCACCTGAAGTCACACACCACTTGGAGTGATCCACAGTGTTACTGAAGGGCTTCCCCTTTGGCAGTTTCACTTCCTCCACATTGTAGACGTGGATGCTGGAGCTGCAATCAGACAGCAAAGGTTGTCGCATCTTTCCCCAACTCTTCACAAAGAGATTCTCTTTTGTCCATTTTGCAATAAGGCCGGAGTAAAGATCTACAGTTCGTTAATAAGGAGAAAGAGAAAAGAAAAAAACAGACAATTATGGTAATTCCCATCACTTCTTCTGTTTTTGACACTGATATCATGCAAAACATTGACAAACATTTATGTGGGGTTTTCCACTCACCATCACCATATCGTGTGTATTTAGCAAAGCTAAGGAAACTACGTTCATTCAAAGAGGTCAGCTTCATCACACTAAACCATGGTTCTTTTCTTGGGTAGCAGCTTCGCTGTGCAACACACCGCAACGCCTCATGAAACGTTTTTGGAAGCTCAGAGTCATATGAATAAGCATGGATGTACTGGAGTTGCAGTCCTGAGAATCAAATGATTAAATGTGTTATAATCCCTTTCGGCAAGTAAAAGATTAAACAACAAAAATGGCTTGTCTAATAAAAGCCAACTTACCAATGATTTTGAACTGATCATAGCCAAAATGAACACAGATGAACGTTTGAGCATTAGTGTTTCCAGAGTCTGGCCAGAAGTCTTTCCTGCGATATGTTGGAAATTTTGGTGTGCTGTGTGAAAGCCAAACTCCAGTTTGTCGATTCAACATCACGACGCCTTCAGGAAAAGACAGAAGCTCACGTTACATCTGGATCTTTCTGAGTGAAATCACATCCAGCATTGTTGCACCACCTTTGCTGTGGCCAAACGATGAAGAAACAGTCTTTTGGTTTGGAGGTTGATCATTGTAGAGCAAGTATCCAAAGCCTTCAGTCTGAAGGAAAACAAAAACACTGAATTTGTATCTGTATTTAAAGTGTCTTCCCAAAGAGCCACACATCCTTTAATACGCTACCTTTTTGTCGTAGAAGTCAAGAAGTGGTTTCAGTGTGTTTGCCAGCGAACCAGACGTACTGTTGATTTTCTCTTTGCTGAGTTTCCACCCGTTTGTGCTCTCATCCATGTAAAAGTATGACAAACCACCATCTTTTATGTTGGGCAGCTTGTATAAAATATACCTAATAGTGTAAAGAAAAGTCATTTTCATCATTTATTCATATTAAACTGAGAAAAGGTGAAAACAAAAATTGTCACAAGTCAAATTTTCCACCAACCAGTCAACTTGGTCTCCCTTGTCATTCCTGCATTTCACATCCGAATGACACCCATGAAGAAGGATTACAATGCTCACTATGAATCTTGTTAAGGTGATCTAAAACAATCAAACGTAATAATGTTAGAATTTAAATGACAGAGTTCTCATTTATTATTTCACAAACCATATCTGCATCACATTTAGTGAACTTTCTGCACAACTGGAAATATATCGTGAAGTTTCACCTTTGGACTGGATACCACAGAAGTCTTATAAAATGCTTCATTTCAGTTTCATAATTAAAAATATGAAGTGCTTGTTCCTTAATTTATAGTTCTTCTGACCAGCAACTGTGGATGACCTGACTGTGCCCCATACAGTCACCGATGAGGACGACCAGAGAGAAAATATGGAGGGAAACCAAACTATGTTAATGTGAAATAAATTAAAAGAGGCATCTGTCAGTAGCTAATTTAACTGAAAATCAAACCTGGATTTCTAAAAGTTGAACTTTGAACAGACTCAATTTTACCATCTATGAATTCATGACTGAAGCATTGTGTCTGTATACAGAATGTGTTACACCTAAATGGTAACTGCAAAAGAATTCACACATTACTTACTAGTAAAAACCCTCAGCAACCCTTACTTGATCCATTAACTCAAGCCTTTTATAAGGGCTTAACTTTAATCTGCCATTGGCCTACATGACTGGTGTCTTTAAATGACCTAAATAAATGTTTCAAACTCATCCTCTTTTAGCAGGGTGTGTTATCAGAGGTCTGCATGACTTCTGCCTTGCTATAAAACCACTTCCTGGACCAAAGCACAACCGCTTTCATTTTCAGCAGCTTATTTGCTATTCTTTATGTAAATAAATTTCCACTACCACATAGACACACATAGGTTTTCCTGAATGAAAAAGTAAATAACAAGTTTCAGATTCTTATATTACTTTCATGCTTTGATCATTCATCTGCTGTAGGTCAGTATATGTATGAACACATTTTAAAAGGGTGTGCCGGCTCTCCTGCATGTATCAATCTTAGACACTTTAATACATAAAGACATACACAAACTCAGCCAGTAATTTTATTTTACTTCTTTTGTATAATGTTTTGAATATGTAAACATTTTACTTACGTGATAATCCATCTTCATTTCTCTTCAAGTTAAAGATATGTTTCTCAAACCGACTTTTGATAAATCTCACTGTCAAATGTCTTTCACACACACACCTCCCTTCCATATTTCAGTTGTTTCCTTGTTGCTCAAGAGCACTGTTTATGAATCAAATAGTTTCCTTTGAACTTAACTCCAGTTTGTTGACATTCCTGTTGTAATGTATTGCCACTGTGAGAAACCGACATGGCATGTAAATCCAGTAAAACCAAGATTACATGAGTTTTAATAAATAAGAAAGCTGTCAAGAGATTTGACACAGTCTGAATTACTGCCCCCATGTGGCAATTTTGTGCTATTACAACAAATGAGAGCAGAAATTCATCACTAACATCACTAAGCATCGACTTACTGATCACTGCATCGGCCTGCAGAGAAGGTTTGTTTGTAATGTTTCAGCTTGTTTAACCAGTTTGGTCACACTGATTGTGATGCATGTAAAGGTGATAAAAATACAGTATAGTTATAATTGAGGTAGCTTTGCATACACCTGGCTCAGAATGGCTTGTCTTTTTAAGCTGCCACATTTTCGTCAGCAGCATTCTGAGGCTTTAATACAACACAAAATTCTTTGATTGAAGAAACCGACTTTCTTCAATCAAAACAGAATCAGACAGATGTAGTAAAATACTGGCCCATTCCTGTAGAAGAATTTGGCTTCTTATAGTAAACTAAGAATGATAAAATATTGAAAAAAAGTGACAAGACCACAAGACCTCCACAGTGTTAACCAACACTTTATTCTATAACTGCAGGTACATAACTACTTATAGACGTGTTAAAAACATGATAAATATCCTGTTATTGTCATGTTTTGGTGTGTGTCTGAGTTTGCAGGTCAGGGTGAGCAGGTTACCATGGGGACTGAGGGCGGAGTCTGGAGCCACAATTGCTGCCACCTGTCTCACATCAGCAGGCTCATTATCTAACTCTACTCCCTGCTATTTAGGGGCAAGCAGGAGCTCCAGTCTTCGCCAGATTGTCACACTTTACTGCGTGGTAACCAGGCCATTTCCCAAGTCTTGTGTCTTGTTCTCAGTGAAGACTCTCTTTAATATCTGTATTCCTCAGCTCTAGATCTCGATCCCCTGGATAACCACAGCACCCAGGATATTAACCAACTGCTTGCCAAGCCGACTGCCTGCCTGCTCGCCCTGCCTGCAACCGAACACTCTCACCACCTCCCGGTTACCCCCTCCAGCTCTAGCCTTTCTCTGGAATTCAGTAAGCCGCAGCCACAACAGATATCATCAGGCTCTTTGTCAGACCCACACTAATCCTCAGTCTCTTCACAGAAAGACCCACCGGACCTGGACCTTGCCACTCACAATCACTGTAATAAATATTGTTTGCATCTTACCTCATCTCTCCGAGTGTTACTGCATTTGGGTCCGGTTCCTGGTACTACGGTCTCCGACCGTGTCAGTACAATCTGGCCAAAACATGGACCCAGCAGACGCTCTTCATTCTGCCCTCGCAGGGCAAGGAAAACTCCTGGGAGAGCACGAAAAAGCTTTGCGCCTCCTCGGAGAACAACAGGGTCTATGCAGCCATCGCCTGGACAAAGTATCCGAACAGTTGCAGTGTATTCACCAATTACTATCTGCTTCTTCTCCAGCAGCCACCGGATCTTCTCCTACTGCCACCCTGACTGGACCTCCTGTTACATCCGATCCAGTCTTCCGTGACGCCGCTTTTCCCACGCCTGAGCCGTTCTCCGGGGACGTAAGCAAATGTGGAGGTTTTCTACTACAGTGTTCCTTAGCCATTTCTCGTTCTCCCCGATCTTTTCCCTCAGATACAGCCAGGATATCCTACGTCATCGCCCTCCTCCGTGAAAAAGCGCTTGCATGGGCGTTAGCCTATTTCCAAACACGCACCATTGATTCGACTCTGTTTTCCTCCTTCCTAGAAGACCTCCGCCTTACCTTCGATCATCCCTTGAAAGGAGCAGACGCAGTCAAACGTCTGCTAAACTTAAGACAGGGAAGCCAACCCGCAGTGGACTTCGTGGTGGACTTCCGGGTTCTGGCAGCAGAGACTGGCTGGCCGCCGGACGTTCTGAAGGGGGTTCTGCTCAATGCACTCAGCGATCAACTAAAGGATCAGCTTGCTCTGCGGGAGGAAGCAGCCACGTTCGAGGACCTGGTTGTCATGGTGATCCAAGTGGACAACCGGTTAGCCGAGAGACGTCGCAAACGAGGTTTTCGCAATTCTCAGCCCAGTAGGAGGACGGCAGCTGGGCTGGAAGCTCCGCCTCCGGTTGCCAGCGGCGCTTTTCCGGCTCTGCCCGTACCAGACGAACGAGGAGAGCCGATGCAGTTGGGACGCGCTGGAATAACAGCCGAAGAACGCCAACACCGAGCCCGCAATCATTTGTGCTTTTATTGCGGTTCTTCATCGCACGTTGTTACCGGATGTCGGTTGCGGCCAAAAGACAGCGCCCGCCAGTAGAGGCAGGAGTACTGGTGGGCGGGGTTCAACAGCCACATCCTCCACGTTGCATTTTTGCCGTCACACTCACGATAGCGGGAGCAGACCATCAGCTACAGGCTCTAGTTGACTCAGGAGCGGAACAGAATTTAATGGATCCAGGAACGGCTCAAAGACTCGGCCTCTCCCCCGTTGCGCTGACAACACCTATCTCGGTTACGGCTTTGGATGGTAGGCTTCTCACCACCATTACTCATTCTACTGGTCCACTTTCTCTCCTGGTTTCTGGTAACCACAGGGAGACTGTAAATTTCCTCCTGTTCCCTGTGGCTAATGTCCCTCTCATCTTAGGTTACCCCTGGTTAGCCTTGCACAATCCTCACATAAATTGGAGTCAAAACCGCATAGAGAGCTGGAGTCTTTTCTGTCTGTCCAACTGCCTTAGATCAGCACGTCCACCCACTAATTCACCAGGTCATCCGCCCGAGAGTCCGGTGGATTTATCATCCGTTCCAGCAGTCTACCACGATCTGGGCGAGGTTTTCAGTAAAGACAGAGCTAAATCCCTACCACCACACCGGCCCTATGACTGTGCCATAGACCTTGTCTCGGGAGCGACTCTCCCCGGTAGTAAACTGTATAACGTATCCAAACCCGAGCGTGAGGTACTGGAAAACTACATCCACGAATCACTAGAGGCAGGCCTCATCAGACACTCCTCTTCTCCCCTCGGTGCGGGATTTTTCTTTGTACAAAAGAAAGATAAGACCTTGCGGCCCTGCATAGATTACCAGGGGTTAAACCATATCACCATAAAGAACAAATATCCTTTACCATTGATCTCATCTGCTTTTGAACCCATTCAGGGAGCCAGAATCTTCACCAAACTGGATCTGCGCAACGCTTACCACTTGGTCCGGATAAAAGAGGGCGACGAGTGGAAAACTGCCTTCAACACTCCCCTCGGGCATTTTGAATACCGGGTCATGCCCTTTGGACTCACAAACGCTCCTGCCGTTTTCCAAGCCTTGATAAACGACGTCTTACGTGACCTTCTGCATCATTTTGTTTTTGTATATCTCGATGACATTCTCATTTTCTCCCGAACTCTAACAGAACACCAACTACATGTGCGCCTGGTCTTGCAGCGACTGCTGGAGAATCGTCTGTATGTCAAAGCTGAAAAATGTGACTTCCACGTCTCATCAATCTCCTTCTTGGGTTACATCTTCCAGGGCGGGCAGGTGAAGACGGACCCGACGAAAGTCAAGGCTGTCGCCGAGTGGCCCACGCCCACCAACAGGAAAGAACTGCAACGTTTTCTTGGGTTTGCTAATTTTTATCGACGGTTCATTAGAAATTACAGCATGGTTGCAGCTCCACTCACCGGGTTAACATCAGTGAAGAGTCCATTCATCTGGACCCCGAAGGCTGAACAGGCCTTCGGCAACCTAAAGGAACGCTTCATCACCGCTCCAATCCTGGTACAGCCGGATCCTGAACGACAGTTTGTCCTAGAAGTGGACGCCTCCGATTCTGGGGTGGGAGCGGTGTTGTCCCAGCGATCAGGTAAGGGAGACAAGTTGCACCCCTGCGCCTTTTTCTCCAGACGTTTAACCAACTCTGAACAGAACTACGACGTGGGCAATAGAGAGCTGTTAGCGGTTAAGCTAGCCCTGGAGGAATGGCGGCACTGGCTTGAGGGGGCAAAACATCCTTTCCTGGTATGGACGGACCACCGAAATTTAGCATATCTACAGAACGCTAAGAGATTGAACGCCCGTCAAGCCCGCTGGTCACTGTTCTTTAACCGATTCAACTTTTCTATTTCTTACCGCCCAGGGTCCCAGAACACCAAACCCGATGCTCTGTCCAGGATCTATGCCACAGATAAGGAGACCACGGAGCCGGTGCGCATCCTTCCTCCATCGGTGGTTGTTGGTGGGGTTTCATGGCAAGTGGAGGATGAGATTCGCCAGGGGCTGCTTGCGGACCCGGACCCTGGGCACGGCCCTCCCAACCGCCAGTACGTGCCGACACCGGCTCGTTCCGCAGTTCTGCACTGGATTCATTCCGCCAAGTTCACTTGCCATCCCGGGATCCACCGTACCATCAGGTTACTCAGGAGGCGTTTCTGGTGGTCATCACTGCAGGCGGACGCCAAGGAATACGTCTCGGCCTGCGCAGTCTGCGCCCGGAACAAGACCTCCAATCAACCCCCGTCAGGCTTGCTACAACCGTTGGAGGTCCCAGGCCGGCCTTGGTCGCATATCTCTCTGGACTTCGTCACCGGCTTGCCTTCTTCACAAGGTAAAACCACCATTCTCACGGTTATAGATCGCTTTTCTAAAGCCGCACATTTCATCCCTCTTGCCAAGTTGCCCACTTCCACGGAGACAGCGGATCTACTGGTGGACCACGTTTTTCGCCTCCACGGTATCCCCACGGACATCGTCTCAGACAGGGGCCCTCAGTTCGTCTCCAGAGTGTGGAAGACGTTTTGCTCTGCCCTGGGGGCTAAGGTCTCGCTGAGCTCCGGTCA